>NC_090681.1:0-677500 GCF_013368605.1 Nyctibius grandis | reverse complement strand
AGATCATGTTTAAATGATTTGCAGAATTGAACCCAGCCAGTGTGATTTTCAAATTAGATCTATTTCCATGTTTCTTTTTTTTTTTTTCCTTGGGTTTATTGAATTTTTAACAGGCTTGAAGGGATACTGTGGCAGTTGCTATGACCTACTTCAGAGCAGAGACTGGGGGAGCCTAGCCAGTGGCTCTGCCCTCATTAACAGTGTCTTTCTAAATACATACACTTCCACTTGAATGTAATTTTCCTGTAAGGAAAAGAAATAAATAAACCAGTGTTGTGTAACTGGGGCAAATTCACAGGAAAAGCATCTTTAACAGTGACAGGCATGAATGAGGAGGACAAGGTGGTTTCCTCTCTCACCCTCCCCATCTGATACAGGCAAATCTGCCTGACCAGGGTCAGAACTCGGAGACAGACCAGGGCTGTGATCACGGAGAACTTTCAGTGGCGACACGTAGCATTTCATTACATGTTGTTCCAAAACTAATATATTCCAGCTTTCCTATTGATCTGGAAGGGTGGTCTGAGATGGATTGAGGGATGGAGGATGTTGGTGTTGGGGGGAAACAAATCTAATTTTTTTTTAAACAAAGCTGTGTCTAGATTTGAAAGTGGAAATGATCGTGATGCATGTTCAGAACAAAACCTCACCACAATGTGCAGAGCCGCTGGTGTGGGTGATGCCGTTCCTGTCCCCTGGAGCAGGGTCTGGTAAAGCCCAGCGTGCTTCCCCACGGTGAAGTGCCCCGTGTCTGTGTAGCTGTGGAGCCCAGCATCTAAAGATCGGAGCGAACAGATCTAGGGAAAGACAAGCAGGAGATGGAAGAGAAGAATGCATCATTTGGAAATAAAATGAAGTCATCTTTAATGAAGCGCTTCGAAAATAGCTTTGTCACTTTTACTGACAAAGGAAGTTATTGTGGTGAAATTACATTATCATCTCGTGCTGGTTTTTAAAACCAAGCTGTGCCTCCTGGGGAAAAGTGACTGTAAAAAGCTCTTTGTTTTTTCCTTCAAAAACACAGTGCTGTGAGGATGTGTGTTTTCAATCAATGGGGGCTCTTAACTAATGGATCAGAAAAGTTTAGAAGCCAGCAACAAACTGAAGGCATTAATAACTGTTGCTTTCAAGTCAATGGAATTGATCAGCAAATTCAGTTTATTTCTGAATTATCATTGTAGAAAAGTGGAAAGCAAACCAATACTTAAAGATGTACCTGCAGGCAATAATACATGATTGCAGGCTCTGGCAAGCTGGGCAGCAGCAAAAGGGCTGGATGACATAACGGATCATTCATGATTGTCAACCAAATTGCGTAGCTGCTATTGAGCTTTAAAAAATGAACCATAAGAAGCATTTCTTATTGATTTTTCTTTCGTTAGAAACAATATAAGGCTGCCTTTAAGAACTGGGAACAGGCTGCAATTGATTCTCTTTCCTTTTGAGCAAATTCCAGTAGAATTTGAGATTTGATTTTAATTTAGGATTTATTAATGCTTCTTTCTTTTTCTTCCACTTCTCTGTTACTGTGGGAGAGCTTGGGAGGTATGGGAGCTTGGGGAAAGTTTATGCCAAAGGGCACAAGCTCCACTGAAACTGGATATTTCACAGACTTTCTAGAGAAGGGGAAAAAAAATAAATCTAGAGTCTGATATGAATTTTACAGGCCAGAGACTCCTGATTTTCGGCAGGTATGAACTTGGGAGAAGTGTTTGGGCTGGGGGGTTCCCATGGGCGCTTGGCTTTCCCTCCCCGGTGCCAGAGAACGATGTTCCCGCTTCCACTTGCGTGATTCATTTCACACACTTTCTTCTGAACAGATCTATTTGCTCTGCTGTCCCTCCGCTGCTGGATAATGAATACACAGCCCCTCATCCATGAAGGTTACACAGCTATTCTTCCTCCTCAAAGCCACAGGCTCAGCCCCTAAGACCCAATATTATTTAAGGTCCTTCTTACATGAGAGAGATGTAATCACCCTTCACAGGTGAGATACGCTGAGGGGATTCATTTCGCATTATTCTACATTAGACTGGTTCCCTTTAAAGTTTTAGTGCCTGCAGCTGGAGGACGAGGGGAGGCTGCTCTGGGCACCCGCAGACCTGCCTGTCGCTGGGCGCCGATTCCCTGGGCCGTGGAAGTGATTCCTCACTTTTATCTGTACTGAAGTTATTTCTGTGAGGAAATAGAACTGTACAGAAATGAATCGTCATTTTCCAGAATTGATCTAACCAGTCATTTGTATAATCTCTTCCATGAGATTACACATGAGACGAATGGCTCGAGTATTATAAAATACTTATCTGCTGCCAATAGAAGTGTGATGTGAAAACAGGTTGGTTTTTGTTTCCTTGCTCTCCTGGCATCCCCTGCAGAGCGACGTGGCCGTAGTTAAGGGGAGCTAATTGCATGTGCCATCGTGCTGGTTATCAAAGACTTGGCACTGGGGCCAGGAGGGCCATCACCAGGTGCTGTGTCCAGAGCTGGTCCTTGGGGGGTCTGGCTGTGGGTATCAAATCCTGAGTAATAAGGCAAATCTAGAATAATGTCTACATGTTTCTCTCTTCTCAAAATAGCAGGTGTGTTTCAGCTCAGCCCGCCAGAGGTGTAGGCTGAGATTAAAGTGCTGGTTTGTGATTCAGAGCCTCCTGTTAACAGTAAAGATTCAAAACTGCAAAATAATCACAGGATCAAAATTACTTACAAACATGTCAAGACCTGAAGCTGCTGCAAGTTGGTCAGATTTACATATATCATATGGCTAAATAATTTGAACTAAAGAGATTAGCATGTTATGTTCCTGATGAAATGATCCTTAAATGTGCCACGGCCTCGTGCCAGGGCCGTTCTGAAAGGGGGAAAATCCTTGTTTGCTGCCAGTGACATTCAAGTGACAATGTAAGCAGAAAAACAGCTGGAGGTGTTGCTTTTATAGATATTAACAAAAAAATAAATAAATTCAAGATGTTAGAGTCTCACCATGAGCCAAGGAAGGAAAAGCAGAGAGAGGTTCATGTGGTTTGGATTTAACTTCTGCCCGGGGAGCCCGCAGAGGAGAACTGAGCGGCTCTTACTGCAGGGACCCTTTGCCCGGGGTCTGCTGGCACCGGCCCCGAGCCCCTGCGGAGGGAGGGAGGGAGGGATGTACGACAGCCACTGCAGGACTGAGTTCACCTGTCAGGATTTATGCAAACAAAACCAAATCAGCTTTTGGTCCCTGTGTGCCAGTACCAAATGTAAAGAGCTGGTCATTTACAGGCTTCAAGGTCAAGCACGTGCTTCGGTGCTTGACTAATATAAATGATGGTGCATGTGATCTGGGCCTGAAGCCTGCTCCTTTGTCATTGAAAAATACATAAATAACATTTTTGTTGATTTTTCATGAGTTATTTCATTGGCATTGCCTGTCACAGGTGTTGCAGTTAAATACCTCTGTACACATAGATGCTAGGTTTGGTGGCTGAGACACAGGGATGAAGCACAGCCTGTGCCGTAGCCGTGTCATGCGGCTGGCGGGCGGATTTTTCTTGCTGTTTTATTTTACACAGAGGTCTTTGCTGGAATGTTCTCCTTTCAGCACCGTAACTTTAATACATTTTATAGGGAGCTCTTTTATGTGTCAGTAAAGGAAAAGCAGTGCTGGTGTTACATGAGGCTGTAAGTGTGATGGAGAGCGCGGCAGCGGCTGCTCCGGGGCTGGGGAGGCTTCGGCAGAGCAGACCCGGCTCGGCAAAGCGTGCTGGGGTCCCTTACGTGTGCTCTCCATGCAGACGGGTCCTGCAGACCTGTTGGGAAGGAAACAGAAATCGATATGTTTTCCAAGCACTTACGTGATGTTTTTGGCTCTGGGAAGAACGTGTGTGAGCCTGAGCCGGTGCGTGTGTGGACGGAAGGGTTCGGGGCTCCGCTCGCCGTCGTGGGGGCTCGTGGTGGATGTGCTGATGGTCCCGTGGTTATCGTGGCACTGGCATCTAGGCAGATACGGAGACACGCACGCAGCATTAGCGCAGAAATCTATTAGCATTAATTACTGATGAGTTCACCTAAAAAGCCAAGCCCCAGCTCCGTGATTAAAAATAGTGACAGAACTTCAAAGGGGCAATAGGCATGATTTATTTTTGAGATAATGTGGATAACTTCAAGTACCAAAGGATCTTGCTTATGCTGCTTTCCTTGGTATTCTGCATAATCTGCTGTGTCCAGCCAAGATTAGATAACAGCAAAAGCAGCATCATTTTTCATTTCCAACATTAACTGTTTTGCTTCTCCTCACCCAGAGATGGGCCTCAGAGCTTCACGTGCCGAACGCTCCTCTTGGCTCCAGGCTTCACTTCCAGATAAAACTTTTGGGCAGCCTCATCCTCCCCGCTCGTGTTCTTCTGGATTGTTAGGGGCAGCGGAGGGAGGATCGATGCTTTTGGTGTCACGGCAAGACAATGTCTGTGCGTTATTGCCGTGATATCGACAGCTTGGCTGCTTCTCCTGTATCGTCTGTACTTCATTTGTGAAAAGTGCTGTAATTATCCCCTAGCAGTCATTTCAGGAACGGTGCACAACTTGAAAAGAAATCAAAATGGGTACACCTGATTGCAAAGAAAGCACTTTAAATGTTGAACAATTTTTCTAAAGGTCTAAATTTTCTATTTGCCTCAGCACTTAGTGTTTGTGCAGCCATTTTATACAAGCTTTAGCAATGGACACTTTACATTGAGGGCACTTATAGTAATAAAAATGAAGAAGGGCTCATCTCCCATACCCTTTCTTGCTACTTTGCTTCACTCCTTCAGCGTACTCCCGGCAATTAATAAACCCTTAAATCTGTCTCTTCCCCCCACAATCCATGTAGACTTTCCCAACCTAATTGTCAGTCTGTCTTTCATTAAGCCAACTGCAGATTTTTGATCTACTTCTTGGAAGAGCTTTTGTGTTCCGCATTTGAACGAGCTAGTCCCCTGTTTACAAGATTTACATCAAAATAAGGTTTCTGGAAAGAAAATGCAGCTTAGCAAAACAAAAAATTGTGCAAAGCCCCAAGAGAACTAATTCGTATGCATTTCAGCAATAATAATAATAATAAAATAGCGTGAGACAGGCTGGCTCGGCAGTGCAGGGATGCAGGAGGAATGTGCTGTTCTCCACCTCCCAGGAGCCTGTTTGCTTATGCGCTGGGCTGGTAACGGCCCCAAACCCGCGGGATTTGTGCGGCACTTCTGTGCGTTTTTCTTAGAGTAACTTTGTATGAAATATTTGGAAAGTTTGTCAACCTGAAACCAGCTCCTTGGACTTTGTATTCAGGTGACTCAAAGTATCAGGATAAGGCTTTATGCTGGCAACATCCCTGTGTCCTTCTAGACCTGAGCAGGTGCCTCTGGGATCCCTCTGCCCCACCATCTGTAGACAAACATGTTTTTAGTTTTAGGGTTAAGGCAGTAAAAGCAGGTCAGGATGAAATGCTTTATAGGTTAATACAGCCTTCATTTATGAAGCAGTGGAGCAAAACCCCAGAGGTCTGAAAAGTCAATGAAGAATTTTCATTTCCCCCAATATTTTTCTTGCCGCTGTAAGACCCAGTTTGCATCAGTCAGACAGTTGTGCAGTTTTCCCAGAGGTCACTGTGCAATGAACATGCAACTGCACAAACTATTTCTGCATATTTTAAAAAAAAAACAAAGGAAAGAAAAGGAGATATTTTTCTCTTTGCATGCAGTTTTTAAGAAGCAGAGAGCAAAGAGCCGTAAAGTTTCCTTTTATAGATGTGGAAGACAGCAGCAGAGTGTGCTAAAGTGAGCGAGGAAAACCCAAGGTGACATTTAATTTTAGCGATAATAAGCTATGGCAAAACTCCTCTTATTAAAGACCTAAGGCAAAAATGTTCGGCTGGTATATTCTGGAGCAGAGACGCTGCAAGGAGCAAAGGGAGATGGGGGAAGACACCTTGAGCAAGATTCAAAGAGCCAGGCATTAATTTTAGGGATGAAGAATTCGAGCACGTCTGCTAAGCAATAAATGAGTAATGCCCGTTGCAGCGAGACGGAGCTGCTCTGCTTCCTGGGTCTGCACGGCAGAAACCCTCCCTGGTAAGGCAGGACTGCTGCTGGGGCTGGGCTGGGCTAGGGCTGCAGCCCCCCGGTAATGCCCTCCAGGTCCCGTACCCGAGGCGTCCCTGCCTCCCACAGCACCCGGGAGCTGTCTGCAGCAAGGGAGGGCCGGGGTCCGGCTCGGGCACCGCTGCCCCGCTCCAAGCCACGGGC
Organism: Nyctibius grandis; assembly: GCF_013368605.1. Taxonomy (NCBI): domain Eukaryota; kingdom Metazoa; phylum Chordata; class Aves; order Nyctibiiformes; family Nyctibiidae; genus Nyctibius; species Nyctibius grandis. The sequence continues at coordinate 671,249 of NC_090681.1, read as the reverse complement.
AGGTCTCGGGGGGCCAGTCCGGCCAAATCATCCTCCGTGTTCTGAATACGGATTCTGCCACCGCTCACCTGAAAACCTCGCAGCCTCTGGATTAGGGGAGAAGCTGAGTCAGAGTTTGAGTTGACAGGTGGGAAGCACCCAGCAGCTGGCTGGCCAGCAGGCCCGTGTCCCACCTCAGCCACCTCTTGCAGAAATGCCCGTTGAAACCCCAGCTGTAGAGTATAAAGAGACAGGGTGTGTTGGCTTTTGTAGGTTTAGGGGTGAAGCACTGTGTTATCACCTTGCAATGGTGGATGCCGATGGGGGTCTGTTGATGGAGGGGGAGTAACTCTCTCCCTCCTCAACAGCAGTTTGCTCTGAGTGCAGAGCCCTGGCTCCCCCCCTCGCTGCAGTCCGCTCACGGGTACCCTTCATTTGCTGTAAATGCTCATGACTGAACGCCCTCAAAGGGAGGAGGGCTCTTTGCAGATGTTTATTCCTGGTGGCAGCTCTGTCTGCAGATAATTTCCAACACCTATTTCAGCGGCACTTTCTAGAAAAGAATTAATAAAATCTAATAAGACACTTAGAAAGTCATGTAGCTTCCCTAGCTGGCTGCACACCGAGGGGGTAATACCGCAGGATGTCGAGTCTCTGCTCCTTAAAGGACTCCCAGCAGCTGGGATGTGGCTATGAGAGTCTGAGCGGTTCAGTCTTGCGCCGGCACTGCTGGAACCGTGCTGGGAACACACGTGTCGCAGACAAGGCCCACAGCAGTGGTTTGCTAGCAAGTTCCAGGTGTATTTGTTAACACAGGTGCCTTCACTTACATGTAAAGCAGATCTAAAAGGCCTGGTATGGCTGCTGCATGGAAAGAAATTGGCAGTTTCTGCCACTTCTCCTGTCAAGCCATCCTGCGGCGGTGCCGAAAGCTGTGCCGAGGCTTTGGGTCACTGTTTCGAATCTGGTTCCTTTCTGCTTCGTCTCTCTGGTGTGTTAGTTCCGTGGGATCGCTCAGTGCCCTTCAGCAGAGGAAGGAAGACGTTGCTGGCACCGATGATACCTTACCTGTACAGTAATGGTGTTCACTAATGGGTGAGACGGGTGCCTGAACACCGAACAGCTGCTCCCCGTCACTGCCTGCAGTGGTTTTCTCTCTGGAGGTCGGTGCTGGGGAGCACGGGGAGTGAGAAATGCCGTGCAAAACTGCCAGTCCCGTCGGAGCAATCCTTGTTTGGCTCCGTGGCTGTACAGAAGCTGGTGACACACACCGGTGCCTGTAGCAGAATTCTCTAGCTGTGTCGGGTGTCATTCTCCTATCTGCTTCAGCTAATGTGCCTCGGTGCCCAGGAGCGTGTTTCTGACCCACTAAGGCAGCCCAGCGAGGCTGCGGCTGCTGCTGGGGCACGAACCGGCTCCCCTCGGGGGTCTGGCAGACGTGGCTGGGGGGCAGCGGGGCACAGCCTGATGTTCCCACAGCTCCCACCCTTGGGACGCTCTTCCTTCCCCTCCAGCTGCCAGGAGTCCCTTTCCGAATCTCTCTTACCCAGCTGGATCCCAGCAAGGGCGCCCAGCCCAGCCCAGCCCGTGCCTCTGGGTTCCTCACATTAAGCTGCTTTATAGCAAGTCTGTGAAGGTAAGCTGAAGGCAGCAAGGGGCAGCCTGCTGACCAGCAACTGCTCAGTTCTTGGCTTTGTGGAGAACCAGACCTTTCTCTGCCAGCGTGCATGCGGGTATAAATAGATGCACAGAGTCAAGGCGCTGAGGGGGTTGTACGCTGAACCTCAGCGCTCACAAGAGCCAAAAATACCTACAGCAATGATGGGCCGGTTGAATGACACTTGCAGAATGCTGCTAATGGCAAAAAATTGCTGCCATGTTTAACAGAGCCCCTGTCACAGAGTGAATCATCCCGTCCTGCCAGTGCGGGGACCGGCACCCGCGGTCCCGCTGATGGCCCCGCCATCACGCTCTACGTTTGCTGCTCTCCCTGGTGCTTTCTTGCCTGGGGAGGGACGGGGATCAGCAGACAAAAGGGTTCCAGCATTTCATGGCATCCTCGGCCTCACAGCTCACATTTCAGGTCAACGCTATTTTCCTTTTCCATTTTGCAAAATGACAGGAGAACTGATTGCGCTCACCTCGGCGAGGAAGCGAATCCTGCCACTGTTGCAGTATAATAAGGGACAATAATTCTTGGAGAGAGAGCGAGAGACAGAGGTTTTGTGAAATGCTCCCATTTTGTATATAAACCTCTCTCTCTTTTTCAATCCCAAACGGCCCTTGTATTGAAAGCCCCCGGTGTGAGCTGTCTCCACTCAGCGTGAAAGCTGCGGAGGAGTAGAAACTGTCGGGAATTGCCCAGCCTCTGGGAGAGGGGCACCTTCCTCTACGGATGTTTTTAACCATGACTTGCTGCAAAGCTGTGATGATTTTATGGTTATGAGATTGGGACGAAGGGTATCGAGCTTCTCGTCTGGCTCGATCGCAGACCCCGGGTGGCCTTGGGCAGTTTGTGTCGGGCCCCAACCTGTAAAACGTGCAGGATCGGTGCATTAAAGAGCGCACCGGAGGCAGGGCTGGGGCACGTTGTGGTGCTGCCTGGGGACAGGGAGGGTTGTGGTTTCGGCTGAAAACTTGTCGCTAGTGTTTGAATAACTCATTTATTTAAAAAAACAAACCCAAAACCCACAACGCTGCCCCTGCGTCCGGCCCTGCACGTGGGCAGTTTGCAATCAGCCACTCTCGTTAGCCCTGTGGCCGTCCCCAGGAGCCCTTGGGAGCCCGGCAGGCTGGGCTGGGAGCCGCGGCGGCTCGCAGATGTCTCGTACAGGGTTTGATGTCTCGTACAGGGTTTGCCTCGAGCCATTTTTGCTAACAGTAAGTGGCAAATGTTTCCGTGGATCCCATATCCTGAGGCCCTTAACGGTTACAAATAAACCATGTTATTAAAGTTGTCAGAGCAGAGTGAGTAAAGCAAACCCTTATTGTGTGTTTGGATGCTCTGATCATCCTTCCAGGGGCTGTCGGAGGGGTCTGCAGGTAGCTGGAGGCTGCTGAGAGCCCCATAACGTTGCACAGTTTGTTGTTCAGTAACTGACAGTTGCTTGGGATTAATCAGCAATAATATAGATCAATACTTGGTGCAGCTGACACAGAACAGCTCTGGGCATACACTGCAGCTTTCAGAAGCACCGTCCCCCCGTCAGGCTCGTTTGCCCACGCTGTCGATTCTGTTAATGAGGAGGTGTCGGGGTGCCCGGGCAGCCCAGCTCTGGCTCCTGGCTGGGGCAAGGCTCCCCCTTCCCTTTCCCGGGCGCTGTTTCTCGTGGCTGATGCTCCTTTCCAAAACACCATGTTCACGTGCCGGCCAGAGTCACCCCGCAGACAGAGGTACCTGGGTTGCACGGGCTCGCCCACGGGCTCGCACACAGGCTCGTGATGGGCTTTGATAATCCCGATGTGCTCAGCGCTGGGAATCACTCGCGTGGTGTCTGAGCAGAGCGAGCGGCAGCTGGGGCTCGGTTAGATGCGCTTCGCTGCCGTTCTGGGGTGAATCTCCATCGTCTGGAGTTTCTGGAGGTGTGGGCTCCACCACGGCGTGTTTGCGCAGGATGAGGGGGAACGAACAACGTTGTATTCGTCCCCTCAGGATGACATAGGGGGACGTGTGGTCTGTCAGAGGGAGCGTGCGCAGCACAAGGAGAAGGATGAGCAAGGTTATCTCTGGCATTGGGCTGTAAGCAATCCCCAGACATAGCTGGCGCTCGGCTGACTGGGAATGTTCTCCAGAAATCCTAAAATAAAAGGATGGAAATTTCCACCCACCTTGCGAGGAGGGAGTGCCCAGGGAGAACTGCCTCCTTGAAACACAACTGTAGAACTCAATATCCGATTTATTTTCCTCTGATTTGGGGTGCTGAAAGGACAGCAAGCTCCCTTGTTTGTGCTGGTACCTTTGCCTGAGCTCCTTTAGAGTGCAAAATCAGCGACATGTTCCTGCCCACTTCCAACTGTAGGCTCCTCTAGACGTGTATTAGTAGTTGCATGACTCAGTTGTATTAATTGTTGCATTAAATTATATGGTATTACTCAAAAAGAATGTTAACTTAGCTTTCCTACAACTGTGTTCAATTTAATTTTTAATCAGATCTGACAGCAAAAATTTAAATCAAGTGCTGCATCTTGGCTCTAAGAGGACCAAGCGCCTTATGAACGTACAAAAGCGATCGGGACCGTTTGCAACATTAATACACGTTAAACGTAGGCAGGCTACTGAGCTGGAGACAGTAATTGCTCCTTCCCTCGCACCAAGCTGAACTCTGTGGAGGAAGAGCTGAGCCAAGCTCCCGGGTCAGGCCTGGCAGGCAGCGTGGGGCCGCTCGCTGCGGGGGCCGGGGCTGGCCGGGCACAGGGGCTCTGCGGGGCTGGTAACGAAACCCCGGCAAACCCCTGCTCCCAGCAGCAAACAGAGCAAAAGCAGGTTAGAAAGCAGGCTTCGATCTTTGTCATTTAGATGTAATGCAGGAGCAGGAGGGAGGGAACCAGAGGTGATTGCAGTGGCAGGGCGAGCCTGTGACTGCGTTTGGAGCTGGAAGCGGCTGCGGGAGCGTTTTCCAGGCGCTTGCAGCGTTAGTGAACTTCACCAAATAAAGAGCATCCTCTGAACTAGGCCAGGTAGCAGCATGGTTTCTATTCAGCGTTTCCTGGAACTGATCTGCATTCAGGAGATTGGGAGCTGGAGATAAAGGACTACTAATGAGGAGAGCTTGGCTAATTAAAAAAAAAAAAACCAACCACTAAACCCCTGGCAAGCCACTGGTCTGTTAATCACAGTAATATACTGGGGGGAGTTCAGGGAGCCATGCAAGTTCTTTAAATCCTAATAGAAACACTGTGCTTCTCCTCTTGCTTTACTGAGAGTGTGTTATCTGCTGAAAATCACGCTGGTGTACGTGGGGGTGTGCCCGTGGGTTTCTCTCCTCAGCACTCGTTCCATCGGCAGGCGTGGAAGGGGCTTTTCTTTGAAAGCAGCGTGTGTCACTGTGTGTCTCCTAATAGGAAAAGCAAGATCTGTATAAATTCATAATGGCTGCAGTAATCTTTCTTTTCTGTGAGAAGCTGGTATTAATAAGGAGTGTCACAAACTATGAATTTTATTGTAGTGATATTCATTATATGTGATATACAGAGAGAAAACGTGATGCAGCAAGTGCAATGAATTGTATTTGTTGCAAAGACTAGAGCTAAGTGGAAATAAATTAAGCGTGATGTGTTTTAGGAGGTTCTATATTCTGTAGCAGATACAAAAAATGTCCAAAAATGTTGATATAGAAAAGATTTCTAAGGTACAAACAGAGATACAAACACAGAAAAAGAAAAATAAATTCATTTTGATGCACAGAGACACATCCTTTGCTGTGCATTTAGACGAGGGATGCAGAAAGCAAATATTCCTTCTGTTCCAGAAATTTGCAGAACCAGGATAATTGCTACCTGTGGTTGCTGTGGGAACCAGAACTTTTCAATTCCAGATTTTAAGAGCATAAAGTCTCAGCCAAATGTGCTATATTAATGTGACTGCTGTCATATTACAGGAAATCAGCCAATTTGTGGTTAATATAAACACATTAGGAAGGGAGAAATTTGTAAAAGTGGAGAATCGATTGGTGCTTTTTTCCTCAAAGACAGACTGGGACTTGGCAGCTGGGCTGCAGCCGTGGGTTTTCTTTAAAGGCAGAGCTGTTTGAACCCAAAATTCCCTTTTTATGTCCCAGGAGCAGAGGGGTTGGTCAAACCAACCATGGACCGACGGTTCCTTTGCATCTGTGCCCTATGTCCCCGCCAGCAGCGGGCTGAGGGGCAGCGTGGGAGCTCCTGTCCCGGCCCTGGGGGTTTGTCCACCGAAGGTCGCCGTACCAAAGGAGCGGTGACTGGTAACGGCTCCTGGGCAGGGGAGCGCGGGGGAGAGGGGCCCCCTCTTGCAAGGGAGAGGGGCCAGCGGCAGCGCAGCGGAGGCAGCGCGCAGCCAAGCCCCACGGCCCTGCGCTGGTGGGCACCCCTGGGGCAGCTTGGACCTGCGGGGCCAAGGCAGAAGTCATGCTCCTGGGCTTCTAACGTGTGCGTGGGACCCTGGGCCAGAGAGCATTTTGTTTATTGTTTGACTGGAAGAAAGTAATCAGGGTAAAAGGGCTCCCTAGTTAATAATTCAGTCTTGGCATCTGGTGTTTTTTCATGTGTGCGTTGATTGCTCGTGCTCGTTGGGGCTCATCAGCCTCCTCACACAGCCACCTTCGCACCTGCAGCAGCGGAGGGCTGCTCGGAGGGCTGCTCGGAGGGCTGCTCGCCGGGCTTCAGGCGCCTGGTGCCGAGCCAGGCAGCGCGGGACGGGGCGATGTGCGGTGCCAAGTCTGCACCGTCATCGCTGGCCCCCTCAGGACACAGCCCGGAACCGTCACAAATACATCCCCATCTCCAGTGTCACTGCCCTGGTAGCATTTTATTTTTAAGGGGCACTTAAAAGCCTGTGTAGGCTCAAGGAAAAAAACCCCACCATGGCAGAGCAAGCGCAGGGAGATCGTAGCAGCGTGATGCCAACGCCAGCCAGAAACCCGCGGCAGCAGCGCGCCAGCTAGAGCGCTCGTCAGGAAATATGGCCTGAAATGCAGAGCAAAGGCGGCTCCAGCTTAGGTACATCTGCAGTGATATTTTATTGATTGCGTAGGACCCTTAAGGCAATTTCGTTAGAGCCTGTAAAGAAGGATTTTGGTTTGTTCCCCTGCATGCCATTGTTTCCTGGCTGCCACTCTGCCTACAAAAGTCCTGATTTCTTTTGTGCAGTGCCACGAGCTGCTGCAGTAATCGCTTTAAAACTTGGGTTTGGGTTTCTAGAAGCAGCTGGAAGGAACAGAGCGATTTAGCTACAAACAGGATTCCTCGCATCAACGTTGCATTTATGACTTTTATAAGCAACGCTTAGGATTTGCTCTGCTGGCACGTTTAGGCTGTGTTTTAGCAGCTCTAACTGGCGCTTCAGAATATTAAAGCAGACCCAAATATTCCCATACAAAAACTTACTATAGCAAGTACGCTACGGTTTGTGCTTCCTAATTCTCAGAGTATTGCTAAGAGCAGTGGGAGTAGGGATTGTTGTGCATAAATGGGACAAATTAGAGGCAACGCTTTGCTGCGCCTGAAACTCTGACACAGGAGATACGGGAAATAAAGAGGGTCCCTACAGAAACTGCAGTGCTGAGCGCGGCGCTGGGGGTCCCAGCAGGTACCGACAGCATCGGGGCTCGGTCTCTGCGCAGAGGAGCTCTGGTTGAGTAACTGGCTGGATCAGAACGAAAGTTCTTGATGCTCAGGAGTAAACTTGGAAAGTACCGTGCGTTATTGTGTGTTCTTTAGGTAAGCAAGGGTTAACAAGTGTAGCACGTTATTAAATCTTTTTTTTTCCATTTGCAGAGCTTTGCTAGAGGTATTTTATCGAGAGAATAAAACTGATGGACTATTTGATATTTCCCCTGTACTTCAAGTCTCTCAGGCGTACACACTTGCAAAGCTGCTTCGCTCCGGCCGGACGCTTCAAAGTGAACTCGCTGTGGCTGGGTGGGGGGTGATGGTGTGTCCGTGTCTGTGGCGCTGGGCTCTCTGTGAAAGCCCGCTGCTGTTGAGCTATGGTAACGTTTGCTGCCTAAGGAAGGCTCTAACTAGTTCTCTGAGCTGTTGTTTTAGTAACTGGTAAGGATCCAGTCCTTCTTATTAGATTGCATGGGCAAGATTTTAGGCTTGTAATATCATAAACAGACGATGAAAATTCCCAGCGCATCAGTAACACATCAGTGTTTGCATAAACAGCAGGAGTTATTCTAGAAAAAAAGCAATATTCTTTTCTCAGCATCATGCAAGGCAAAGAGGGGGCTTTTACCTACTTTGAATAGATGTTCTCCTTTTAAAAGGAAGCCAGTCTGTGAATTTTTGGTTGCTTATGAAAGATCTTATAGTACAATTAAAATACTGGCTTTTACTTAATCTTGCCAAGAAATGATGGGCTGTTTATTGAGAAAAGGAAATAACAACGAAGCTTGCTGTGCCTGCCGTTTGGGTATTGCCATTTTCCAGGGAGGGAGATCTGACGTGTGGGGGCTGGCCCAGCTGCAGACCCAGTGCTGACACGGGCAGGGGCCGGGCTGCGGGCGTGGGCACAGCAGCAGGACAAGGAGTGACAAACCTCCCGTGCACCGAAAATGAAAAGTACAGATTTATACGGAGATCGGTTAGGCTGGAAGTTGGACGCGTTGAGTCAAAAAGGCGCTTTCATTTCGAACATCTTTACTGCAGAATTTTAAGAAACTCAGACTTGATGTTTCCTTTAACACTTCCATTAAACACTTTTCTTAAAAACAGGTTTTGGGCCAAAGCAAATCTAACCAGCTTGGGTTGGGAAATCTGGTTTGGATTTTAAACCTGTGATAGTACAACTCTTTCCAAATTCCAATTAACTAGAATTTTTTCTTAGCTTTTTTTTTTCCCTATATAAGCCTCTGTTCTCTATGCATTTTTAATAAGCTTTATCCTGGGAAAACATGAGAGTGCTAACTGCAAGTGAAAAGAATAAAGGCAGTTGCTGCGTAGCTCTGAAAATCTGTTAAGTACTGGAAAGCTCGTAGTAAAAAGCAAAGCAATGAAGAAATCTTAGCTCTGTTCTTATTAGAAACTGTAAATGAAGATAAAGCCTTTTCACAAACCTCGTCTGGCTGAGAAAACAGAGTAATGACTAGATAAACTTGTGGCAGTGCTCACGCGTGTCGCACATAGTGGAATGGCCAGCAGCCCACCCCTGGGGCCGCCTTCTCCTGAACTGCAGAGCTCCGGGTGTGGGGACCGACGGGTCCCTCCCCGAGGAGGGGAGAGCGCGCTGATCAGTGTGAAACGCTGAAAGCACAGAGGAGTTAAACCCACGTAAACCCAGAGTGTTACGGAGAAAGCAGCCATACAGATGATCTTTCCAGAATGTGTCATTTTTTAATCCTTTTTTAAGGAGAACAGATGGGCCCGGGGTACCCAGCAGGCAGGGCTGTCTGCGGTCCACGTTACCAAGGCTGGTGGGAGCGCGGCAGCGTGTCACGCAGAGCGGAGCAGGGGCGGATGCCCCCGCTGGTCCCTGCGCGTCCACAGCCATCACCGCTGCTCCGTGCATCCATAGGGGATTGCTGGGCGGGAGGCCAGGAGCCACGGTGAGGGGCGAGACCCCATGGGTGACCCTTGCCAGGCCCAGACACTCATGTGTTTGCTTGCCGGCTGCTGCCGCATGCCAGCCACGGCGCAGCCCCTGAGCCTTCTCGTGGCTCAGGCAGGAGAGATGCCCCAGTTCTTGCCCTGCAGCCCTGCGAGGCAGCCGGCAGCGTGGCCCAGCAGGACGCTCTGCAGGGACCCGATCCTGCGGCTGCCCCCGGGGTGATGCCTGCCCTGGGGACCGGGGATGTGCGGGGTGTCCCTGCGGGGACGGGAGTGAAGAGCGGGGCCTCCCGTGAGGGGCACAGGGAGAGGGCAGGGTCTAAGCCAGCAGGAGCACACTGGGCTGCCCAGCCTCCCACGGTCACATTTTCCTTCCACAAAACACCTGTTTGTGTTTTGGAAATACTAGGAAATAATATTTAGGTGTTTACATGAAACATACTCGTGATTTGAAACGAAGTGTTTGTTAATCTGTCTTGAGCCCCACAGCGGCGGGCAGGTGTTTGCTGTTGGCGTTCCTTCACCTGCAGTTACACAATTCCAGAAGTTTTCCTCAAATTGTGTTTGCCATTTGCCGCTGACAGGAGGGTCCCTGCGCTGCAGGGGGGTCCCAGGGCCGGGTGCGGCCGTTGCCCCGCACAGAGGGTGCGGATGCCGCAGCGGGGACGGGTCGGTCCTGCCGGCATCGCGGGAGCCACGGTGCTGGGAAATGCTGCTGACCAGCCCTTTCCCCGTCAGAACTGATCAGCATCAGAGGAGCTAATGGGGAACACAAAACCTATTTAAAAGCTACATTTACCACTTGGCTGATTCCATTACAGCGTGTAATATCCAGGTGTCACACTTTGTCTCCAAATGCCAGTTCTAATGCTTCCCCAGCCTGCTCAGCTCAGCCCTGTGGTGGGGGTCCTCCTGCCGTCCATCCTCGCACCCAGGAGGAGAGGGGACCTGTGGGGCCACGATGGGCAAGCGTCTCCTGGGCTGAGCTTCCCACCTGCCTTAGGTGACATCTCATTGGTACAGGCTGTGCCTCTTCCAGGGATGCTGGGTGTCACCTGGAACAATGAATTTCTATTTTGCAGTAATCCTTGTTTTAGAGCAGATATTTTTGCAAGGATTCAGGTGCTTAGTGACAAGTATCATCTGTGCTGCTTGCCCAGTTTCCCACACTGGGGCCCTATCGTGACTTCATGCAAGCACAACAAGGCAACACAAGGTGTATGTGCTGTGCAAGTTCTGCTGGGGGACTGGAATAGGCTTTGTGGTGCTAAAATGAGATTTTTAAGTTACAGCCGGTGCTTCCACTGTGCTGGATTTCACCCAAAGTGGGGAAAAAAAAAATTCAGCAAAAGAAATGCTATGCACATAGCTCCTTGAGTTTCATCTCCTCCCCATACTTATAAAGCTGAAATTCCTTTCTTAGCTTTTTCTTTTCTTCTGTTTTGCTTCTCCTTTGGGCCCTTGAAATCTCACAGATCTGCAGTCGTGTCAGTAAATGTACCTAGAATGAGAAGGAAACCTTATCTTCAGGCCTTGCTGATATTTTCTGTTCTTGGTACACAAGTGCCAGAAAAAAAGCCTGAGAATTTGCAACTTGCAGTCAAGCTGTCTTGGAGGGATCTGAAATGTGAGGGAGTTCTGAAGCTCCTTTCTGGGTGTCTCAAGTCAGGCATCAAAGATCACATGTCACTTTTACTCCTTTGTTTTGTGTTCGTGCTGCAGTAGAGGTTACCTGTGGTGGTTTTATCTGTAGCTACAGTTTTATAGAACAAGATTAAGGATGTAATTGCTTTCTTTGATTTGTAACAAGATCAAACAATGACAGAAATACCGGTAAAAGGTGGTGTAAAATGCTCGCTTCCTCGAACAGAGGCACGGGTCTGCCTCTCGCGGGGAGCGGGAGCGCTGGCTGCGGGGGATGCTCTGCGAGAGAGGGCAGACTGGCTGCACCTCCGGGAAGTGGTGCTGATAAACCAACCTGCTCAGAGCGGGGGGTTCTCCCAGGTGCTTTTGGACGGGTCAGAGGCTGCACAGCACAGAAGTGCTGAGCCGATGGCCCAGGGAACTGATTCCCCGGGGCAGCACGGCAGCCTCTCCTGGGCCAGGGCAGCTCGGGGACCCCCAGGCCGGGCTGGGCGAGGCGGCCGCTGGCCCTGAGTGCGGTCCCCAGCCCTGGCCGGTGCTCTGTCACCGCGCTCCGGGTGCCCGGCTGCACACCCTTCTCCGTGCGTTTCCTTACGTCGTGTTTTAGCTCGGTGTGCCTGTGTGAGACAAAACAGGTCAAGTAAATGAACAGACAAAAGTCTGCTCAGAGTAAGTGCAGGATAACAGAGCGGTGTGGTTAAGCACGACACAGCTCGTCGGCAGCGTAACGGCTGGCATCTGATCTCGCGCTGTACGATCGCTCACGTGCTGCATGCACAAGCAGGGAGCTACCGCGCTGCTGTGTAACTGAGCCTTGTGCTGTGCGTGATTCCCCGGCCCTAATGCGAAGTACATGAATGATTAAATACGTGGAGCTCTCTGTTAATCTGCAAGGCAGGGGAGGTTTGCAGGGGAGTTCAGCTCACGTGCAGACAGAGGAGCCGGGGCCCAGAAGCAGAGCTAGGAAAGGGTATTTCATGCCATAGCTGTCTGGAATATGTGATTAGCTGGACACAGATCCTGTTGGAGAGGGACATCAGGAGGATTTAAAGGAGCCATTAAGGACAAAGAACGAAGCTGAGCATTTGGGCTTTTAGAGAACATCTGTTAGGATACTCCTAAGTTTGCTTTGTGGTTCATTCCCCACTGCTGTCAGGAATAAACACGGCGTCCCCATGGCAGAGAGGAGGTTGGTACCGCGGGGTTCCCCGCGCAGGGCTTTGGTGCCTGGGGGCTCCCGGGAGGCAGCACCCTCCGGCTCCTCTCTGCAGAGCTTTGTGGAGTGGGCACAGGCAGTCAGGCTCCTCCACGCTCCTCCTGGAGCCGCGTTCCAGAAAAAATCCTCTTCATTTCAGGAGAGTTTGTTCACTGGGGACTGGTAGAGTTGTCCTTCATGGATGCTGCTGCTGTGGCCACCCAGGGGCTGCCGGGAGGGGAGGCAAAGTGTCCTGGAAGCAACTGTTTGGGATGGGTCCTGTGTCCGCAGCCAAGAACCAACTTCTGACATCTTCTGAAAAGGCTGTGGTGAGAAATGGTGTAGGAGGGTGGGCTAAGGCACGGCTCAGGCAGCTTCGGGCACGCAAGCTTCAAACGTGTCATTCCTGGTGTCCCCAGCCGGGTGGGGTGACCCACGGCTGCCTCCCCTTGCAGCCCTTTGGCTTCTGTTCCTGTTCAGAAAAGGAAGAAACGATGAGGCTTTGAAATGTTTCTGAAATGTCCCAGGGGATGAAGTCTCTCTTGGCCAGCCCAGTGCTGCATTCTCCACAGTGTGGGATGCAAAACGGTGTTTTTATTAAGAAAGACAAAGTTCTGGGGCTCAGCTAGAACAGCTCCTGTGAGGCTGCCCGGCAGGGTCACCAAAACAGCAGTTGTTGTGAATGTAACGTAAAGGTACTGAAAAATAGTGTTAAAATGTTGGAGGAATACAGCAAAGGTATCTTATTTGATACACCTTAAACACAAATATTCAAATAAATGGGAGTGTGATGAATGGACATTGAAGAAAGCAGTTCTGGGTGCAGGTGCAGAAATGAACAGAAGGGAAGACGCAGGATTTTGTTTTCCTCTTCTCTGAAATATCCTCTGTTCCTCTGAGATGTGGGAACAATAAGTCTGAGAAAGAAAAACGTTCCTCTGGGTGACCTTACGGATTTAAGATCTATTTCTAAACCAAATTTTCATAAAAAACCTGCCACACACAATCTCCAGATTAAACCTCATTTTATTTTCAGACAGACATGACCTTTCCTAGCTTTGGATATTAAATATCACAAAACCTGCTGCAATTTAAGCTGAGGATTTTACTTTTAAATGAATGAAAAGCAAAAGTAACTTCTCTGGAGCACACAGGGGAACGTGGGGCCAGGTAAAAGCTCTCCCCTCCCGAGGACGCCCCTGCCTGGCCCATGTCGCTGTGGGTGGGCTCTGCTCCCCTCGCCCGCCGCGGAGGGATGCTGGAGCGGGCTGGTGGGGCACGGGCAGGCTCCTCGGTTCTTACCTTGAAGGCAGCAGCTTTGCCCGGCGGTTGGGTCTGCGTTCAGTCACTGAGCCACGTACGGTGCTGGGAAGGGGAGAGTGCAGTCAGAGGAGTCATTCCCAGTGGGCTGTCAGCGCTGCTGGGGTGGCCAGTGCCATCGAAGTGGCTGCAGGACGGGACCTGGATGGACAGGCAGCCACTAGCGATGATTTTTGCACAGAGAGAAGAGAAAATAACACCTGGTGTGAGAATGCTATTTTCGATATGCTCGTGTTCACTGAAGGATGCATCGCTATGGGGGCAGAGGCCCTGCCATCAGCAGATCTCCTCTCCGCTGGAAAACACGTACTTGGTTGTAAAACAAAGTTTGTCTAATTCACAAGGACTTTAAACTTCCTCAGGGTTTTTCCATCCTTCCCTTTTCAGCCTTTTGGTTAACAAATGCTTTGCGACAACAAATCAATGTTCTTCTGTGAACAGAATTAACTCAACTTGCGCAGCTACAGATTTGCCCTTCGATTATTGTCAATAACCCATCTTGTCACGGGTGAAATGAAGGGTCTCGGCTCATTAGCACACACTTTACTAAATGTCATTTATCAGCAGAAGGAAGTTAAAACCTCCCAACAGGGTGAGGCAGTTTAGGTGAAGGTGAATGTTAAACAAAGAAAAATAGTGCTGGACAAGGCTGGGCCAAAGTAAAAAAATCTTGGTTTGAAGTGGGAAGGCAGGTTTGGATGCTTTCCCGAGGCTTGGCTCTGTTCGTTTTTGGTTTTCATCAGAATTAAATGGCTCATCTGATGGCCAGTGTTCCCGCTTCAATAGCGGGATCCTAAATACCTCTCCAAAGAGCAGTCGCTGCGCTGCTGGCAAGCGGAGAGCAGCCATCAGCCTGGCTCTGGTGGGGTGTGTTGGAAGGTGGAGGCCAAGGGGTGGGGTGGGGGGTCCCAATGCGCCCGCTCTCCCGGAGCCTTGCGGAGCTGCAGCCAGCTCCTCGGGAGGTGATGGGGCCTGCGGCAGAGCCCGGAGGGACTGTCTGTCCTGGGGACTCTCTGTCCTCCTGACTGTCCTGCCCCGTTTATCCAGCCCTGCATCCCAGTCTCCATCTCAGATTGTCACGGTGCCCCTCGCCCCCACCGCGTCCCACCCACAAAGACGCTCTTCCTCCCAAGGTACCTCCCTGCTCCGAGCCTGCAGTTCTGGTGTACTTGGGTAATTTCAGCAGAAATGAAGGCGTTTGAAAGCAGCTGGTCCCACCGCTGCTCCCCTGCCTGCTTCTGTGCTGCCATGGTCGTGGGTGCAGGGTCTGGCCAGACCGAAACGCCCCAGAAATCCAGGTGAACCCCGAATTTCCCCGTACGTCTATTCAGGCCACAGAAGCGAGTTGCCATGGAGATGTGCTGAGCGCGGGCACGATGCTCGAGCGATGGAGCCTCACAGCCAGAGGCATCTGTTAATCTTATTTTTATCAATTTTTAAAGAGGGTACGATGGTGGTATCTCCCCCACCTTCCCCTCACCTCTTGCAGGAGCCTGGCATTTGCACTTCATGGAGAGCACGGGCTCCAGCGACTTTGAAAATGAACCTTAACGAACATGAGTCGCTGGCTGGGGAACGTGTGCTATGAGGGACGGAATTTAGTAGCAGGGAGCTGCCACCTTTGACATATTGCTCCGGCTTTAATGAGGGGGAGATTGACAGCGCGAGGCAGAGGTAAAAGGAAGATGTGCCTTTGCCTTCACCTCGGGGGGTCACCGCTAAGCCGGGGCCCGCAGCCGGGTCAGGAGGAGCAAACGGAGCTTTTATTTATGAAACCCCGACTCAGCGGCCATCTGCGAGTGGATCTTTTAATTGGCTTTTCTTTCCCCTTGTTCTGGGAGCGCTGACCCCAGCTCCCGGGGGAGACGGGCTGGTGGGTCCCAGGGTAGTGCCTGGCCCAAGCGGGGCGTCTCTGGCTCTGGAAGTGCAGCAAGGGGACGCCAGCAGAGGCGAGCAGCGGGTCGGACCCGGCCACGCTCCCACCGCGGTGCTGAGCTCCGCCGTGCCCCCGGGCAGGGTGGGACCGAGGAGCAGGAGTGGCGAGGGCCGGCCGCGGGCTGGGACAGCTGCTGGGGTCACCAGCACTTGTGTCCCAGCGTAAGGGGAGGTCCGGCCAGAAACGCGTCTGTCATTTAACGTGAGTGACATAGAATCACAGATACACGGTAGCACAGTTATACCTCGGCAGGTGTGGGACGGGCAGCAGCGTTCTGAAGTCCTTACACAATAGCCGCTGTAGGAGCATATAAATGCAGAGCAGTAATAGTGTTCTGAGGAAGAAATAATTGTTTAATATGAAGTGAATATCTGTTTTTTCCTCATTTTTTACCTGATTTTATTTAGCTGAGTGCCATACAAGTCTCAACAATGGGAAGATTTCCACTTCAGCTCCAGGCAGACAAAAGCCAGCCTGTCTCTCGGAAGTAAATCACACTGACTCCGCTGAGGCTATTATAAGTCACTATAAAAATGACACAAAGAACCACATAGAGTGTGAGCCAAAAACAGCATGGGGGGGAAAATAAAGCAAAGTTATGGCCCTTATCACTCACAAAGTACACTTTGCCCAGAGATTGCCAAGAAGAATAGCCCTGAATGCCTTGCTGCGAATCAGACAGCGGTGATATGGTGATGTTATTGCTCACATATTATCGTGATTTTCAGTATCATGGTGGTACTTGAAGACATTGATTAGGCTCTGGCCTCATTAAACTGTGCAAACAGGTAATGAAAAGCTGGCCTCCCTGGAAGGTCTCGTACCCTGAGCTTCGAACAGAGCCGGTGGCAGCAGGCGTCGGGAGTGGAGATGAGACAGCGATAAGGCAGATGTGGTTTTTAGGGAATCAGTTTCTGCCCAAATAGTGTGCTGGGCTGGGCACAGTCTTTATTTCATGGACATAACCACGATTATGGCAAGGAATTATTCTTCACTCTAAAAAACAAGGGTTTGCAGCACCCGGGACTTTCCTGTGAAAGGGGTGTTGAAGGTACCCAGGCAGGGAGAGATCACACCCAGCCAAAGCCTGTGCCCCTCGGTCGTGGCCGTGCCGGGGAGGGACGTGGCTGAAGCTGTGCTGGCTGCAGCCGTCTGCTCCGAGCCCAGACGTGCCCCATGGGGCGGTGGGCAGCGCTGGGCTGGGACAGCTGAGCCTCGCCGCCATGTTACCAACCTGTACAGAGGTGCTCCAGTAATTAGCACACGCTGAGCCCTAATGACTGTTCCACAGGAGTAAGATAACCTGGGCTGAGAGCGTGGGTCTGCAAAGGGGGGCTCTGCAGCATGCCCAGGCCCCAGCCCGTGCCTGCTCCGGCCCCCCGGCCGCCTGCAGGGACACAAGTATCTCTGTCTTCGCTCACAGCTGTATGCACAAGTGTTCCTGGAACCCGACAGGATCCACTCTGGAACACATAATGCAGAATTACGAGCGTCGTTTGCCTGAGTATTATCTAATCGTGGAGCTAAACTGAGCTGCGTGATGATACGGGCACATTCTTTACATGAGTAATCTGCAAAGAAGATGCTCTACATAAATGTCACCTGATTTTGTTCTGATTTAATCCCCTTTATTTATTGCAGTGTTGTGCCTGTTTATTATTTTCAATTTCTCTTCCTGGCATTTTACCTCGCTGCACCTGCCACTCCTGATCCTGCACCGGGACCTCTGGGCAAGGACAGAGAAGCACTTTTGGGTCATTCTCTGCTTTGATATGAAAGTAAGAGAGGGAATATGGGGAAAATAGATGCCAAAAAAGCTGTGCACATGCTCTAAAAATAGTGCTACAGCCCCTTGCCGTGCTGGCAGCACAGGGTCTGGAGGCAGCCGCTGTGCCCTGCCTTGGCCGGTGCGTCCCGCTGCCCTCAGAGCAGCAAACCTGCCCCGGACGCGGAGGGGGTGGCAGGCGGGGAGGGGCGAGCAGCGGTTGCTGTTGGCAATTTATCAGCCATAATTATGCCAATTAGCGCACACAGGCAGCTCCGGCTCCAGGAAGGCTTTACGGCTGACAATATATCTCTGCTGGGCAGAGAAGCACAAACCTTTTCCTCCGATTATTGCAAACTCATCAGCCTGGGCGATAGGTTTGCGATTTAGCCCGCAGCTCGGGAGTTGGTTAGAAACGCGTCGGTTTGTCGCTGGTTTGGTTGCCCTGCTTTGCAGGACTGATATCAATCCTCATTCCAATCAAAGTCTTTTTCGCACATGCTCCAGTGAAGTGGAGTTTTCTGCAAAATAAGGTGTTATTAACCCAGCTCCGCTCTTCCCGGCGAGGAACGAGCCCTGCCACTGAAACCATTCCTCAGCGACGAACCCTGCTTAACTAGCGATCAGCAGGCCTTCCAGTGCAAGAGAAATGCAAAACCTGTGACCTTTCGAGCGCTGAGCTGCAGTGACTTTCAAGGCGTAAGAGCATTTTCTATTTCTCTTCCCAGAATTTCAGCAAACAGTGATTTTTATAGCTCTTCTCATCAGCACGTCACTTCTCGACTTCTCCATTTCTCTTTACTGTCCTCCTCTCTCTCGCATGAAGCTGTTCTGGGGCCAGCTCGGGGACCATCTGACAGCCCAAATTCCCACCCCGTGGAGCCGAGTAACCCTCGTGTTGGCTGGGGATCAGGGCAGAGGTGTAGGTGGGAAGTGCCGCGGCGTTCGGCGTCCCCTGCCAGGTTCCCCCCAAACAGCAGAGCCGCGGGAGGCTGGAGTCGGCTGGGTTCTGGGGGTTTGTCGCAGGAGCAGCCTGCTGCGGCTCCGCAGCGCCGGCTGGAAAACAGAAACGTCGGGGCGTGGGAAAACACTTGTAACTTACAAATTGTTCCCCTTTCAGAACATTAAAAAAGAAATAGCGTTTTTATTTTAAGATTTGTCAGGATTTTGTTGATGATGATTTCCCTCTCTTGCCACAGTCTAACGTAAAATGAACAAACGTTTTCTCCTGCCTTTTTCTCCTACTCAGTAACTTCTAAATTTGTAGAGAAAAGGAAAATGTGATGGGAACCCTCCTTTTTCTCTCTCCAACCTTATTCATTGTGGTGTATTCTTTCAGTAGTAAACAGAGGATAAAATTAGGGAGAGCAATATGAAATTACGGATATTTTTTTCCCCAAAAGCAAAATAAAATGCTAATTTCCATCAAAGCTCTCAGACTTTAATCCAAAGCGGTATTTTTTTTTTTTTTTGTGAAAGATGTTGCTTTCAGCTGGGACCATTTTTTCTCAGGGAAAAATGTTAATTAGCTGTCTGATTTAACGACCACGGCGGAGGGGAAGGAGGCATCCTGCATGGGTGACGCTGCGGCTGGGGGAGCGCGGGAGCAGCAGGTTCCTCTGAGCGGGTCTGGGCAGCATCACCTCTGCCCACTCCTCTGGCCCCGCAGCTGGGGGTGGGCAGCAGCGTCAGCCCCGCGCACACAGGGGTAACGCAGGACGTATCCCAGGGGCAAACGGTGCTTTTGTGGGCGCGATCGGTCAGTGGCAGAGCGTGGGTACGTCACCAGCAGATCTGGCTGGGGAAGGCTGTCGGTTCAGGTGCCGGAGCTGTTCTCGTGAAGAGGAGCTCACATCAGAGCAAAGAACTGACAGCTATAATTATTAGCTTTAAAAATTCTAAAACCTTGAAATGAAAAGAAAGTTTCAGCATAAACCAGAAATCTGCGTTGTAGGTATTGACACAGTCCTCGCCCTCGTGCGTCGTCATAAACAAGGATGTGATAATTAGATGTTTTTTAAGGGACAAAAATTATTTTATTTGCTTCCCTGCCAGTTTTCATGAGACCATCAGTCATCCCCTGCATAGATAAGATTTCTTATGTTCACTGACAGGATAAATTATATGGTTCTCATCCAACAAATCAGCATTACTGCGCAACATTATCTCTCTCAAAGCGATGCCTGGGAAAATCATAAATTCTGTCCAGGTTTATTAGATGTCTTTTATTCACATATTTATTTTATCCCAAGCTGAGGTGCATTTTTTCCCTAATTATTAATCATATTAATAAGGATAAGGGGGGATGTGGCTTTCTGTAACCCAAAACGGCTGCAGTGATGCTCGGGTGTTCACAGACCTTTCGTGAGAGGGTGCTGTGAGGGGTGGCCGTGGCGATGTTGGCGCTGTCGGTGCGGAGATAACGCGGTGGCAGATCCGGTGTGAACGCTCATCGGGGCGATGACGGGGCTAACGAGGAGCCGCTCTGCCTTGCTGTGCAGGGGGTGGGTGACGAGGCGACGTGGCCTCGGCCAGTGCCGGGGCTCGGGGGTGGGTGTGTGGGGCAGAGGCGGCATTTTTCACGCCGCTCACATATAACACGGCTGGTGTAATTCACCATCCTTTTATTCTCCCAGAGTCATCAAAAGCTCTGAGAAATGAGGCTGGATATGTGGGCTGGGGTGAGCGAGGCTGAGTTATTGTTGAAGTTATTGATTGGAGAGTGGGAGAAATAGCATTAGAGCCTGGATCTCCTTTTATTCTGTTAGAGAGGAAACAACATCTTCTTAAACTATGAGTCGATAAATAACTTTGTGACTTTTTTTCCCTTTTCTGATGATGGTATTATGTAGCTCTGAGGCATTTTTGGAAGGAGTGCAGCTTGCTTGGCCTGTGGAGGGGTAAAAGCTTTCAGATCATCAGCTTGGTTAATATGAAAAGGAGGAGCCTGTCTGCTGTTAAAGAAAATCTCTTTGACCAGACACAGGGGACAGAAGTGATGGGAACCACTTGTCAAACACAGGCACAGATTAGACCCCACAGACAAGAGACTTGCGAGTTCTGGTGTCCTTACCCCGTTTCTGCAAGGACTCCATGTTAGGGTGCGCTCGCCATCCTCAGGAATGCCAGAGGGGCTGTGGCACCCCCAGGGTGACAGACCCTCTGAGCTCCCCCGGGGTGACAGACCCCTTGGGAAGGACACCCCGCTGCCGAGAGAGCAAAGGCTTCAGTGTGTCCATCCCTCTGCTCCCCTGATCCAGCTGCCCAGGGCTCCTGCAACTCCTTCCCGGTCTATACTTTTGATGTGAGAAAAATATGATTAATTTTAATCACGTGGTGCTGCCATCCCTTCATAAGTTGAGGATGAAACCAATGCTGTATTTCAAAGAAATGGTGCAGGGCAGCAATTTGTAAGGTGTAGCTTACCCAGCAAATTAAAGTTTTCCTCTACAGAGGCTTCTATGAAGGAACGGATTATTTACTCCTTTGTGCAGTCATATTAAACTGATGAGTAAGTAGCAGGGACAGACTTCAGGTTTATTGAATGCTCACAGATTTTCATTTTATTTGATGCTCGCTGTTCTAGGCTTGGGTGCTGGGACTGGCAGCCCAGGTACTGCCAGGCTGTTTCTTTTCCACGGTTGGTCTCATGACAGTTTTAAGGAATCCCTGCTTCTTCTTTAATTTTGTAATTAAATTAAACTTTCACTTTGTGCCAAAAATTTGTTTTCAAGAACACAACTCAGAAAAGAACCGAATTCTCTTATTTCATCGGTTCCCACAAAGTGAACAGTGGAGCCGTTCACTGCGATTAAATTAATCACTGAGCAGAAATCTGCGTGTGATAGGCTGCCACCAAAGCAGTCACTGATGATTTTAAGCATTTTACTCCAGGGGTCAGCAGTTTCTCACCCCTTTGGGCTGGCGGGAAGGGGCTGTCAGGCTCTGTGTGGCGAAGCCTCTCATTAACCGAGGGGTATTGTAAGGATGCTGGGTTGAAGGGCTATAGCAGGCCAGAACGTTTTAGCAGGGAAAAGCCAGGGGAGGCCCAGGAGATCAGCATCACTCCCGGCGTGCCGTGCCACAGAAAGACCTGTCATCTCGTTTTTGAGGAATAATGTTCTCCTGCTTCTTCTAACTGGCATAGTTAGAGATAAAATTGTTTCTCAGAAACAGGCACAAGATTCGAACTGACATTCCCTGAGAAGATGAATTCTGTGGCTAATTTCCCAATGTGCAGGTTGAGCAGAATAGTAAATGAATGACACCGAGAGGAGCGACGGGGTGTTCATTAAGTTCCAGCTTCAGTTGCTTTACTCCGTCCGTGTCCTGCGCTGACTGCAGAAAGCACCAGCCTTGGTTGGTGCAGAAAGCGCCAGCGGGGCTGGCGGGGGACGAGGCCGGCGCAGGGTGTGGGCAGATGGGCTGTGCCGGTGGCAGCGGGGGAAGACGCGGAGCTGGGGCAGCCCCAGTTGCTAAGGGAGCAAATCGCATCTTCTCGTTCCTGTGTGGGGACCGGGGGTTTGAGGATCAAAGCAGTGCCTGGCCTTGATCTGAGTCACCAGCACGAATTTTAGCAGCACAAAACCAAAGCACAGTGGGGTGCCAGGCTCAGGAGTGACTCAGAACCACGCAGTGACCCAGACAGGAGGAGGATGGGTTTTGTGCTCTGACAGCATCTTCCGTGTGCCCTAAGGGCTCTGCGTGCTGAGGGGTCTGCTCGTCCATCGAGGGGAGAGCCTCGGCAGCTTGTGTCCATCTTGGCAACAGTTTTGCTTCCTGGCACTTTGTCTACCTTGTGGTGGAGCCTGTGAGCCCCTGGGAGGGGTGACAGTCCGTGGCTGGGGGTTACACAGTGTGTGACACAAAGGGGCATCGTCTCCGTTGGCATCCCTAAGCTGGAGGGGGTTTGTCCCACGCCCCGGTGAATCTTTCACAAACATGTATACCCAAATTGTCAGTTGTATCGCTCAGCACGGGATCAGGAACCGCTGGTGCTGGCAGAGACGGGTATCTGAGAAATGGAAATACTTCAGGAGGAACTGAGGCACGTTGAGGTGAAGGATCGCGGGTGTTTCCCAGAGCCCCAGAAGCCAACAGCTTGTGATTTCTGACACGTTCCTGGGTAGGTCCTATTTGTCCTGGCTGAACCCAGGGTCTGGCATGAAAGGGAACTGTCTGGAGGGGGAACTGCTGCTGTGAATCGCCTGGACCTGGATATTTGCACCCTGGAAGCTGCCCGCGGAGCGGGAGCAGCTCTGCTTTTTGCAGGCAAACCCCTGTATTTTCATTGTAATGAACCGCTCACCTCTTGATTCTGTCCCTAATGCCGTCCCCCATCATCACGTACTCCGCATTGTACTGGAGCATAATCAAAATTTGAAAGGGCTCAGATGAGGCTGATCGAAGATGGATGGGGAATGTTTTTCTCCCCTGACAATAGGCGTTGTTAAGGCTTTTGTGCGCAGCTCCTCGGCTCCTGAGAAATGAGCGTGTAATCTCCATCCTTACATGCAAAGGAAATGGGAAATCCATAGAGGCCGTTTAAAACCCTGTGGATTTCAAAAGCTGCACTCGCCCAGGGGTGCTGAGCAGAACGACGGTCCCCTGTCGAAAGCCCAGCGCGCCGCTCCCCCGTACCGAGGGGTGTGAGGAGGGGTGTCCTCCCCTTGAGCGCCTTGCAGGCTCCTCAGCCCTTAGGGAGAGATCCGAAATCCTTTGGAACTGCCCTGTGATTTCAGTGGCCTTTCTGGAGGCACAACATTAAGTCCTAAAAGGTGAATGCTCTGAGCTGGTAACTGCTGCTGCTCGCAGGCTGGGGATGGGCTGGGAGCTTCTTTCTTACATCTGGAGCCTGCCTAAAACTCTGACATGCGTGTTCTTGGGAAGATTTGATTTTCAAAACAAACTGATGAGTGGCACCATCTCACTGGCCTGTTCAGGTAACAAGTAATTGTTCTGGACAAGAATATAGGTCTCTATTTAAATAACATACTTTATAGGAAAATAATAAAAACTGAGGAGTAGAAAGGAAATTCTCATCAATGTGGTCATTATGATAGAATTATTCAATAAAAATTAGAAAATAAAGTGCAAGGGTCAATTCTTAAGACTTTGTAATGCTTTGTATAAGTAGCAGAGAGTTTTCTTTCCTTTCTGTTTATATTTAGGTCAACCTCGTGCAACAGAGGTGAAATCATTTTGGTTAATTTTAGAAGCCCCTTAATTTCTTCATTACTTTACAAGCATTTCCCACCAGCTCCACGGCCTCCAAGCCCAAGACAGTTGACTAAAGACAAATTAGAGCCCGTGCTTCCTTTGTCTGCTCTAATGAGTGGCTGCCATTACCCTTGAGATGCTTCCAGGACTGTGAGCTCTTAAATGCCTGTTTTCAATAAGAAAGTTATAATTTTAGTTTTTAATGTTTAAAGATTAATTACATAGTAGCCCCTCTGCAGATCTTCAGCTTCCTTCCCCTTGTTTGCAGTTTGGTGCCTCAGAATAGTGGAGGCAGGAGGGAGGCTGGGGGTGAGGCTGGCGCTCGCCCCCACGAGACCCCCTCGGGACCCCTCCTCGCAGCCACAGTCCAGCCTGGGGGACCCAGCAGGTTTCTGGCCAGGTTTGCCCTGCGCAGCGGCTCCCAGCCCGGCGGCTGACGGGGCTTTATTCTATCTTGTGATTTTCACACCACCTGAATGCAGTGTTTTCCCTCCCCACCTCTCCTCTGATCCTAACTGCGGTTTGAGCTCCAGGCTCATGCGGATCTCACAAGCAAATAATCTATATTAAAACATGTCAACAAGATGCGTGTTAATAGAAGCAATTTTAATGCTTAAGATGGTGCATTTTTTAACAGTTATTTTAAAAATAATAATGCTTTGCATTTGGCAACCTTCAGATCACTCCTGGATACACACATTTGCCACTGGTTGATTGATTTCAGCAATTTCACTATTACGGCAAACCCAGGACATTCACGTCATATTCCTTGCATGTTTCTGGCATGAAAAAAGCAACTCCAATTTAAAAAATAACTTTAACTGTTCCTTCATGACCGACCAGCTGCAAAGAAATATTTTAAATCAAAATAATGAGGTTTCTACAAGTGGGTTCTCTTTCCTGTGCCTTTGGTGAGAACCAATCGAGCCGTTTCCGCTGGCCGTGCTGCTCTGCCCCGCAGCACCCGCGGTCCCTGGGTACCCAGCACCGGGCCTCGGGCTGAACACGCACCCTGAAGCCGGTTACCGGGTGCTCCCCGTCGGCGCGGGCGGCTCCGGGGCCGCGGCTGGTGCAGGGACACGAGTGGGGTTTTCTGGAACAAGCCGAGAGTCCTCCCACCTGCCGGAGTTGTGACAGCCTCATCCAGGGGAAAATACTACACACAGCGTGAGGGGCTAAAAATAGGGAACGTTTCTCCATCTGTTCTGCTTGTGTTAAGAGCACAGAAAGCAAATGAGGTGTAAATGGCTCTGCCTGCAGCTGGTGGTGACGGGGCAGGAGGGGAGGGGATGGAGCCGTGTCCCCTCTGGGCTGGCCGGGCCGAAGCGCTGGGCAGGGTCTGCGGCCAACCCATC
This sequence comes from Nyctibius grandis, assembly GCF_013368605.1. Taxonomy (NCBI): domain Eukaryota; kingdom Metazoa; phylum Chordata; class Aves; order Nyctibiiformes; family Nyctibiidae; genus Nyctibius; species Nyctibius grandis. The sequence goes on along the minus strand of NC_090681.1, from coordinate 646,596 downwards.
AAAACCATTTCAGGGGCATCATTTCAACATGTTGGCCCTGAGGTCTCCTGAATGAACCGGGCCAGTGGCCAAGCCCCGGGGCCAGCTGCTCTGCAGGCCCCTTTGGTGGCTGTGGCCTTTTAAAGTCGCCTCTGGAAGGGGTGGACGGGTTAGAGGTACAAATACCCGGAGCCGTGGGAGAAGCAGGGTAATAGATGCGATTACTTTTATGAATGATGGGCAGGAGCCTTGATTTCTGTGGGTGAAACTATATAATACGCCAATTCCGTGCAAACCCACCAAATAAATCTACATTCTCTATACAACTTAATTTCAACTTCATAGCTCGAATGTATGTGTTTATTCCTGGGAGTAAGCACTACTTGTAGTTTCCAATACAATGCAGCTCATAATTTTTTCACACCTCTCGGAGCAGGTGACAGCTTGCTTGCAAAGTCTAATTCATTCTCACACTGTGCAGAGCTGTGTTTCTCGTGCACGCACAAATAACACATCACGGTAAGCCCAGACAGAGGGTCCGTCCCCAGCCCCAAACCCCCCAGGAACAGGGGACTCTGGGCAGCAGCCAGCCCTTTGCCCAGCCCCACGCTCGCAGGCCACATGCGAGAAGACCTCGCTCTGTAATTTCCTCTTGGACAGAGCCGCCTTTTACTTAATTACAGGAAGGATTGTTATGCTAATTGCTATTTTGCACGAGTTAATTCTGCAGTGTTGAACATTTAAATCCAGCTCCCCGCGCTGGGTGCAGTGGGACGGTTCTTTGGCTCGTAGGGACCCCATTCACGCCCCTCGCTGAGCCGCCTCTGAACCCCCTTGGGCTGAGCTATTCCTGGATGTGCCGTAATTGCCTTTAGTCAAGTTTTAGGTGTATTTTAATGGTATTGATTGTTAATAACAAAGCTGTGGCTGCTTAATGCCGAGAGATGATTCATTGTCAGTGGGAGCAGAAAGTCCGGGGGCAAAGTATGATTTTTGACACACAGTAATTTCTTCTAGCAGGATTTTTTAAATTTTTTTTTTACCAGCTCTGTGCTTTGGAGGCTGATGAGAGGCTCGTGGGAAGAGGCTTTGCAATTTTAGTGGAAATCCTGAGGAAGCGGAGTGGGGCAGTGGGCCAGGTCCTGGCATCGGTGCTGGGGATGCTGTTGGGCTGCGGAGCAGCTTTCGGCTCTGCCATGAACTTGGGACACTGATGCCGTGGATGTATGCGCCTTCCGTGCCTGCAGTGAGGTGCCACGAGCGAGGCCTCGTGGGGACTTGTCACATAAATATCAGTAACAAAACCCAGCAGTTCCCTCATTCCACATTTCCCTGTGTATGTTCCCTTTATTGGTTAATCCTCACAGTTAACAAAACAGATATTTCTGATCAGGTTTTAGCTTGCAGATTACTTATGTGCAATGCAAAGCGTATTAAAATGTAGTATACTTTTTAAAATGAGATTTTTTTTGTGATAAGCCATTCAGCTGTAAATGCATTTCAGTCACACTGAGAAGATGAAAGAGCCTGAGCCACTGTATTACTTTAAGTAATCGGGCTTGAGGCTAAAGATAGCTTTCTTTTTAGCTGACAAATAGAAGGAATAAATAACCTGGACACTAGAAGTTGCATTAGGCAAATAAACATTTCCACAAGAATTATGCGTGACATTCAAGGGAGGCAAATAAACCTTGACTTATGGAAAGCTATCAAACCTCTTGGAGAATTAAATAACGGAAAATCATTATGGAGCATTTGCAGCAGCTATTAAAGCCTGTCCGTTCTTTTAGGCACTGCTGTAATTAAGGGGTGTTTGTAACCCAGCACACACCGTGTTCAGCGGTACCCGGTTCTGAGCGTAACGAGCAGTTCGGGTTCATTTAAAAAACGCCTTTGAATTGCGGGAGAGGAGGTTTCCCGCGCCTCTGCCTCCGCTGATCTGGCTGGGACACCTTGCCAGGGTCTCCTGAGCAGCAAAGACTTGTTCGGGGGTCTGGGTTTGTTGCTTTTGTCTTTCCTGTGGCTTCACTGTTTGGTAAAACGACTCATTTCTTAATTCTGATTATAAGAAGTTAATCAAATAACTTAAAGATGATGGCAGCATCCAGCTAAGTGAGCACCCCCGGGGGCACGGCCGCGGCAGCACGCCACGTTAATGGTCGGTTCTAGCAGCAAACACCGCGGTTTTCAATTTAGCAGATGATACTTGTGGTTGGTTATGTATCATATGTGCTATGCTGCGCTCTCTGGGTGGTTTCTCTCATCAGCAGCGATAGCATTTTGCTGGTTATAAAAAAAAGGCCATTCTTCTCTGAGGGCACTTTCTATTTACTGATCCAGTGAGGCGGCATTGGGATCAAAATCATGTTCTGAAAAGTAATTGATATAATCAGCTACACAGAGCCCCGTGTTCATGACAAAAGTTTTCCCTGGCAAGCTGTAGGAAGCGCAGCGAGGCGGCATTCGATTAACGGGCGTTTAGCCCCGAGCAGAGGAGCGTCGGGAGGAATCCTGCCTTTGGCGCGGCGGAACCGGGGCCGCAGCCCCTGACCAGGCAGCAGAAATCCTTACAGCATCCCTGCAGCGTCCCTGCAGCATTGCAGCCTCCCTGCGGTACCCAGCCCGGGGGAAATGGCCCTCCCAGGGACGCTGCAGGCTGTCAAGCGTGCCGGCGCCTTCGGTGACTTGGCAGTGGGGAAGGAACAAGACGCTCATTGAAAATGTCGTGAAGGGAGATACAAGGGAGCAAATATCGTGGGAAGGTGCTGCGGAGAGTTAAGCAGGCTGGAGCTGTCACCTTCACCTTGGCACAGCCCGAGCTCAGCGTCCGGCTGCCTCGTGGCTGTGGCCATGACCCTCCCAAACACGCTTTGGAGGGGCAAAGGTTGGCAGCGAGGGTATTGCCAGTGCTTTGAACCGCTGCAGGAGAGCAGCAGGGGATGGAGCAAGCTGCGGGGTGAGAGGAGGCAGCTGCTGCCCCGTCCCTGTGTGCCGCCAGCTCCAGCGTGGGTGGGGGCTCCCGAAAGCCTTTCCTTGGCTCTGTGCACGCTGTGCTTGCGCGCCGCTTCGCCAGGGCTCGAGGAACGCGGCCGAGCTGATAGCTATTTATTTTCCCCGTGTGTGGGGTGAAGAGGTTCTGTGCCACAAAGCTCTGCTCTAGAGATCACTTTAAATTAATCAATTAGGAAAAATGAGCTGTGTGATGTAAAACGTCCTTGCTCCTTACAAGTCTTTTGAACTATTAGTTCTCTTGAGGAGATTAATTATGAGCGTACAGAGCTAATGCCCTTTTAATGGAATCAGTTATTCAGTTTAAGGAGTCCCGGGTACCGAGTGCGCTGGCATTAGATATTCATTGTGTAAGTTCCAGATCAAAGAAGAGAGGATAAAGCTGATCAGGGAAAGGCTCTTGGTTCTGGGAGAGCGGTGCTACATGTGCTGATCTGATGCGAGGCGCAGGCTGGGAGCTGCTTTAATTGTCTCCTCTGTATGTGATTCCAGAAACTGGCTTTTAACCTGCAGTAAAAAGGGTTGTTTACGAAGCGCATACATTTGCATCTCAACTAACTCTCCTTGGCTTATGAAACTTGGAGATGAGCACTTGGCTTCTCTTTGCTGCTGGGTTGCAGACAAATTCCTGCCTGGATCCTGCGCAGCTTTCTCTCCTGCTGCCTTCTCATTCTGACTCGGAGTCATCCATTTTTAGTGCAGGTGTTTTTAGGTGCTCGTTTTAAGGTAGCAAAGGCCCGAGACCACACAGCTCCCACCAGCCTCATTAGCATTTGGGACAATTAAGGATGTGATGTGTGGGTGCTCCAAAATGGAAGCACCAAGAGCAAATCCACTTATTCAGCAGCAAATTGCAAATGGAAGGTTGAAGGAAACCGTCTCTGAAATAATTCTGATGGGAAAGAAGAGGATCTTGTCAGAATATCTGAAGTCCCTCTAGGACACTTTCAGAACGGCATCCTTTGGGCAAAAAGACGTTATTAGTTGGGCTGGTGATGTGAGAGGGAAGGAAGGGCCGTTAGCTTGGGAATCTGATTAAAGTACCACCTTTCTTGAGTGGATTCGACCCAGAAAGCTAGCTTGCAGCCTGGCCCAAAACACAGGCTTCCTAGCGAGTCAGTACGTCCTTCTTTGCAGGCCAGTCTACTCAGACTTATCAATTATGGATCTGACTGGTAGCACAGCTTTCTCTGTACGCAGCCAGATCCATCTCCAATGTTATACTTTTTCCATGGTAGAAACAAAACATTTGCTAAACTGAAGAACATTCATTAGCACACGGTGGAAATGACCCAGTATTTTGGTTTCCCACTTGACTAATTAGTTTTTGCAGATTAGCAAGTGGAACAGCTGAACAATCAATTGGACATATTAATCAGGCCTATTTTGGAAGCTTTAAATAGAGAATATGTTTTGTCTCTCCTTTCATTTAGAATATAATGGCTCGTAAATGGACGCACACAACATAAATTACATCCTTTAACAAGATGAGAGGAGAAAATGCTGAAGTCTAAATAAGGAAAGCCAGAGCATTTATTGCCAGCTCATGGGGCTCCAGCCTCTCAAGCTCGTGAGCCGAGGGATGCAGAGCTCCAGCCTCATCGTGCGACTCGGCACAAGCATCTCCCCAGCACCATCCTCTCTCTTTCCCCCTTGGACCCACCAGCGAGGGCCGTACAGACGGACCATCCAAGAGCTTCATCTCCTTCTCAGGGAACGTGACAAGTGGTAGGGAAAAGACCCGGGAGGGAACAAGAGAGATGCTCTGGGATGGGGCGGGAGGGTTGGATAACCACACCATGAACAGATCCCGGCAGAAACATCCAGGTCTGCGCCGCTAGCATGAAACACCTCAGGCTCTGCACGGGAATTAGTTGCTGTGGGGGCATCCCAGCTAGATCTGCTCCCGCCTGCTTTCATGGATGCTGGGGAATAGGCAGGCATGGCTTGTATTTCTCTTACACATTTCTTAGAAAAAACAGTACTACCCTAACCAGGTTCCTTAGCAGCTCCGAGTGGGGAGGAGGTTTGGGAGACTTTGTTCTGTGTGGGGCCATGGCACCAGCAGAGTCGTCTTTAAAGGGCAGAAGGGATGAGCAGGATGGCCTGATGGTCATTGTGTGTCTTAAAGCTAAACTTAAGAGTGAGGGCCCCAGCTTAGGCGGGAGGGAGGAGAAGCAGACGGTGACTGTGTACCCGCAGCCGCCGGGAGAGCTCTGGCAATCAAAGCAGCAAGGTCAGATGAGAGAGAGAGATCTTTTGTAGCTGAAAACCTCTTACATCTGATCCTGAACATTGCAGCTCACTAATATCTGAGCAGTGATGCTATATGTAGGTGTGAGGCAGACATATAGGTACGTTTGATACATTATTCCTATTTGCAAAGGTTCAATAAAAAACGTGTGGGTTGTTGCAAATTATTTCTACCATCCTTCTTGCAATGAAGTTAACAGCTGACTGCGTTCAAATGCATCAGTTGTATAAATTCATAGGGCATTTTCATGTTTCAATCTAGTTATGTATTTCTAGTTGACCAAACATGTTCAAATTGCCATTAACTGCAATCCTATCACTTGGTTCACTGAGCAGAAAGGCAATATCGGTGTTTTAACCATTGCAGGACTGAGGCTGGAGGGAGAGGGAGAGGAGTCGGTGCAGGGGAAGGCGGTGGGAGGGAAGGAGGAGGGAGCACAGGTCAGGCACCGTGAACCTGCCATCATGTTTTGGGACCCGGGCTCAGCGGGGCCGTGCCGCCGTGTTGCGTGCCAGTGGTGACCTGCGTCCCTGCGATGCTCGGCCCACGGCTCGTCCCCTCCTGGCCTCGCAAGGACTTTGCTCCCACCCCGACGGGCTCGCAGCAGGTTCCTTCCCTCCATCCCTGGTCAGGCAGGGGTGATCCCTGGGCATCCTGCACCGCGTGGGCTGCACCCCTGCCCCGTCACCGCGGGACCCCCGGTCCCGGCCACCGCATCCGCGGGAGCTGCGGCAGCGAGCGGGGTCACGGCAGCCCCGGACCCGTCTGCCTCACCGGACCAGCCTTGGGAACAGCCACCGCCTTCCTCAGCCGCAGCCCCGGCTCTCGGGCCCGGCAGCACCGCAGCTCTCCCCGCAGCGCGGCCCGGCCGTGCCGGTTCCTCTCTCCCCTCTCTCAGCCAGAACGCTCCCCACGAGCCGTACGCGAGGACACGCCGTGTTTTCCCCCGGCTGCTGTGACGCTCACAGCAGATCTTGCTTTGCCAGACGCTGCTCGGGTGTAACGTACAAATGGGCTAGAAAAGAGCTTTTCCTGAAGAGATTACCATAATCAGGAGTAAGCCCCAAAAGCCAATTAAGAGGAGAACAAGGCTCTGTCAGCCAAGGTCCGTTAAGCAGGAGGCAGTACAAAGGCGTCGATGGCAGCCCCCGGCGCCGCAGTGCCAGGGGTGGCGAGGGGCGGCAGGGTGGGCTCCGCCGGCCCCGGGCAGGGCAGACCCTCGGCGGGTTTGGTGCCATGTCCAGCCCCAGCGACACGGGGACGCATCTCCCTCGGTTCCTTTTCTGGCTGTGGCTGCTGCGTTGATCCCTGCCCGCCTGGCGAAGGGCTGTAAACGCTGTTATGAACTGCTCCTTCTTCCTAGTGTCCTTCCAAGGGGTCCCAGTGCGCTGCCGGGCGCTCAGTGAATTATTTAATGTGCCACTTCAGGTTTTAAAGCTGCTACATCTCGCACCAGCGGAGCTTAAACGAGCCTCTCCTGTGGATAAATGCCTCTGCAAAGCCAGGTCTGATCGTCACATCTGCCTGTGCTTTCCAGAAGGTCATTTCTTTTCTTTACGGGAGCAATTTTTTGGCAAATTATTAGTCAAAAGTCTCTTTTTATTGATAACACAACTTGCTGCTAACCAGAAGTGTTCCGCTGCAGCTAGGATGCACCGTTATAGTTAGTTTGGGACATGGGTTCAGTACGGGCTTTTCTCTCCTTTGATGGCAAGCGGTATATCCCTCTCAGGAGACTGCTGCCTTTCATTGCAGGGACCATAATCAGATTCTTCATGTATTAGTAATTACCTAGGAAGAAGCTATAAATATAATGAACATGCCAGTGCTTCCTAAAGGTACCAGTCGTTACTTTCAGAGAAATTAATTATCTGTGAAAATCAGATCAAATAAATAATGTTCTCCTGGAATATCTGATATAATTCATAATTTCAGAGAGTTTCAGACTAGGGAGGATGACTAGATCATCTGCCCTCACCTCATTTATCACATGGACCATCAAACTTCACCCACCTGCGTCTGCGGAGCCACATCTCTTGTGCGGTTGACTAAAGGCTGACGGGTGTTTGGGTTGGGGCGAGCGTGCCCCTTCCCTGGGCAGGACGTTCGTGTGGAATAAGGACATCCATATCTTTTCTGCCTAACGTGAACGTTTCCCCTAATCCTCCCTCCCTCTGTCCCGTGTTTTGCAGCGCTCCCCGGGCGCTCAGCGGTGCAGAGCCACCGGCCACGGCTGCAGGTGAGTGTCCGAGCCCAGAGGAGCGGTGGGCAAAGCCACTCGGGGATGGGGTTCACTGTGGTGCTTCCCCTGAGTGACACCTCTCGAGAAAGGGAAAAAAGGACCTCGCTGCTTTCGTTTTAATTAGTGTCTAGTCTCTGTTGCAACTTGACATCTTCATTTAATTTTGTTTGCAATATACACGTAGAGGAGGATGATAATGTAATATAGTAATGATCATTCCTGAGACAGTCACTTATTCAAAATATTACTCCTGTTTAATCAGCGCAGTCGAGTGATTTATTGACTTGCATAACCAATCTCGCCTGGCGTTTCACTGTAATTAAAACAACTACATTCCCAGAGTCCATCTGCACGTAATAAATTGTACAAAACCATGTCAGGGCAACATTAATCCTGACGTTTTGCAGGCGTGACAGTCGAGTCCCTCCGAGCTGGGCTCGTCCTCTCCCCACGGGCGAGGGCAGACGGTCGGGCAGGAGCTGGAGCTCAGGGGGTCCCGGGAGGCTGCAGGAACAAACCCGGACACTTTGGTCGTGTCCAGCTGAACAGGGAAGGTGCATTTAGGGCTTTTCCCGTGAGTGCTCTGGAGGAGGGGTAAGGCTACGGGTTTCTCCAATGGAGCTGCCCGATTCCTTCTTGATTTCCCGAGGGAGGGCAGTGCGAGGAGGCACTTGGTGATGCTCAGTCTGGACTGGAGCAGACCCCAAAGCCAGGGCAGCAGCTCAGAAACCCGAGTCAGCCGCTCGCTTCGTCCCAGGCCCCGGCAGCAGCCAGTGTATTTGCAGCCTCAGAGGCAGAAGGTGACGGTGACACAAGTGTTTGGAATACGATGAGTAAATCTGGTTCTCCTGGCTGAGCTGTAACGAACGTGAAGGCAAAAGTCACGCTCTGTCCCCCATTCCTCTTCCCCATCGCCGCCTGCCCGAGCTCTCCCAATGGCTCCCTGCAACCCGCCACATCAGATTGTCCTGCACCCGCTGATAATGTCACTTTTATTATCGGAGCGTTTGTGCAAATCAGTTTCTTTTTCTTGAGTCAAGTTCCAACAACCAAAACTCAGAAGTATTCTAAAAAAAAAACCATAGTGGAAGATGTCAGCTTGTCGTTGAGAAAAGAACAACTGTCAAAACCCAAAGATTTTCTGCCAAAACCCACTGAAAAATGTTGGCTGAAAACTGCAGAGAGAGAGAAGCCAGTCCAGAAGAGTCAGTTTGGGTGTTGTCAGCCTTTTTTTTTTGACAAAAATTCTAAATATTTTGAAGAAAGGGGACAGCTTCCAGGAATTTCTGTTTTCAGCAGCTCCATTTTCTGTGAGTTCTGACCCAGAATTCCCTGCCGGGAGCCGTGCCGGTGCCCCCAACCTCCCACAGCGCCGGCACCCGGACCCGCGAGAGCCGCGCCGGAGAAGATGCTCCCTGGGTTCAGTGGAGCAGGGACGGAGCGGGAGATGCTCCGAGCCAGCTGCTCTGTGGCTAACGCACCTCTTGCTTCTTGGGAGCACTGAATGGGGTTGTGTGATTTAGCACCCGGGTGGGTGAATAATATTTATTTACCTCTGCCATGCAGCGTGACTGTGTTGGTGCTGTGAGCTCAGCCTGAGCAAGGGCACCCGTGTGGTTTGTGCAGCACCCCCGGGCTGGGAGGGGGCTCCTGGCCGGGGCCTGGGCTGCGGCTGGAAAAGGGAGTTCGCAAGGGCTCAGCATCAGGAGGTGAAGCTGTCCCTGTCTAGAAATTGCTCCTTGCTGAGGAGGTAGCATCGGCTCTTTGTTAGAGCGCAGCAGGCGTGTAGCAGCCGGCCCGAGGAGAGCTGCTCTGTGTGGCACGGTGCGAGGGCGCGGGTGGGCTTGGGGGTCCCCCGGCAGCGGAGCCCCTTCCCCAGCTCGCCGCCCTCGGGCAGAGCCAGCAGCTTGAGCACCCGGCTCCCTCCTGCTCGCAAGATGCGATTGCCACCTGCAGTCCCCGCTCCTGCCCGGCCGCGCGGGGCCTGGGCGCGGCTCGCTCGGGCTCTCGGCTGGGCCGGGGCAGTGGGCGAAGCTGCAGAGTTGCAGCAATTTTGGCAATATTGGGTCTCCCCTCAGAGGAACCCCCTGCTGCTGCCCAGGGGTGGGCTGGGCTGGTGAATCCAGCAAAGCCTGGTGGGTTCGTGCTTCCCCGCCTGGGAAGAGAGCCGGGGCAGGTGGGAGAGAGGGGCCGGGGAGCGCCCGCGCCGTGTCCCCGTCTGCCTGCGGGACCCCGGGATCCTTTCCTGAATTTCTGATTCAGGTCATAAAAAAACAAGTGGAGACTGTGCTGAAGTGGAAATTACCTTCACGTAGGGGCGGGGAAGTTATGTGGATCTCTGTGCTCCCAAGTACTTGCGTTGCCTTCAGCCCCGCGGTCAGGCCCTCAGCACACCGTAGAGTTTGGCTTAATTCGTATTTCATCTTTCACTCTAGGCTGTAAAAGAAAACTGGGATCCATGAGCTGGGTTTTATCTTTGTGAGCAGCGCTGTGCTGTGGTGCAGGGGGTAACCTGCTCTGTGTGATGGGGGGGACTGCTGGGGTCCCCCAGAAGCCCTGCAGTGACCCGGCCCTTCGCACAGTCCCCACGGACACGGGTGTTTTCTCCTGGCTCGTCCCCCCACTCCTGCCTCCCGTGTTCAACGTGTGCAGTGCCTGGTGCTCCTCCTACAGCCTGTTCACGCTGCCTGGAAAACACATCCCTATCCCCATCTGTGATTACAAATTAGCAGCTAATCCTCAGCATCTCTTTTGCCTGAAGATGCTTGTCTAAATCTGATTTTTAATCTGTCTTTACCAGCTGCTCCTGCTGCTGCCCTTTGCAATTTATTTTGCACGTGACTTACACTGGATAAAAAAATATCTGTCTACTTTTCTCCAACGTGAAACATCCTTTTAGCTGGAGACGGTGTTTTATGTGTTCTATAATATGAGGGGAGCTCTGCCAGCGTAGTGGGCTCTTCCTTGGGTGACGTCCTGCTCTAATCTTCTCCTCTCACACCCTGTTTCTTTCCCTAAGAACCACTAAGCTCCTTGAGTCTCCTGTATCATCTCCGTTATGGGCAGAGCTCTTCACTGGCTTAGACCCTGCTCAATCCTGTTGAAGCGCGGGGCAGGGCTGTGCATCGGAAGCAGCACAGGGTTTTTGCCTTGAATAGCCGGTTTTATGCCTGCTCAGGGGAAGAGAACCAGCCTCACTAAAGACTAAAATCCTTCCAAAAGGGATTTTAAATATTTCAGATAAATCTTCCTAATGGTAAATCTAGCTATTCACTCCCAGCTCTTCATCCACAGGGTTTGCCCCTTTATTATGGTCACGCAGGCGCTCAGTGGATGCTGTTCACAGCCTGGTTTGGCCCCTCCATCTTCCCCGTTGCCTGCCATCAGCGTGGTGCCAGCAGCACCCTCTCCCCGGGCACAGAGTTTTGTTTGAACCATGGTGGATCTCTCCTAGCTAAGGGGAGAGGAGGGAGAAGTTAGCTGCTGTGGGGCGTAGCAAACGGCCGCTGGTTTCCACGTTCCTCTCCTCCAGCTGCCGGTGGGTTTCCAGGCTCGCCGGTTGCCCCGGGGCAGCAGACACGGGGCAGTTTCTCCTGCCTTGTGCGCTCCTCCGCAGCTCTGTCTGCACACACGGGGCTGTACCCGGCGCCTGTGTGCACACACAAGCCTCAGCCTCTACAGCAAGAGCAAATCGCTGTGCATTTCAAGTCGGTGCTTTTGTGGAGATGGAGTGATATCCCTGGGATCCACGCTGGGAGATGAGCAAAAATTTACATCAGGATCTTACTAAAGAAAGAAAAGGAGGAGTGTAAGAAGCCTTGGAACATATTCTGGAGAAATTTGTGTTTTGGCATTCCTGCCTCCTGCCTGCATGGGGCTTGTCAGCAGCTGACAAGCAGTGAACGAAATGGGCAGACGTTGTCAGCTGCTGGTGGGAGCGGCCGCCGAGTTCTCCCTGTCACTGAAGGTGCAAAGCACAGATCTGGGAGCTGCTCCCTTCCCTCCCCACTGCTGCGGTGGGAAGCCCAGGGGAGCACCCGGCCAGCAATTACCCCATCAGCAGCCTCTGTACCTTCCTGTCCCTGGGGGCAGCTCTTGGCAGCGCGTGCTCTCGCCCTGGGGAGGCCCGAGAGCCGAGCATCCTCACGCAGCTCTATCCTCCAGCTTGGCAAAGCCCACGGGGCTTTACATGGCTCACAGGTTTCTCAGGGGGACTTTGGGGTATGAAAACCTCAGAAATGAGGTTTTTGAGGATGTTTCTGCCTCTCTCTGCAGGAAGCACGTTCCCACCCTTGCTGGAGCCGTGCACGCCATGTGTGGGTGCTGCCCCGGGAGCAGGGATGCAGGCGCTGGTGGGAGCAGGCCTGGACCCCGACTGAGCTCCCCTGAACACCGTCCGTACAAGGCTCAGCATGGCCGAGGTGTTTGCAGGTAAGGCCCTTGGAGCTGGACCGAGACCCTGCAGTCCCAGCGCCAGCCATCCACCCGGGATTTTAGCAGCTCGCTCGGGAGCAGGGTTGCCTTCTCTGATTGCTAATTTAGATTTTCCTGCCATCCCACACAGTGGAATCGGGGGAAATAAAATTACAGACTTATTCACTCTTTTTGTACAACTGATGTGCTGATTACCTGTCAGTCACAGAATTGCATTAACATCTGACAGTGTGTGCATAACAATTACCCCCATCAAATTAAGGAAACCTTTCACACTCAGACACAGAGAGAGGGAGGAAATTCAATCAGCATAATTAGTTCAATCAGAAAAGAACTTCTTTTCATCAAGAAGGGGAAAAATGTGCAGCAAAAGCAGGGTGGGAGACAGGTATCTCTCAGGGCTGAGGTCGGCTCATGCACACTCGGCAGCAGTGCCTGGCACGGCGTGGCCGAGGGCTCCCCAGGCTCCGTGCTTCCTCCCCACCCGAGTTCCTCCTCTCCTGGCTCCCAGGATCCTTTTCTGTAGCTCCTGGAGGTGGGTTCCCACCTCTCCTCCAGCGGTTCCTCCCTCCACAGCCCAAAACAGCAGCCGAAGGAGGCAGATGCGCAGGGATGTGCAGGGGTGCGGAGGCTGCCTCGGCTTTGTGGGACGGGAGCGGGGCTGAGCAGCGTGGAGGCAGCGTGCTCTCGCGGGAGGATTTGTTTCATGTTCCCCGTGGAGGGGAGGAGGGTTATTAATGCTAATTACTAACAGCAAAAACCAGAGAGAGGAAGAAAAGCTCAATTAGCAACAAAGCAAATGAAGCCGGACTAGTGCTGGTGAGCGATGGCGAGCACGCTGCCGTCCTTCCCCTGCTGTGCGGGCTGAAGTGGGGATGTGTGTGGTGCCAGGGCTGGGCTGGGCATCGCCCCCCTCCTCCCTGATGTTTGAAGCAAAACCCGCCTGCATCACCTGGGTGCTCAGGGAGGGACAGGGCAGAGGGGACGGGGAAGCCTGGGGGGCTGGATAGATCCCTCCTGCCATCTCCCTCCATTAAACCCAGTGCCTAAAGACATCAGGTAGGTGGTTGCTGAGGCTGAAGATGGATGAACCCGAGATCAGACTTGAGGTGGTTTTATCCAACAATGTGTCTGAGAAGGGGAAGGGATGTGGAGCTTCACGACTGCTCAGCACGGCTTAGCGTGAGCCAGCGGAGTGACAAAAGGAAGCTCTTGCAGTGGAGTGTGACAGGCACGTGTGCCAAATGACTCCTAAGTTTTTGCTGAGATAATTATTTTGTAATTACATTCAAGTTGAAAGGCAAAAGTGTTCCTGCAACTGAGACAGCAGCTCTGGGGGAACAAGCTGTAGTAAGGTCAGGTACTTGTGGTGTTTTTTTTCTCCAGCATCAGCTGTGTGCTCTGAGGGTTTTCCCCAAAGGAAGCCCTTCTCCCTTTGACCACCAGCTGGGAGCCGCTTGGGGTGTGCTGTCGGGCCAATTGCCGAGAGCCCCTGGGTCACCCCAGGGTTTAAATGGGCTTTATTGCGTCGTGGCTTGCTGTGCTCTCCTGCTGACTTAGGAAGACTCCTGTGTTGGAGGTAAGGTTCAAAGCAGTTGGGGGTGGGACAGGATTTCCCACTTTAGGACAGTTTTTAGGCACAGAGGAGTTATTGCAGAATGAGATGGAAGGGTCTCGCATGGTGGCACAAGCAGTGTGGGGCTCAAAGGTGGGAGAGAACAGGATCCTGGCAGTCCTCACGGCGAAGGCTTGTAACAACAGAGATTTTCAACTTTAAGGACAGTTTTGTGAGAACACGAGAGGATGTGGGATTCTTGACGTCTAAGAACAGGGTAAATAAGCATCTCTAGGAATGGTGTAGCGGAGCTGCCCTGGCCTGAGGCAGGCATGTGGCCCCTCGCAGTGGGCTTTTCTGTGGTTCTGTGATGTGCTCGTTATTAGTTTTCCCGTCCCAGCCCCACTCTGGGATCAGGCCCAGCTTTGCAGAACTGTGCAGGAGACTGGAAGGACCTGATCCCGCTCCACCAGCCTTCATAAAGAGCAGATAAATCCGAGAGAGCAGGAGGAACAGGGAGAGGCGCAGGGAGCCGTGGCCTGTGCCTGTGCCTGTCCTTTCCAAGTGCAGGTGGGTGGTACAAGGTCAGGTTCATTTTATTTTCCCAAAATATGGTCTATAAATGAATAAGCAAGTAAACAAACCAGTCCTCTCTCAGCAGTCTTCCTGCCATCTGCTTACCATTACCAGCTGGCATCCGCCCGTTAGTTTAGATCCCTTTTGTTCCAGAGGATCCACAGCATCCCGCGAACTTTGGGCAATGTTTGGCTCTCCCTTGCACCTGCGTACGTCCAGAGTCACTCAGAGCTGGCTTTGTCCCTTACAAAGCTGGTGTGTTGTGCTTGCGCAGCAACATCGCGTTAGGGTGTGTGATTTAACCATCTTGGCTCCGGTGCTCCCACTCGCTTGTCCTGCAGACTGGGGAGACGGAGGCAGGTTTCCCTCTCCTTCCACCCCGTCTGTGGCTGCAGACAGAGGGGGAGGAGGGCAGCGTCTCTGAACAGGACAGCTCATAAAAAAGGCGAAATTCCTTGCACAGTGATAAAAGCAGTAGCGTGGGTCTGCTGCTTTGGCTTCCTCTCCTCACCTTGGCTGGAGTGAAAACTTCACTGCATGACCAGCTTGGGTGAGTCTTGCTTGTCGCCGTGTAGAAGCTTGAGGCCCTTTTGCGGAGAAGAGCCATGGGGGTCGCACGTTCCCCCGCCAGGAAAGGTGGTTCGTGAAAGCAGCCGCTTGGGGCAGGGGCTGGCGCTCCCCGGCCCCGTGGCTGCCGGGGCTGCCCCGCTGTCACCCGCCTGGAGCTTTACTGTCCCGTGTTCTGTGGGATGAACCCCCAGGAGCTGGGAGCCGCGGTCCCTGCGGGTGGGCAGAGCGTGTCCCCTCACAGGCAGGCGCATGGTCGGGGGGCTGGAGGCACAGAGAATGGGTGCTTGTGCCCGTGGCCACGTGCGTGCCCTGAGCGGGAGCCCTGGCCCCGCCTGTCTGTCCTGGCATGCCAGCCCCGCTTCAAACATGCGAGGGTTTTTCTAGGAAATACTACTTGTAAGTGATAATGTTGATATTTAAGTGTTTCTTTTTAAAGGTGTCTTTAAGCAAAATCAAGCTTTAGCTGTGATTCATTCCCACTTGACAATCAAGCAGACACACATAGGCACAGATATTTCTGCATATATATATATATATGCACACATAGACATGTATATATCTGTTCAAAATTGGAAAGTAATCAATTCTGGGATTTATTTAATGCTGCATTGCACAAGTTTGATAGCCGGGTTGGTAATTGCCGCGCTAATAACACCCTTCGTCAGAGAGATTTGCAGGCAAAAATAAAAATCTTTGAAAATTTAAATGGCAGTAAATACAATCTCCTGCTGTACATCACCTAACCTTTTTTAAAGCCAGCATCTAAACAGCAAATCAGGTGACACTGAGAGGAACTGTATTTCCAATTCTATTCCCTATTCTGGCAGTCTTAGAAACTCAACAATTTTTTATCATTAAGAAACTTTCCCAGTTAAACAACAAGCGCCTCGTGCACACACTCGTGTGTTTGTGTCCTCAGACCCTCAGGCAGCACCTCAGGGGCCACTTTTCAGCAGAAAATGGGACTTTGTTTTCGCTGCTGTGGGTCATGGGTGGGAAGGGACCAGGGAAGGGACCTTGCCCGTGGCGGTGGCCAGGGAGGGGACACTGGGGACAGCAGGGCCCTGGGAACGCTGGGCTGAGCGCTGGCAGCAGGTGAGGGAGGGGAGCCCGTCCAGCCTGCTCGCTGCTCTGCCCATCGCCACCGCTAATGGGTTCATTAACACGTCCTCGCCGAGAGGAGCAGGAGCAGGACACGGCGTCGCTCCCATCTGCTGCCAGCAAGGTCGCGGGCTGCAGACCTGGGGCTGCAATTCACAGCACCACTGAGAGCGCAGGCAAAACCCATCAGAACGTAGGTAATTTGATTAGAAATTAATTGGCCTACATCAGAGCCTCAAAAATCTAACAGATTTGCTGCTGATAAAATTAAAATTAGAAACGGAATTGATTAGCCTGTGCCAGCAAAGGAACCAAAATGTCAAAGGCACCAGCTGCACATTTGCATTTGGTACTTCACAAAGTTCTTACCAAAACGAGTGAGAGATGTTTGACATTTCCATGATTTCTGCAATTCTAATGCCTCTTTTATTGATATTAATTTAAAAATGCAAGGGAATAATGAAGTGAGAAATGGCAGTTTGGCTGTGGCAGCTCGGTGGCGTGCGGTGCAGAAAGGGTGGTTAAACGTCACTCCCATCTCCCTCCCTCCCCTTTGCCTTCCCCAAGCACGGACACCGTGTGGTTGCTCAGTCCGGCTCTTTCCTGGGGAGGAGGATTTTGCAGATAAAGCCTTGACCTGCGATGGCACCGGGGGTGCGGGCGCGTTGGTGCGTCCCTGTGCATGTGTGGATGGCGTCTGTTGCCGTGTCACTGTGTGCCCTGTGCACATATGTACGTACGAGTAAATCACTTGACTTACCGGCTCGTTTTCGTTGGCTGGCCATGGGTCATTTTTATGCTTATCAAGTTAAAAAAAAAGAACACTTGTGGAGTGTAAACCCTGGGTGAAGTTTTAATTGGGAACAGTTATTTTGAAACATTTTCTTCTGTAATTTATTTTACCTTGGGGACTTATTACTGTGGGAAAATCCTATCGGGTTTATTCAAAGGTTTCTGCCATAGTCTGTTGGGATATTGTAATTTTCCTTTCACAATGAGATACTCAGGAACATTGTGAATAAATAATTGTAAAGATTCCACATAGAGCAATGGGAAATTATTAAAACTTTCACCAAAGGGTGAAAGAGTTGGTTTTATTATTTTTATCAAGTGCTCCAAAAGTTATCTTCCTGTCCTCAAATCCAGGGGCGTTTCCAGCACCCTCCGTGACACCGAGCTAGCAGTGGTTTGCTTCCCATCTGTCCCTACATTATAAATGTGTCAGATGAAAAGCTTAGTTCTCTTAGAGTGAAGCTGAAGGAGAGCCTATAAATTTTGCAGCCTGTGTCTGAAAATGCGAAGGACAACTTAAAATTCCCTTTTAAAAAAAAAAATCCCTCCTGCTTTATAAATATTAATTGCAAGTATGTGGTAACGAGAGAGAACGAGGAGCCTCTGGCTCTTATCTGTGACTGTTTGACTAATATTAGCAACAGTTTAAACACGACAGTTATTATTTGATATGACTAAATTAGAAGGCTCACATTTCATATTAAAGATTGGCTTATTGAAGGTGGGGGAAATTTGATTCTGCAGGTCAGAATTATGCTCAACAGATCTGTTGATTAAATTACACACTGCCACACGGCTCATTAAGGTGCCGCCTGGGCGAGGTCCCTGGGGACGGCGTGGGAAGAGCCTCTGTGCCCCCAGCGAGGCTGCAGCCGGGGCACCCGCCTGCTCGAGGAGCTGAATCGCCTCAAAATCTGCAAACTAACTGCTGAAAGCGTGAAAAAAATGGACTATTCCCTCGTGCCAGGCGGCACACACAAATCAATAGTCATTTTTATGGTCCAGGCAGAGCTGGATTTCATCCTACAGCACATTAATTGGATATCACTTTTACGCAGTTGTATTACAGGCTTTGGGAAATATGAGGCATTATTTCTTTTTGATGCTAATAAGTAAATCAGCTGCTGGTTGTGAGGCTCGTTTAGGTGACGAGAGCTGATGGCGAAAGGCACCGGTCCCAAAACATGCCCGAGACTGAGCAGAGTCGTGCAGATCGCTCGCGGGGCTTCAACACTTGGGAACAGGCTTCCTAGGAAAGAGCTAGCGATAACGAGAGAAACCTCAGCCCGGCACCCTCCCCTGGACGCCGGGGACCTGCTCGTGTCCACTCACAATTAAAAGCCTGAGCCAGGACGACCCTGCGCAGCACTGACCATTTGAAGTCTGGGCTATAATGCTTCTAAAATTACCAGGCGTCACTCCACTTAGGAAATAGCTGTTATCAGAAGCTACTCTTATTACCATGGAAACGGAAAGATAACAGAGAACAGTCCGGTCACATCCCTGCGCTGGAGGAGGCAGATATGTATTATGTATGTATCATGTTTATGTATGAGGCGGCAGTGATCGCTGCTGGCCCCGGGTGAGGCTGCAAGAGGCCAGGAGGTTGAGGGGCTTGTGTGTACATGTATGTGTGTGGGGGTGTGAATGCACATAGACAAACGTATATGGAACCTCTGAAAAAATGCCATTTTGTGTAAAACCCACCAGAACTACCTGTTTGTGGCCAGATGCTAAATTTCCACTTTTCCAGATGTGTAAGAGTGAATCACTGGCCCCGGGGCATGGAGGGGAGTGGGATGGAGGCGGTTCGATGCCCCTGCAGGGGCTGAGCCAGGGGGGCGCTCATCCACTTCAGGCAGAGGCAAGTAACTGGCGGCTGAATATCAGATGTGGCTCATTTTCTCTTGCGTGTTCCCTGTAAATCTTGCGCTCTGACGAATGCTTTTATTCCAGCCAGTTGTTCCTTCTTGCTCGACGTTAAATCTTTATCTCATCAGTGCCCCCTTTAGAAAATTTTGATATCTTTAACATTTAACAAAATTATTTTTTTTTTGTCTCAAATTATTTTCTAAATTCATCACAAAACAATGACTAATCTCAACCAACCCGAAGCTGCATTTTGCTGAGTACTTCATTCATCAGATAAATATCACTCAGCTTTGTGCAGGCATTTTAGCTTTGCTGCTAGCTGTTGGAAAGCCTCCTGCTATTGCAGCAGCAGAGTCCCCTCCTGTCCTACCCAGAGGCAGTGCTGGGTTCTGAAGTTCCTTTATTAGATTAACACAGCGGCGTGGCAATCAAAAGAGCTTTACGGGGTTTGTAATGGACGAACTGGACCGTGTATTTCAGGCCTGTTGCCTTCTGCAAGCAAACCTCCACACCAAAAAGGCGACTGCGTGGTCCGGAGCTATTGGAACGTGTCCAACACCATCTGAGAGGGAAATATCATCATCAAAACAATGGGGAAATGAAAGTAACCCTGCAGCACCCTGACCGAGGGGAGGTGGGGATGGCTGCGTCGCTCACCCTTGTGCGAGGCCACCGCCACGTGCCCTGTTTAATTAAGGAAAAGGCTGTTGGAAGAGACTCTGACATTTAGGCTCCACTTTATGAAAGGAGCTCCCACATCAGCAGTTTCCAGATTTGAACAAAACTCCCCCTCCTTCCGAAAATGAAAACAAAATGGAGATCTGTGTGTCTGCAGAGGCACTGAAGGCTTGCGGCTGTGAAGAGCAGGCTGCTGGTGCTTCCTAAATCATTTGTTAATCTTGGAAGGTGGGAAGGGTGATCAGGTTAAAGGTGCAAAGAGCACGACCGTATGCCAGAGACACTGGCTGTGGAGCAGCTGCATTATGAAGCTCGATGATCTTGATCTTAAGGGTCTTTTCCAGCCTGAATGATTCGGTGATTCTAAACCATCCAGTCTTAAATGTGCCATTTTTTTCCACTAAGAAAGCAGGACCAGGAGCTATGAGAGAAGCCGGGGTCTCTAGAGATGATCAGGCAAACTCATCCCCTGTGTTGCTGTTGAAATGGATTACATTTTGCTGATGAGGTGAAATTAAAGCAAGAAGATTGCAAATGTAGTTAAAGCAACAAACCCCCTTTAGGATGCTGCAACCACATTAGACTAACCCTTTATTCCACGTTTATCCCCGCAGCCTGCCCTGACACGCACCGCTGCAGGACATCTGCCCCGCTGCTGCCCCAGCCCACCTGCACCTCAGGTTGCTCCTTGTCCCTCGGATTTGGGCTGCAGAACTCAGAGGCGAGAGCGTGGAGCAGAGCTTGTTGGGGCCCGGGGACGCGGGAGCAGCTGCCCCTGAAAGGCTCCGGAGGCAGGGAGCCGTGCCATCCTGCAGAGCCCTTATCTCTGCAAAAGAAAGAGGTAATGAAATTTTAATCAGAACTTCCACACAGTGTAGAGAGAAGTAAATAAGGGCCCTGGTGTGCTGCTCCACCTACACCTTCATCCTCTTCTCATCTCGCGCGCGATCATCTGCAGACCCATCTCGGAGCGTTTCATGGGCTGACTTTCCCCGGGATTTCAAGCCACCCAATTTACACTCCTTTGAAGCAAGAGACCTGCTCAATCTCTAATTTATATTTTTTAATCAGGGCACCAACGTGTGAGCGAGCTCAAGGGAAACATGTCCCTTTTAAAAACAAAGTTATTGCTTTAATAAACATGGGAGGAAAGCAGTAATGGACCAGGGAGCTTCCCCTGGTTAAAAATTCAGTAATCAAGCCCTGCTCTTAATGAAACTGGAGATTAGTCCTATGGAACAGAAACTTGTTTCTTGGCAAGGCAATACAGAGTGGTGATGTGAACGTGGGGAGATGCAGATGGCGAAGTCCCACCGGCGCAGAGGCTTCTCGCCCGTCGGAAGCTGCTCGGGCCCCTCAAAGGGACAATCCCCAGACCCCCGGGAGCACCCTGACCCCGCGCTCCCGCCCCGCTGGCTCCGATCCTGGTGATTGAGCTGGTCAGAGCGCTTTGTCATCATTAGCTAATTAATTAGCTGTTATGCAAAGTGTAACTGCGAGCGCCGTAATTAAGGCAGGCCCTGTGAGCTGTCGCACAGCGCGGGTTCTCTTTCCCAAGGGCGTTACGGCTCGGGGCCGTGTCGCTCCTGGCAGTGCCGGAGGACTCGCCCGCAGGCTGCCGGGGGCCGCGGCGGCGCTCGGCCCCCTCCCCGCCGTGACACCGGCTGTCGGCAGCCCCAGACGCCGGGGCAGCCGTGCCGGAGCGCGGCGGTGGGCAGCGGGTGGGCGGCTGCGGGCCAGCCGGGCCTGGGGACAGGCAGACGCGCAGGGAGGAATTTAATTGCTGCCATTTGCCTTTCGGTCGTGATTTATTGCTCCTTGTCTTTTCCCAGTTGGAACCGGGGCTTTGGGAAGGGTTTTCAGTGGAATCTGAGCATAACCTTGGGGGATTTTAAAGTTGCGTTTTTATTTTCCCTTCTCTTGTTACTGGAATAAGTTCCAGGGTAAAATACAGAATGTGGTGGAAAGCCTTTCATAGCTTGGCTTTCTCTTCTGATGCCCTGTAACTAGGAGAGACAATAGGGACTTGCAAAATGCAGCAATTTCTATCACGAATTTGAAGGGCGAGGTGCACCAAGGTCCTGGTTTCTGGGGTTTAAATTGATTTACAGCGTATTCATAGCAGCTGTCCTTCTCCTTCACCGCCTGCCCCTCTCCCTTGTGCTCACAGAAGGACGTGCTGGAGATCCCTACTGCTATTTCTTGGTTTTTAATTGTAGTGTAGTTTGCTCCCAGAACATCCAGACCTGCCCTTTCACACCCTGGCCACACAGCACAGCTTCTCCCGTCCCTCCGAGCCACTTGTCCTGTCCCCAGACCGCGGAGCCGGGGCTGGTGCAGCTCCGCTGTCCCTCGCCGGCGGGTGCAGGGGCACGGGCGAGCTCTGCTCGTCGCTGTCCGCTCCGACTGCCCATTTCTGAATGTGCCTGTGTCCTGCCTAACTTTGATCTAGATAATGACTCTGAACTCTCGTTAAATCTCATTTCACGTTGTGCCTTTCATGGTTCCTTGTCATCTTGTTTATTCTGCTGCACGCTTTGAAGTAGCGGGGCCGTGCGTGCCGCACGTCGCGTCTCGCTGCGTGGTGGGCTGCAGCGCTGTGGATTAGCGTCGTTATTTTTTAAGAGCACATTTGCAGAACTACAGTAAGTCTGTCCTGGAACAAAGGGGCCCCCAAACACCCTGAGAAGTGCAAGGGCAGCAGTGGGAGCCGGGGGGTGGCAGCGGTGGCCTCGGCCGGGTGCCCGTGCAGCCCCCCCGGTGACAGCGCGTGCTCAGGGGACACTCGCAGACCATGATGCTCCATGCAGACCCTGTGATTCAGCTACGGGAAGGCTAGCACTTGGCATCTGGGCTTTTAGAGAACAGCAATGATAGGTTTTTGGAAGCAGAGCCAGTGATACCAGCATCCTTCGCTTCTGCGCTTCTCTTTGCATCCAGGTTAGCTAATGAAGCCATCGGGTCGCTGGGAACAGCCTCATTTCAGGCACGAGGAATGCGACTGTCCCTTTATTCTGCTTTTCAGCTTCTCACTCCTCTGTTCATATTTAAAGGCGTAATTCTCTGTCGTATCTTGCTTGGCAGCATGTCAGGAGCCTGTGCCAGGCAAAGTGGGAAGTGAGACTAAAGGATTTCCTTTACACGTTCGCTTCTCTTTAAAATATTCTCGGTATTCACCAGATTGTTTTGTATTTGCCCTTGAAAATGCTCCTTGTGCAGAAATCCCTCACCCATCTCTGCCCACCTGGTGTGAATCTCCCCAAGACCGGACACGAGGTCTGGCTGTTCTCTGAGCGGCTCCAGCTCTGTGTTCAAGCAGCAGGTGAAAACCTGAGGGCAGCGTCCCGTGGAGTGCACACAACAATGAGACGAATGAAGTAGGAAGGGCTTTTGGCAAGACAAGTTAGTGTAAAAGGCCTTTATTCATTCATTGTAGCTCATTACAGGTGAAACGAGCCTTTTCTGCTCGGAGTGCAGATGCTTGGGATTCTTTCTGAAAGTGCTACAAGCTCCTCCAGCTCATTTTGGGAAGGAGATGGATGGATATTGCTTCTGCTGCGCTTTGTTGTGTCCCAAAAGGCTGGCAATCCGCTTTCAGAAACCGCAGGCAAAATGCCAGTAAGCCCAAGTAAAGCGTCAGTGTAGGGCAGGCAGCACACGCGTGCCCACGGCACGGTGCGTGTGTGACACCGCGCTGCCCCGCCGGGACCCCGGGCTGCCTCACGCCCCGTTTGGGTCCGCTCCGTGCCCATTTGGCGTCTGTGCTGTGAAGCGTCCCGCCGGTGCCCTGTGCTCGCTGCTGCAGCGTCCTGCTTTAGCGCCTCTGCACAATATATGGAGATATTAGTCCTGCTTTAAGCAGTTTAATGAATCCAGACCTTTAGGGAGAATTAACAGTGTATTAACACTGCATCTGAAAAATTAAAGGAATAGTCGAGCAAATTTCTTTTTATTGACTTTTAGTGAGCCATTTAATCCAAACATCTCGTTAACTGCAGTATAACTGTACTATATAATGGGCTTTGCAATAAGAACAATTAGCTTTGCAATTAGCATAAGAGTGAGCGCTCAGCAACTGCCTGCAATTGGCAACGGGCCTATTAAAAACATGTCCTGTGGAGAAAAAATAATAGCGTTTCAGATGGGTAGATTGAAACCGTTTGACTTTAAGCACCAATAATATTTCTTCTATTGATCGGCGTCCCGGATGATCTAGGGGTGGGGAGGGAAGGTTAGCTGCTCCCAGCCAACTTATTTCTCCTCCATCATCGGCGTGGCATCGATCAGCTTGATTTGTGGGGTGAGCCATGGAGTCCTGCAGTAATTAGCCCATCTCGTTAATGCTCGGCCTGTCTGACTGGGGCTGGCACCCCGCTCGCCCCGGGGGATGCTCCGGGGGGGCTCAGCGGGCGTGGGACCGGGCGGGCTGCGCGTCTGAGGGCACGGGCAGGCGTTTCTGCTATGGGGATTTTCCGTGTCAAAAGGGAGCGTGTCCCCGTGGCTGCCCTCGAGCCCGCTCCTGGGAGAGCGTTCCCCTGGGATCGTGCTGAAGCGCAGGGTGACGCGGCGATCCATCACCCGCGTCAGGATCACCTGCCTCTGCTTGGAGCTTCTCCTGCTTAGAAAACTGAAGACAACGAGGTTTGACATCTCGGGCTATTGAATAAATAATAACCATCAAAAATGTCAGCGTTTAGGCTTTATTTAAATCTCCTAGCCAACAACACTAACTTAAACTTTATGATGCACCATTACAGCCTCCGAGAGCATTCTGCCTGCCAAACAATATGTTCCGTGAAAACTGATATAATCTGCTTGTTATCTGCAGCACCGCCTCGGAGTGGTGCTTTATTGATTTTCTGCACAATCACAGCAAAAAGTCTTTTTTTTCCCCCTCTGGTATCTTTTTATGATTCTGGAGAATTTGTTTCCGCTCATCTGTCATTTTTCACCCACTCGTATCTTGGCTGTTTTGTAATGGTAAAAAAAAAAAAGAAAAACACAACCCACTATTGATTTGCTGAACCACATTAACAAGCATAAAGCTGACGAGGAGTAGAGACGGTGACAACCACCACGAGCTACATGGACAGACAGACTGACAGCCAGTCAGCCTTGCAGCTGGGCTCCGCGGGGCAGGAGATGGGCACTCACAGCAGCTCTTGAGTTTGGGGTGGGTTTTCCCTGTGCTTGGAGATCCATGTAGATGTTTAGTTGTGCCTGCTTGTCGGAGAGGGGGGCCGGCTGTCCCCCAGCGCAGCGCGGGCGGCCAGAGCAGCAGAGGGGACACCTCCATGTCCCAAAGCTGTGGCACAAAGCCTCCCAGCAGGGGCTCGCTGCCCGTCACGTCTGCCACGCCTGTGGGAAATGCTCCCACTAACCCGGCAGCAGGATTTCCCCGGCTCTCACGGCCCACAGAATCAATGAGGTTGGAAGAGCCCTCTGGGATCATCGAGTCCAACCATTGCCCTGACACCACCATGGCAACTAGACCAGGGCACTAAGTGCCATGTCCAGTCTTGTCTTAAACCCCTCCAGAGATGGTGACTCCACCACCTCCCTGGGCAGCCCCTTCCAGTGTCTAATGACCCTTGCTGAGAAGAAAAATGCGAAATTCCAGATGCAATATTCGCAGGCTTTGGGAGGGGGCTGTTAACTGAGAGGGGCTCTTTGCCTCGTGTGCCCATTACCGTTGAGTGCTGCCACTGAACTGTCAAATAATTATTAAAAATTGTTTAGTTTCTATGCTTCAGGGGCAATTTGGGTTTATTTTTTTTCCCCTCAATAACCGGTATTTTTACTTTAGTTAAGCAGTTTGCATGAGGTTTTGGTGAAACAACATAGATGGTGCAAACTGCCCCACCAGACACGGAGCAGCCGGCTCTTCTCCCACGTCCCCTCTCCCCGGGAGGTGTCGGCCGTGTCCCTGCCATGGCAGGACCCGAAGGGCTGGAGGACGGGGTGCGAGGAGGAGCGCGGTGGGGAGGCCCTGGCACGCGAGGGAGGAATCAGCTCTGTGCTGGGGCAGGGCTGTCGCCGAGGGCTGGGTCTCTGCCTCCTCTGAACTGCCCCAGGCCAGGGCACGGCGCTCTGGGAGCCGCCGCTCTCGGGGACCAGGGCAGGGCTGCGGGTCTGCCAGGGAGGGATGGGGGTGCGAGGGGGCGGGTGAGTGACGCGGAGGTGTCAGAGCTGTAGCTTCGATTCGGCTGTCGGGTGTTTTAACCCGTCCTCCCCGCGCGGGTGAGCATCCTCCCTGCTCGCACACACTCTGCTCGGGGAGCTGGAGCCTGGGCCCCCCTGTGCCACTGCCCTCCTGCCTTGTGACACACTCCATCTCTAGCAATAATCTAAAGTCAATTTGCTATAACAATTGAGAATATTCCCTCTTGATGAATGCCTGTTTGCCTTTAATTTGTTACAAGATGGTGAGACTTAAAGGAAATGTTCAGCTGTCGGGAAAGTGCGCTCTTAAGGCACTTAAATGTGAACTTTGGTATCATTTACTAAGTCATTTTCCAGGGACTCTTGTAACTCCCACCATTGTCAGTGCTGGATCTTCTCTCTCACACATTTTCTAATGCAGCAGGCTGAACATTTTACATTTGGGAAGCCTACCTGTGCCTTGGTGAGATTTAGATGCTTTGAAATGTCACTTGCCATATGCTGCCATTATGATGATGAACTGCATTCAAATGAAGAGCTTTTCTCCCAGATCTGTAGCACCAGACCTTTGCACTTCACGGGATGCCAGAAGAGCCCCTTGTTTAAATGCCAGTAATAATCCCATCCCGGCCCCTCGAGGCACCTGCTTCATTTTAAGCATCTGAGTTGGTCCCCTTTGAGTGGATTCGGCCGGGGCCGGTAGCGCCCGCTGTGGCGGGGTCCCAGCGTGGCCGTTGGTCCCCGGTGGCATCGGGGGGTCCCGGGCTGGGAGGCCAGGTAACGCAGCAGAGCTGTTAATCTCAGTTTAAGGCCCTCCTTCAGGGCGAATTCAGGAGGGATCTATCCAGCCCCCCAGCCCTTCTCGGGGGGCGAGGGAGGAGCACGCTGAGGACACACCGCAGCGCACCCTCTGCCCCCCTCCCTGTGCCCAGCGCCCGTCCGCAGCGGCAGCTCATCGCTCAGCACACAATCCAGATTTATTTATATGTGCACAACAGAGGGCAATGGCTTTGCTGCCGGGATCAATCCTTCAATCTAATGCCTCTCACTCCATTGTAACTGTATTTCGTGACCTTCTTAGGGATTTTCAGGTTTTTCACTTGAAGGAACAAGAGCTGTGGAGAGGACATAAGAATAAAGGAAAGAGCTCTCTAGTCTCCATTCAGTGCAGAATGACCCAGGCAGGAAAGAAAACCTCACGAGTTATGATGATACCCAGTTTAGATCTTTGCTGCACCTGGTGATGCTCTGTGTTACGGCTTTGTGGTTTTTTAATGCAGAGGTCACCTCCTTGAGCACCTTTGCTGCTCATGCAGTGCCCCCGCTATCGCGCAGCCGCTGCACAACAGGAGCGGGGCTGGTGCTGCAGCCAGGCACAGCAGAGCTCCTTCAGCGCATCGACAAGGGGGTTTGTCAATGCCAGATGGAGCCTGTCGGGGTGTAGGAGGGCTGGGGGGGATCCGGGCTGCTCCAGCCCACGCGCACCAAAAGGCCTTTCCGAAGGAGCCTGCCCAGGCAGCTGCTGCAGGCAGGGACACTGCTGCGGCTCCGCTCCGGTGTGCGCGCTCAGCCTGCGCTGAATGCCAGGGTGGTTTGGGGATCGCCCAGCCCTCCTGTGCATTCAACCAAGTGATGCTCCAGTGAGCCAGAAACCGAGCCGCAAAAGCCATTAGATCTCAGCAATGACACCGCCAGGCTCGTTGCTCTCAGCCCGCAGACAGAGCTGTCTCCCCAGACCGAGACCTGCCGCATCCTCTCCCAATCTTGTTCTCATCCGTTTTCCATCGCCCTGGCAGCGCTGGGGTGCAGCCGCGTCGCAGCCAGCCCAGGAGCACGGCTGCTGCTCCTGCCCCAGGCACAGTCAGCCTCTGAGCGGGGGGTATTTCCTGGTCCGTGTACCAGGCGGGGGTCCCAAGAGCCAGGCCAGGTGGCTCCCGGCACTGGTCCTCCCCCAGAGCTGGCAGCACCGCAGCGGGGCCCAGCCCAGGCGCGTCCGGCAGCGCCGACCCTGCAGCGAGCAGCCGGGAGGGCAGCGGGGGGCCAGGAGCAGGATCCCCCACTCCCCCCTGCCTGCCAGCACCAGGGCACGCATCCCCACAGCAGCGGTACAGTAACAGTCCATTAATTATGCCATTTAATTAGGTAACGAATATTCATATTCAGTAATGACTCTGCTGCTCATTCTGCATTTAGCTCCTCGTGCTGCAGTGACGCAGCCGTTACCCGTTCGCTCGCTCCTAATGAACAACCACTTAGAATTTTAAAAAGTGGAGGATATCTTTCTGAGTTAATTAGCTTGAAATTAGCTTAATCACAGCTCATTTAAACTTATCTAAACAACAGCACGAGGAACTCTAGGAAAACTTGGGCTCAGCCTTACTCAGCTTTCCACCCAGAGCTGCCGGCTGGCCGGGGATGCCGAGCGCTGCACCGGGGACACGGGCTGGGCAGAGCCCCCAGGGAAAGAGCCCCAGGACCAGGGGGGGGGGACAGCCACCCGTGCTGGGTCACCTGCACCAAGGGAGAGCCCCAGCTCGAGAGTAAGCCAGAGATGACTTTCATTAGTATGTGGTTTCCTTTGGTAGCTCGGTTCCCAGGTCTGTGATCACCCGTGATCTGCCACAGATCTATTTACTGCGCCTACTGCAGCTGCAGACAGGTAATCTCACTGCCTGGCTGTGATGAGCCTGAAGTCCATCGTCCCTGGCTGGGCTTTAAAAAAAATGGCTGTAACTCTTAACACCTAATTTTTTCCCCTGCCCTTCGTCTTAGGCCCCCTCCCTGGTCAGAAGGGTTAACCCTACCGAGACTCAAACCTCACTGCTCCCCGGCGAGGTAAGAGACAGCTTTTGCCACGGTCCTTTAACAAGCATTTCGGGTGTTGAGGGGGGTAAGAATATCATTCTCCTAACACCAAAAATGATTAATTGTCTCTTCTAGGGATAAAAAGGAAGCTGGATTCCTTGCTTTTGAAATATAGGCCAGGTTTATGCATAAGGCTCCTCCAAGCAAGCTCCCCCTGTCTCTGCCAGCAGAAGTGCCGGTGTTCAGCAGAGCGTCTGTTGGGTGGGAGGGATGCACGTGAACAGCGGCTGCAGTTAGATGTCACCTCAGCTTCCCTGCTTCAGTCCTAGAGACCCCCAGGTTCCTCCTGTGAGGTGTTTCAATCCTTCTCACTGGTTGCACACAGTCCATGGATAAGAGAAGCATGTTACTCCTCTCTGTGTCAGATTGATTTGAATATTAATTGTACGTGATCTGTTGACTTCAGCTCATGCAGCATCCACCCCGCAATTAGTTTACTTAACTGCTCTGTCTCCTGCAATAGCTGTCAAGAATAATGAATTAACCCTGAATTTGATCCTGAACAGAGGAACTTCACACTGGAACAAGTTTATTATTTCTTGTGCTTTTCAGAGCTCTTGAACTCAATGTTAAGATCTAATCAATTGAACATCTGGGTTTCCTGGAGGCTGAGGCAGGATCATACAATATTTACATCAATATTCTGAGATCAAAGACGGCTACAGGTCTTGGAAAAAAACTCCGTGCAGAGGGATAAAACAGAGCGGAGGAAATCAGAGCTGAAGTCTGAGTCCTGCCCTGTCCTGCCCAGACAGAGCCTGGCTAGGGCAGGACACAAAGAGGGACACGGGTACCATCGAAAGAGCACGAGGGAGGCAGCAGATGACATTGCCAACACAGCTCCTGAAGAAAACCGCTCCTGTTTCTATACACGTTTGGGTTTGGCAGCTGTATTGCTAAAGGCCTTCTCTCCCCCGCAGCCGAGCGAACGCCGCTGCCCCGAGGCATGGGCAGCGCTGCCTTCCCCGGGGCAGGGAGCCACGCACACCTCAGGCCTTTGTTCATTCCCGTGCTCCCTCCCCAAACTGCCGCATTTCCAATCTGCTCTTAGCTTCAGCCTCAAAGAGGAGGGAAGACCCTTGGGTGCCAGATTTCAGCTCACAGAGCAGGGCAAGGGCAGCGAACTGCCCTTGCGAGCGCCCGAGAGCTGTGTGGCAGCGGGAGGTGCTGATGGCAGTGCCAGCCCGGCTGCCCGTACAAGTGTGGAGGAGAGCAGGGAAAGGTGAAAGCAGAAGCCCTCGGAGATCTCATTAGCAGGAAGCATCCTCCGACTGATGCCGTATGGCTGTCGAACCCAGGCCCGCTCAAGCACTCAACCCAAAGCACAGAGAAACGTGTACCCTGCATGCAAGGAGAGCACCGCGGCCGGGCTGGGCCGGGGAGATGCAATTACCTCCAACAGAGGTCTGGGCTGTAGATTTTACCCGAGCATACACTGAGCTGTGCCGGCAGCTTGCCACCTGTCTCCTCACTGCAGAGGTGGGAAACTACCTGTCTGTACCCGCCACAGAGCAGGGGCTGCAGATCTTCCTGCCGAGCAGCACAAAAGCATTTCCACCTCCCTGCTCCCCTCCCAACGGCACCCGAGGGGAGCAGAAATTGGGGCACAGCTGTGTCGGTGCGTGAGGCACAGCCCCACGTGCACACGGGTGGTTTGTGTTCTCTGGGTCAGAAAATAGCTCTCCCAGCCCCTCGCACGTCGTTCCTGCGTGGCACTGGGGCAGCGGGTGGGAGGTCGGGACCAGACCTCGCTGTGCGGCAGCTGAACGGGGACCCCTGACTGAAGGGGGATCCCCAGCTGAGGGGGCACCCTGGCTCCCAGGGAAAAGGCTGTGCCCAAAGGCAGTGGCAGCGCGGAGGCTGGACGTGTTTTATTCTGCTGCGCACACTAATGAAGTCAGAGGTGGGGTCCGGGCGGCCCCGTCTGCAGCCTCGTTACACAGGGCTGAGGCGTTTCTGCTGGAGGATGGCGGCGGCTCACCCAGGTGAGCAGCTAATTGCAGGTTTGCTATGTGAACGGATTATTTCCACCACGCCGGTACTTAACAGGAGCAGCTCCCTTCAGGGACAGTCTTATTTCCCACATCATGAAAAATTTAAGTACTGTTTAGGGCCTGTTCTCCCACTCTCATGTTTGTGGAACTCTCATTAGCAATAGGAGGAAGCATTGTGCTGCGCTTGGAGTGGAAGTGGCTCCTGTGTTTTTAAATCAGACACAATATAGAAATACTTGAGGGCTTTTTCAGAAGAGAAATAAACACCACTCTAACCACTGCAACGAGATACCCAGTCCCTCTGGCTTAGTCATTTAGTCTGCAGTTAGCAACAAGGTGAATTTTAATTCCAGACCCTTTTTTTTCAGTCCTGCTGCTCTTTGCATGTGTGCTGCCTTCCTAATAACAATGCGAGCCATATGGTGCCTCCAGCACTGGGACTGCAGCCATGGGGTAACAGATGCAAAATGGCCCAAGACAATAGATTTAAAAGTTTGCCTTCTCACTTTTGAGGAGTTAGAAGAGCTACCAAACACAACAGCATGAAATATTCAGCAAATTAAATATGGCTGGAGTACATAAAGGCCAGCCCTTCTGGAAATTATTTCTTCAGGGGCCCCTTTCTAGGACACTTTGGAGGCTCAGCTCCAGAACCCGTGTCTGCAGGATGCGAAGCGATGGCGGCTGCCCAAGAGCAGCTAAAAGCTCCTGCCTGGATCCTTTGAGGAACTGCCCTAAAAACGTCTGTCAAGCCGGGGCGGACAGGGCCTGGGGCAGGGCGAGGGGGGAGATGGTGCCCTGGGGTCCTTCCCTCCCTGGGTTTGAAATGCCCAGACTCGCTCTTGCATTTTCCCATCCATAAGATAAATACTTAAACTGAACAGCAACGGCGCTCTCGTGGTAAAGTGAATTAGTGTTTAAAGTGTGTGTGGCTCATCAGCACCTCGCTGCACTGTGTCCCTGTTCCCAGGGCTGCCAGCCGAGCCCTTTCGTCACACGCACCCTGGGTAAGGGCCCTCGGCCAGGCTCCCCTGGGCTGCAGCAGAGCCACCAGCTCCTGCCTGGGGCTGGACTGTGCTGCCCCCCCTCAGCAAGGGACTTTTGCCTCCTCCATCAGTCGCTGCTGTGATATTTTATTCAGTGAATATTCAGACAGCGAATAACGCTGCTCTGTATTTTATTCACCAGGCAGAGGGGCTCTCTCCTGCTGTGATCTCTGCTGCTTCAGCGAAGGGCACCGTGCCCAAGATAAACGCTCAGCTCCCTCACAGCACTCACAGCCCCTGCTCTGCCCCAGCAGGGCTAAAGCACTGGTTAAATCCACCCAGACACCTTTGCCACCTTAAAGAATTCAGCACTTCACCCCACAAATTATGTGCAAAACAGGCAAATAAGCCCCGGCCCCGTTTTGCAGTGATTGCAGCAATCAGAGTCACTTGCTCCCAGGGACTGTAAATCTCAAACTCTGCAGGTGCAGCCCCCAGGCTGATAACGAGTGATCAGCCTTAATTCCACGTCTTCCTCGCTTTTAAGATGGTTCACCTGGAGCCCCCACAGTGATACTTAACCACCCCACTAATCACACTCCCCCACAGCTGCCAGGGCAAGGCATGGGGCGGCTGTCACATCCCTGCCCTCCTGCTCAGCTGCTGCCTTCCTCTCCACCTTTGTCTCTAGCTTAACTTCTGCTGGAGCTGATTTTTTTCTTGGTGGAGGGGATGTGGAAGCAGAGGGAAATCCAGGGAAGAAACCAGCACCCTCCTGCAGGGTTTCTGGAGGAGGCTGCACCCTGTGTGAGCTGCCAGCCTGGGGCAGGTACGTTTGGGAGCCAACCTCTCCTGCAGCATCCGAGCCCTGACTTGGGGCTTTCCCAGCCCTCTCCTGAAGCTGATGTACCCAAACATCATCTTTGCCATTCCCCAGTGTTTCTGCCTGGTCTGTGGGGCTCTGAAGCCTGTCTGAGGAATGTGAGGTAGGACACAGGTTTGTCTGCATTTGTTTTTTTAAGAGGTGGTGAATTTTCAAGAGCAGCCTTGCTTCCTCTCCGTCCCTTTCTCTGGCTCCCTTTGAAGAAATCATTCCTTTTGCAGAGTCCCGTTGTTTAATTTTGCCGAGTGCTGAGTCTCAACCTACTGTTAATTGGTTTTGCCCATCTTTGTGCATTCTGTTAAATGAGAAAATGCCACACATAAAATTTTAGTTTTGAAAGCCGCCTTGTTTGTTTTATATTGAAATTGCCCACGCTGCTCCAGCCTGCAGAAACAGATGCTTTCTCATTTCATTAAAAACTCTTTGTGATGATAAAAAGCAGCAGAAATGAGATAAAAAGTGGTG
This sequence comes from Nyctibius grandis, assembly GCF_013368605.1. NCBI lineage: Eukaryota > Metazoa > Chordata > Aves > Nyctibiiformes > Nyctibiidae > Nyctibius > Nyctibius grandis. Next base: position 614,179 of record NC_090681.1, on the reverse strand, counting down.
TTTCCTTAAAGGCACATGAAAGGGAGGGAGATAAATCCCACGTATTGTAGGGGATCAAATCCAGTGCCAGGCTGCAACGCGCCGATACTGGCGAGGAGGCTGGGCCGGCGGCATGGCGCAGCCATAGCTCCTCTCCCAGGGCAGCACCGGCTCTGCCGCCCACCCGCTGCTCTGGTCTGGGACCCGCTGCAAAGCACCCAGGAGGTTGTGTGTGTCTCCAGCCGTGTCCCTGGCTGGGCTGTCGAGGCACGGTGCCTCTGGAGCTGTTCAGCTGAGGAAGTTGGAGTCCTACCCAAGGGAGAAGTTAGAACAGACCGCTGGGTTAATTCTGTGAATATTTCTTAGGGAGCTGTTGCACGCACAGGTTTTTCCCTTCATTTCAACAGCACGTTAATGAGCAGAGTCACTGCTAAAGCAAACCTAAAGGGAAACTGAAAGCCAGTCTTCTATTTTCATGAAAACACATTTTCTACCAGAATGCTGTTATTTCTGGTAAACAGCCAACTTTTTACCCTTCACGGAAACACTGATCAGGATCAGTGCATAGACCAGGAAGGAAGAGAAGGATGTGCTGCTCTGTCAAGCCTGCAAATAGGCAGGACAGCAAACAGGGACTTGGGAGAGGCACACCAGAGTTATCTTCTGCTCTAAGCAATCAGAAGTTGTTGGTATTTACTGTACAGGGAATTGAAGATTATAAATGAAAGGAAATATTTCAATTTCTCTATGTAAGATTGTGCAGACAAGCCCAGAAATGCAACACATGTTTATCAGCCTGACTGGACGATGGCATTAACCGGGCCTTAGCCTCTTGATAATCTGCTCTCTGTGTCATATCATCCTTTTCATCCTAAATGCTCACTCCACAAAGCTGGGGACAATCAATGAGAAAGTTTGGACTAAATTGTAAAACCTTGTTCAGTCCTCTAGGTGGAAGGCTGAGAAAACAAATCTAATTATTAGAAAAGGGGTAGTTTGCCCCAAAGAGCAAAACTATAAGTACAATCGCTTCTTTGCCCTATTTACTTGATGCCAGATGTGAATCAGGCGTGTGGGTTGGGAGGACATTGTCGAAGGCTTGCGAGGTCTTAAACAGCCTGACAAACAGACCTCAGATCCCACACGCTGTTCCTGAGTATTGCGTCTCTCGAGCCTCCTGCTCCAGATGCTGTTTTGCAATAAATGCATCACTCCTTTTGTACGCTGTTGTGAAAAAGTGGAAAGACAGGCTGGGGCCTGGCTGTGCTCCCCCACGGCAGCACATCAGCGGGCTGGGCAGCTCAGGAGCGGGGCTGGCAGCGCAGGGGGTGGCCGGGGCCCAAGCTGCAGCATCCTGAGCGCGGTGCCGTGCTGGGGAGCTCCCGTGCCCCGGTGCCGCAGAGATCCGCAGCTCCCTGGGAGCAGCCAGAGCCCGGCGCAGCCCGAGGCTGCTCCAGCCCGGCGTGGGCACGGCACTCCTCGCGCTGGGGAAATCCCCAGCCGAAGGTAGCGAAAGCACGGCCTTGCCTCACGGAGACAGGCTGCTCCAGCCGCGGCGTCAGGGGAGGGAGAGGCCGGCCCTGTTTGCACTTCTGCATTGTGTGCGTTGCACAATGGCACCGGTGTGCGAAACCCAGAGCGTTCCGCCCATACCAGGTGGCTCAGTCCTTTTCCGGGCTCGTGGCCATCCGCCAGACATTGGCAGTGAGCTTTGCCACCGATCCGTGGGCCAGTTAACACCTTCTCTGAGCCTGAGCAGGTAGGAAACCACCTCTGGGCCCTGGCTGCCAGCTCCGCCGGCTGCCACCGCCTGAGTCATATCAGATCGGCGAGCGAGCGGCTCCCGCTGACATCATGGGAGCCGCGAGGGGAGGGCTGTGCAGGCTGTTTGTCTTTCTGCCCCCGTGACACACATCCGCCTCGTGGCGGGGCTTGGGGGCGGCCAGGGCTGCCCCACATTGCGCAGGCAGGCAGCGGCACGGCCCCCGTGTCTGGGGCTCGCGCTGACCCCGCTGTCCCGGCCGGGAGAAGGAGGAAATGAGAGTTTCCTGCCCGGCAGCGCACCGAGCTCGGCGCCTGGCGCAGCCGGGAATCCCATTCTGTGCAGCTTTAACAGGAGCACGGGGGAGCCCCAGCCTGCGTCCCGAGGGGCTCACCAGGAGCCCACTTAGCACAAGAGGTCCCAAAGCTGCTGTCGAGGAGTTAACCCCTTGGGTTTGTAGGCTTCAGCGGGGCTGGTAAGGGAAGGACTGGGGAGATGTCCTTCCCTGCCCTCCTGGGTGCCAGAGCAGACACTCCAGCCTCGGAACACCTGGAAGTCATTCCCGGGCACGCAGTCTTCTTCCCTGTAACACTGCCGTGTGTGGCACCACCAGCGTGTGAAGTGGCTTGGGACTGGCCTGTCAGAGAGCAGCTGCTGGCACCGGTGCCCTTGGCTGGAGGGGTGGAGGGTCTGGGCTGGGATGGCTGGCTGCCCCTCCACTGTTCCCCCCTGATGCGGGCACCGAGAGCTGCCAGGGGAGAGCATGTCCCTTTGACTCAGGGAGATGTTCCTGCTCTCAGGGCTGGAAATGCAACAGCAAACCACAGAGCAGACAGCACGGGGATGTGTGTCCCTTTGCTCAGGAAGCGTTGGACGCTGATGGGTTTTGCTGTGTCTCTGTTCATCCCAGAGACGTGCCTACAGATGACTAACAGCTACGAGCCGTGACACTGCGTGTCTCAGTGCCTCGCTGCGAAGCCAGCCTTGCAGACCCACGTGCTGAGCTGGGGCCCGACGTCACCACGCGCCTGCGTGCCGGAGGCACGTGAGGGACATGCTGCCACGAGGCACCAGGGCTCTGCCTTGGGAACTGCAGGATCTCAACCCTGGGTGGGCTGGGAGGCTTTCTCCTCTGCCCCGCACATGGGCACAGAGACAGAGCAAACCCGTCTCCCTTCTCCCTGCGGAGCGAGGAGCAGCCCTAGCCAGCTCTTCTGGGGCTGAGCCATCTCCCCTCTGCGTGCCCCAAGCATAGGCACGGATTGCTCTGTGTCTCCTGCCCCGAGGCGAGGGCCACTCCCTGAGGGCAGGATCCTCCACCTGGTCCCTCGAGGGATGAGCAGGAGAGCTCCTGGCACTGCTGCCCTCGGCTCCCTTGTCTCGGGCGTGCTCTGCTTTCAGCTCCTTAGAACAAAACCTGTCTGCTTCCCAGATGGATGTGACTTCTCAAGAGGTGTTTGCTCAGCAATAGGCATAAATCCTCCGCTCTTCACATTGCTCTGGGTGGGATAAAATATTCTGTGATGGTCTATTTAAACATCTTATGTTAATACCATGAAATATTTGTTCAACTTATATTATTCTTTTAGTTCTGAAGTAGTAAACACTCCCAGGCGTGTCAGAGTACAGCAGATCCATGGCTATAGATGCTGCATCTAAACAGAACTCGGGCTGAGCAGGCAGGGCTGGTTCTGGAGAAGGGGACAGCTGACATTTTCCGGCAGAGGGGCCGTGACTGGGAAGGGCTTCGCAGAACCATAAATAGCTGCTGTCACAGAGACACTTGCGTAACTGCTTGGTTTTCCCCATCATTATTTATTAGTTGAGTCTGTTGCCTCTCTCTGCTTTTGACTCCGCTGTGGTAAACCCGAGGTTACCCAGTAAGCCCAGAGAAAGGAGAGGATGCTACCGAGGTGCGAATGCTCTGAGCACTTGTTAAATACCTCTGCTGGGACGAGTTGATCGCAGCGGGTAGGAATCATCCAGCTATTCAGTCACTGATGCATCCTGGGCAGGGGCAGTGGGACCAGTCCTCCCTGGCTGTGGAGCAGGGATGTGGGGGAACCACTGTCCCAGGCCCAGCCAAGCCCTTTCCTTGCTGCCAGGATGGCCAGCGACAGGGTTTCTGGGGAGCTGTCCTGGCACCAGCCGTGGTTTGTCAGTGCCGTCCTGGTGTGCAGGGTTACCTTCCGAACCCTCAACAAAAACAGATTTATAGGCCAAAAGCCCTTGAAAGGATGGCTCTTCTCCTTGACAGAAGCGCAAGAGAAAAAAATAGGGTGTACCCAATCCATCTATCACTGAGGAAATAAGCTCGTCCTCCTATAACTTAATGCCATCATTCACTAAGACCAAAGGTAGAGATCAAGGCTGCTTACTCGCAGTAGTACCTAAGGCCGTGTCTAGTCAGGCGCACAGGCAGCTGCGGTGACAGCCAAATAAACGACTCTGGTGCGGTCCCTCGGGAGCGTGTGCTCTCCTCAGAGCAAGCGATTGCCTGTGAAACACATCGACTCTGCAAGGAGCCCTTGGGCTACGCAGGGAGTAAGTTACTCTGCAGAGTGCTTATGAGGATCTCCTTAAAAGCCAGGAAACAAGTTGAAGAGAGAATATTGCAGAGAACAATCAGTCTACGTGTCTGCAGCTGCAAAGGAACCCCATACTCGTGGATGAAGGCTGCGCTGGGAAGACAGCTAGCAACGTGACGGGTGCTGTGGGCACACGGGCTCACAACGCGAGTCAGTAAGTTCTGCAAATCCTTGTTTAGCTTCTCCTCTAGTTCTCGCTATGTTTTCCTTTTTTTCTGAGAATACCTGAGCTACTTTTTCTCCTCTTGAGTCGCTATGGCACAGAGCCACAGGGGTGGGAGGCCAGGAGCTCTTGCCCGACGCGTGTGCCCCGGAGTGGAGCTGGGCTGCGGCAGGGCACGTGCCCAAACCAGAGCGATGCGTGAGCAGGTGGGTTCTCACTCCAGCAACCAGCTATGATGCTGCCATCAGAGACGTCTTTATTGAAGCAAGCCAGAGAAGCAGATGGTCTCTCAGTCAGCGTCTCTATAAATGTGAGTGGTTGCAGCTATAAAAGCAAACTGCTCTGAAGGGATGTTGCTAAGCTCTCCTTCCAGCATTAGTGCTCATCTTTCCTCAGGAGGCATGGTGACCCTCTTCCAAAGAAAGGGCATAAATCACCACTCGTTTTTTCCTTGAATTCCTGGATGTGCTGAGTACTGTGTAATAAATTATACAGCTCACTGTAAAAGAAAATTCAGATGCAGCTCTGCCAGCCTTTTGAATCCCTGCGTTGCAGGTGATGGGAGGATTCAGTTAATCTGCCTGGTATTGTTCACATCACCCAGGAGCACATGTTGGTAAGTGCAGTGAGACGAGCCATTAGGTCAGTCCGCAGATGAACAGGGGATTTAGGATGCCAGAGCTGTCGGAAACGCACAGATCCCAAGACAGCGAGCCCCAGCCCCGTCCCCTCCCGGAGAGGCTGTAGCCATGAGCTCAGGCTCTGAGCAGGTACGGGTACCGCCCCTCATTGCTCGGGGCTTGTCTACACAGGAATCTTAACAAAGTTAAATTGAAGTAACTAAATCTAAAGTGGCTTAAAGAGCATTAAAATTCTGCATAAAACTCTCATTCAGAATTAAAGTGGCCTTAATTTAGTTTCATTTACTCCCAAACGCTACTAAATAAGGCCATTTAAATTGTCCTTAATTAACATAAGTGGTCCCATATAGGCATTTATAAATGAGGTTTAATTAGCCTGTTTTTAAAAGCAAGTTAGCTGTCTTGAGCTTCCATAGGTAGGCGAGCCAGGTCCACGGCCACTTCGCTGATGAGGCTGGTTAGCAATAGTTCTGTAGCGCTGGCGTCTCTTCCCAAGGAAGTGGCACGAGGCCAGCTCCTTCCCCGCCAGCAGATGAGAAGATCCTTGAATACCACCTATTTTGACTGCGTTAAATGTACGAGTGGGAGATGAAAGGCTTTGCCAGAGGACGAGCTCTTCCTTTAAAATCTGGGACATGGGAGTGGTAATCCCTAGAAAAATCCCTAGAAAAATGTGATGTCAGGATTTTAGAAGACTTGTTCATGAGCAAGGAACCAGGCTGGAGGAAAGCTTATGTTGAGTCAGCAGAGAACTGGAAGGAGACAGCGGACTGGGAGGGACTGAGCCCATCCCCGGGACAGGGCTCCTGCTACCACAGGCTGCCTCGCCATCGCTGCTGCCCCCGCATGCTTTGGTTCCATTATGGCTCACCAGAAGCCCCAGGTGAGAAAGATAACCCTTCAGCAGCGTGAGGCACGCCGCTGGCAGCCCTCGGCACCCAGCCTGGCACGGCTGGGCTCATCCTGTGGTCTAGCATCTGGCCTCGACGGCCCGCTGCCCTCCCCTCGCCCTCACCAGTTGCCCCCCAGTAAGGCCCCATGCCTGTGTGCGCTGCAGAGGGGATTTCCACCTCTTTCCTGTGGTGCAGCTACCTTGCAGCAGGACAGAGGCACGAGCACGGCTCGGCAGCCCAGCAGTGCCAGCGGACAGCTTGTGCCGCAGCAGAAAGGGGACGATGCAGCCACCCGACTGCTGCCGCAGCGCTGCCTCCTGCTCAGCCCCACCGCGCCATGCAATGGTTATTGGTGTGTTTCTGGTAGACTTGGTGCTATTTAGGCTCCTCCAAATATGGCTCCCTTCCCTCCCCTCAGCCCGATCTCTGTTCTGCAGCTCCTCTGTTCCCTGCTCCAGGACAACTCACTGCTCCAAACTCCAGGGCAGTGGGCCGCTGTGGTCCTGCCTTTCCGCAGGGCACTGTTCCCCGGGCGGTGGCTGTACTGAAGTCCTGATGGATACGGCAGCCCGGGGCGAGCAGCGAGGGGCAGAGAGCTCCGGCGTGGCTGGAGGAAGCAGGACGGGAGTTGGGTCCTGGAAACCACCGCGAAGGCGGTTCAGCAGCCGCCCAGCGTGCGGTCCAGGGGACAGCGGAGCAGAGGCGTGACTGTCCCTGAAGACACTCCAGGCTTGTTTGCACAAGGAGTTTAACCGCAATACCTCCTCCTCTGTGCAATACACTTTCAAATCACAGCAATTAAGTGAGAGCTGGTTTCTTGCTTTAGAGCTGAGAAGCGGTAGGAGCCTTTCCCAGCAGCAGGCAGAGAAGGCGGCACCCTGGGACAGCTCTGCTCCTCCAGCCCCTCTCCCTGCGCAGGGGACCCTTCATGTGCCTCAGGGAGGAAACGAAGTCTCCTGCCTTGTAGATGTAGTGAAGGGCCTCGGTGCACCAGTGAGCGTGGCAGAGGCTTTGTTCTGGAAACCTTCACCTCCTCAGAAGGTGCAGCCCTCACACCAGCCCTTGCCGTGCCAAACAATTGAAGCAAACTTTCTCTTCAAAGCAGTTTGCAAATGCAAATGAAAAATAAAAATCAAAAGTAACCACTTTTGGGGTGTGGCCAGCGTTCGACCCCTTTTGACTTCTAGGGTAGAGAAGCCAACAGACCCTCTCTCTGTCCTGGCTTCCCTTCTTCCCAAATCAAACCAGGCACCACACAGTTGCTGTCACTGCTTTGCATAAATCAGCAGTCCAAAGCAGGTCCAGCTTTGTGGCTCTTACTTGGGGGATTTCCTATAAAAAGCACATCCGTGGCCATACTTCTTGGTGCAATAGTCTTCAGCTTGGAAGCAAAAGCACACAAACAATGCTAAATTCATGCTGACTGGAGTAGATTCCAAGGGAAAGAAGAGTTGGGAAAGCACCTACTTAAGTACTGACTAAGGATATTATCTCTGATCTGAATCTGTGTGTATGTGTGTTACTGTTGAGTACACAGTGCGGTTTCAGACATGGCCAGAGACAAGAAAAAAATGATTGTTTCAGGGTAACCACAAGGAAGATGAATGCAAATGTATTCCTGTAACTGGGAGAGTTCCCTTGCTGTTAAGTTGGGCTCTGGTACATGGCCTCAGGGAAGCAAATTTGCAACTACCTTCATTAAATTGTTTAGGAATGATTAATCATAAGTCAGAGATATGAAATTTTTGCACATTGTGAAATGTTAATTCAGTTTCTGCAGTTACATACTGCAGAAGTCTGTATGAGTGGCTTTAGCAACCAGTCAGGGGACAGGTACTGGTGGTTGATAGATGCTTCCTGTCAGCTCTTATCTCCTCTCAAAGCCTGGGCTGATAAACCTCCACCAGCTGAATCACAGCCACCTGCATCACCTCGGGATCAAAGTGGTGCAAGAGACATGTGTCAGAGACTCCAGCCTCCTGCACGGTGCGGCCCGGCGCGCAGCTGTGTGGGCACCCTCCGGGCTGGCCGCCGCCGGTGCAGGAGGGGCCGCCACGGCAGGAGACGTGCTGGCACCCCTGGCCGCGCTCTGCCATGTCCAGCCATCAGGTGACTTCACTGTCACCGTGTGCTGTGTCCAAGCACTGGCTGCTGGAAGTGCACCTCATACAGAATGTAAAAACACACAGAGCACCTTTGTTGATGTGCCCGAAGCTTGTGGCTGTGCGTTCACATGTTCCTTCTGCCTAAAGCTGCCGACAGCTTAGGCCCGGCTTAAACAGCAGCGGTGCATGCGCAGCGGCTCCTCGGTGACCGCAGCATTGTCCTTGCGCCTGACAGCCCACCGTCCCCTGCCTCTGTCCCGTTCCCCTCCTCTGCTTTCCAGCTGGGCGCTGAGTGTGCCAGGGCTGGAGCGATGTTTTCCTGGCAGCTCTTAGGCCAGAGCCTGGTCTTTGGCACGGTGAGGGGCGGCAGGTTGGTACCACCTCACACCCCGGACGGGTCAGGAGACACGCTCTCTCCCGGGAAGCACCGAACGTGCGTTTTGGAGCTCTGGAACTCAATCACCATTTGACATCTACCTCTGATGGTGGGGGGGGAAGTAGAAAAGGGCCAGGACTGGAGTTTTAATGTTTTAATGTTTTTAACCTCAGAGCAGCAGCAGCCAAGGACAAGCTGGAGAACCCCCCAGGAACCAGCTGCTCTCTTTGATGCGGGATTTGCCTGCCTTTGCTAAGGCGGGTGTTTGGGCCCCGCTCGCAGCCCCACGCCGCTGCAGCTCCCACCGGGGGAGCACGGGCTGTCCCTGGGGACACCGGGAAGCGGCGGGGAGCATTTCCCTAACGAGCACGCTTGTCGGGGCAGATCTGCCCTCCTGGCACCGCGATTTGCATGGAAGGCAGGTGTTTGCAGCAGGGACCTGTCCCTACATCTGCCCGGGTTATTCCGCAGGGAGGCATCGGCGGGGCTGGACGGGGACCAAAGGGAGCGGTGGGGGCCGGGGACGCGGCGGGGGGCGGCCAGGCCCGGAGGCAGCCCGGGGAGCAGCAGGCCCGGCGGCGGGGCCCGCTGCGAGACCGCACGGCGGGGCAGGGCCGGGCCGGGCCGGGCCGGGCGGGGCGGGGCGGGGGGCGGACCGGGAAGCGGCCGCTGCTCCGCCCCCGCCCGCTCTGCCCTTCCGCCTTGGCGCGGCGCTGCCCGGGCCCCGGTATAAAGCGGCGGCAGCCGCCCGGCCCGCTCCGGCCCCATGGAGACGCAGCGGCGGCGCGGCGGCGGCAGGCCGGTAAGGGGGGCGGGACGGGACGGGCAGCTTCAAGGCGGGGGGCCCGGCCCGGCCCGACACGCGGCGGCCTGGCCTGGCCTGGCCTGGCCTGGCCTGGTCTGGTCTAACCCGGCCCGGCCCTGTCGGGGCCCCGCGGAGGCCGGGCCGGGAGCGCGGGGGGGGCCGGGGCCCGCTGCTAACGCCCGTCTTGGCCCGCAGGTCCGGAGCGTGAGCGGAGGCCGGGAGTCCCCCGCGGGGAGCCATGAGCGCGGGCAGCGTCTCCCCCGTGCCGGGCTGGCCTGAGGCGCTCCCGGCCGCCAGGCTGCCGGCGTCCCGGCGCGGAGAGAGGATGAGCGCCAGAGAGCCCAGCGAGAGCCGCGGCCCCGGCCCCAGCCCCGGCCCCGGCGGGCTGCCCGGCGCGGAGCCGGCCGCGGAGGCGGGGGGCCCCGTGCGGGAGCCCTGCGACAGCGCCGAGATGCAGCTGAAGGTGGACTTCTTCCGCAAGCTGGGCTACTCCTCCGAGGAGATCCACGTCGTGCTGCAGAAGCTCGGCCTGAACGCCGACACCAACACGGTGCTGGGGGAGCTGGTGAAGCACGGCCCGGCCGAGCGGGAGAGCGCCGAGGCCCCGCCGGAGGCCAAGGAGGCCCCGCTGGTCCCGCGCGGGGGGGCGGCGAACAAGACCCCCGCACCCGTGCCGGCCCCGGAGGAGACGGAGAGCGAGAACCTGAAGCCCATCGTTATCGATGGCAGCAACGTGGCCATGAGGTGTGTCTGGGGGGGCACGGGGGTCTCTGCGGGGCTGTCGGCGCTCGCTGCGCTGGGTTTGGTGGCCTCTGGCTATGAGGCGTGCCAGGCGCTGAGAGCTCGGAGCCTGAGCAGCTCTGGGGGTTTCTCGCTGCAGGCTGGATGCCCTGGTAGTGGCTGGTAACATTTCCCAGGGCACCTCCCGGGTACGCGTAGCTCTCACGAGGATGAGCATCGCGTTTGCAGGCGCAGTCTGCCTTGGTGGCCTCTCCTGCCCGTGGTCAGTGCCAGCCCGTGACCAGTGGTCACAGGGCTCTGACGAGAGCAAGCATGCTTCCTGGGAAATAAAGACGTTTCCTTCTGTTTTTAGCTTAGGAGGAGGATAACTGAAGAGACGTTGTCCTCTTACCTAATGGCTTTATGTAAGTTTCTGTAGCAGGAAGTTGCTCAATAAATAATTACAGGTTTAATTAGAGAAAGCTCTATAATACGGAGCTGTCTCCTGTACTGGAGACCAGTCTCCAAATTGTGACTCTTGTATTTTGGTGAAGTTTCCATACAGTGTAGAGAACAGAGGGGATGCCAAAGGGGACTCTAGTATGTGGTGTCAGCAAAGCAGGGCTGAGACTCCCCCTCAGCATCTCAGGTGTTCTGGTGACACGGGTCCTGTCGGGGACCACAACCAGAGGCAGCCTGTGAAGCCGCTTGGGTTGGAACAGTAACTTGGGGGTGCAGGAGCCCTAGTAATGGAGCACCCAGAATCTCTGGGCTGGATATTTATTGGCCTTAGGTCCCTACATTCACCTTGGCTTTTGTTCCCCGCCCCACCCCCTGGTGCTGTGCTCCCCACCTGGACATGGGGGGGTCTGGGCTCCATTAACTTGATGCACCAGGTTTCTGAATTGGGCTTTGTCGTTGGGGTCAAAAGCAAGTGTCCTTCACTGTGTTTTAGCTTAATAGATCTTGTAACGAGTGTTTGTGTACACAGACCTTTTTATAAAAGAAACAACCACCAAGGGGGTGCACACAGAGCTGTTGCGTGCGTTACTGTAGGCTTTGCCTAAGGTGAAAATGGAGGTGTGTTTGCAGGTGTTGTTTTCTCTAAGCTGTGGTTGACAGTTCTGAGCAGGAGAAGAGCCTGGGCACAATCTGCTGTGCGACCCAGGAACAGAGCCTGCCAGTCCCAGGGTGAAGAAGGAATTCTGATGGCAATGGAGCGGGGCTGGAGAACACAAGATGTGACCTGGGCGTCTGCAGGAGGGCACCGTCCTGTCGCTGAGCTCTCCAGCAGCTGTGCAGTCACTTGAGGAAAATGGCCCATTGTGAGCCCTGGGCTGATAAGTGTGACTCTTGCAGTGAAGTTTACCTTAGATAAGTGCTGGGGCTTGAACAATAGAGTCGGTTGAGTTTTTTGAATGAGGAGCCATGAAATTCATCCCAAAAAGTGTGGGAGAGATCACAGCGAGTGTGACTCAGGGCAGGCCAGGCAGTAATAACGCTGCCGATAGGATGGAGTTTGACATGAGAAAAGCAGCCTGGCTTTTTTAAGCAACTTGCTAGAAGGGGAATTCCATTCTGAAACTTCCTGTATTGATGGTGTGATGTTCCCTGCTGATTCATTTGCAGTGTGTACAGCGGCCTCCCTGAACAGCTCTTGACAAACATATGCAAATCATAGTGGAAATTAGCTTTTACTTCCTTCTAAGGGAATTTTTTCTTGGCTGCTGCCAAATCAGATCAGCCCAATTACCTCCCTTCTGTAGATTTGGGATTGGTAGCAGGGACTCAAAAAGAAAAAAGAAAAGAAATCTCTGCTTTTCTCATTTATCTCTAAAAGACTCTAGTAACCTGTGTCTGGCTATCGATAGCCAAACCAGTCTGACATTGGAGGAAAGTTTTTAGAGCATCTTTCTTCTGATTGTTAATGTCTGCCTTTCTGTAATTTGTAATTCTTAATGAAGATGTGTTAGGTGTCTCTTTAGGTGTTAGTTTTCGTGTTAAATGTGTAGTTCTTATAGAATAATTATTTTGGTCGTACTTTTCAGTTTTTTTAATAGCTTCAGAGAAGGGTGAGGACAGGAGGAGAAATAAAGTTTCTTTCTAGCTGTAGGGTTGTACTGCAGTAACGGCACTTCTTAGCGATGCCTCTGCTGGGATGTAAGCTCTTAGCAGTTACTTTATGGAGGAGTTAGCTAGCATGCTGAGTGGTGGTGGTGGGAGTTGAAATGTCATTCAAGTGTAGATGGGAAGAGTAAGACTTGGGGCAGGGGTAATGCCCAGGTGGGGAAAATCTTACTGAATTATGTGACCAATTGTCGCCAGTGCAGTACATCTTACCAGAGTGTCATCCTGAAACACAGACTGTTAGATCCCCAGAATGACAAACTGGGCTGTAATAAGAAATGTTGGAAGTTTGCCAGAACCATTATCAACAGAAGAGCTGATTACACTGTAAATACTGGCACTTGTAAAACAGGAGTGGTAGTTTCCTTTTAGAAGTTCTGGAAACTTGTTGATAAGACCTAATGAATAATTAAGCAGCAGCTTTTTGCATTGGTACGTAGCTTCTGATGCTGTTGTCAAACTTTGTTCTCAAACTGCCACGTGCTGGTAAGACATTCAGCACTGATCCTGTTAACAGGACGTGGTGCTATTTTGTGCTAATAGTGCATTTGTAACTGACTTTGGGCCATAGTGTAATGAAGACGCATCCTTCCTCAGCGCTGATGTCACTGAGTGCATAAAATGTCCTGTTTTCCTTAACTTTACAAGCACAACACCTAGTGAGGGTGCAGCTCGCCCTGGCAGAGGCCAGCCACTGGTGCTAGCTGGCAGAATAGGACAAAGGGTGTTCAAGATCACATTGTACTCAGGGCTAAAAATAAAGATCGAGTCCAGAGTTGAAGGGAAGGTTCTGTTTCAGAGCAGCTGCAACAGTTACAGCTGCTTTCTCCCTCCCACTGAGGATTTGGGTGTTTATTGGTATCCTGAGGTGCTAAAAGCAACAGTAATTCTGTGAAGATCTTAGTGCTGCTATTTACACGAGATGAGCAACGAATACTGATTGTGCTACTCTAACACTTCTTCAGTAAAGGGTGTCTGAATTGCTGAATCCATTGCTTAGTGTATTGCCTGACTAGTCTGTACATAACCTGAATATTAAATTCTCAATTTTCTTCTCCGATGCAGCCATGGAAATAAAGAAGTGTTCTCCTGCCGAGGTATCCTGCTGGCTGTCCAGTGGTTTTGGGACAGGGGACACAAGGATATTACAGTCTTTGTGCCATCTTGGAGGAAGGAGCAGCCACGACCAGATGTACTTATAACAGGTGTGGAAATATGAAAACCAAAAGTAGCTTTTCAGGCTTACTGCTTTGTCACTTAATGAGCTTGCAAAGTTCTGGCTAGTTAGTAATTAACTTATGAATGGAAGATCTGAGTAGAAAGAGATCCAGTAAGCTGAGCTGACTAGTGAGAATTAGTCATTAACTTCTCCCCTAAGCAAGTTCTTGCCTGGATCAGTTGGAATAATTCAGAGAACAAAGAATGTAATACTGCTCTGTTTCCTAACTACTTGTCTTTTATTACTTGTATTTTTTTCCTCTTTCAGGGACACATCTACATGCTATGTATTTGTAATATATTTGACATTGTAGACTGTACGGAATTTCTACATGCTAAAAGTTAAAGCTTGATGGGAGTTTAGTCAGAATTATTAAAATTGGGGAGTTTGCTCTGAACATGTGAACACCTGAGATTTCTAAGTAACTCTGCTCAGGAATCTGTGCGTGTAGTATGGCACTACAACAGATACAACCTGCCAGCCTTAAATGCGGGTTGCACTTTGCATGCCAAGGGTTCTGTGGATGGGACTTGCTGTATTGCTGCAGGCTCTGTGGTGTGCTCTGGGTGTTCTCTGGTGCTGTGCAGGCACCTCAGATGGGAACCCACCTCTGACACTGATGGATGGTGTAAGAAAGGAGATGAGAATACAGGCTGGGTTGTGGAGAGATTAAATGACTTTACATGAATTTTGGTATTTATTTATAATGTTACTTGATACGTGTGAAGGCCCTTGGGCTGTGTAAGTGTGTTCACAGTTGTGTTTGTTCCAGACCAGTACATTCTCCGTGACCTTGAAAAGAAGAAAATTCTGGTCTTCACTCCTTCCAGGCGGGTTGGAGGCAAGCGTGTTGTCTGTTATGATGATCGATTCATTGTGAAACTGGCACATGAGTCCGATGGCATCGTGGTTTCTAACGATACTTACCGGGACCTGCAGAATGAGCGTCCCGAGTGGAAGAAATTCATTGAGGAGCGTCTGCTGATGTATTCCTTTGTTAACGACAAGTATGTTCCCATTCTTCCTTTGCTTTTAAAAAGATCTCTGTGAGTGTGCTGTCTTGTTTTAATGAAGCAATGGCAAGTGATGTGTGAAAAGAGAAAATGCTGGTACAGAATGGAAAAATCCTGTAGAGATATCTTTTGGTAGAAGGAGGTGTGGTGGGAAGAACTGCCCAACTGTGGTGAGGTACAAAGGCATAAGGAACTGGAGTCATCTTAATAGCTGTTCTTGGTTTGGAGCTAGGAGTTCTGCCGTAGTGGAGTTCCTAGGAGAGCTCCAGGACTTGATTTCCTCACAGGACAATCATTAGCAGGCCCAGCAGCAAGTACTAATTCTGGTCAGCAACAGAGCGTAAAACCTCTTTTGAGCCTGAAGTGAAGCACTTCATGCCAGTCTTTACTAGGTGACAGGAGGGTTGTCACTGCAGTGAAAGGGGAAGGCTTCTTGGGGCTCAAATAACTTTTAACCTTCAATGAAATGGGAAACTTCTAGAAGAAATGAAACTCTGACCCAAGAAAGTGAACTGCTCCTGACTGAGATTTCTTTTTCTTTAGGTTTATGCCTCCAGATGATCCCTTAGGGCGACATGGCCCCAGCCTGGATAACTTTCTTAGAAAGAAACCTGTGGTGCCAGAACACAAGAAACAACAGTGCCCTTATGGTAAGACCTGCCTTCTAAACGTGAAGACTGAGGTGTCTGTGCAAGTGTAATTCATGCAGTTAGTAAAATTCAGCTGGTCTTTCCATGCTCATTCCGTGCTCTGCCTTTCCTTGCAGGGAAGAAGTGCACTTATGGAATTAAGTGTAAATTCTACCACCCTGAAAGAACCAATCAGCCCCAGCGCTCATTAGCTGATGAACTCCGAGCCAATGCGAGGTTGTCTCCTACCAGAAGTACCGGTGCCAAGGAGGAGAAAAAGGGCAAAAGAGGTTCCCAGGCAGAGCTCTTGTGCTCTGTGCCCACAGAGAGTGATAAAAGCTCTTTGCAGAAGGTCTCTGCAGAGCGGAAAAACGTGACCCACAAAGCAAAGCCCAGCGACGTTCAGCTTCAGGTCAAAGGCTGCGTGTCAGGCAGTGTCCCTCCTAACAGCGGGAGCCACAGGTCCTCTGACAGGTACCAGCAGCCTCATATGGACTCTCTGTCTTATATCTCTCAGGAGCATCTTGACTCAGGCATTGGGTCTTTGGAGAACCAGCTGTCTGACATGTGGCCTTACAGATCTACCAGTCACTGTGATCATTCCCATGCTGATCCGGTGGCAGTCTGCACCTGCGGTCGGCAGAGACCTGTCTACCCACACTCTCCCAGCTTAGAGCAAAATGGTCTGGTCTCTTACAAGCATGGCTCCCATAAATCTTCCTCCTCTGGTGCTAGCTTCTTGCAGTATAGCCCTGAGATGTCTCACTCAGGACCACCTCACTCTTTCTCAGGCTACGGAGTACCCGTACACCCAGCTAATGCTGGGCAGTACAGTCTGCCCAATGAGTATAATACCCCCCCACCCCATTCTCGTGAGTACTGGTCTGAACCATACCAGATGCCTCCTCCTCAAGTGAGATCTACCAGTGTGCGAGATCCTCGTTCAGTGCAGAGGGCCCCAGGGCCAACGTATGGGGACTCCTGCCAGTGGGCTGTCTCTGACCAGTTCGCAGAGGAGCGGGCCAATGTGCATGTCAAGCTGTGTGGCATATTCCATCCCCATCTAGTTGATGCTGTGATGAGCCGTTTCCCCCGGCTTCTGGATCCCCAAAGGCTAGCTGCAGAGATACTAACGTACAAGTCTCAGAACCCAGGTATATGAGGCCGATGCTGAGGGCAGCCAGGCATGTGAAGAGCTCGAGGGGCAGTGTTTGCGCTCCATAGCTGCTCTAGATGCCTCCTGAGGGCTCCTCCTTATTCCTTGGAAGTACCAGTCTCCAGCTGCAGGCTGGATACCAGATGTGGTACGCTCCCAGCAAACCCTGACCTAGACATGACAGTGTGCCCCTCTTAGAGAGGCAGCCTTAGGGTCCCGTCTTCCCAGAGAACGTTGAAGAGGCTGCAGCTTCAGAGCAGGATTTTGCCTTTGGGGTTGTATGGCGAGTCAGGCACACCCTAAATTCCCACAGTTGTTCACAACTGAATGTGACCTCACTCCTCCCTGTAACTTCAGTTTTGAGGTGGCTTAGTGTGTTATCAGGCATAGGGAGGGGGGACTCGGGGGGGCCTGGGAGAGAGAAGGGGGTACTACCTTTGCAGTGGTGCGAGGCTTTTTTGCGAAGACTGAAATGCATTGCCAAGGCTGTTCTTAGCTCTTAACTAAGCCTCTTTACTAAGTCCTACCCTGCAGATCTGTGGAAAATGTTGGCTTATAAATCTAGTACAAAGCTAGGTTTAGCTGACTTAAATTTGGGGTTAGTGGTACACTTCCATGATGTTTTCCATACCCCTCCCACTTAAGCTCACCTTCCCCAGACGAGGTAACTCCAATACGTACCACAAGTGCTTTGCAAGCTGCTCAGCTCCCAGAAACAAGAGGAGCTAGCGGTGCAATCCTCTCAGGATGAGAGGCCTGACACTGCCCCGAAGCTACATGTGAGTTGTGTTCGGCATTTGCTGAAAAATGCAACTGTTGGAACATGTGGATGACCACGCTGTTGATGCTGCTCTAAAACGTGGCCCGTGGCTGGTAACCTGTCTGAGGCGATCTCTGTGCAGCGCTGACAGGGAGGATTTATGATGCTGTGCCTTTTGTCTTCAGACAGCAATAGTTTTGAGCATTCAGTAAAACAGCTGTAGTCATGTCTGGACTGCTGCCAGTCCTGTTCTTGAGGATTCCTTAATATTTTTCTCTGTAAAGCTGTTGCTTCATCTGCCTTACTAATGTTTTCCTGGACCCTTCAGCTTTGTCAAACTATAGCAGCATCCAAAAATCTAGAGTAAGACTTATTTGGTAAGACTGTTCCCTTTTCATTCCCCCTTTTTCTGTAAGGTGTTTTTTACTGTAGATACTGTAACAGATTTTAAATATGCAAAACCAATTGCTGTACTAATTGGTTCTGGTCCTGGAATTTCATTGTGCTGAGAATGCAAAGATGTTTCTTGCACTTGCAGGCCAGAAGCAGTTGATTTGTTGATACACATTGTATCTGTGGCTTTTGTTATGTTTTTTAAATACGTCCATCTTGTGGTTAAACCAAGGTCATTGAGTGGCAAATGGTGAAGGGGGGGGTGGGATGCACTGAGAGCCCTCTCAGGGGCGGCTTTGGCTGTTGCTGCTCTTCCCTCTGACTGTCCGAGGTGGGACCTACCCAGACTGGCACCATGTGCCATACAAACCACAGGGACACAGAAACCTGTATGCCTGGTTAATTATGATACATTACAAATTAGTAATGTTTCATGTTAGTAAGCAAAATGCTTCTTAATTTTAAGTAACCTGATACTTTGCATATTTGTAAATTACAGGAAAAATGGTTTTTAACGTTATTGTCCAGCAACTTGCTGCTTGCTGCTGTTTTTAATTAGTACTATTCTCAACTCGGCCACCGTGATAATTGGTGTGGTGTTTTTTGTTTTTTTCTGGTGGAATGCTGATATATGCTGCTTCTCTTGCAATCAGAAGATTAACATTTTATACTCACAAGCTGACATTGCTGAACTTTGTGTATCATTATGCAGTATATAGTTTATGTACGAAACGGAGGCAGCTGTGTGAAAGCCATGGCAAAGTAAGAACTTGTGTTATATAAATAAAAACTGCTGAGTTGAATTTTTTGGTGTCTGGTGGCTTTTTGGAAGACCATTCCACATTTTGACTGGCTTTGCAGGAAAGTCAGGGAAATTATCCTTCCTCCCTGGGGTTGCTCTGACAATCTCAGATCTCCATGCGCAGTCTGGTGGCAGCAGCAGTCTGACAGCTGGCTGTTGATGGGCTTGTGATTGATGCGATGTGGCAGGTCAGAAAATCAAATTGCTCCCAATTGCTGTAGCAGATAATGGCACGTCCAGCACTGACTGTTCACTCGGCACCGCTGAAGGCAGCTCACTGCACAGGGGATGCACCCGCAGTCGAGGTGAGGTGGCATGGTAGCTTTAACTGCCCTCTGAGAAAGGCGGTGGTGGTGGGTGTCCCAGGTGCTAAAGAACAGTACAGCCCTAATTATTTTGGAATAAATAGTGCAGGCTGTGCTTCAGTTTTGATGGCCAGTTCCACAGTACAGTCTGGAAATAAATGTGTATTTTATCCGGTTCTGTAGCACATCTGTGCCAGATGTTGATCATGATAATATGCTGACTGCAACATGTCAAGACTTTGCTCTAAAGCTTTGTTATGAGCTGGGAAGGAAATGCAGGAAGAATACCAATGCTCCTGTTTCTGTATAAGAATCTTCCCCTTGCACCTGCTAAACTGCAGTACAGCATGTTCTTATCTGACTTGTTAAATAACTTTATGGTCTTTATTCAAATTTGTGCTCTTAATTTAATACAGAGCAATGGCTCTTTCTAGTTAATCAAAAACAAGGGAAGCAGGTGCTCCTGGAGATGGAGCTTTGTTTCAAAAACAAGTCTGAAATCTGAACCTCACAGTCTGAAAGGTCATTTACTGGCTGTGGGAGAGGAACCCTCCTGAGGATGTCACCTGAAGGGACAGTAAGTTTGTGTGCCTGGAAATCCAGGCAGTGTTTCTCTGAATTCTCTCACACAAGGCTTCTGTGTGAGTGAACCTGCTGCCTCCTGCCCCTGGAGCATCCTCTGTTGTGTGTGTGAATCTAAGTGCTGCTTTCTCGTGGGCCGGTTCACTGTGCTGCTCGGGAAATGTGGGGAATGATGGTCGGAACTGTCACTGCTGCATATTTTTCCCCCTGCACTGAGTCAGAGGAGCTGCCTACCTGCACTCCCCGGTGCTGCGCTCGGGCGGGCTCTCGCTGTCCTGTTATTGTGGAATTTTCAAGCTGCATCCTGTGGCTTACCGCTTCCTTGGTGCGCAGCGGCGGCGAGGACCTGTCATGAGCGCTGTGTGCTTGCATTGGGTTTGTTATCCTTCTAAAATAGGTTAGATCTTCTTGTCAGGTTACTGAGGTAAGGAGGTCAAGCACAGGCACCCTGTTAAGTTCCCTGTACCTCAGCGGGGTCGCCCTGCCTTCATCCTGTCGCCTGGTGAAGCCTCGTGCTCAGGGATCGCTGTGCCTGCATCTGTCTCGAAAGCACAAGGGGACCAAGGAGAGTGGGTGGGGTGGGAAACACCCTTGGGATGAAAGGGAGGAGGCTGAGTAGGGGTGCTTGCAAAGAGTGAGGGGTCTGCCAGTGTGTTTTGGGGTAGAGGAGAACAGTCTCCCTTTGCCTTCCCAGTTGTGCCAGAAATAGATGGAACAGGTAATAAATATCACCCACTGCACAGCAAAAGGACGAACAGGCAGGGGAAGAGCCCTCCTGCAGAAGTCAGTGCTGCAGGATATCTTGACTTTGTTTTTTATAAAATAAATACACAAAAGAGGGAAGAAAGAAACAGGAAGCTGTGCTGTGGCCGAGGTCAGGGCAGAGACTGCGGGATTCTCTTCTCTCCTTCCCCTGCGCTGGGCGGTGACGTGGGCAGGGCCCTGGGTGGGGGGCGCAGCCCCCTGCTCCCAGCCCAGCGGGACCAGGCACCCCGTGTCTGCGGGACCCCCCTGCTTTCCAGGGTCTGCTCCCCTGCCCCAGCTGCCCTGTGCCCTTCTTGCTCGCTGAACTTTCGCTTGAACCCATCTGGTTCCCTCCCAGGGGGGATTTCCAGGATGTGGCCAGCTCCGCTGTGACATTTTAAGGCATTTCCAGAGGCAGGAATCTGACCCAGGGCTCCCGCAGGGGCTGTGGGAAAGCGGCTGCTCTGTAATGGAGGCACACGCGTGTGCAGTGTCACGTGGGGGCTGTGGCGATGCCACCCGCCTGGGACAGGCCACCTTACAGGGGAGCAGGCTCAGCCCCAAACTGCTGCGTTCACCCAGCTCGGAGGCTGCAGGGCTGTTCTCCCTCTGCAGATAGGAAGAGGCAGAGGTGCCCTGAGCATGGCAGCAGCTCCGTGAGCTGAGCGTGGCGTGTCTCAGAGGCACTTTGGGGCACAGCTTTGCTGTAAGGCAGAAATGCAGGAAGCGAGTGACTCTGCAGGGTACTGTTGCATCAAAGGGACCAGAAAGGTGAACGGCTGGAGAGGGTCTGGTCCTGCTGGGGGACAGAGCAGGCGGGGGGGTGCTGGGGTGGCAGCGCTGCCTGGCAGGCTCCCGTCAGTGCTCACCCTCCAGCCACGAGTGTTTCAGTTTGCCTGTCACCAGCCTCCCTCGGTGCCCGGGGTTTGGGCCCTCAACAACCCTAGGGCCAGGGTTTGCAGGGGGAAATCTTTCCCTTAAGGAGCTGCCCGAGGGCAGAAGCATTCTTGCTGTCTGGTTTCTCCTGGAGCAGCCTGCCCCGAGCAAAGCCAACCCCTCGCCGCAGCGGTGGGGCCGGCAGCCCCCAGCTCAGCCCTCTGGCGAGGCCACGAGCAAGGAGCAGCCCCCAGCTGCCCCGTGGCCTAGCCCACGGCCCCCAAGGCCCCCATTGCACAAATGTTTTGGAGTTACTGCAGCTGCTGGTTGAGCAACAGGTCGGGAGGATCCGCATGGCGTGTTGGCCCCGGGGCAGGGTTCCGCAGCCTGCGAGGCGGCGTGGGGTGAGCGCTGCAGCGGGGGCTGCTCTGGGCCGAGGGAGTGTTGGCGGACGAGGCCAACGCTGCTTGTGTTCACCCTCCAGCTCCTGAACCCCGGCCATGGCAGAGCCGCGGAGCAGAGCGGGGCTGGCGGGGGATTTCCAGCCTCTGAGAGCCGAACTGGGGCTGCAGCGGGACCAGGCCTGTGTCGTCTCGCTGCGGGAGGGGATGGCCGCTTTGGGGCTGGGGTTTTGCTGCAGCTGGAGTGGCTCATTTGCAGGACCTGGTTTATTTTGTTGATTTCTGGGCAGCGTGGGGCTGTCCCACGGCCACTGTGCAGGAGCCGGGTCGGTGCAGGATGAGTCAGGCTGCTGCTATTTGCATTGCATCAGTTCCCTGACGGTGCGGGGTGTTGCACGGGCAAGTTGGGAGGAACGATCCCTGCTCGCTGTAGGAGCCTGTCCCCAGTCCCTGCACGGGCACGGGGCTGCAGTCAGGGCTGTGGGGATGGTTTCCATGTGCTCTGCAGGGCCCTGGGGATGGCAGCAGGCCCAGGGTCACGGCGGCTGTTCCACAGCATTGCAGGGTCAATTCCCAAGCAGCATCAGATGAGTCTGCCTGGTGCTGGCAATAAACCCAGAGTGAAAGTGTTCCCATAACAGCCTTAGGGCTGGAGGCCAGTCCTCAGGGCTGCAGGACGGCGAGGAGCAGGGTCACTGCTGACCCTCAGCCATGTGCCATGGCAGGCGGCTCTTCGCACTCACCCCAAGTGAACACTGCAGCCCCCGGCGAGCGCCAGCTGGAGAGAGGGGAGGGGAAAGGGTGGAGGCGCAGCCGTCCCAGCCCGTGCAGGGGAAGGACCAAGCAAACACAACCCCGTGGGAAATGGCCGGCTGTATTTCACAGTGTCTGGCAGCTGTGGGGGGAGCCCATGGCAGGGTGGGAGCAGGACGTGGCCCAGGGCTTGGGCACGAGGCAGCCCTTCACCCCTGTGCCTCGTGTGGGGGCCCGAGGCTGATCCTGCCACTGTGGGGGCCTGTGGCCATGCCCGAGCTGCCCTCCCGGGGCTGGGGGCTCGGCACCCTCCTCCAGCCCTCCCGGCTGCTTCCTCTCCCTTTGCTGGGCCGGAGACTGACCCAACAGCTCGGGGCTGGCACCCCCGTGGCACAGCAGCCCCAGCTGGGGGGGGGGCCAAGGGCCCCTCGGCCACCCCAGGAGAGCTGGTTCCCCCGAAGTGCTGTCGCAAGGAGCTGGCCAAGCATTGCAACACCTGTGGGGAGCAGCTGATCGAGGGGACTTATCCGGCGACGAGGAAGTAAACAGGGCAGCACTTGGGTTTTGCAATCCATCGGTGGCCCCAGCGCCTCCAGCTTGTGTGAGGTGGCCGGGAGCTGGCACTGACCTTACTCCTGGCTCCTGGAAGCTCCCAACAAGTTACAACAGATCAGGAAGATCCTTGTTGGACTCAGCTGGCGACAACATGCCCAGGGCACAGTCACCCCGGGAGCGGCCCCGGGCATGGGCGGCTGGTTCCTGCTTCTGGGAAACGGCTGCAGTTCTGCTGCAGGGGCAGGGCAGGGCGGGCAGAGCCCCGCGAGCGCCGAGGGACGGGGGCACATGCAGGGACACGAGAACCCCACCAGCACCGCGCCATCCTGGCCTGTGTCCTGCGGTGCCTGGGCAGGGAGGGACATGGGCTCCTTCCCATCTTGCCAACACCCTGCGTACACCGTCACTTACATTTTCTGCTTGTCATGGAGCTGCTGGCCCCAAAAGGCTGCCAGGGTGGCTCCATCCACCCATGTCCTTTAAAACAGCAAAAGGGCGAGAGGAGAAGCGATGGCCGGAGCTCTGCCAGGTGCGGGGGTGCCCAACCATGCTCCCGGCGGTGTCTGGTCACTGCTGCAGAGCACAGAGCCACGCAGGGGCTGCAGCCTGGTGCTGGGGTGGCTCAGGGGCAGCAGCAGACCCCGGGCAGCTGCTCTGTGTGGGGCTGGGAGCTGCCCCCATGGAGCCCCTGTGCTGCTGTCGCTTCCTCCTGACACATCCAGCCGGGGCTGGGCCGCCTGCCCCTGGGGGTGGGCAGCCAGCACCCCGACCCATCTCGGTCCCCCCAGGTCTCCAGCTGGTACCTGCTGGGCTCTCCCCCTCACTCCCGCTGGCACTTTGGTCTTCCGCTGCCCCTGGCAGCTCCGGGCTGTTGCCGCTGTCCCACCGCCATGGGCGTTCCTGCAGCTGGGACGGGGTGTGAGGGTCTGGGGTCCCGGGGGACGGAGGGGGCTGAGGCCCCACAGGACACTCACCTGCTGGCGCAGGCCTTGCTGCTCCTGCAGCAGCTCCAGGAACCGGCTGCTCCACAGCAGCTTCTCAGCGCCCAGCTCGGTGCAGAGGAAGTGGACATCAGCCTCCAGCGCCTCCAGCCTGCCCAGCACGGCCTCGCTGCCTTCGCCTCGCCGCTGCCCTGGCACCACAGCTCTGCTACCGCCAGCACCCACACCCACCCTGCCTGGACCCTGCACCAGGGACACCCCCTGCCCGCACCAGTGTGCTGGGGACCCACCTGCCTGCCCTGCCTCCAGTGCAGGAGTGGAGCCCCCGTCCTCCTCCTCCTCACTGCCCTCGCTGCCGCTTTCCAGCCTCAGCTGCAGCGCTGTGCCGAGCTGAAAGCCACCACGAACAGCAGGGACTGACACACACGGGCAGCCCAGCCTGGATGGCCCCCGGTGCCAACCCGGACCAGGGAACCCTGCCGTGCCACGGCCAGGGGACCTACACCCCGCTGGCACTGCAGGGCCACCCACTGACCTCACCACTGGGCTCAGCCGTGTCCCGGGGGGGGTCAGAGCTCTCCACAGCCCCCATGATGTGGGGGCACATTGGGGGAGTTACCTCCTCGGTGACCTGGAAGGCGCCATCCCAGCAGCTCTTGTAGCAGATCAGCAGGTACTGGGGGAGAGGACGGTGCCCGTGCGGTGAGAGCGGCGGGCTCAAACCCGCCCCGGGGAGCACAAAGCCTGGTGCAACAGCCCCAGGGCTCTTGGTAGGCAGGACCATGCAGTGCCTCGAGCCAAGGGCCAGCCAAGGAATGGTCCCAACGCCTCAGTCATGCTGCTGGATGGGGTGGTGGACACCCCCTGCCCCAGCAGCACCGAACGACAGACCCCAGCACCCCCGGTACAGAGACGGAGCCCTGGCAGCACCCCCACCCCACGCCCTGGGCCCTGCTCCTGGACACTCGCCATGTTTGGAGCTGACACAAGTGTGTGAAGGCCCTTGGGGAAGGGCCCCCGTGGTACCAACCCACAGCAGCCTCCAGAGCCACCGCAGCCCCCGGAGCGCCGTCCCGGAGAGCCACAGGAGCCACCAGCACCCGTCGCGCAGGAGCTGCCTCCCCCTCGGCACCGGCGGCCCGCGCTGCCTGCCCATGGGGACCCTGCAGAGGGGGGACAGAGAGGTGACGTGCTGCCTCGCTCACCCACGCGCTCTGTGGCACGCATGGTGCCACCACATGCTGGCGTCCAGCCCGGCCCGCCCGGTGCCAGGCTAGCGAAAGGGAGGGCGAGCGTTTGCAGGGCCAGATCCCCGCATGTGGGACACGTGCTCTGTTGGGACACCTGCTCACCCCCCCCCCCAGCTCTGCCCCCTTACCGGGTGATGCACCATGCACGGACCCCTCCCCGACGCGGCTGTTGCCCCTCCTGCCTGGCGTCAGCGCTCGGCTGCTGCTGGGCCGCTCGCCTGGGCGCAATAAACTCCTGCCTAATCCTCTTGGTGCCGAGGCTGCGCAGGGATTAGCATTTCTCCTGCTCTGCCTTTGGCGGCCATAAGGACAGTTGCTGCTCTGCCACCCCCCATTTGCTCTGCTCAGGATTCATCTGCTGCAAGGACAGGACGTAACAGCCTGTGCAGCACTCTGACTCCCATGTCCAAGGCCATGCACTGCCTGTCCTGGGGACCTTTAGTCACTCAGGCTGTTTAGGAAGAAAAGCAGAAGCATTCAGAAATAAAATAGACATTTTAAGCAAAACTGCCGGAGTCACACTCCAGCTTCCATCTCATGTCACTCTTGCAGGTGACTGTGCTGATGTTCCCAAAGAGATGGGAGACCCCGCACAGTGTCCTCCCCGGTCCTGGCAGTAACACCGCAGGGAGGCTGGTGCTGCAGAGCTGCGGCTACCAGTTCTAGGTCTGGGGCAAGGAACCCTTCCTTCTGCTGGGGCAGAGTGTGCTGGGCCCCACGGCCTCTTAATGCCACCTGCCCCGTGGCAGCCAAAGGGCCTGGGAGGGGACAGCTGGACGTCAGCAGAACCAGAGTCCTTTCACAGTGAACCAAGCATTTGCCGTTCAGCTTTCGGCCCCGATCGATGTGCTGGCTCCCCAGGGCTGCTGCCCTCACTGTCCTCATCAGAACACGCTGTCCCCTTCCTCTAGTGACAAACACTGCCAGAGGCCGGAGAGGTTGCGTGTTCCCCTTGTCCCCACAGCACCCCTAACGCGTGTCACAGGGAAAGCGGCGCTGACTGACACTGTGCCACAAAAACACGCCTGTACACACAGGGCTCCGAGCCACATGAGCCCTTTGCTGTTTCTCTGCACGGGAGCATTCTGGCCAAAAGGGTACGGCAGCTTTCCTTGAGGTCAGAGAGGCACAGCGAAGATTTTTACCCTCTGAAGTTCAGGCGCTCGTGCAATCCTTGCTTTGGAACAGCAGCAGCAGGGGCAGAAAAGCTGCTTTTTGTACCAAGGCCAAGTAATGAAAACCATCAGCTAAGACTGTTCTCCAGAACTATGGAAAAGCAAGGCCTTTTAGGAGTTTATGCCGTTTCCTAGATCTTCCACCCCCCTGTATTTAACCTCTGTAACTTAAACCACAAAAAAGTAGGTCAGCTTTGCAGCTCTCCCACTAAGCCGTTACATCCTGACAGCCCTCACAGATAAGCAGCCGCCAGCCCCTGACAGCGCCGTGCCAGCCGCTCGCTCCGCTGCGGGATAAGCCAGCTCCTGCCGTGAACAAGCGCGGAGCTGCCCTGATCCCTGACCAGACAACAGAACAAGGGAGAACTTCCCTCCTATGCACTCGCCTTCACTCTTAGGTACCGCTCTGCACCGACTGGGCTGCCCAGAGGAAGCTGAAAAAGCCCCAAGACGGGAGGAGAGCAGAGGTGTGGCAGGACGGGGTGAACGCGCAGCTCTGACAGAGCACACGCAGCCTCCCCACGGCCCTCTATGGGCAAGGTTTAAGCAGACACAAACGCATTACAGCACCAGTAACAAGGGCGACTTATGGCCTGGAGACCAGCAAAGCCTATTTCAACATCAGCATTGGTATCTTGACCTGGCTGCTGTGAAAAGCACCCAAGGCTCATCCCGCCGCGCGCTCTTCCAGTGGCAACCCAGACTGCTCATCCCTTATCTGTGGGCATTCTGCCAGTATCAGCAAGAACTGGCTTACATCCCCGTCCTACCTTGAAGCGGGATTAGTTGAACACAGCTGGAGATTAGTGCCTGGCAATGTTATGTCTACCAGAGGAAAGAAAGCACAAAGGAAACCTCCTGCGGGTCATGAGACAAGAAACAGCGACAAGGAAAGTGGAAGAATTCCAGCAAAGTCCTCACAAAGTGGATGGAGAATAAAACACACTAGGAGTCAAATTTTGGACTGAACAAAACACGAGAAGAGAGACAAACATGTAACTTTTATTGTTTATGTACAAATGACAGAAGTTTGTATTAAAAAGAGAATCCACCCAACCTCAAAGATAGCAAAGAGCAAGACGACTTTGAGCTCCAGCCTTCCCTGCATCTAAAAGCACTGCGGAAATTTTAGGGGATGGTGTTTAAAATTAAAGTCAGAGAAAAGGGTTAACTGCCTTCTTCTCTGCTTGAGTAAGAATCAAAATGAGCTGTTCCACAAAATGAAGAACCTTCCACTCTAAAACAAAGAAACCAAAAGTCAATTTGTTAACTATACACTTTGGTTTAAAAAAAACACACAACAAAACCAACAAAAATCCCAAACAAAACTACAAAGCTAAGTATCAGCAACAAAAGTAATCTAAGTCTTACAACATGGATGGGACGTACTGAATCATACCCCAGTTCCAGTGGAAAAAGAAATATCTCGCCATGGGTTTGCAGATGACAGGGGCGGCAGCAGCAAGATCAGCCAATTTTAGGATGTTCCTGACTGAGGTGGGAGCACAAAACAGTCAGGAATTCAGGACTAGTACTACTACTACACCTTAGTCTTCCTGCAACTCAGGTGATTTAAAAATGAGGCAAAGTACATGGTCCAAGATTTTCTCCCCCCATCTAAGTTCTCTAGAGCGAGCCGCTCCCATCTGCAGACACTTGGCCAGAGAGCTGCCGTTGTGCTCGTTCAGTCGACTGGCATTTTTCTCAGCGGGGATTCACGTAGACCTAAATCCCAGAAGCATCAGCACTGGTGGGTCTAGTAGTCCTGCAGAGAAAGGAAAGGACAGGCACATTAAGACCTTTCTACCTTCGGTTCTGCTTGCAGAGCTGGGATTCTCAGTCTTCTCTCATTTCTACATACCATTAGAGGCAGGCAAAACAGAAAAGAGACTTTTTTCTTGTAGCTAAACATTCAAAAGAAAGGACCCTTCAAAACCTTAGTTCAAGAACGCATCAACTCAAGCCAGATGCTTTTAATGTTCCAGATCGTGACAAGATAATCGGACGCAAAACAGCTTTTTTCATAAAAAGTGCCTGGGACTTAACTGTGACCTAGCTTCGTAACAAGCCCACCTGGGCTTATTTACTGTTAAATCCACACGACAATGCTTATTTCATACCATGATACTCCTCAACCATGAAAGTAAGATCTTAAATTACAGCAGAGGGAGGCTTTTTAAGATTAGGAGTCAGTCAGCCACTCAAGTCTAGAGATGAGCAATGAAAACAATGACAGGGCACTGATACTTACGGCTCTTGGCTTTTTGTTTAACTTGAGATCAATCCTGTGGTTGGAAAGATAAGAGAAATGTCCATTTCAATACATTAAACCACGACTAGAGTTCAAAGAACCAGCTACTGCATATGGCACAGGCTACAACAAAGACTATTTGGTTAATTCAATCCACATTCTCAGTTCGGCTGAGCCAAATCACTGTCCCAATATTACTGGACAAGAGAGCAGCAAAGAGCGGAGAGTGGATTCTTTGTTACTTGCCAAAATGCATATTCTGTCCACTCAGAAAAAGAGAGTTAATAAAGGTTCATAATAAAAATCACAGGGAAGTTATGCAGCATGAAGAAATAAGGTTAAATACACATGCTCTATGTTAATTTGTTAGATGTAACTATGCCACAGGTGATTATTCAGACATAGTGGTAATGGTTATTTACTTGAATAGAGATAGGAGTTTAAGATGACAGGGATTATATGAGTCAAAGGTACTAAGTTTATTACATTTTTCCAGAAGGAAATATCCAAGTCTACACTAATCTCCTTAAGAAGCAAAGCCAGAAGAATCAGTTTTTAAACTAGGTTTTTAAGTTAAAAAAGTTTTATCTATTTAAAAATGAAATAGAAAGGTAAAGAAGAGCAAAGTTAATTTAATTTTGCTGAAGTTATTAAATAAAATGTTACCTCCATCACGCTTTTCTGTTTTTAAAAAAAACTTCCCAGCCTAACCTAATATACATACCTACAATTAAACAGATAAACTATGGGTTAGAAAGGTCTCAAAAGGCACATTGGTGTCTACACACTAACAACACAGCACAAGTACTAATTCAAGTCAAACTTACTCAAAGTCATAATCAAACATGCCAGACGGGCTGAGGGGCAGCATTTGAAAGGAAGAAAGCAATAGAAATTAATATACTAATTAATTAAATAAATTAGTTGATTAGCCACCCTAGCGAGATTACTAAAAAAGAAAATTAAAAAAAAAAAAATAAAGCCAGTGTTCAAATGCCATAAAGTTCTTAAGATATCTTAACCAGAACTGGGCACAAAAAGCACTCCAGATTCGGGAATCCAGAGTCCCCCTCCCCAAGTGGATTTCTGGGAAAACGAGGTGTTAGAACAGAGGCAGAGGGGTTTTACGGAGGGACTTTTAGGTGCTGGAAAAGGAAGCTCCCAGGTACGTGAGAGCGCACGGCAGCGCACAGGCAGAGAGAGAAACTGGTCTGCAAACCCAAGCGAGCGGGTGGTCAGCGGCAGCGGCTCTGTGGGGATCGTTAGGGCAAAGCAAGGCTTGCTCAGGCAGAGGTGGAGACGACACAGACCGAGGTGCCCAGCTCTGCATTCCCACACCCTCGTAACGCACACGCACACACGCAGCCTCTCGCACTCGCTGCCTCCAGGGAGCTAAAAGGAGAACGCGGCCACTTGGCCAACGCTGGTGACAGTTGGGTGACATTCCCCCCCCCACCTTGGCGTTCTCACAGGTGTCCCAGCACCGTCTCTAGGAACGGTTCTGCCCCAAAGCTAACCACTGTGTGTGCTGGAAAGGTCTGATCATCAAACCCGCTGTCACGTAGTAGCTTTTCGGCACTAGGTTTCTAAAAGGAAACAGTATTTTCTCCTGAAATACTTTTTAGCCATGAAAATTGCTGAGCACACAGAACATAATCATCTTGGCCTTCCTGTGCTCTCAGAGGGAACAGAGGAGGGCTTCAGTAAAGACACTGTAACTTCCACCCCATTCCCTGTTCAAAGTTAAACTGCCCGTTGGCCCCAGCTCTGCCCAGGCTGAGCCCAGCCTCCCACACTGCTCTCTAGCACCTCCGGGGAGCCTGTTCCCACCAGCTCCCAGTGCTGCAGGAGCAGGCGAGCAGAGGTGTGCTGGCAAATGGAAGAGCTTCTCAACAAAAAGAAACGCCAATATTTCTTTTTCTTGCTTTTTTTTTTTTTTCTTTTTATTCCATGACACTCGAGGACCAGGCACATGGGTCTCTTCCTAAAGAGCACTCCGGGCTGCAATCCTTTTTAAAGCACTTCGCTATACTTCCAGCAGACGGGGACTGTTTTGTTGTTTGCTTTTTTTAACCTGGATATACTTGAAAATCGTTTGGTCTTTTCTGCCCAAATGTAGGGGGTAGGCAGTAACGGCATTCACAAGTTTATCAGTGTTTTTAAGAAGATAATTAAGTTTGTAATAATTACCTATCTGGCCATGGTAAGCATTACAAAATAGTCAATTACTAACTGCAAAAGCCTTTCCGTAACGCAGATGTGTCTGACGTATCTCTCAGGACGGTAAGAATTGCCACAGCAGCTCAGACCCGGGCTCCTCGTGTCCAGCACTCTGTCCCCGACAGCAGCCAGCAGCAGCTGCTGCAGCGGAGGGGATGTGGAAGAAACCCCAAAGCAACACAACCCTGCAGCAGGGCAGGTTCTTCCTAACTCTTGTCGCTGAAGTTCGGGTTATGGGATGGAGCAAATGAATGTATATTATTTACAGCACTTGCACTGCACCCCACTGCGCCGGCAGCGGAGCAGTGTGCTGTCCATGTAAGTGCTTAGTGGGATATTTTAGAATTTGTTTGAAACAGCCATTTTCTTAAGCTGTGCTTCAGTTTTACAGACTCTTTCTCTGCACTTGTTTACAGACGTAGTTTCTTGCGTTATTCCTGAACTTCTTTCCCATTGTCTACAGGCAAAAGTAGTTTTGAACTGCTCTGGATTCCCAGCTCACGAGGAACCAAAGGGACATCCAGCAGTTGAGGATGTTTGCCCAATTAAGACTGTGGTAGGAAGAAAATTCCGATCTAAGAATTAAAGACACGCTAATGACTCAAAACCTAATGAAGGAGAAAAAGTAGTTAAACATTTTGCAAGTGCTACACCTACCTCCGCACCTCCCAAACCAACCTTCCCCCAGCAATCGCTGTAAATTTTTACCACTTTTCTTTAAAATATTTCTCTCTTGTAATGGTGTGGGAAGGTCCCTTAAAGAGGAAAGCCCATCCACACACAAAGCCAACACGCTCAAAGTTAGCAAGAACACTTGATTTCAAAAGCTCCTTTACTTCTAATAATCTGTAGGTACCAGTTCCAGCAATCGCTTCCAGAGAGGTGCAGTTCTGCAGTGTCTCCTCTTTCCAAAAGCACGGATTTCCATGTGTTTTTTTCCCCCAAAGGGTGTGACTCCACAGTGCACCATCACACTCTGCAGAAACCCTTGGGCTAGCTCTGCTGAGGGGCACCGAGACACGGCAAGGCAGCAGGTTATGGTGGCCCACAGAGATCCTGAGCCATCAGCCTGCCGTGCTGCATCACGCCTTATGGGCACACCTCAAGGGGCAGAACTGGTCATCTAAATTCAACCATGAAGGATTCGGGAAAGCTTTGTTTCACATGAATTTCAGGTCAGTTTAATAACAAACACTTTGAGGTCAACGTGACAAAGCAACTCTTCCATACCATAATCAAGAGACTCAGTTTGGGACACTGAAAATTGAAAGGGTTTGGAGTGGAAATCTTAGTGAAGAGTGTCCACAAAGCCCAAAACATTCCAATTTGCTTTTTCAGCCTTCTTTTCCAAAGAAAGTTCTGACATTCCTATCTTACTTGGCTCTGCAGAAACCAAGCAGCAAGCGCAGGAAGGCCAGGAGTGCAACCTTCCTCTACGGGAGGAAAACAGCTGTGTTCTCCTGGACAGTCAGGAGAGGTGACAAGGCCAGGCCAAAAGCACAGCTGCACCACAGCTGGAGTCAGCACCCTGGGCCGCCTGCTTGTTCAGCTGCCTCAGCACGCCCTCACCTCCTCGATACAGCGGGGGCAACGGGGTCCTGACGAACGCTACAGGACGCGTACGACTAAAGCCCAGAGCAGTTACCAAAACAAATGACCTGAGCTGCTCGTTATTGCAACAAGTTACTAGTTCCTTTCACACAATAAAGTACATCCACCAACAGCTAACCACTCAGAAGGCACGACAAGGCTGCCGGTACCACTAACCTGTGTCGATTTTTGTTCTTCCGTTTTTTGTGGCTGCTGTGGTGGCTCCCAGAAGAAGTGGAGGAAGCAGCTTTCTGGGGCTTCACCCCCTGCACAGACCCATCCAGCTCTTCAGCATCCTCCTGGCTGGGCTCATTCTCCTGATTGTGAAAGTCTGGAGAAGTGTCACTTTCCGTGCCACTGCCTGGCTCCCCTAGAGCACGACAAAGATGAGCACAGGGGTTACCTCCCCGCAGCTCACCCCCCAGGCTGCCCCGGCAAAGCCCTGCGGGGAAGAAGCAACCCCCAGCGACAGCACATGGGGCAGCAGAGACACGCTGAGCCTTATGGCACGGAGAGATAAATGAGAGAACCTGGAGGATATTTCTGAAGGACAGCAAGCCACCTCCTCAGCAACTGAAGCATCTGATTTGGTATTGATTACAAAAACATGCTTAAAAAACACACAGAGACGCATTGCCCTGGCTCTTCTAACCTCTTTCTCCAAAGTGCACCAAATCCATTTAATTGAGCTTCATGCACAATAAACCCTTGCTGAGCGTAAGTTTACTAGAGAAAGGAAGCTCAGCTTTACCACTGCTTCTCATAATGCCACTTTGCTGACCTTTGTAGCTAGAGGTTGTGCTGGGAGCACTCAGGAGCCGGCCTGAGAGGAGCAGTGGCAGGTCCCCGGACAGGGAGTGCTGCGGGGGAGCAGCGAGAACAGCACAGACCCAGACAACTGGAGACAGAGCTGAACGGTGGGGAGAAGGGTAGCAAATCCTGAGAGAAATGCAGAAGTGACTTACGCTTCTCGATGAGCTGGTCCTGAACTCCAGCCAATGCACTGACCGCCTAGAAAACCGAAAGGGATGTTAATGAAAGCAGTAATTCACTCACCAGTGTTCAAATGTTCAAAAACACAGAGATCACCTCACAGAGAAAGACAGATGGGGCCTTTGCTTGAGAGAGCTTATGCCCTAGCACCAGCACAGCACAGCAGAAGGGGGTTAGGGGCAAAAAGAAAAAGACACGGATGGCAGTGATGAGCGTGCCGCATGGGTGGCTCTTGACTGTGGTTCCCTTTCACCTCTCTGGGCACTAGGAAAAGGGTTTCTGAAAGATGCTGTGACGTAGGATGAAGATGCTTGGATCGGGGGAGGTAGGGCAGGTACAGGAGCTTAAATGGAAAACTGGTCCTGCAGCAGCCTGGGTGACCACCACGAGACCAGCTGCACTGAGAGCACCAGGGATGGGCAGAAGGCCATCCACTCGGCCCCACCGGAGCCCGGGCCAGCACTCACCGCTGCTGAGGTGACCGAGGACTTGCTGAAGAGCCGCTCAGCCTCCTTGAACTTGCGGTTCCTCCGGTCGTTTTTGCTGTTGGAGTTCCTGAAACAGAGAGAAACAACATTGCGGGGGGACTGGCAGGGGCAGGGGAAAGGGCAGGGGCAGGGGCAGGGGAAGGGGAAGGCAGGAGCAGGAGCAGGAGCAGGAGCAGGAGCAGGGACAGGGGCAGGGGCAGGGGCACGGCCGCCGGGACTCACTTCTGGTTGGTGAGGTAGCGGTCCCAGCCGCGGATGATGTTCCCGTACATCTGCGTGTCCTCCAGGTAGCTGCCCTCGAAGGCGTAGATCTGCCGCTCCAGGTTGGCCAGTGTCTCCTGCCGGGCACAGCGCAGCGCGTGGAGCGGGCCCGGCCCCGGCCCAGGCCCCGCCGCCCGCCCGGCCCCGGCCTCGGCCCCGGCCTCGGCCTCGGCCCCGGCCCCGCCGCCCACCGGCCCCACCGGCCCCGGCCCCGCCGCCGCTCACCGCCAGCTCCTGCTTGCGCTTCACCAGCTCGGCCAGCTCCCGGCGGGTGTCGGGGATCTGCGGGGGGCCGCCGGCCTTGGCGTGCAGCGCGGCCATGGCGGCGGCGGCCTGCGCGGGCCGGGCCGGGCGGGGCGCGGCGGCGGCGGCGGCTGCGCTGCCGGGAGGGGCCGCCGGGGGCAGCGCAGAGCCCGGCCCCGCCCCGCCGCGCCGGGCGGCCGGTGCCGCAGCCCCGCCGTCAGGGAACTACGCTGAAAACAGGGCCCCAGCCGCGAGGCCCCGGCTGCGGCCCCGGCTTCCACCACCCCCGGCCCGCCGCCCCTTCCCCGCGGCCAGACGGGGCAGCGCGGGCGGCTCCGGGCGGGTGAGGCCCGGACAGACCCGCCCGTGCGCGGCCCCGGGGTCGCACCCCCCAGCCCCGGGACCCCCGGGCCCGCCGGTCGGGCAGGCCTTTGTCTCCATCGCGCCCGGCGGGGTCGGTCCGGCTGTGCTTGGCGAGGTGCCGGCGGCTGTTGGTCTGGACGCTCCGCGGTGAGGCTCGAGGGGCTGCTCTGCCCGGTCACCGCACCGACCATCTCCGGCTGAAACCACCGAGCGATTTCATATTTCTGAGTGCGGACCTGTCTGCGCCGGGGGCAAGCAGCCCGCGCCCAGAACAAGCCACCCGGGCCACACCCGGGCACAAGGGGTCGAGCAGAGGGCTGCGGTGCACACACTCCGCACCCACCCCTCCACGCTCGCGCCTCTCAAGTGTAACAGTCGTGCACTTTAATTTTTTTAACTGATTTGGTGTCCTTAATACCGAAGTGAGTACTGAAAGTTCATCTGTTTCAAGGAACATAAAGGAAAAAAAAAAAGGGGGACACTAGAAAAATATTACAACTAAAAGTAATTAGGGCTCAATTTACAAATTCTTTATTTAAAAACCCCTGGAGTATATATAAAGGAGACCCTCCTAGTCAAAACTCATTCTGCCCACTGTTTGAAAACCTACATCAATGCCCCGTATTTACACCCTAAATGTTCCAGCCTGTGTATACAATATGCAACACTTGTATACACAATGTATATACACAGCAGGTCTGAACAGCTTGTGACCACAGAACAGCCAGGCAAATTGGTAAACAGTGTGGAAAATAGACATTTCTTATACCATAAAGCAATGGGGAGAAGACATCCAAAATACGCAGGACCTTTCAGTGAGTGGAATTGTTTTTCCTCTTCCTAAAGCATTGTTTTCTTTTACAGGGGAGGAGACTATTTTAAACAAGTGACAGTGTAACTTTTTATAAAAAGAAAACTCAAATAGTGCAAATTCTGGTTAAAACATGTCACCACATAAAGGGTATTTATGCATAATAGAAACAAAATCACGGAGGAATCATTCACAGGGCAGGGCTGGTGTCAGAAATAAAGGCCCCAGCTTGAGACCCCGACACTCAACACCCAGTCACAGTTCAGCACCGTACGCTGCAACACGGCCCAGGCAGACACTGACCGAGACCTCAGCGCCAGCTCACAGTATTGTCACCTACAGTCCCAGGGAGCTTTTAACTTCTCTTTCAAATGACCTTGTAATTTTCAGGTAGTGTATTCCAGTGAAATGCCCGTCCATGAACACTCTCACACGGGAAACGAGCTACCCAAAACATACAAGAGGGGCTTTGCAGCATTTCTGCCTTTTTAGTAGTAAATTCTCCTGCCTAGAACTCCTAACAGGCAAAGGAATTCGGCAAACTCTGCCAAACAAAATGTGTTACAAAATGCATCGGCTGACTTTCTGACTAATATTTCAGTTAAGTAGCATTTTCAAAGGGCTACAACAAGACAGTTAATAAAAATAATTTAAAATATGCCAGCTGTGTTTTACATCATTTCCTAGAAGAGGACAGTCCTTCAACATTTGTTGAATCTTTCCAGCATCAGAGCTTTTGCATCCAGGTGCTCTTTTGCTTGTTGAGGGGGAAAAAAAGCTAAAAAAAAAAAAAAAAAAAGGCTGTATTTCCTGATATGCAGAACTCTCACAGATGAATAATCAGTGAAGTCCCCCCAAATAAACTATGAGAACAGACCAGCAACAGAAAAAGGACTTTAAGGCAGTAAGAGGCATCAGCGCTGCGACGCTCCGATGTTTACATCCCAATGCACGGCCAACTGCAAAGAATTTCTCCCCCTGCCCCCCCCCCAGTTTCCTCCTCATCTGTTAACTGTCAGACTCTTCGTCCTTCTCCTCCTCATCATCATCGTCCTTTGCGTTGGCCTCAGATTTATCTGAAGATTCATGGAGAAGAACATATTCCCTGCTACTGAACCCAAACTTCAGCACATCCTTTTCCTTCAGTTCGTAGTAACGCTGAGGCTCAATCCGCTGGTTATTCAGGAAAGTGCCGTTCCCAGAGCCCAGGTCGATGATGTAGGGCCTCACTCTGCGGCCAACGGTGCCATCGGCACGCGTGTACTCCACCAGCCTGGCAAAACAAAACACACCATTTCAACCACAACAGCAGAGACAGAAAACCAAACGCAGGCGGGTTTCCCACCAGGCGCCCAGCGCCGTTAACACCCACCCGTACCCACGGAGATCTGCGCAGGTCTGACGAGAGCCAAGAGAAACCGTGTGGGACTGAGCAGACTCTGACAGACAGCATCACCTTCCAAAACTTGTGATGATATAACAGTAACCCCGACACCAGAACAGACGGCTGCTCCCTGAGAGAGCATCGCTGTCTCCAGCAGCCGGCAACCCCTGCTGCTTCAGAGATCGGCAGACTTTGTTGTGGAAGACCAAATGCAAAACACTTCTCCTTGAAATACTTTACTGCCAATTCCACCTGCCGGTTCATTCCAATTCAGACACACGTACAGCTCTGTGTTTAACCCTGCTGTGTTATCTGTCTTACTAAAAGGCTGCTTGTGGTTAAATGAGCGGAATTACAGGTATTTTTGATTACTACTAGGATGATATGCAGCAGTCAAACATAAATTGCATCTCTCTAGCGTACCTCTCAGCTGTGCATATCCAGGGGTTTTTGTTTCTTTCTTTGTTTTCCTCAGAAGTTCCTGAACAATCCTGTTGCACCAGCGGGCAGAGCAGTACTTACCGGTACTGAAACACAGCGTGCTGCTTCGAGCAGGAGGGATGGTCGATGGGGATATCCGCGATCCGGCGGTGCCTGCCCAGCAGATACGCGCTCTGCCTGTGGATGTACATGACTGGGAGAAACTCGTCGTTTTTGAAGGGATAGAGGCGCCACCGCTTCTTCGGAATCCGCGCTTCGGGGGGCTCGCTGTACTTAATCACAACACCCCGGAAAGTGTTGGTATCCTCTAGAAGCGCACCAGACAGTTCAAAGCTTGGCTTCTCTTTGTTTACAGGAGCTTTTTCTTTAGGTTTGTTATCAGACTGCCCAAGTTCTGGGTTCTGGTCAACACCACTGCCTTCGTTATTTTGTCGATGCTCTCGTCTCCTCTCGTTATAAAACTCCCTCTCTGCTTGCTGCTCACGGATGTTCTGAACATCCCTCTCCCGCTCGTGGCCTCGAACTCCAGGCCTTTCGCTTGGATTCTTCCTCCTGTCTGAGTGGTCTCTGTGTCTATCTCTGTCACCACTTCTCTCTCTCCTGTGCTCATGGTCTGATGGGTACCGCTGCTTTCGCTCCTCATTTCCTCTACGACAATGATCATCTCGCTCCTGTAATGAAGAATCGCTGATAGTGATGTATTCAGAATGAGAACGAAGAGCAGTGAATCTACCTCAGCTTTTAAGAAAATCCCAATCCAACGCATAGAAAACGTGTACGTGGATGTGTTGTGTGCAGCTAACACAACGCCAGAGAAACTAATTCTCTTGCCGAGCTATCTGGATTCCTACAATTTGCACTGAATAAAGCAAGATCAAGAAACGGCGGGATGCACCATCTGCTCTGGGCACGTAAAGAAGCTTGCAGGGACAGCCTGTGAAGTGCCCAAGGCCGGGGTGACACACACGCGAGCGACCGGTCGCTCATGCACAGCCCGAGGTGGGCAGCACGGCACCCTCCTCTCCCTGTCGCGACGCTTTGCAAGGACCAGCAGACAGCGACCGCCAGCCGAGAAGTCGTTGTTCGTACCTGGCACGGCCGAGTCCCGCGGGAGCGGCTGTCGCTGCGGAGCCAGGAAGCGCGCGAGGCCCCGGTGACAGCTCCGCGGGCGGGACCGGGCCCCGCTGCTACCGACAGCGCGATTTACCTGCTTCACCTTCACGGCGGCGTGGTGCGGGCTCCGGCTCCTGCGGCCTCGCGGGGACCGGCTCCGCCGCCCGGACTTGCTCTTCCTCTTGGGCGATCTTGAAAACAACGAGAGGAGGGGTGAGCTGCTGCGGCGGCCGGACCGGGCTGGACCGGGCGCAGCGCGGGGCCCGCGGCCGCCCTACCTGCTGCTCCTGCCGCGGCTGCCCTGCCGCGGCCCGCCCGGGCCCCGCCGCTCCTCGGCCGGCGGCGACTGGCTGCCCCGCGCCGAGCGGGAGGCGGGGCGGGGGGGGCTGCGCCTCTCGGCCTTCACCACCGCCTCCCGCCGCCGCCGCTCCCGCCGCCGCTCGGCCGCCGCCTCCATGGCGCCGCTTCCGGCCCGCGCGCCGCCACCCGGAAGCACTTCCCGGCACGCCCCGCCCCGCCCCCCCCCGGGCGCTTCTGCGCCGGCGCGGGTGCTGCGGGCGCGCCCGGCCCGCGCGCTCCGCACAGCGGCCGCCGCCGTCGCCACGGCGACAAGGGACGCGGCCGCCATGATCCCGCCGCCGGACTCGCTGCTCCAGTACAACCCTCCGGTGCTCGTCAGCCGCCGCACGGAGAAGCGCTCCCCGGGCGTGAGTGGGGTCGGGCGGGCCGGGGCGCCCGCGGGCCGCGCGCCGCCCGCGCCTACCGCGCTCTGCTCTCTCCGCAGGCCCTCCCGCTGAAGGGGACCCCGCCGCCGCCCGCCCCGACAGGGCCCGTCCCGCCGCCGGCCCGGACGGCGGTCGTCGCCGAGCCCGCGAAGCAGCCGCAGGAGCTGCTCAACGCCATCCTGCCGCCGCGGTGAGCGGGGCCGGGCCCACCCGCGCTCGGGAGAGCCCGCGGGGCGCCGCATGCCCCCCGTAACCCCCGTGCTTTGTCGGCAGGGAGTGGGAGGAGGACAACCGGCTGTGGGTGCAGGAGGTGTCCAGCACGCCCAGCACCCGCGTGGACGTCGTCCAGCTGCAGGAGCGCCTGGACCTGCGGCTGCAGCAGCGGCAGGCGCGGGAGACCGGCCTCTGCCCCGTGCGCAGGGAGCTCTACTCGCAGTGCTTCGGTCAGTGCCCCCGCCGCCGCCCCAAAAAGCAGCGCTCCTCGCCCTCTGCCCGAGGGGCTGCGGCTCCCTGTCAGCACCCCTCCTTCAGAAGGGTTCACACAGCCTTGGGCCCCCCAGGGCAGCGCTGAGGGGTGCTGCCAAGGGAGGCCCTGCGGGGCGAGGGTTGTTCTTCCCTGCCAGCCCGCAGCTCTTCCCTGGCCTGACCCTGAACACGTGCCTAAGCTGTCAGCTCCGAGATGGAGCATTTTACAGTGTCGTCATTCACAAAGCTGACACTGAAAAGACATGTTGTAAAGGTATGCTTACCCACACGTAACAGTAAAAGATGCTTAAAATTCTTTTAGCTGTACTTAACCCCAACAGTTAATTTAAAATAACTTAACACACTGTATAACTGTGAAGTGCTCTTACACGCTCTGATGACATGGTGTGCTCAAACCAATGGCAAGCTCTTGCATTTGGACGACCCAACGCTTCTTCTGGAGGCTTTCTGGTAACTGCAAAAAATCATTACAAATTTTTAGGTGTTTGCTGTTATAGCTTTAGTGGATCAGTAGCACTGTTGTTACCAGAGTTTCTGTACCACTCCTCCACTTCTGTTTGCTAGCATTTGATGCTACAGCTGTACTGTAACAAATCCATGTTGCTTTTGTGGCACAGAGAAGAGGTAAAAGGCAACAAGCTCTGGACCCTGTGTGTATCCAGCATTCCCAGACCAATGTACAGTAGCCACTCTAACTAGATCCTTGTACCCTTCCTTTAAAGATGAACTGATCCGTGAAACTACAATTAACTGTGCAGAGCGAGGGCTGTTGCTGCTTCGAGTCAGGGATGAAATCCAAATGACGATTGCAGCTTATCAGACGTTGTACGAGAGCAGCGTTGTGTTTGGCACGCGGAAGGCACTACAAGCTGAGCAAGGCAAAGCTGACATGGAAGAAAGAGTAAGTTGGGCTGTTAACGCCATAACGTAGTTCCCTGCACATGATACAGCATAAGGATATTACACAGAAAATTTCATGAAATCAGTTATTTCTGTTTCCACTGGATGGCAGTAAAGATCATCAAAATACTCAGCATTGTTTTCCTAGGGCTTAATTGCACTTCATAAATTATGTGCTGTTACCTCTGGAACCCTTTAAAGACTGTACAACATACAACTTTGTCCCATCTTAACTGAAAATTGATGATTAACAAACAAAACTTGAGAGATCTGTACTCTTTTCCAAGATTACAAAGCTGGAAGAGGAAAAGCAGGAGCTGGAAAGACAAGTGAGTGACGAGAAAGCTAGATGTAAAGCTA
This sequence comes from Nyctibius grandis, assembly GCF_013368605.1. Taxonomy (NCBI): domain Eukaryota; kingdom Metazoa; phylum Chordata; class Aves; order Nyctibiiformes; family Nyctibiidae; genus Nyctibius; species Nyctibius grandis. The sequence continues at coordinate 573,837 of NC_090681.1, read as the reverse complement.
TTGAAAATCGTGAAAATGAACGGCGACAGATAGAGGAGAAGAAACACGCTGAAGAGGTTCAGCTCCTGAAACGAACAAATCAGCAGCTGAAGGTTAGTAAAAAAAAGTGATTCCAAATAGTGCTGGTAAAACTTCTAATTTTGTAATTAGAAAGATATAAAAATAACTTTCTCCTTATAGTTTTATAAGAGTTCAATTTATGATGCATTTGTATTAATGTTCCACTGTCCTTACATTCTCAAGGAAATGGGAAAACAGTGCTTTTGCATCCTCTGCCTCCTTGCTCGGTCAGTAACTGGTCACTACTAGCACACCTCATGATCCAAACAGCAGGTCAGATTAATTGAGTTCTCGTCATACACGTATCTATCTGCCACAGAGAGCTCAGAATTTGTTCAGAAAATGACAAATTGTTACAGTCAGCTGGAGAAGAGCAGATGTATGCAGCTGAACCCCAAAGACAGGCTGCAAACTTGACTGATGCCCCGGGAACCTATTTCTGCATAACTCCACTGTAAGGCTGTGACAGCACCCCTTCGCAACCACAGAATAGAAAATCCAGTGAAGGCAAATGTTAGATTGCTTATGGTTAACGTCTTCAGGCCATCTTGAAATGTTTTAGGGCACAAAATGGAATAACTGTTAGATTAAATGTGTTGCCACTGAATCCATGTTTCTTCCTTGAAGTGCAAGTATTTTAACAGCTGTGCATGTACCACCGTTGTAGTTTATTTTGATGGCAGCTCTAGGAAGAGTCCTGGAAGCTTCATGCACTGCACGCTCCCTAAGCACGAGTAGTAGCTCTCCAGTCAATTTACTAATTGGGCATCAAGTTGTCTCAGTAACTTAAAAACTCGCTGTTCCCAGCTACTTTTGTCCCAGAGTCAGACTTTGTCTTCCAAATGCCAGAGAGACAAACACTTAATTTAGCTAACATAGTCCAGCCTGAAATCAGAGAATTCAGACCACTGTTTCAACAGCTTTTATTTAATTTCCTCTTCAATGCTTTACATTATAAAAATGAGTCCTTCATTGTATGGAACCAAGGCCAGCTTGTTTCTCCTCAGAATGCAGCAAGTGTGTATGCCAAGAACGAAAAGCTAATTTATAAAACATGTAGTAAGGAATGGGACAGCTAGTGAAAAAAATCCCTGGCCTGTTCCTCTTGAAATATTGCAGCATCCCTCAGCTCCTCGCTTCGAATACCTAACAACTTATCAGTCTGCAGCAATGCAGGTTTATTTTTTAGGTTGAATCTAATTTGACTTACTGTCTCATTTATTTTTCAGGCCCAACTTGAAAGCATCATTGCACCAAATAAGAATTTTTTGTCGTCCTCCAGGCAGCGCTCAGAAAAGCTGTCAGAGCAAGAAGTATGCAATTAGTGACAAAGATTTCTCTTCATAAAACAATCTTGACTTTTCACTTACCAGTAACTGAAGGCAGCATAATTATATTATTTCTTTTTCTCTTTAAGGGTTGAACTTCAAGAGTTTCATTAATTACTGCACCCTCTTTCAATGACATCTCAGCATTTAGCTCCTTGAACAGTGAACCTGTCTGGGACTTGCCCGTTGGTAACACCTAGATGACCTTCAAGGCAATAAACTAATAAACATTTTTATATGCAAGCATCTCTGTAGTATTATTACTTTGAAAATGTTGTAGAAAATTCAGAAACAATATACGAAGTGTCTACGGTAAATATAAGTCACATTCACTAAGAAATCAAGTTGCAGGTAACTCTTGGATGGGCGTTTGGAGGGTATTTCCTCGAGTACATGCGAGTTGGTGTTAAATGTACATCAAAATCCCTTGTCAGAACTGATAGTAGTAACCCAGGATGAGCAATACCAAAGCTTTCTACGTGGTTATTTCTAATGAACAGAGGGGTGTGATAGCATTCCAAGCATCACTTCTCAGGGGAAGCAAATGCCATCTTTACTTGAGGTACCTGTGTAACTAGCTGTTTATTACAGAGCAAGCAGACATGGGAAAGATAATTCGCTGTAGTCATACAAAAAACTCCATAAAGCTAGTTTCCAGAAAAAAAAAAACAAGCCACCACCACTGAATAACACTTCAGGACATGTTTTGCCAAGGCAGTGTTTACTGGCCTTAGATGGTGATGTGGAAATACCATGATCTCCAATTGCATAAAGAACTTTCAGATGATGCAGAAACAAAGAGTGAGATGCTACTCCTGGGAACAAGACAGACGAGTCAAACTGGGCTTTGAATGGGAACTACAAGTTTTATATTAAAAAAAGCCACTGCATACTAGAGCTGTTTTATGTAAAATTTAATACAATAAGCAGTTATTGCTTATGTTTGTGTTTTTTGTGCTTTGATCTTTGTTCCTCCAAGCCAGTTTTTTTCTTGTTCTTATTCTTATTTTTCACGTTGTGAGTTTCATAATACCGGACTCCGACTTTCTTGGAGCGCTGCTGCCTCTCAGCTCGTCGTCTCTGCAAATACACACAAAACACATCAGCAAATCCACAGCATCCATAGCCTGGATTTGTTTGCATTCTTTCAAACGTTGCTCACTTTGCATTCCACACGCCTCGAGTAAAATAAATAATTTCAAACAAAACATTACTGATGTGAATATATGGACATCTATTTGGAATCCACCCACCCATGCTCTTAAAATGTTACAAAGGAAGATATGCTTTGATCTTTACAAAAGTAGTATACAAGATACCAGGAGCAACTTGATGTGCACAGTCACATAAGAGGTCTCTAACAGAAGATGTGACAGAACATTCATAAACAGAATTCAGTCTTCTGCTCGCCTCTGACAGTCCTAACAGTCCACAGCAACGCTCCGAAAAGCCCTTGCTGTACAAGTTTGCTTATGAATCACTTTCAAAGTCCTACAAACAGACTATTTCACTTGGCATTTGAGTTAAGAAGAATTGTTTAGACTTGACTAACGAACAGGAGACAGCAGCAGCAGCAATTTGAAGACTGCCCATCTAGTTCCAAATTCTCCCATCTCCCTGCTCTTGAACAGCATCAGTGGGCAAGCAAACGCTGAAAGCAGGACAATCCACAAAGGATTCTCCCCTTAACACTCTGTCACAGTTACCTGCTGGACACTTCTATGGGTCCGTGCTCAGCTGGAACATGCTACTGTCACACCTCTCGTCAGCAGCAAGTCACCCTGTCTTCACATTCCCCCTACCTCAGCTACAGTCCGTCCCTGCACCCTCTCCCTCCAACTAGTGCCCAGTCTCAAAGCTCTTAAGTGACCACAGGCAATCTATGTACAAAAAAAGCCAGCTCTATTACTCTGCTCATTTGTTTCACTACAAGAAATCACACTTACTTCTTTGGATGTAAGTTTCTTGCAAGGCTGTTTACCCAAATGGTCATCATCATCTTCCTCTTCTGCTTTCCGTTTTCTCTTCTTCTGTGTGCTGCCTGCAAACAGCAGGGATCACATACTCAGGCACCTTCCAAAACACCCATCTGTTTGCAGAACTTAAGACTGGGGTCACCATCCCATCTACTTCAGCAGAGCATTCCTTTGGTCCTATTTTAATAGCTTCTACCAGAGCTACACGCGTGCTCCTTCCAGAGAACCACGCGCTATTACTGTGAAAACAGCTCGCGAGAAGCTGCCTGCTTAAAGCCCCGTGCAAGTCCAGAAGCATTTCACAGCCTTGTCAGGACAGGGTTCTCCCACATGATTCTGCCTTTAGTCAAACTTACTACGGAAACTGAAGCCACAGACTCTTGAAGTCACCACAGTAAAACCTAAAAACTGCAGTAGCTCTGTGCTTTTATAACTTCGTAAAACCCTTCCACTCCCTTCTGTGTTATATTACACCACGTGGAGTGGAAGTTGCTCAGACTGCAACCTGGTCATAGCACCATTCTTTTGGAAACACATTTGTCTTCACTTTACCTTTATTCACTAGTTGAGGGACATACGTTATTCTACAGGCAGGTGTTCTACAGAAAGGCTACAGCAAGGTCATCAAGCAGCCCTTAGGTTAGCCATGGAAAGATTTAAATAGCTTTAGGGGAAAAAGAACTTGCAGTCAGGAACTAATGAATGCTCCTCCCCCTAACTCCCTCTTCTTCTCTTGCTTATGGGATTTCCAAATGTAGATGAACATCTACTAATTTTGTTTTACCTCTGTCTTCAGTTTCTTTGGGTTCTTCAGACTTCTGCATGGATTTTGCAAACACTTTTTCACTCAGCTGCTTAGGGATTCTACAAAAGATAAAATAAGCAAAAAAATGAATGTCGTAACATAAAATGTAACCCTCTCCGAGAAGCGATCGGTCTCCAGCAGATCCCAGTAGCCTGTCAGCAGCAAAGCCACAGCCTTTGCACCTAAAAAACATATTACAGTAATCCTGTCTCTGGAGTCACTGGGCTTGTGCGCTGCACAAACGGACAAAATACAACACAACCTTGAAATCTTAGTCTTCGCAAAGCTGGTGGATCGGCTTTGCTAAAACTGGGCCTGCTGTGTGAGCTAGGATACTCTTGTACATGCACGGAGACCCAGCTGGCAAAACATCAGGGAGAGATGTAATATTGCTACCCAGAACACCAACAGATTTCTAATCCATAGCTTAAGAGGCAGCTTTCCAAAAGTGAGAACATTTTTAGTGATGATGGCAAATAGGACTTCTTGGAATAATCTTTCAAAACCAAACTGCTGCTTAGCCAAAGTTCAAATATTTATGGCTAAACTAGATAAACTGTGGCAACCTGTGTGGGGCCACACAGAGGAACCAGTCAAGCAAGTCATGAATGGAGTGAAACTAGAGCAGAACCACATTAACCCTTCTCCCCCTTACAAAATATTTGAGTCACTGAACAGATTCAGGTACCTTATTGCTGAGAATCTCTTGGCTTTGGCTTTATCCAGAAATTTTTTGTATTTTGCAATCTTCTCTTCCAAAGCCTTAAGAACTGCCTTAGAGCTCTCCTTGGCACCTGGTACAGCCAGCTGCGATTCCTCCTCTACTGAATCTGGATGTTGCTCCTTTTCCTCTTTCTCCTCTTCCTGCTCCTCCTCTCCAGCAGAATCACTGTCTGTTTCATCAAAGCCTGGCACATCTACAGGAACCAGGTCTTCTTCTGAGAACTCAGGTGCCACATTAATCCTTCCAAAGTTCTGCCGAACATGTGACATGAGTTGCTTAATTTCAGTGTCTGTATTATTCTTCTCTTCTGCTGGCTCCACACTTGCTGCTACCGACTCAGAGGTTTTCTCTTCATTATCATCTTGGCTTGATGTCATAGCTACTTCCAACGCAGGAGGCTGTAAGAAAGAGAGTAATGGCTATATTATCCACAGAGTCTGTCCCACCATCTCTGAGAGCAATTTCCATTTACCTCTTTGGAAAACGCCTAAGATGACAGGCTAACAACGTGGTCATTACTGACATTTCTGGTAGTCAGATAATTGTAAAATGGTTCAGACATCTCTGTGAAGAGCATTGCTACCTGGTCCTCACCAAATTCAAGTGAATGTCACCTGAACCACCAGACTTGGGCAGAGCCCAAGACGTGCACTGCCCAAGTTACAAGGCACTGGGAAAAACACCAACAGTGAATATTACGAGGAAAACTGAATAATATGTGAGAAGAGGAGGCACAGGCATCACGTTCTCACCTGGGGACCTGTTTCTGCATTCGGTGGCTTCACAAAGAATGGAATTCTGCCTCTCTGCCAGTCATTGAGAACCATCTTGCTCACAGTATGCACGTCAGGCTCACCACCCTGAAAGAACCCAGTACAATTTATGTCGACATTTGCAGGGCACACCACCTTTCTGTTACCCGTAAGCAACAGAACATTCATATTTCCCTTGTTTAGTAACAGGCCACATGCTCTTCCAGCCTGCAAATGCAGAAAGTTGTCACACCTTTAGCAGTTTTCCAGTCCTAGAAGCAAGTTTCTCAAGGAAGTCTTCTGTATCCTTCCAGGAATCAATTTTGTATGTCTTTCTGATGTACTCTGGTTTGGCTCTTTCCAGCACAGCACTAATATGATCTTCAGGGCTCTTAATCTTTTCAACTTGAACCTGAAAATGAATGGTAGGATATCAACCCTTTGGGAAGCGTGCATTCCTTTCTTTGAACCCATCATATTGACGACAGCAGAGATTTTCCAGCATTTAGTGCAGATACATACCACTCCCTTCAGCACGATGTCTGTTTCTGTGTCTCCAGATGGATAAACCACACCTGGGCAGTCGATGAGAAAAATCCGCCGCATCAAGGTAATGTATTGCCACACCTGAAAGAGATCAGTAGTTCCCCACATTACCTCCTTCCACACAGCCCTCTGTTCTGCTTTTCAAACGCACAGTTCCTAAGATGACTCCTGTGTATTAGAACTTGGTATTAACACACAGAAACAGAACATAACTGGGCACTTTTGTTAGCTAGCCATGATGTGTTGCACCTTGCTCCTTCTGGAGCATCAGACTCAGGGTCACATAGCCTGTACAGCTCAAGAGCTAGACTTGAAAATGTCATTGAGCTAATTTTACATGAATTTTGCCTTTGACAATTCACATAATTAATTTGACAATTTGACAACTGACATAATTAATGACACTCACATAATTAATTTTTATCTTTAACGTAGGGATCTCTTCCTACCTTTGTTTCACCTGCGATAGGGGCCACGCTGCAGACCTTCTTAGACCGTAAGGTGTTGATCACTGAGCTTTTGCCAACGTTCGGATAACCAATGAAACCCACGCTGATCTGTTTCTTGTCAGAGTGTAACTGTAAAGAAGTAACACATCTTTTTAACACCTCATAGAGAAAGAATTACTACTACAGTTCTGAACATTTGAGCAGCTACTGTTCTCACTATATTGGAAAGCAAAGGGGACTCCAAAGTACCAGATCAAAAAATGAGATCAGCTCTCTTCTATCAGGAGAAATGTACAATGCTACAACCAACTTGCCATCCAAGAACTCCAAGCACTGAAGAAAATACTTGCTACTTCAAGAGAAAGAGGTGAACCCCTTGTGTTCCTTGTTGGTCTAAAATTACTCGTGAACGCCTTATTTAAAAACCGTTTAGGCTGAGAAACCAAGCAAATACAAACAGTAGTTGGGGACAGAATATAGATTAGGTTTGAAGAGACAGTAACTAACCTAAAGGCAACAGAAGGTGCCTTTCTTGGAAAAATTGAGACACTTAAAAGGAGAATACCTTAACAGAATATGCATACATGCAGGCCATAAACAGGTGCAAAATATGTTCCTGACTTCTACACATTCAAATGAGACCTAGGACTGTCAATGGGGTACTCAGACTACAAGAAACCTAGGCCAGAGGCCGATGGTCAAACCCACTCTGTCTGGATCTCCTCAGTTTGACAAATGTTTTGAACATATTTGAAGGAGTATTTTCCACGTTCTCTCCAAAGAAGGGAGCTTTATTGATGGAGTCGTTTGCTGACAGAACGGCCGCAGGAAAGCGTACTGAACCCCGACACCAACAAAACAAAGACTCCACACTAACCGTGCCCCCCAACCAACGATACAAATCCCCACAATTGTTCTGTACCTTTCCGAACTGCCTTAACAGCTGTATGAAAGCACCTTTGCCAAAGGGGTTCGTGAGGCTGGCATGAAAAGCAAGTGTTGGATACTCCTGGGAAAGGACAGCAACCCAGCGCTTCTGAAGAGGAAAACACGACTCGGTGAGGGATCCTGTGCTGCGGAGGTGGTGACCATCTGCTACGAGCAGAAGTACACGGCGTCTTCGCTTGGGTCACACATGCGACTGTCTATGAAAACTGCTATGTAAGAACCTTTGAAGCATTTCACCAACCCAACAGCTAAAAGGACTGAGTATTGTTTTTATAAAAGACAATTTCCCAAAAACGCCTTCACTGCTAGCTAAAACTAATTAGTTTAACAATATAAAGCAAACCAGCTGTGGTGGATATGGATCTTAAGCGGACTAACATTTAGCATACTCTGGAGACATCAGCTGAACTGTTAAATCCAGACAGAGGAAGTAGAGAATTTGTGGCTGGTGAGTGTTGCTCAACTCAGCCAAACTTGGACAGATTTACATTGTAATTGTTACTTTTATAGCAGGCAAGCAGAGAGTTCCCACTGACCCAGTTACATTATGCCCTTTGAGACCAGCATGAGGACTGGCAGCAGAATTAAAGCACAGGCTACAAAGGAACAAAGAAGGTCCAAGGAATAACAGGCAGGACTGTGCTTACAGTAGCCCAGGTAGGAACAAGATCACATTTGTTCAGGACAAAAATGAGATGTTTCCAGTGTTTCTCCTTTTTCAGATAAGATTCCACATGAGGGGAGCGAGTACCCATGGGATCCCTGGCATCAAGAACTTGAACAACAACATCCGATGAGTCTATCACCTGGAAAAAAATCACGCAGAGGAAAGGATTTTACAGAAAGACGTCTGTAACCAAAATGAAAACTGGTAATTTTCTACACATCATTAATTTAAAACCCTTGTAACCTTCACGAACAACTGTTACTTCCCCGTAGCCTAGTAAAGCTCAGACTAACATCCATTGATCCTCCACTCTCTCTTCCCCTAACTCCTCTCCACATTCAGGCTCACAGCTGAATAGCTTTTACCTGTTCTTAGGCACCAGGAAGATGCTTGTAGGACTTGGGAAAGAAAACACTGCACCCAAACAGGAAAATTAATTGCTTCAGTAGACAAAAACAAAGTTCGCCATTCATTCTGCAGCAATTAATTCTGCCATTTCATAAAGGATGAGATATAAAGGATGTTTTCTGGATCAATATGAAACACACAACCAAGTAGGAACCTGCTGTTAGTCCACTAAGCATCTACAGCAGGGAGCTGTCATTTTAGGACTTGCTTCAAGCCAAGTGAATTTGTTTCACAGCTATTTCCTGCGTTTTTGGCAGTGTCTTACTGAAATCTGTTTTGCTCTATCGTTCCCAGCGCTTTTAGATCTAAATGAAAAGGTTTTAAGCTGCATTTGGAAATCTGGAGAAAAAGTCAAGCAATTTCATACCTAACAGTCACTGAGAGCACACGAACTGCTCTTACAACCCTAATTCATTCTCAGTCTCCATTCCTCTAGCAGTCAAGGTGACTCACAGGCAATTGATGGTCAGAGCCCTCCAAAGACAACCCTATCAACGTGCCAAACGTTTTTAGCCTGAAGAAACTTAGGGGCCTCTGACTGGTTTATTTGTGGTGAAGCCCCAGGAATCTAAGAGAAGCTAATATCTCCGCTCTGCCAGTCCATCTCTAGATCATGTATTTTAAGGATGTTTGTTCCAGTGGGACAAGAGCTCAAGAACCAAGCTCAGGCAGGCAGAGATTTGAAAACAAATCTCTGCTCTCTTCTACAGCTGGCCTTTTTTTTTTCCCATTTATGTACTGTACCAGCACCAGAAAAAGGGTGTATGGTTTCAAGTCAGTCAGTTCAACTAGGCTGACAGGAAAGCAGACAAGGGACTGACAAAGTCAGGGCATCTCTGCATGAAGAACGTCACTATCTTACTGTTTCTAAGACGCTTTACAGCAAATTCAATCATATCAAAGCTTCCCTAACAGAGCAATAAATGGTTTTCAGAGCTTTTCTGGTTATTGTTGTGCATAGGATTTCCAGTGCTGTGCACCTGACTTCGTAAATTATGATAGAGATGACTCTGCTGCAAATGACAAGCGTTGCTTACCTTGTAGAGCTCACCCCAGATTCTTTTGGACTGTCCTTTCTTATATATTTCCTCTTGTGCTTCATCCCTGGAAGTAGATTACCAGAGATATCAGCAACAGCAACAGGGCCACAGTGTTCTCTAAAGCCATTTAGCCACTTACAGACAAAAGAGGAGATGAGGCCCAAGTAACAGACAGCTGGGATTTAGCCCCCCTCAGCGTCCTCCGCCTCCAACCGACCCGTTTGCAGAAAGATCCTACAAACATGCACTCTTTCAAAGATTCCTATCTGCCCACTGGTCAGCTCCCCATCTAACCCAGAACTGAGTTTGGAGATATTCTGACATGCAACAGAAAACAAATTATGAATAAAGACAGAAGGGTCCCATGGAAGCAACAGTTTAATTAAATAAATAGAGGACAAAAGAGGATTTAAAAATCCCAAATTCAGCTAATTTCACTTTCCTTACTCCTCATACCGTAGCAGCATTGATGGATGTACTAGATACTTCTTTAAAAATGGAGCTGGCCTTTCAGAAATGCGAACAATGAATAATTTCTCCTTTCTATTTACCTTACACCAGTATCTTCTGTCACCAGGTCTCGGTCCTTCCCCTGATCATAAGATTCTGATGAGGCTTCAGCATTCTCCACCAGAGATTGCACATCACTTGCAGAAAGATTTGGTCTTTTCCTCTGTGATTTGGGGCCAAATGTTGTTTCAAATGTTTCTGTGTCAAGAATGTGAACTCTGGAAGTCTAAGGAAAAACAAGTTGGTAAAAAAACCACAAACGTTGTTTTTTCCACTCTCTTGACACGCAGCGTACAAGACCTTAGCTCAACACAACTCTGCAACCTGTGACAAGAGTTACAGGCACTTTCCTAACACTGTTTGAGTTCTCCAGCTTAATCTTTGAGAAACATGAGTGGATATTTAATAAGCAACAAAACACACTGCGCTTGCCAAAGAACTATGCTTCAGTTCTTTCACCATAAATGATGTCAAATGTAATAAAGCTACAATGATGAAAATTCAGCTGCTATCTTTGATCATTTCTTATTTTTCTAACAAGTGCACAAATCTTGCCAAATTCACGGAGTTTTGTCAGGAATAATTACAATCAAATTGTAGATTTTAAAGCCTGTAATGAATGCCAACTTTTCTTGGAAGGGCATACGACTCATTGCTGAAATAAGTAATTTGTTTTTGTAATGCACATTTTAATTTCTTGCAAGTTTTTCATTAATTTAGGTAACATTTTTACGACATAAACCTGGAAAGTTTCCATATGAAAAAAAAAGGCAGCAAGAGTCCAAAATAATAGTTGAGATGTCATGAAAGAAACCTGGTAATAACTAAAACTAGAAGTACTAGAAATGAAGGCTGCACGCAGGAGAATTTCTGATTCAAGATAAAAAGCACATATTTGAGTTCAAATTCATCGCAGATGAGTGTTTGCAGTGGGAAGCATCCTCAAAAAGGTCCCTCTGTCACACGAGCTATTAGAAGCATTAGAACATAAGGTGGCAAGCTGGTACAGTCACCCTAAGCTTGCACGCTTACCTAGGATATTTTAGGGTAAGTTTCCTATCAGAAAATGAGAATTTCTAATAAATAATAGATATTCTCACAAACTACAGAGAAGTAACAGAGTTTCTTTGCCTTCACACTCGACGTCCACAGTGACAGGCTCTCAAAAGCATCCTTCCCCAAGTCATCCACTCCCATTGCCCCTCCCAATGCTTCTAGAACACAACATTTCACCAGGCTGAACAGAGGCAGCACGATCGCCCACAGATAAATAATATTCACGACACCTCTGTGCACAGAACCCAGCCTTCACCCCACACAGATGAACGATGCTCACGTGCGGTTTAATCCGATCATAGAAAAGGGACATGGGCAGCTTGCTTTGCTTCATGACCACTTTGTAAGGATCTTTCATGACAGTTTCCATCTCTTCTTGAAATTTCTGTAGGGACGATTGCTTGATCACACGAGTATTTCCTGCGTGTAAAAATAAATATTGCACCTGACCATTCCTCATCTTAACTGCTTCAGAGGCCCCAGGTACACTAATGAAGTATTAATACTCCATCTGGAATCAAAAATACCAGGGAAAAAAACAGAGTATTTTACTGCAGACAAACCCCAAATTAGCATAAATAAGCCAATCCCTTTCCTTCCCACCACTTAAAGAAAATGTTAAAAGTGTCCCTAGGACACTTAACATGCATACTACAACATACACACACACGGGCAAACCCCTGGAAATGATGAGACCGAAGAACCACACTTCAGAGGAGTGTGTGGAAAGCAAACACCCACAGCACAGGTACGTGCAAAGCGTGAGCCCACGCCCACGGTGGGGTCCTTCCCCTTCATTTTCAGTATCTGTCCCACACAGCACTGAGACCACACTTCTGAAATAAACATCCTCCAAACACACAAAGGTCAACAGTTTTTAAGCTTGCTGCGTCTCAAAGTTGAAAAAAGACTCACCAAACCATTTAATATTTGGTTCCACTCTTGCAACTGTGCCTGGAGCCACCGTTGACTGATACTGCAGAGGCTTAATCACTTTACCGTGTTTGTTTCTAAGTGAAAAATGAGAACACACGTAAACACGCAAGGGCAGCACACACCCCTCTAGCACTTTTGTTCACTCGGGCACTGGAACGGAAGGAGCGAGGTCAGCCAGCGCGCACTCCTACGTCTCACTCCAGCTTGACCAGACTCTTGACGAAGGCTGCTTATGTCAAACCAAGAACAGCTTATTGGGGTGCAAAAAGCACCACGGTACCATTTCCTACTAAACACCACTTTCTTCTCTCAAGGGCTCACGTGGAAATCTTTAATCAGCTCTGCCCATCAGCTGGTGCAGAACACTCATCGTAAGACAATTTCCAAGTTGAGACCTGGCTTAAATTTAGTAATTTTTAAAAAATACCTATTTCTGAGACTGCTCTCTAAACAAAGCAAAATCTGGCAATACAAAACAAAACTGCTAATCTGAACCACGACTCTCAGAAACCCCCACGGCATCTACAACATGGCAGAGACACGTTTACAAGGTGGGAGCGGCTCCACAGCCGGCGATTCTCAAGCGGAGTGAGGAGGAGGCTCTCAGCGAAGGAGCCGCATGGAAGTCAGGCTCTTCAGAGACCTTGAGGTGAGCTTTTGAGTTATGCTCTTGCTGGAAATGAAGGAATTCTGGGCATTTTTGGGTTCCTGACATTCCAGTGAGATCACACCAGCTGTCCTGCATCGCGTGTTTTCCTGCTGCGTTCCCTGACACACGCCGCGGGTCTGTTCGAAGCTCAGGACACGGCTTCCCAGCTCACGGTACACAGAACACACGGAGCAGCGGCTCCACGCCAGGACATTGGCATTTTGTCACCAGTGTGAGGACAGCTGCCCTCGGCGCGGTGCCAGCTGCCACAGGGGCCCAACCCGCGGGCACCAGAGGCCTCGCTGCTGGTCCGCCCCGACAGACGCGCTCCCGGCGCGGCGAGGCCCCTGGTGCACGGACAGCGCAGTTACCGGCGCCCGCTCACTGCTGTGCCCGGCGGGAGCCCGGCCCCGCGCCCCGCGCCTGGCCCGCGGGGAACGACCCAGCGCCTCCGCCCGGGCGGGCGGCTCGGCGGCACCGGTAATGGCGTGCCGAGCCGCGCTCACCTCCGCTCCTTCTGCCGGTACATGTTGAGGCGCCGAATGGTGGCTCGGTCCCGCATGTTGTTTCCTCCCGCGCCCCCCACGCGATCTGCGGAGAAAAGACAGCGTCAGGCCCGGCCCGGCCCGGTACAGCCCAGCCCGGCCCGGCCCGGCCCGGCCCGGCCCCCACACGTACCGGGGTTGGTGCTGGCGCGGGAGGGGTTGATGGTGCTGCGGCCCTTGTAGCGTGGCTTCACCATGGTGCCGAGCGGAGCCCCGGCGCGGGGCGGGCAGTGCTCAGGGCCGGGCCGGGGAGAACCGAGAGGCCGCTCCTCCGCACGCGCCGCACCGGGCAGGAAGCGGCGGCACAAGCACTTCCGGTGTGGGGGTCAGCGGCATGACGCACTTCCGCTGAGTCAGCCCGCCGGCTGCGCAGGCGCATCAGGCTGCCCCGAGACCCACGTGTGCCCCCCCCGGTCGCCACGGCAACGTGCGGGGCTGGCGCGGCCCCGCCGCCCCGGTCCCCCCCCCCCCCCGCCCGCCCCAGCCCGCGGGGCTTCCCGGGGCCTCCCCCGCTCGGGGCCAAGCGTCTGCCATGACCCGCCCGCGGGCGCGGCGAAAGGGGCGGCGGCCCGGGGGGCCACCGGGGTGGCCTGTGCCGTGGGGCGCTCCCGGCCCCCCGGGCCGAGGTTCGCGGGGGGCTCCTGTCCGGGAGCGCGGCCCGCGGGGCGGGCGCAGGGCCCGTCCGGAGCGCAGGGCAGGACGCTGCTGCCCGGCTGGGCCCCCGCCCTGCGCAGCGGGGAGCCCAGGCCGCCTGGCAGCCGGAGCGGGTGCCATAACGAGGGTGCTGGCACAGGAGCCCCCATTGTTTGCGGAATGTTGTTTGTTCACAGAAACATAATGAGAATCACTCGGGAGCTTGGCGTGAACGCCCGTTCCCGTTTGCAGACGAGCGCATGTGGTCAGCACGCCGGTGGGTTGGTGCAGGGGCGCTGGCGGGAGCGCTGGCGTCGCAGGGCACGCTCACACGCGGCAGGGCAGCGTCGGGGGGGTGTTTATAGGCACACGGGGCTGCTTCTGGGTTGTTGGCCATGGCTTTTAAAAATTAGACATAACAACACTGGCGTTTTTATATGCATGTAAAGAATTGCACGGACAGTGCAGTAACTTAAATCAAATTTAGGCAAATTACATGTGTAAAGACTAAGCCTACATTATGTTACTGCCAGATTTTAATAGAAATTGGAAAGATCCTCACCTAGGGGGAATTAACAAAGCTCCACTGAAACGGTGTTAATTTATACCAGAGATTGGGCTGGGGCCAAACTGCTCGGCACATTGGGGAGTCATTCCCCAAACGAAGGTCTGGCCCCTCGTCTCCAAATACTTATTAGCAGCCCAGTATTCACAGCTAGTTCAATTTCCTTCTAGTTCTGCTAATGCTCTGCTAAATCCAGAACAATAACAGAGCTGCTGAGATTTTGTTCTTTTAATGATTTTCAGCGTTTTGCTTTTAGGTAGTGCATAGTCCCTGTTGTACAATGAAGTCCTAATGAGTCAAGACTTGTGAGATGTTTTGTAAGATGGCGGTCTGGAATTTTCAGTCTGTTTTGGTTAAGCCTACAATTTCTGTTTTTTCTCTTAATAGAATTATCTGTGCCTTGGGCATTTAAAAAATACACATTGATGTGGGCATAAAAAATTAATTCCAAATTGTAGATAATTGTTTAAGCTATCAGACTTGAGGCTCATGTAGAAGAGTTTTCCCAGGACAAGTGTGTTTTCTATTAGAGTTGATATCCATCTGTCAGAAGAGCCTTTTGATTTTCAAACTTTTAGACTAAATAGTTGAGTAATACTTGCTCTGTTCTCCCCCACTCTTTCTTCCTTTTCCTTAAGAAAACACTCTTTTTATTGTTAGCAAGATATCTTGGAGTGCATCCAGAAAATGGCTGTCTCTTTCTGTGGAAGAATAGAAATAGCGTTAGACGTGAGGTTAGGTCGTGGAGAACATCTGTTGGTAAAGCCTCTGAGTTAATTGTTGAATTCCAACGTTGAAAGCTTGAACGCGGGGGTCTCGGCACCACTTCCCCCAGCCTTGCTGACGGTGAGCCCTGGCACCCAAATCAGGGCGGGCTACAATCCTGTATTCTCTGTCATAAGAAAAGA
Source organism: Nyctibius grandis (assembly GCF_013368605.1). NCBI lineage: Eukaryota > Metazoa > Chordata > Aves > Nyctibiiformes > Nyctibiidae > Nyctibius > Nyctibius grandis. Next base: position 558,332 of record NC_090681.1, on the reverse strand, counting down.
TTATCCTGATAGCATACAGGAATTGCGTTCAAACTGGAATAAATCCATCCTTTCAGCTGCGCTCCCCTCTGTCTCATGTTTTTCCTGACCAAAATTACATTACTGGGGCTAACAGTTGGTATTTAACTTGCAGTATCTCTGTAGCTGTGGTTGTTTACTTGTGTATCTGATAGCCTACGAGTCAGATATTTTACTCTACTAAACTAATATTATGTTGCTGTGTGACTCACGAGCTTTTCATTTGCTATTGATGCATCCTCCCATTTCAATTTTTAACTTTTAATTTTTCTTCTTCTTTTTAAGCTGGCTGCAGTGGGACGTTGTCAGTACTGTGCCCCAGAGAGGACAGGGGGGCTGGTGGCAGACGCCAGGCCTGGCGGATCTGCCAAACGGCCTCAGCTTCGTTGGCACGACTGGCCTGAGCGTTGCTGAAATGAAACCGTTTCGAATTTTATGTGGCCTCTTCCTTGTCAAAACCCCAGTGCATGTGGTTGTGTGATGCCATCGGAATGACTCACTGCCATAATTACATATGTTCTGAGGGGTTATTCCCATTGTATTATTAAAAACTAGTGATGTTTGATTTTTGGCAGGGACTGTCTTCCTTGTATGATCTACAGATTTTGTCAATTAAATGAAGGAAAAATAGATTTTTCAAGACTTCAGAACAAGACTGGACTTGCACTCGGAGCACTTTTTCGGTGTGGTATTGAGCTACTTTGGTTTATTTAACAGGATAAAGGCAACATCAGCCATCTCTCTCTCCCTGTTGCAGTGATTCCCCGCAGAGCACAAGGACTGAAGTGGCTTTCGTAGATAGCCCTCAAAATCATCCTGACAGAAGATACCATAGATGGTTTATCACCACAGTCACTTTCCCAACTCAGCTCCTCAGGAACAGGTTTTCAGGGATGTAGCTTACCGGAGTGGGAGGCAGGGCTCCTTGGCAAGAGGCTCCACGTTTGACGGCTCCTTAACAGAAAAAACAAAAGCGATCCCAGATATCGTTGCCTTGGATCTGGAGTTCCCAAAGTGGCAGCTGAAAGCAAGAGGGGAAAGCTGGAGGGAGGAGAAAATTGAAGTCAAACCGAAAAGGTGAAAAAGGTCTTAGAGAGCGCGGGCTGCGCCGTGCCCAGCAGGATCGAGCCCTCGGAGCGAACGTGGTGCTCAGCCCCGCGAGTTCTCGCAGGCTGGCAGAGCCTCCTGCTTTGCTCGCTGAGCGTACGCCAGCGCTGCAGATCCCTCTCACAGGAACTGAGTGTTTACTAGCAATCTGGAAGCTAAAGCATTTACATATAAATGTTTTACTTTTGTGATTGGGTTTTAATAGTCATGAAAAGTGACTTCTTTTCTGGAAAGCTGCGCGTGCCGCACGGTGCGTGTTAGCTTGCGTGTCGCAGGATTTGACGTGGCCTCCTGCAGGTGAACGGAGACGAGGTTCTAACCAGGCAGTTTTGCAAATAACAGTATGTTATCTACCTGGTTGCCTCTTTTTTTTCGACTAAGATCCTACTGCTTTTCAAAAATCGTGGAGATTCTGGCAAGCAGCTCCATCTGAACTATGGTTTGGCATTCAGCTGGGTATAATATATTATGTGTATAAATGCCATCGGCGTGATTTATTTATGGTCACTGGCATATACAGCTGGTATTTCTGTAATTTTAATAGTGTTTTTTTTAAAAATGTTATGCCTAACATTTCTTTCTGTGAAGACTATTGACTTAACGAAATCTGTAAATATATATAAAATACCCCTTTTAATGTTCTCAGACAATGTAATCCAAATAGTAGTATTAGGGATAACCCGTTTCACTATCCTACTCTATTTCCTTTAATCAAAGCTAAGATTACTTCTGAGTGAGAAATCATTTTAACATAAACATGAACTAAAAGGTATATACATTGCCTCCATCTCCATGGGGGTAGAGAGCTAGTAAATTACTGTTTGAGGAGTATGTGTGCACACATTTAACTTGACTGTAGCTGATGAAAAATACAGATTTATATTACACAGAGAGGATAAGAACATCACACAACCAACCCGTGTTTGGTGCAGTTTGTCTACTTTAGCTCCTAAATCTCAGCAAATGAGATAGAAATTAAACAGTTTCAAACCCGCAATGGTGAGCTGTTAATAGATGATTCCCTGCCCTTTGTTCCCCGTTACGTGGAATGAATTACCCAAAAGCTGAGCTGGAAACTGCAGGGTTTGAGGAGAAGTCTCTCCAGTGAATAAATGAAGATGTTTTCTATGCAACGGAGTTTCTGACAAGGATCTGTCCGTCTGTCTGTACATCAAGCAACTACTTCTCCAGTTCAGCAACCAGGTGGTCAAAGTACCCAAGGAGAACACGCGCAGAAGCCGGAGCAGCGACGTTCCCGTGCCATGATCCGTGTAGGTACGTTTGGCTTCTGGACGGTCGACAGAAGTTCCATAGGAGAGGCTCGCTCTTTCTAGACATTTTTGATCCGTTGGGATTTGACTCCAGTTTTGGTGAATAAAGCAAACAAAGCTTGTTCAGCAAACCCATTTATTTGTTTAAAGACACGCATTTTACAGTGATGCCATGGAGAGAACACCACAACAGATTTTATTTGGTGGGCTGAAAGAGAGCGTTCATGTGCATGGGAGTTGAGGTGACATCAACCTATCTTAGGAAATCTCCGTCTTGGACTGTTGTGCAAATCGCGTCGGTCAAAGGCAAAATGTTTCTAAATGCATAAATGAACCAGCTATCTGTGGGTGGGAATAAGCACAATTCTTAAGCTGATTGAAAAAAATAAAAGAAATTTGATTTGTTTTTTATATTTTCCTCCTAATTTTTCTAAAACAATTTAATTTTAAAATTGCCCATACTGAAAAATCTTGGATTTTCTTAATATGTGTTTTAAACGTTCCTTTGCCTTTCTCCCTTTTTCTTCCCATTTTGCTATGAAAGAGGAAGAAAGAAGGCAAAAGGCTACAACAGAAAGAAGTTTGTCAGTTTTTCTAAAAAACTCTAGAGTTCTATGAAATAGGTTGTGTTGATTTATTATATACAGTTTAGTTTTGAAATAGTTGTGCTGATATTGCCATGAGTTATGGTAGGGAGCCCAGTCAGTTACCAGAGCCTCCGTGTACACGAGCTCACTAATGCACCCTCGCTTCTCTAATCCTTGTTGAGAACGGGATTGAGGTACCGCAGCAGGAGGGAGGACGGAGTCGTTTATGAATTACCAAGCTGAGGTTCGAGAGAGGGTTACTGATTATTGCTGCTAGAAAGCGGAAGGGAAAAACGGTTCTGCTTCCAGGCAAGGCCATGGCACAAACAGAACAGTTATCTCACAGGCTAGCTGAGGCTGGAAGGGAAAGCGAGAGCTGAGCTTTCAGCTGGGAGACTGTCAGGAATCATCTGAACATGATCCATAAACAACTCAAAGGATGACTTTTAAGAACCTCTTTCTCTCTCTGCTTGGTATGCTGGTCGTTTATCATTGTGCTGAAATGGAATCCCCTTTAAAAGATATAACGGCTTCTTGTTTACTTAAACACAAAGTGGATGATGGGCTGAAAGGTTTTGCTGCCAGCAGAGCGGTCACGGAGCGCTTGGTACAGCTCCGGAGCTGAAACAACTGTGCAGCTCCCACGTCCTGCCCTGAGCCAAACCAGCCGCAAAGCGGACGGGGCGAAGGGAGAGTTGGGGTGTCCGCTGCCAGAGCCGAGTCCTCGGCGGGCACCACGAGCCACCGGCTCTTCGCAGGAGAGGGCCAGGGCTGCTGGGCGCGGGCAGGCGACCCGTGGGAGCGAGCAGGGGGCTCTCCCGCAAGCGTCCCCGCGCTCTCGCTGGCCCGCTCTGCCCTCCAACGCCGCAGAGCGGAGAAGGTGGTGCGAAAGCAAGCGCAGCAGAAAGCCAGGCTTAGCTTTGGGGGGAGCTTTTCCCTGCCCATCGCCTTACCAGGGGAGCTAGGAGCTTCAGCAGCGCGTCACTGATCCGCCCCAGGCACATCTCAGAGCCACGGCACCTCCCCTGGCTCCATCCCTCAGGACCAGAGGGCTTTCGCTGAACTCTAGAGGAATTAAATGTCTGCACATATTTATATCGAGGAAGCACATTTTAAAATATAGGGGAAACTGGGCGGTATGCCACGCCGTGACTCTGCCGAGGGTAAAGCTCTCCGTGCAGAGAAGGCAGCGTTCACGTGCGCCCCGCGTGGGTCTCGCCGGGTCTCTCTGTCCCGCACCGTCCTCGTCCCGGTTCCTCTGCCCAGGTGTGGGCTCTTGCAGAGCGCTTGTGCTGACCCAGGGGCACTCGGTCGGTGGCGTGCAGACCTGCAGCTTCTACCAAACTTAACAGTTTGGTTTCCTCCTGCAGAGCCCGAACTGTGCCTCCCCCTCCCGCCCGCCTTCCTCCTGCTCCGCGCCGGTGCTGTCCGGGCGGACGGAGGAGCGTGTCCCCAGCCCGGGATGCAGTCCCGCCGCTGTGACTGTACAAGCGGAGTCACAATGTTTCGGCAACCTGCGGTTTGTTGTAACCTCTCATTTCCTCAATCTGCTGCATGTTAACTGGATCCTTCAGCGGGAAATTCCTCAGGGGCTCCGCGGAGCACAGCTGGGGTCCTGCGAGCGCAGGACGGCTGGTTTGTGGCTGCAGTGCAGCTGGCAACATTTTCTGGGATTTTCTTAAAGCTTTGGTGAGATTCCCTTCCACAAGTGAGTCTCTGTCCTGTGGGACACCAGCCTCCATAGGGGCCAAGGCATGAACCACACACTCAGGAAGCTGGTTGTCATTTTGGTTTTTGTTTTTTAATTTGAAATAACTCTTTGAAGCAGATTCAGGGCAGACACCACTGACCTCTTACCACAAACGTTTAACATGTATTTGCAATGATAAAGTCATACAGCTTAAAACACAAAATAAAGGGTGGGGGGGAAGAGAAAGAGGCCACTGCCTTTGTGTGAGTCCCGGTCCCAGGTCGGGGAGAGCGGCCGTGTGGGTCCGGTCTCGTCCTGCTGGCTGCAGCTGTGCTGGGGCCACGCAGCCGGTCTGGAGTTGAGGCCTTTGGTCATGAAGTCTCGCGTCTGGGTCCTTCGTTGACTCACACTCGCCTCTCCTCCTGCAGCGTCCCCCGCGGAGCCCTGGGGAGGTGGGCTGCGGCCCTGGCTGGTGTGGGGTGGGCAGCCTCCTGAAGTATCGTGTATGTGGTTTCTGTCGGGTCTGTGGGTCAGTCTGGGAGTATATGTCTGTCTTTGTGGACATGTGTACGTGTTGTGTAGCAGTGCTCTGGTTCCGTAAAGCTTTCATATACATAGCAGCAACGAAGTCTTGCCATCAGGTGATGTAAAGGGGCAGCTACTGGGCAGGGCTGGCGGACGTTGCGGGGACCGCGGCCCCTCTCTGTTTGCTCTTCCGCTTCTTGGTGCCAGACTTAGCGTCTTTGGTGTCTTTCCGATTTCTGTTCCCATTGGCATTATCTTGCTTTCCTTGCTCGTCCTTTTTCTTCCTTTTCCCTGCAGTAAAGCAAAGGGGCACGGTGAGGCTCCGCGGCAGAGCCAGCCGGACGCAGGGCCTGCGCCCTCCCCGCGCAAGGCTGCCCGAGAGCCGCCCTGTCTGCCAGGCCGCGCTTCGCATTGCGAGCTGTTGCCTGAACATTAACAGGCAAGACAGATCAAATCAGGGTTTAGCTTTGTAGCTGTCGGTCTCCAGCAGAAGTGTTAACACTTGCATTCTCCGCGGCTGCATACCAAGCCCCTTAGCTAACGCACGCCGCTGCGCGCATCAGGGCAACACATCGGCCGTGTCTGCCTCCCCCTGCCCCCTGCTTCATCCCTGCGGTGTTAGTCACTGCTCGGAACTGGTTTCCCTCAAAACACTCAACCCGACTGCAATCCTTGTCCATCCCATAACAGGATGACCAAACCACCATTCATCCTGAAAACACTCTAATTCCAGGGAAAAACGCAGACCTAAGCATTCTGGCAGAGGAGACGGCTCCCCGCACCGCAGCGCACCGTGGGCTGCTCAGCTGCCGCGCTGCGCTCTGCCCAGGGGAGAGGCTGAAACACCCGAAAGCCCCAGGGACGTGCGGCAAGCCGTGCGGAGGGTCACCCACCGGGGGGCTGTGCCAGTCCCACCCAGGGGTCTTTCTAGCTGCCGTCACGTTGTGTTCCCTGTGCCGTAGAGGGGTGGTGAGATGCGCAGCGCATTTGTGATACTGGACAATTGGCTGAGTAATTGTGCCTGACAAATAAAGGGTGCAGGGGAGGGATGGTGAGATACTCCACGGCTGCTCACCTTCGGGACACTGGTTCTTCTGCACGGTGCATCTCCGCACCTCCGTGGTGGCAGGACACAGGGACACGTCTCCGGAGGGAGCCTGCAGAATCCGCCGCGTCCGGTCCTCGTTGCCCTTCTTGAAGCCACAGAGCTTCCTCTTCTTGGAGCAGGGCCCCCAGGGCCCCCACTCACTCATTTCACATTGTGCTGCCGGACAACAAGAGAGGCCAGCAGTAACTCTCGTTTCTCTGCTGCTGCCTCAGGACTTCTGGAGCCCTTGCACACCATCGCGCCTCTCCCCCACTGTGGCCTTGAAGGGTACATGTGTTTGCCCAGCAGCTTCCTAGGTTTTTGAGGCACCCCTTTCCTTGCCACACCGCACAAACTCTGAGTCACCCTTCACAGACACGCGGCAGCAATGCCGGGGTGCTGCTCCCCGTCTAGGCTGCTTCCCGGAGGGCTCTGCCCACTGAAGGGCTGGGTCTGGCCTGTGCCGTCACCCACTCGACACGGGTACGATGAGCCATCATCTCTGAGGGGTTTGTTTTATCATCTAAACCAAAATGTAGCAATACATGCGGCTGGACCCGACAGACACACGCAAAGCTCAGTGAAAGGTGCCCGAGCATCACTCACCAGGACTGCTGCACTCCATGGTGCCGTTGGCAGCAGAGTAGCCTTCGGGGCATGTGACGTAGCATCTCCCTTTGTGCAAATACAAACCTTCCTTACATTTTGTGCAAAAGTTTCGGCTGAAACAGGACTCACAGTTCTCAATTTTGCATTCTGGGGAAAAAAAACACAAAGCCGTCATGTAGTCTGGTGTGAGCAAAAGACATGGGAAGCTCTTGACTGCTACCTGGAGTTTGCTCCTGGCTCCAAGGGTCTGCCAACAGCCAGGGCGAGCCTCTGAACGCCCTGCCAGGCCTGGTTGTGCTACTCAGACGGAAGTCAGTTTTCTTTGCACCGTTCCCTGGTACAGGACGGGGCCACTGTGCTGCAGCTCTCATAGCCAGCAGCAGCTATGAGAGGGTGGAAGAGGTTTGGGCTGGTGCTCAGCCAGACCATCAGTCAGCCAAAGTGGGACACTGCAAATAATAAAGTCTCCTATCAAGTGCTCCAGCTGCAGCTACAGTACGGGCTGCAAAGAAACAGAGCGAGATGGAGACCTGGCCATGAGGGTGGTTTGCATGAAACTGCCAGGGAAGTGATCGCATTTTTCCATGTCCAGCTTCTTTCTGGTGCTCTGGCTGAAAGAGGCAGCCCCAGGCCAAGGATCTCCTTCAGAGAGTTGCTTGGCTATGGTGGACAGGCAGAGGAGAGAAGAAAAGGGACTTGTGCGAGCAGTACCTTCAAAACTGAAAGGATCTCCCTCCTCCTCGTTCCTCCCAGAGAAAGAGGGTGCCAGTGTGGCAGCCCAGGTAACAGAGCTTCCCCAGTGTCCTGCAGGATGCCACGTCCACAGCGTACCTGGGCGGTGCTGAGCTGCTGCAACGGGGTAACCCAGCCCTGAAGGCTTCGCTGGTGGCCCTCTGCTCTGATGGACCCCTGGTCCATCACCACCACCTGCCTGCAGCATAGCGAGACCCGCTGAGGCTCTCAAAGACCAGGAAGGCCAAAACTCAAGTCAAACCTGCATGGAAGGGCTGATGTGGGGGCAGTGGATGCTCACCCAGCTCCTGAGGGCACTCTTCGGGCAGTATCTAGTGGCTGGTCAAAGGGAAGGAGCATCTCAGCCTGGCTGCACGTTGCACCGGCCGCACAGTGCCGCGGCGGGGAAGCGCCTGGGCACCCAAGGTTAGCCAATATCAGCATCAATTATGGGGTCATTCCCTGGGTGGATCGCTGCCCTGCTCAGCACCGCCTTCGCCCCTTTGATACAGCATCTCCTCTCACCTGACCGGAGGCAGCACAACCCCCTGCAAAGCACTGCACAGCACAGCCGCCCTCCCGCGCTTCGCCCTTCCCCTCCCACCCCCATACTCACTGATGCACTTGTTCATGTCTGTATTGCGAAGGCCGAAGTATCCCAGGGGACAAGATGGTAGGCAAATCCCAATTTGCCGGATGTCGTTCCTCTCCAGAAGGATGAAGAGTTTGGGGGAACATCTCAGGCACCCGTTGAACTCGGAGCACAGGTCACAGCCTCTGGCACAGCCCTGACTCAGCTCGGTGCTAACTGGAGGAGCAAGAGAGAGGCAGGGGTTAGTGCCTGCCCGCACGGCGGGCTCTGCACGCACCGGCTTCGGCCCCAAAACACCGGCACCGCCGGCAGGAAGGGCCAGGACCCCGAGGGACACACTCGCCGCGGCTCCTGGCGCCGTCACGACCCCATGCCCGATGCCCCCGGGCGCCAGCACCACACCAAGCACAGGTGCGAGGGTTGTGACAGCGGCAGCACTGAGGAGCAGGACCCAGAGCAGCCACCAGCGCTAATCAGAGCCCCAGCGCTGCCTCCCCACCAGCCCCCGGCCTCCCAGCCCTGTCCCTCAGCCCTGCCGCCCACTCTGGTGGGCGCCCACGAGGGACATGCGCCCGGGGGGGCCAGCGCCACCCCGCCACGTCCCCTCCTGCAGCTGGCCGTGCCGCCCCGCCGAGCGACGGGCACGCTGCGGGACGCGCGGGGACCGGAGCCACACGGCGCTGGAGCGAAACCGTCTGACTAATCGTGCGCTGCACTTCAGGCCAGGCTGCGTCCCGAGCTCGATCTCGCTCAGACCCCGCTTGTGTTCGCTGTATCTGGCAGCGCAGGAGATGTCACTGCCCCCAAAATAGAGATGTGTTCTCAGCTCCTACGTTCAGTCCAAGAAAAATACTCAGTCCCATGTCTCGAGAGTTTTCTGCTTTTAATTATCATAGAAAATGCTGCTTGTTTTGAAACCAATAGCATTCTTTGCAGGCTAGAATGCAGGTTATTTTTATTAGTTTATTATGCAAGCAGTGTCCTTGTTTATAGAAAAGCTGTTGTATTTAAAAAATGTATTCTTTTAAGTACTGTGTTTACTACACTTCAAAAGCAAGCGCGGAGCACTGCAGTGTTCACGTGCCAGACCGAGAGGTAAGAAAACTTTCCTCTCCCCCCGCAGTGACCCAAGACCCCGGCAGCTCCCTGCTGCCTGTCCCAGCCCCGTCGCTGGGTCCGTGGGTGCGGAGGCTGCTGGAGCTTCAGAAAATGAAACAGAAAGCAGAGGGGGGTCCCCGGCCCCACGGACCCCCAGTGCCCGGCTGCCAGGAGGGTTTGCTGGGTCTGAGCTGGGACCTCCCCTCGGCGTTGTGGGCCCTGGCCCCTTGTCCGCAGGGACCCCCAGGGATCCAGCCCCGTCCCCCCCGCAGCGCTGGCTGCGGTGCCGAGGTCTGTCTCTATGGCAAAGCTATAAACCGGGCTACAGTGAACGGGCCCTCGCTGGAAATCGCACTTTATAGCGTTAGCCATGACATCAAGTTTTCCTTGTTCTCACAGGGCTCAGCAGTCCCAGTTTTAATCTAAAATCACTCACAGGAGTGGGGCCTGGGGAGCCCCCGGGGCTCGCGGGGCACCCTGGGGCTCTGCCCAGCTCTCTGCGCTGGCAAACACATTCACTCTCTGCACAAACCGTACAGCATCACGAGAAGAAGGAGAGAAGAAAAGTGTTTCATACATACTTCGTCTTTGCCTCTTGCCCTTCACCACTTTGCTGCTGCCTGTTAGATCCATCGAGCTTAGAAAAACCACCACCACAAACAGTCCAAGCTGCATAGTAACTCTCCAGCGCTGCAGCCCCTCCGTCGCAGGGTGGTCGGAGGAGCCCGCTCCACAGCTGGGGATCTCTCTGCTGCTGCTAAAACGTCTCAGGCGGGATCAGAGCTGAAAGTCTGTGCACAAAGCCTGGTACGGGACCATATCCACAAAATACATCAGCCACAGCGAGCTTAGGTAGCAGGTAACATGGCTCTACCTTCATCCCCGTAAGGAGCGCAGGGGCTCGGCTCTAGTCCCATCTGGGGGCTCTGGCAGCGGGCGTTAGCTGCTTGCAGTTTCCAAGTGCACTCGCAGGAGCTGCAAAGGAAGAGGAGAACAGATTAACTCGCTGGTCGACATCGCTCCTGTAACGGCTGGGCTCGCTGCTGCGGTGGCCAAGCACGGAAGCCGTGGGGCGAAGTGGGAAGCAGCGTGCAGGGGGTGCAGGCAGACGGCGGCACCCGGAGCGGCGCGGGGCGAGTCGCCCTCCAACCTCATCCACAAGTCACTCTGTTGCTTAATAGCAGTTAGCACACGTAGAAACGCCCGACGCAGCTTTGCCATCTGCTGATGCTGCACGCAGTTATAGCTGCAACTTGTTTAAAATAGTGCCAGTCCCCCTCGGCCGCCCCTCCTCGCGCAGCAGATGGCCTCTGCGGACTGCCAAGCGCGCAAGATGTTTCCCATCAAGTGGGCACCTCTGGGGCTGGTAGTCGAGCCGAGCAGAAAGCGAGCCTGCAGTCCCAAGCAGAGACGGGGCTGTCTGGGGACAGGGCGGGATCATCCCGCGAGCTGCCCGAACCGCCGCGTTTCGGCTCGGAGGGAATTTCCAAACCTCCCAGCTCCCCTCGCCCCGGAGCAGCAGGGAAGGGGCCGAGCGCGGGAGCTGCTCTGCCCAGGGCCCCGCGGGCAGGGGGAGCCCGGCGCTGGGCAGCAAGCGTGGCTCTAAGGGCCAAGCGGCGGCCGTGAGCTGCCCAACGTGCGTGGCAGGATGGGGCCATGAGATGGCAATGCTGGGGGACAGGCTGGGCAACAGACCAATTGCTCTGTGTGAACTTCTTGGAGAGCAAATAAAGCCGCTGCAGCAGGACAGCGCCGGACGGCAGCCCAGCGCGCAGGACACCGGCACAGCCAGCCCGGGAGCCACCGCGTGCCCCATCCTCGCCCTGGAGCCCCTTGCCCGGCTCTGGGGAGAGGCAGCGCAGGCAGGCTGCTGCGGGGCGGCCGGCTGCTCCCCCGGGAGATCACCCGGGAGGTGGTTTTCTGTGTGCCCTGCGGCTGGCCTGCAGGAAAGGTGACCTCCGGGCTGCACCGGGTGCGCTGGCACTGCCGCGCAGGGCCATGCTCTTCTCTCTGCAGCTGGCAGAGCAAAGCCCCGCCAGCAGCTCTCATTGTGTGGGAATAAAGGCGACAACATTCACTCTGTGAGGTCAAATGAAACAGAAAATGGTTTTAATCCCTTTATAATAACTGCACAATCGCTGATGCCCCAAATGGCCAGTGGCAACGGTGACAGAACGAAGCCTGGCCGCAGCCCGTGTGCTGCCAGTGGGACGGACATGGGCCCTGGGGTGCCGGCCCCCTCCCATGCCCACCGTGGGGTGGGGGACCTGCTGCAGGTCCACTGGCCGGAGCAGCCCCCCTGCTCCAGCCCAGCTGCAGGGTGGTTACGGCTACGGCAGCAAAATACCTGGATGGAGAGGGCTGCCCACAACAGCGACAGCATCTTGAGACGGCTGCTGCAGGGAGACATGACCCGGGTGCTGCTGGGCCTTGTAGCACGTGCCTCGACGCCGAGATGTGCCCAGAGCAGGCACCTCAGGGCAGCTTTGGCTCCCGTGTGCCGGCGAGGCCTGGCGGCCATCGGGCTCTGCAGGTGCTGCCATCATCCTCCCGCCCCGATGGCTTTGAGCTTTCCACCGTGTCCCTGCTGCGACTCTGCCCGGCTGCTGGGGCAGGAGCACAGTGCTCCCCATGTGCTTGTCGTTACAGCCCACAGCTCATCCACAGGATGTTCAAACAAATAATTAGTCGCTTGTGTAAACACCAACTTGTCCTGTGCTTCCAAGTCTGTTTGCTGCAAGCTGCTTTGTAAACACTGTCAAGTGCTTAAGCTGGGTTGTTGGGAGCGTTACCCGAGCGGAGCGCGGTGCGAAGCGGGGATCCCCCCCCAGCCCCACAGCCTCCCTCTGCCCTGGTCTGGCTGCCCCTTGTCTTCAATTCCGGCGGGTCTGCAGGTGAGGCGCGCTCGCAGGAAGCACACGCTGGACCCGCTCCATCCTGCAGTGTTTACACAACAGTCACAGTTTAGGCAAAGCCCCCTCGGTGCGGGGACAGCAGCAGGGATATTAGGGGCAAACACAGCCCCAGCGTGCCAAGAGCCAGCGTGAAGCTTGTGCCACCACCACATACCCCGTCTCTCAGGGCTTGTTCAGTGCCAGGGCAGGGAAGTGCCATGGGAAACCTTGAGGCCACAACTCAAACCAGACAGGCACATGCTTTTTTCCTCCTTGTTTCCTTGCTTTCTAGCCCAAAGAGAGCCTTAGCCTCCGGCCACAGCTGCCCACTCAGCACAGAAAATCTACTGACATCCTGGATGCTGAAAAGCCGGTGCCAAGGCGGGTCTCTAGCACGATCCCCATGTTTCAAAACCTCCCTGCAAGCACTCAGTGTCTGCGGCGTGCCCACTGGCAGAGGCTGCAGCACAAGGGCCGGGCTTCCAGCTCTTCCCACCCTCACCTCAGGACACAAATTATGATTCTTTCTGCTATTGCAGCCATCAGTCAAGCTCAGGTTGCTGCAAACAATTTCCAGTCTAAACATTAGCAGGATTTATGCCATTATCCCATCGACAGGAAGAATTTGGGGGAACCTGAATTGCTCTGAATTCATTTATGGAGAGACCTGGCCCCTGCATCTGAGATCACAGTAAGCCTTGTTTGCAATTCAATCAGGATAAATTGGTCCTTGGGAGCTCAAATACAAACCAGAAAATGTAAACCATCCAGATAATTTACCATTAGTCCTCCTACACACAAGGTGAGAAAGACCAACGTTATATCCCCAGGATATTCGAGACCTAATCCGCAATAACGAATTTGCTGATATATTGCCTCTTGCTGAATGTATCAGGCTATCCGTAATGTAAACGGGCTCTCCAAAGGTTTACTGAGTCTGGGAGAGAAGGACCAGATGCTTGTGCAAGGGCTGGGGGCAGGACAAAGTCCGATTACAGCAGCAGCGGTAATGAACCCCTGGGAACCGCCAGGTCGGCTGCCAGCAGCCAGCTGGACGTCAGCCCCGAGTGCAGGAGAATTTGGGTTTCCAGGTCCTGGAGCTGATAGAAAATTTGAATTTCCCCTTGGCACTCTGTTCAGGGGGTGCAAATACGCAAGGAGAGCAGGTTTCAGAAATATCTTTGCCTGCAGGAAGGGTTGTGGTTTTGCAGTGGGTTACCCGGGTTGGTTTGGTCCCAGCAACCTCCCAGCCTGGCGCCCGGCATCAGGAGGCACTGCTGGTGCTCCCTGAACCTGGTGTCCCTGCTCTGCCTGCACCATCCTGCCTGCACCGGGTGACCCCCGTGGCCAGAGCTCCCTGCCTGCCCCGCCGGCCCGGCAGCAGGAGGAAGGCAGTGCGCTGCCACAGGTAGCGGGTTTGGGGCCCTCATTCCCTTGGGGAAAGTCTCTCGCTGTTGTTCCGAGGGGGTTTCCCTGTCAGCAAGGCAGACACAGGGCTAACGAGAGCAGCACCGTGGAAGGTCCCACGCACGCACGGCTGGGCCATCGCGACTGCCACAGGGCATCTCACACGCCTCCAGCAGCACACACCTCTGCACATGCGCACGCAGAGCCACTTTCTGCTGCTTAATCCTTGAAGCAATAAAAGAAAGCTGCATTAAGTCAAATTTCCGAACCAGAAGGTCTTCATTTGATATTATATCCGAGTGCCAAGTTCTGCAAAATCGCTAACCCATAAACTTCACTGAAAAAATAAAATAATAAAACCCAATCTGGCAGCAAGAGTTCTCCGCAGCATTGTTGAGGTCTGACTCTTTCCACCAGCTTCTGCACTGCGTTCCCCGGATCTGCGGAGCCGTGCTGTGACCCGCTGATGGGGAATATGCCGAGGGGAGGCTCCTGCCCGCGGCCGCCCCTCTGCCCCAGCCGGGCAGCGGGGAGTCGCCCCGGGGCTCTGCCGCAGCACCCCAGCCTCCCCGCCGGCTCCAGCCCCGCTCCGCTCAGCACCAGCTCCTCGCCCGCCTCGTGCGGTGCCCGGCACAGTAGCTGCTCCAAGTAATGCTGCAATTAATAGTGCCACAGGCCTCTCTCCGGGAGCGCTTGTGCTTCAGCATTGTAAAACATCAGGAAATCTTTTACTGGGGGATTTCCATTGCTCTCTCCGCTAGCGCAGAGAGGCGGCGCGTTGGTCTGGAGGAGAGGGAAGCAGCAAAGCCCTGCAGCAGGCTGCAGGCTCCTCGTGTGCTGCGTCTACACGGAAACGGAGCAGCGACAGAACACGCACCAGTCGTCCTGGCAGGCACAGCTCCGGCACCCGGGAGGCTGCCTGGGAACTGCTGCCGCCGCTGAAGGATCAAACCTGTTTCTATTAGGTACAACTTCCTGTAGGTTTAAGCCTTCCCACAGTTCAACAACTCACTGAATGCCAGCCAGGGACAAAACGCACCAGAACAGCAGCAACCAAAGCGAATTTCAGACCAGGAATTGCAAAACAGCCCGTTTCAGAGCAACGCAGACCGGGGCACTGAAAACCTCGCTCTTCCACCAGAAGGGCTCCTCAGCAGCCCTCAGGGCCCTATTGCTGCGCAGGAACGTGCTCAGCAGATTCCCTGGGGAGGTGCAGAGCAGATACCCACCGTGTTAGCCTATAGCCCCACTCCCAGAGACCCTGAGCGTGACAGCGACTGGCACCACCGGGACAGGGGGACCAGCTCTCTGAGCTTGGCATCCTTTGCAGGACATCCTGCAGCCAGCCTGTGCCACCTGGTCGCACGCGAGCGCCTGGGGAAGCTGCAATCCCGGAGGATCATCCTCAGGGTCAGGTGGCTGGTGGGTACGGCTGGAAAGCTGTGTCTGTGCTTGCCAAGGTCTCGGGCAAAGACGGGCACTGTCCTTGGGGGAGCCGACAGGTTGCCCCTGCAGCCCCGGAGCGGGTGCCCTGCACCCCGGCTCGCTCCCCGCCGTGTCCCTCAGGGTGGTGCTGCTGCTCTCGCAGCGGCCGCGCCGGAGCTGGGGAGCTGATCCAGCTGAAACGAGCCTTTTTTCCAGGGTGGTTTCCAGGCATGTCGCAGCGCCAGCATTCCCAGGCCTGCGGTGCTGCCACTGTCCTCCCATCCAGCCTCCATGGCCCCAGCCCCGCAGCGGGGATGAGGTGATCAGGCAGTCAGGAGTTCACCTGCTCCAGGGTCATGGAGGGACTTCGGACAAAAGCGTTCGAACTGGAGAACAATTTGGGGCAATGTTTCACTGCAAGTGCTGGGTCCCAGCGGGATCTCAGCATAAACCTGGCCACGACAAACAGCTCTGTAAGTGCTGCCCCAAGTTCACGGACCTTCAGCTAACAGGATTTTTTGCACCGGTACCCGCCGACCCCTGTGCAGGAGGGCAAGGCTCCATGCCTGCCGTGCCATGCAACATTTGCTTCTGCCAGTATTGCCCTATTTTAATGCCTTTTACTGCAAGACACCCCTTTAACCCAAACCACATCACCTGAACACCCCCTCGTCCGTCTCCAGGGCCGTTCAAGGGAACACACGTGCCTGAGCCTACAAGAAAGCCCAGCAGTCCCGGGGTGACCATTCCCCAGTCACCCGCACTCGCATCTCGCAGCACCTCATCTCAGTCGGTGCAGAGGACCAGGAGGACAGACGCTGAAACGTCACCTTGACCCGAGCCCTCGCTGGGGAACCGTGTCCCAGCCTTGCTGTGTGAGCACGCTGCAGCGAGCCCCGAGCCCTCGCTAACCCCCAGGCTCGGCAGCCCAGCGCCAAGATCCAGCAGCACATCCCCTGCACATCAGCTTGGGGTGTTAACACAGACATCTAATTATTACCATGATCACTGTCAACCATTTCCCCACTGATACCCCGTCCGAAAACCCAGGGAGTACGTACTCACCCTGCACTCCCCTGCTGCCTGCCGTGCCCCCATGGGTGCTGTCCTCTGCAGGAGGCTGAGTTAGGCGCAGCCAGGACAATATTGAGACAGCAACTGCTCACTGCCTTGTCCCCTCGTTGCTCAGCTCGGGCACGCTCCCATCTCTCGAGGCGGTGGGAGAGCAGGCAGGGCACCGCAGCCCTCTGCGCGGCACTCAGCGTCTGCGCCGCGGCCGGCGGGACCCTGCGGCTGCTCCAGTATCAGCAATGAGCTCCAGCGCACTGATCAATATAGCGACCAGCTCTCCGTGCCCCCGTCCCAGGTCTGGGAAGGTAGGACAGCGGCCGGGGACAGCGCGCAGCAGCCCAGCTTCCCTGCAAAGCCCCACGCACCTTGGGGGTGGGGGAGACGGGGATCCCAGCAGCTCGTGCTGTGATTTCTCACAGCTTTCATTGTCTGAACTCATTATCCACATTGCACAAGGCAAACCCGCAAGTCGGATGCTGACAAGGCTTGCGTTCCTCATTAGCAGCCCACATTGCAAAAGCTTCATCTAAACAAACATGCATTCTGAAACCCTTACCTCTGACTTGTCACTCCCTCATCACTGCTGAAAAGACTCTACTGGTTTCTCAGTTTTAAAATACTACAAGACCAACTAGAAAAATCCTCGGTTCCTCCAGAGAAAGTTACATGCACGTTTCTGTCAAAAAAAATGAAAAATATATTCATGGCGAGTTCATGGAGCAGTCTGGTGCGTTTGGGTCTGGGGGTTTTGTTCACTTGTTTTTTAAAGCAGGTTTCTAACGGCTTCCCAGGTTTTGCGCAGAGAAACAAACCCTTCTGTGATGTGCAGGTTTTCAGCTCGTAAAGATCGCCCAGGCTAGTTCATACTCCATCAGCCCACGCTGCTCCCTGCGTATGCAAAGCAGAAAGTATGTGATCATATCAGAGCAATTTGCACATTAATAAATCCTGGTCTCAATGCCGTAGACTCCATCCCCATCCACCGGGTAGGGGTTTTTTATTATTATTATTACCAGAGTATCCAGCTTTGTAAAGGCATCTAGTGCAAACTCCTGCATGAGGGAATTCCACCCCACTAGTACCACCTCCTAAGACAATATCCAGCCAAAATATTGTGACTGTTGCAAAACCCGGACTGGAGCTCCACAAAGGACCTTCCAGCATTGCATCCACAGCCAACGGGGGCTCAGTAAATCACTGCAGAGTGACACACCATCGAGCTGGCTTTGTAGTCTTTTTTATTTATGACAGTTAATTCCGAGTTATTGCTAACATTTCAGTGGTAAGTGGCATATGAAGTCATCAGCTGTCACAACTGCATCTGTTAATAAACATGTCAAATATTAAAAGCAGCTTATTATCCTCTGGAGGGGGGAAGGCACTAAGGCGAGGAGCTCGAATGCCTGCTTATTTTTCAGTCTCTGTGCAGCTGGAGGAAATGCTCAGGCTCAGGCGAGCGGCGTGACTGCGGTGAGGCTGCGCTGGGACCCCTGCCCTCTGTCACACCTGAGCAGCCCAGGACCTCTCGTCCCCGCGCCATTGTCAGCTCCCCTTCCCTCCTCCGCCTGAACCGGGGCGGCCAGCAGGGACGTGGGACCGACCCCTGCTTCGCGCAGGCGCGCGGGGGAACGTCAAGGTGCGGGCACCTTCCCCAAGAGCCACCGCGCTTGGCAGGCTGAGCAGGATCCGGCCTGGGCACCATCCAGCAGCTCGCCCTCGCCAGCCTTCTGGCACGCGATGCCATCCCAACCCGGCTGCACTCAGCAGCAGGTATCCCCAGCCCGCTTGTCCACCGTGGAAGAGACATGGGGGAGCCCGGGGTGGGCGCAGGAGACCCCCAGCCTCTCTCATGCCCCCTGCACCGGGGGCTGGCATGGCGAGCTGGTGCTCCGGGGACACGCGGCCACGGAGCTGTGCTGGACCCTGCGCCGGTGACACTTTCCTTGTCCAATTGCCTCTGGCTTTCTCAGGCTGAAGGTAATTTGCAGGCTGTGCTTTTTGAGGGGTGCTGCAAAAATCAATGGCAATATCTTCTAAACTCTCTCCGTGAAGGTTATTTGGCTGTAACACAAGGTAGTGTCCTTAAAGCCCAAACCAGTGATCTGCCATGGGCAGGAGTCAGGGAGCTGCAGAAGGAGATGCACTGAATGCTTCGTCTTCCCCCTTTTGTAGGTCAGCTTCTCCAGCCATCTGAACATGTTTCAGTATTTATTTCAGGTGTAAGATCCACTCAAGCAGAAGCCATAATTCTTCTGTAATGAGTAAAATTCTGCCTTAGTTTCCAAGTGTTCCTAGGGACATCACAGGACAACGTGCTGATGGGTGGCACCCATGCCAAGCAGGGTGACTCACCATGCAGTGCTTAGCAAAAGTCTTGAAGCAACAAGGACCAGCCTTATCTTCACTTGATCCTCCCCAAGCTTGCAGGGCTCCTAGCTGGAAGCCAAAGGGCATAGGCTCCTCCAAAGGCTGTGACGGGCCCTATGGTGGCTCCTGAATCCCCTCCCAGGTGCCTTGCTGGGTGCCAGGGCAGGTCCCCTTCGATACCCCGCTGCCCACAAGCCCCCGCTGAAGATGGGTCTCTGAGCATCCCCAGCAGTTGCTGGCACGAGCCCTGGAGCTCTTTGTGGGACTCAGGACAGAACTGGCAGCCCTGAGGAAGAGGAGGGTTGGGGTATGGGACATGGCATGGAGCAGCCCCCCAGACACACTGGGGTTTGAAGAGTCCCACGGATCTGCATTCTTCACACACTTGCAATCGTCTCTGCTTTGTGTGGGGGCAGGTATGAGCACAAAGACGCAAAATAACCCAAAACAGGCAAGAAGGAAAATTCACCCTTTGTGCAGCTTTTCCTTTGCCTTGTGTTTGTGTTAATGCACGTGTATATGGAAGTTTTATTCATCCTGAATTTTATTTGGCACCTCGTTAAATGTCCCTGGTTTCCTACTTGAAAACGATATCTTCTGAGATCATCGCTATCTCACAGGAGCGTTAGGGAATGTGTTTCAAATATTGGGCAGATGCAAAGTGATCACGATTGCGAGTTTCCATGTTAAAGACCTTTTCTATTTATTTCTGGAGGTTTTTTTCCTGTTCTAGGAAATTCTGAAGCACCATCAAAAGTTGGCCTGGGACAAAATCTCTTAGCTGATTGTAAGGGTGAAAAACCTCATAAACCGAAGATCTTGTATTTTGTGCTTGCGTTGAGTGGCCAGACCTTTTGCTTTCTAATCTCTCTCAGGGCACTGCAGCTCCAGTTGGCAACTGTAGATCAAGTTTCAGTCTGGAGCAAATGTTTATAACTGAGCAATAAACCCCGAAGACAGAGCTCTATAATGGAAATGCTGACAAACCCAGATGCAAGAGCAGGGCTACTGGACACGTCAGTAATTAACGAGCGCAGCAGTATCTGACGGAAGGCGGAGGAGGCGTGCTTGCTGGCTTCCTCGTGTTAGAAGGTATCATTGCAGAGGACAGTAAATCACACTAAATCCTGCCTTAACACCCTCAACAATAAATCCAGCATCAAGTCCCAGATTTCTTCCCCTTCTGACAGGCAGCTAATTTACCATTTTGGGGTTTTTTTAGCTAATGGCTGTTGAGGCTGATCCTAAATTAATCCTAAACAGGCTGTTTCTCTCTTGTACAAAGCAACATGAAATTCTACATTTTAGTGGGGTAAAAACGCCGAGCGGCTCCAGATTGCAAGCAGAGCTGCTGACTTGGGCGATTTTCTCTGCTGCCCACAGAAGCTCTTGCCGAGCAGGTGCCCAGCAGCCGGGGCTCCTCCGGCCGGGCCACACGGGCGCAGCAGCTCGGCAGGCGGTAGCGGCAGCCCCAGCTCCCGGTGCCAGGGGAGCATCACCCACGGCCGCGGCTCGCCCTCGGGAACGCACTGTGCGGGGAAAGGGGGCATCGGGATGTTCCCGGAGCAAACAGAGGGCACCTGAATTCACTGGTTTCGGTTGCATTAGCTGTCAAAGGCAGCAGCAGGTCTAATCCTGCGCTACAGGTATCACCCAGCCTGGGTGACCCTGCCCGATGGGCTCCAGCCTTTCCCCGGCGGGCCTCCGTGTCCCGCTCCGCATGAAGCCGCTGCTGCCCCACTCCTCCATTTCTGCAGGGGAAGCGCTGACTCCCCCATATCCCCCAGCCCACCGCTCAAGCGCGTGGGTCCCCTCCCCATGAAAAACCTGCCATGGTCTGAGTTCATCCCTCTCCGGTTCCTGCCCCGCATCCCCCTCTGCCTCTCTTGGCCCGGGGAAGTTCTCTCTTCCACGGAAAGCCCACTCTGCCCGGGGACCACAGGGACTTCCAGGCTGGGGACGAGCTGCCTCCTGCCAGGAGCTGCGTCCCTCAGCCTCTGGGCGCAGCTGAGGGCAGGGGGCCCTGGGGTGCAGGCGGAGGGTCTGCGCCCAGCAGCTCCAGCACTGAGCGCCGCAGCTTCTGTCAGACCCAGGGCTCTGCGCCCTCGACATTAACCCTGTGTGCAGAGGCAGGTACCAGTGCCTACAAGTTCTCAGCTGGCACAGAGGGTGCATTACTCACTCCTGGTGCCTCATCAGCCTTTGATAATATCTCAGCATAAGCAAAAAGCAAAAAAGACGCTCACCGAGAAAGCAGAAGGAAAGCAAGAATGTCCTGAAGTTGTCTCTGACACTCCTAGCCTCGACCTGTGGAGTGCTGCTTCCCTGCACCCTGCTCCACACAGAGGTCTCCTTCTCAGAAGGCTTATCTCCTGCAGGATGATTGATAGCCTGGGCAATTGTTTTTAATAATATCTGAACACCTGCAGTCCTCAGTCCCCAGTAATACAGTTATCCCAAGTGCCTAACTTATTGCATAAACAAGTGCTCTGGTTGCAAAGACAACTATCAGGTTCCTGACACAGGCTGCACAAGCCGTGCTGGGGGGTCAGGCGTGGGGGCACGCAGGATCATGCCTTCCACGGGGAGATGTGGGAGCAAGAGGAAGGGGAGCTGACTCTCCGATAGGATCACCCAGGCGTGCCTCTTCTCCCGGGCAGAACAAGCAAGCCTGGGCCTTTGGCCAGGCAGCGCTGCTCCCCAGCCTTGCTCAGAGGGGACAGTGCTGGCAGTGGCCGTGCCGGGGAGCGTGTCTCCATCCCGGAGTGTCCCTGGGGAGGTCACCCCGCTTTGGTGCTGAGCAGCGTGAGCTGCAGAGCCATGAAAACGGATTCTGCGTAAAACTGTGGGTGAAGGAAGAGCAAGATCTGCATGCCCCGTCCCGGCCCAGCCGTGGCGCGGGCAGCCAGCCGGGTGCCTGCCTGGCCCCCCACGCCGCCGTGGGCAGGTCAAGAGGGGCGAGCAGGACTGACGCGCTTTGTGCTCGCCAGGCACGGGCAGGGAGGCCGAGTGCCGGTGGCGGACGTGTGCGCCCCGCTGAGCTACCCTGCTTTTCAGGATATCCCTTTCACACCGTGCCCCGTGCAGGCTGGACATTGCGCCTCTTTCCAAGGAGCAACGTTATGCACACGTTGGGAAACGCTCCTTTCTTGTTTGCTTCGAAGGCCTTTTTCCCCTGTTGTTTGAGGAATGCTGTTTGAATTAGCTCCGCGGATTGCAAACAGACCCCGTTGTTTTCCTTTCCCAGTGCAGGGAGGCTTCTGTTCTCTTTGGCCTGCTGGATTAACCAGGGGGCCTCACACGCTGACCCCTCTGCAGCTCAGGGAAGCTAATTTAATCCCAATATTGTTACAGATCACAGCAGGATGGATCTCACAGATTCCTTAAGGCAAACCAGCACTGAGCTCTGGCAAGGACAGCAGTGCACTGTGTTTGTGGAGGCAGGAGTTGCTACAATTTTTTTCTATAAAATTTCCTCTACAAAGCTCCTGAGGCTGGGAAGGAGGGCAGCGCTGGTGGGACAGCAGGGGCACCTTGGGCACGGAGGTCCCACTGAGGAGGTGTTCCTGCTGCATCCCCCAGCATCCCCTGGCACGCAGGAGGGTGGAGGGCCACCCTGGATCCTGGCAGAAGAGAAGGAGATGCAGACTGGCATCTCCTCACTGTTTCTTTCTCCTCGTTACTTTTTTCCCTCCTGGGACTGGATTTTTGAGGTGTGTTGTCATCAGGCCATACAGGACAGCCACAGCCAAGCCATGCCTGCTCCCACCGTGAGCGGGGCAGGGCAGGGGGTGCGGGAGCCATGGGCATTCACAGGGGAAGCCCACCCTCTCCCAGTATCGCCCTGGGGGCTTTGATGTTCGGGGAAAAGTAAATTGCTGTTAAAGACAAGTTTAAATGATGACACACCACAGGGCTGGGACTTCCAGAGTTTCTTGTAACTCTGTCCAGAGCTGAAAGAGGAAGAGGCCACTGGCATAGCCAAGAGGACATGAAACTGAGAGCCTCTGCAGCAGGAGCGGCTCCGTGAACAGCTTGTCCCTCTCCAGGCTTCGGCCCCCTCCCTTCTGCCTCTGCTGCTGTTGCACCCAGCAGCAGCAGGGCAGGAGCTGGTGCTGCCGTGGGGCCAGGCTGGCCCCACTTCCCTGGGAGCACGGGGCAGAGTTTGGGGAGTGGGGTTGGGACACCCAGGGGAGTCACAGCCCAAGAACGGGTCCTGGGAGGCTGGGCACAGGGATGGGAGCTGGGCATGTGGGCCACTGCTCAAGCCCATCCTCCTTTCTGCCACAGGCAACTCTTGGGAACATTCCTGCTGGATGACATTTCCCAAGGCATTGAGAAAAGAAAAAAAAAAGGCACTTTTTTCCCAATATAAATTCTTGCAACATTAAAAAAACCACACAATAGCTGTAAGCCCTGAAACGGCTGGGGGTAAAAAAGCTACAGCTTGGCATGGAAACAGCACTACCATCCCCACCAACCGGTCGAATCCCAGATGTGAGGCATCATGTGTGACAAGACCCCAGAGGAAGGACACGCAGGAAGCCTGTAATTGTTGTGGGCTCCCATCGCTCTATGGAGATGCAGGCTGGTGACCTCGGGAGTCCCGAGTCCCTGTCAGTAACCTGCAGCAGCAAGAGCAGAGAGCCAGGGCTGGCTGGGCTGGCTCCGGGACCGACACGGGGCCCAGGAGTGCCTGGGGACAGGGTGAGCTCTGTCTCTGCTCCCCGCTGCCTCAGCTGGGCCCTCGCAGAGAGCAGGCTGCCAGCGGGAGGGACCCTCCAGTGGTTTTGGGACCCTCAGATTGTTTTGTGACCCTGGGGCGGTTTGGGAACGCTGCACGAGCTGGAGGTTCCCACTGACCCGCAAAGGGCCGTGGCACCGACGCTGGTGCTCGGGGTTGTACCGAAGTGGCACCGAAGGGGCACCGAAGGGTGAACGGTGCCTGTCCCCATGTCCCCACTGACAGCGGGCAGGCATGCCCTGGGGAGGGGCTGCGCAGGTCAGCCCGGGCCCACGCCGGCAGACAGGAATAACACCGATACGGAAACCAGCCTAAATAAACCAGCTGAAAACATATCAGGTTAACGTTTGGACTCGATGATCATAAAGGTCCTTTCCAACCAAAACGATTCTATGACTCTATGTGTTGAAGGATCCTTGTGCAGCAAAAGCTGTAGAAATGTGCTTGCTCTGCCACATTCTCTGAGACATTTGCTGTATACCTATAATTATTTTAATTACAATTAAAGACGATCTCCTGTGACTGTGCTGAAGGAGCCCAGTCAGGGCCGTGCGTGCGGCCTGCCTTCTTTGCATGGCGGCTTTTCAGAGATTTCCAGGGGAGCCAAAAGCTTTGCTGGTGTGGATGGGATATGTCTGCGTATTGTGTTTTAAACTGTATAATTAATTGAATGCAGTGCTCTGCAAGGAGCTAATTCCGCCGAGGGACTTTGGTAGTCGTACAGACATTGAGAGGAGCAAGGCCCAGCCCCGCGCACGGCGGGGAGCTGCAGGGAGGAGGCCAGGCCCCGCCGGGGCCGGCCCCACTTTCGGGGATGGAGGAGGCAGGGTGGAGAGCGGGGTTCAGGCTCCGGGGGCTGGGGCACGGGGGAGGCCGAGGTGCGGAGGGTGAGGGGAAGAAGAGGCGGTGGAGGGCAGGACGGCTGCCATGCCGGGGCAGGCCCAGCCCCAGCCAGTGGGCCTGCAGCTCGGCGGGAAGGACGAGCAGAAAAGTTGTGGCAGCTCTTCCCTCTATCTCTTTCTGCCTTTTTTTCCCTTTCTTTCAGTTTTTGGAAGTGTTTGTCACACAGGACCTCAATGTGAGGCTGGCCCAGCCTGCACCCCACATTGCCCTGTACTGCAGCACATACTGCACACAGTGTCCCCTTTAAATACCTCTGTCTGCACGGGAAGTGTTTGTACATGTTTTAAATGTCTTCAAGATGGCAGCATGGAGAAGAGAACGGATTGAGTCTGGCTTTGAAAGATGGCAGAACAGAAAGCAGTGATGGGAGGCGAAGGGAAGAACGCCCGGCTGGGCAGCAGAGCGGGCACTGCTGGAGCCCGTGGCCGGCTCCAAGGTGCACGACGCGTGTGTGTGGGGAAGGAAGGGCAGCACTGCTCCTCGCTTTGCGTCTTTGCTCCCTGAGGAAGCGCTTAGGTCGTGCTGGGCAAAACTGTCTGTGCCCAGCCACTTCCCGATGCAGTTTCAGCAAATACATGTTAGATGCTGTTTCTTGGAGTTGCCTTTTCATTTGCAAGGGGGGAGAATAATAACGCTCCCATGACTGCAATGTCGGCAAGAGAGCTACCGCAGCCATGACAGCCTCTTGTAGTGCCTCTGCCCTGGGACCTTCGGAGTTTCATTTCCAATTAAGTTTTTCATATGGTAACATTCAGAATTTTGATGGGAGATGAGGCTACTTTTGTCTAAGAGAGAACATACTTTCACTGTTGCGCCCGGCTCAGGAATGAGTTCTCCACTATTGAAATGTAATTTAATTTATCTCCATGGATTTTGTGATGACTAGAATTTGTTCTAAGGAGACCTTTAAAGGAGAACTTTTGCATTATTAAATGTATGTGTTAGGAAGTCGAGTTCTGGCATCTTCTGATAACCAAATTTCTTTTCTATCCTCCACTATATCCATCATGATAAAAGCCCCTGCCAAAGCCCTAACTCAAGCCATGCTTCTGGCATATTGTGAAACGAATCAGGAAAAAAAAAAAGAAACCCACAAGATGCTCTAGTCCCATATTTTTTTTAATCAAAGTTTCAAGGATATTGATGGTTTACCTCATAAGGTAAACATTTGTAGCCCAGTTGCTTTCCCAGGGTTAAACCAGAAACAAGTGGCTAGCTGAAACTGCAAGTAATTTGCTCTGACAGACTCCGGTCGGCTTCAAAATGAGTTTTCTTAAATCACAGGCCCTGTACACGCGGAGCAGTGGCACTGGTACCTTCCCACGGAGGGCTGCAGGACGACCCCATTTTCCGGGGATGAGCCCAACGGACACCCGGCTCCTGCAGTGCCCCAAGGCATTCCCTGCCCACGGAGGCAGCTCTGTGCCCTGGAGGCGATGGGCGAGGGACCGTTGTCCCTTTGTCCCTGCCTCACCCTTCCATCATGGGGAGATGCTGCCTGTCTTTGCGAAGCCACGTGCTGGTCTGGGCCAGCAGCGGAATTCCCACCCCGGCATGTGCCTGTGCCCCCACAGCACATGCCTGGGAGCAGGGGTACAAGTGGGGCAAGCCAGATCCCTGCGGGGACACTGGGATGACCTGGGGCAGGTCCCCTTGGACTGCAGCGCTGATCCCTCGGCTACATGCTCCTTCAGGCCCCCGCCATTCCCAGATACAGCCCAAGAGATGATGGAGGGGGCAGCTCTTGTGCCAGCCGCACCCTGGGGTCATGGGCATGGCCCTGGGACCTCAATCCCAAACCCGAGATAGGGACACTCCAGTGATGGGTACGGCACACACAGCTCTGCCAGCAAGTTTCTCCTGCCAGCTTCCGCACAGCATGCTGGAGGGGACAGCCCAGGGCAGGCAGCGCAGCCCAGGCTGTCCCCTCGGAGCAGGACTTTGGCAAAGAGGTGCTGAACATTTTGAGGTGCCCCTCAGTCTCTCTAACGGCACCACTTGTGCCACCCTCCAACGGCACCAGTCACGGCTAACCCCAAGGTGAGCTGCAGTGGCAGTGGCTGGGATCGGGAGCAAGTGGGTGCAGGCAGGCCAGGGTCGCGCTGGAGCGGTGCACAGTGCAGCTCTCAGGCTGTATCTATTCTCCAGTGAGAGCTGCCTCGCTGAGGATGTCACCGTGCAGCCCCTCTCCTTGGCAGACCCAGGATTAGTGCGCACTAGTTCCAGCTCCAGGTTCACTACCTGCTAACCGATGGGAAAGAGCCGGGGTTTGACGCCAGCCAGCACCTATCTACGCACCAAATCCTGGCCCCAGTGAAGTCTCAGCACCTCGGAGCTCCAAGTCCTCCCTGTTCTCCCAAACTTCCCTCGAGTAAGGCAGCACGTGTCTCCCCATTCCTAGTGGTCTACCCAGTGCTTGTCCGGCACGACCATGGAGCCTGCTGCTTGCCGAGCTGGCACTCTGGGGCTCAACAGAGGAGACACCACAAATGATCATTAACTTGGTTCAAGACTCATGCTGCTGCTGTGCTCTCTGTTAAAGGTGCGAGAAGTGTATGAGGTTTCCTGCATACAAAGAGGAAGGTACCTTTTTCTTAGAGTCTAGTTTTATTGCTTCCCCGATGCATTAGCTCGTGGACCGGAGCCACAGCAAACCGTGCCATGGAAAGAGCTCCCTTCCCTAAGAGCGTCTCCAGGGCATAACAACGGCTCTGAAGCCAGGAGAGAGCCAAGATGATTTCACCACCAAGGCTGGCATTGCCCCCAGGACTCAGCGCAGCACACAGCACCTTGTTGGCACAGCCAGCATGCCCGCCCAGCAGGTCACCGTGCTGGCACAGGAGGACAACATGCCTGTGCAGTCCCAGCTGCCGACTGCAGAAAGCTGCTGCTCTGCTTTGCGTATAAGTCAAAACCTGTAAGCTACTGGTTACAGAGACACTCGCTGTTTTAGCAGACTGAAGTGGGAGAAGGGAGAGAGCTGCCAGATCCCAGCTGGTCTCTGCTCCAGGAGCTGCTGGAGGATTAGCCCAGCAGCATGTCGTTACAAATTGTTGGTTCCCAGAGTACACAATACAAAGCTCTGAGAACCGAGTGTCTCAACACAGAAGCAAAGGCAAACACTTTGGGAACCTGACAGCGCTTTCCACCCAGACACACAGACACGAGGACCCTGGCTTCCTGCGGTCCCCGCAGAGCACTGCGTGTCCCACGGCAGCTCGGTCTCGGCAGATACAGTGTTGGGTCCAGTGGCTCAGAGCAGATCGCTCCTGCCTGCAGCCCCACGGCTGCCGGCTGAGCCTCTCCCTCCCTGGCTGGTGCCCCACAAACCAGAGAGGGTTTGCAAAGTGACCACCAAAGTGACCTCCTGGCACGTCCTGGCGCAAGGAAGCCATCTGCCCTGGAGCATCGGGAGGCTGCTGGAGTCGCTTCTTTGCCTCACACAGCCTCAATGTTCTCTGCAAGGCGTCAGCCCCGGGGGCTTGGGGTGGACTGATGCCCCTGCAGAGAGCCCACAGACAGGCCCAGAACCACACTGACCAAGAACGGTGCCAGGGGAAGCTGCCACGACCCAACTTCCGCAGCCCTCCCAGCCTGGCATCGTGTCCTGCCCCAGATGGGGAGGGAGATGCAGGGCTGCGTCTGCTTCACGGGCTCGTGGCAGAGCTGCCTGTCCCCATTGCCCTCAGCTGACACCGCGGCACGTCCTGCTCCCTGCCCCAGCTCCTTGCCTGGGCAATGCTGGGGGCTGTGGCACATGCGGGGTCCAAGCCGACCCTGTTCCTGTGCCTGCTGCTGCCTGTGGGCACAGGGATGTGCCAGGCGCTCTCCCCATGCCCTTCATTCAGCCACCCCTCCCGTTAATCCCACACCCTAAATGCACAATTGCAGTCGTGCTGCTGGAAAGCAAACGGGTGTCAGGCTGCAGTAGGCATGGGGAGAGGCACGCTGCCCGCTGCCCGCTGCCCGCTGCCCGCTGCCGCCCTCCCGCACGGGGCCGTGGCCTCCCCGCCGGCCGCCCTGTCGCACGCAGCGGCGGAGCTGGAAGCTCTCGCTACTTGTTTCACGGGAACTTCCGACATTTCAAAAATTGTTTTCATTCTGGCTTGGAATGAAGACAAATATTTCAGAAATTTCCTGGATAACATAAAGTTTAAAATATCGTCCGAACTAAAATAGAAGTAGTAGGCTATCTCAGCTCTTGCGTTATGTCATATCATGCCAGCTCATGGTACACTGCGCAGAATTACAGATGAGTTGTCATGAGGAGATGTAAACAAAAATATAAATAATGTCAACAAGAGAGGAGAAATGAAATGCTGAAATGAGAAATTCTCTAAAACAATTCTTTTTCCCCCTTGTGCAAATTAATTCTCCATGGGAAATTGCTTGGATTTTATAAAAGAGCACGGTCTGGCCAGCGCAGCTCTTCTATTCTCCGGAGAAGGAGGAACACCCCGCCGGCGCGCCCCACCAGCCCCGTCCAGCCGCGCAGCCCAGCAGCGATGGGGCTGCAGCCGCGCCGGGTCCGGGATGTCCCCGTGACCCTGCCCCTGCCCCCTGCTCTCCGGCCGCGCTCGACCCCTTATCTTGTTTCTTGCCAGCCAAGGGCAGGCGCGCTCTGCCAAGGGCCCCTGCTGTCTACCGGCAGAGATAACGCCAAGATGGATAAAGGCGAGCACTGGGGTTCACGGCGTGAAGCGGTGTCTCCGGGAGCCGAGGAGGAGGTCGTGTGGTCCCGCTCTGCCCGGTGCCGACTGCAGAGGGGCCGCGGCTGGGGACGGCGCTTACCTTGGCTCAGCTCTGCCCGGCCGGGGCTGGCTCCTGCCCTCCCTGTGCCCAGCGCATCGCCCGGGCGGCCGCTCAGCGCCGGCGCGGCTGCCCCTCGCCGGGGCTCTGCGCCGGGCGGACCTCCGGGCGCCGGCTGGCACCCATCCCCCTGCCCGCCCCGTGCCTCTCCAGAAAGGCACTGCTGGGAAGGAGCGCCGGAGCTCATGTCCCCAGCGCTGTATCCACCCCTTCCCACCCTCTTGGGGTTCGGTCCTGCCAGTTCCACTTGTGGGCTGTCCTCACCACTTTGGGCTTTTCTACCGCTCCCCTTCTTGTGGCTCCGGATGTCACCACAGACACGCTTTTATGAGAGTGGGCTTGTGCAAGGCTTGTATAAAGTGTTCTCAGAAATACGAGGTCCTGTCATTTATAAAACTAATAAAAATGTCCAATAATTTTTACAAGGGAAAAATGAGTCATTGGATGGCACATTTTTCATTACTGGCATTTTACAATTAAAATGAGCATCTATTGAATCAATCCAAAGCTCTTATTGTTAGCAGACACTAATAACTTCCTGAGCTATTGAAGATACTTTTTTTCTGAAGAAACATGACCCCTGACCACGGCATTTCTCGTCGAGAGCGGTATCCAGCTGAGACCAGCTCTGCTCAGCTCCTGCTGGAGTGGTTTCAAACACATCCTGATGAGACTGGTGGCTATAACTGGGTGGGAAATTGTTTTTAAGCCCTCAAAAATGTTCAAGATTTCAAAATTTTTCCCGCTCCACATGGGGATGAATCCAGAATTGTTCAACGTTTTTACCAAAAAAAAAGGAGTCCTCATGGAAACCAGCTCCGGAATAGCCAATAGCCATCGGTCACGCTGAGCCGGGCGAAGCGGGGACTCCCGGACCGCCGGCGGCTCGGACCGCCGCGCTGGTGGCTGCGCTGGCATGAGCCGACTTCTCCTCCCAGTGTGGGACACCCATCGTGGACCTCATGACCTTCTCTGGTGAAAGATGAATGCAGTGAAACTTTCCCGATTTCACTGCGGCAGTCGCGCGTGCACGGCCGAGCGCTGGCCTGCGCTGTGCTCTGCCCTGCGCAGGAGCCCGACCAGCAAAGCAGGGTCACCACCACCTCCTGCCTTTGGAAGACGGAGATTTTTGCAGCTGCTTGTGTGTTCAAAACCCTCTAGAAACTTCAAGACGATATAGGAAAAGCCTAATTTTCAACAGGCCCTACCTAAGCCCATCTGGTGCCACCAGCAGCCCCCAGCCAGTCCTTCCCTGCCCACAAGGGCCCATTTCAGCCTCATGAGATCAGTCCAAGAAGAGCCAGCTTCATGCTGGCATCACGTTTGTTCTGAACTTCCTTGTGGAAGGCATGTTTTAGGAGTGCTCTTTTCCCACGCGTGGCCACCTGCATGTCCCCAAGGCAGAGGGAGAAGCCCTTTCCCTGCCATGATGCCAGAAAAGAGAAGCCAAATTCTGCTGGCCTGCACAAAGAATACAGTGAGTTTCTGGATGAGAACGGACATCTTTCCTCCAAAACCCCAGCGGAGCCTGGGCAGCCAGGCTGCTGTCACTTGTGGGGAGGATCAGTCCCTATTTGTACAATCAAACACGTGCGAAGCTGATGCAAAACTACCATGAAATCCCACTGCACAGCAGTAACAATGAGCAAGTGCTGGCTTCCAAACGCTGAGTGCCCTGCCAAGGAGCAGGCAAGTACAGATCCTGCTGAGCTGCGGGGGTCTCCAGATGCTGCTTTTGCCGCTGCAGATCCTCGTCGTGCAGGTCTGCAAGAGACAAGCCCCAACCCAGCCGCCTCTCCAAGAGCCTGCTCAAGACCTTTGCCAGAAACGAACGCCCCAAAAAACTAACACCCATCCATGACGGAGACTTCCCTCTGTCTTTGCTAGAGGAGTCCTTATCTGCACTGAGCAGAGGACTGGAGCAGGCACTTGGTGTTTGCTGGTTGAGCAGTTCAAGCTGGGCACATCAGGAGGATGCTGGGCTCTGCTCCCTGTGCACCATGCTCTCGCTGGACTCTCCTCTCTCCCCATCCTCCCCGTTTCTCTCTGGAGGGGATGGTTCTTTCTCTTGGGAAAGAGCCATGGGAGTGGGGATGGTGATGCAGGGCCCAGATGTTGGGGACAAGCAGATGAGGTTGTTTTCCATTCTCTGTTATTGTGCAATGGCTCCAGAGCTGGAGACACTTCCCACTTCTTTTCCTTTGCTACTGAACATGGAGGTTGGGACCACAATATGTATTGTCATTTATAAGCACTGCAAGACCCTCCTGGGAGCTACGTGCATAAATCTTGTGTGTGCTTTAGCATTCTTGTTCTCTCTTGCATCCTTGCAACACAGCTTCTGCCTGTGCTGTATGTCTGTGAGACTGAGCTCTGCAGAAGCCAAAGCCCTGCTCCCGAGAGCATCGGTCTGTGTCGCTGCCATACTCCTCTCCTCCTGCTCCGAAGGGAGGGCCGTGGGAACCAGCCTGTCCTGGCCAAGGTCCCGCTGCGGCTGCCAGGTGCCTGAGCGCAGCGCGTGCAGCGGGCATTGCCGACAGCCCGCACGAAACGCCAAGAGCTTCCCTTTATGGCTCTGTATTTCCTGCTAAATTTTTATGGGATTTCCTCAGCATTCAGATTTATGAACGTGCTCGCCTGGCTTAGGAGGCCCAGGAGCCCGGTGCGGGCAGCGGCCGGACGCTGGCAGAGCTGAGCGGGGAGACCCGCTGCCAGGAGGGGCTGGGGGCCACCCGGCTCCTTGGTGCCCACGGCAGCGGTTCCCCGTGCTGGGAGGGCAGCCCCCAGCGCAAGTGCCACCGGGCTGGCCGTGCTCTCAGCCGCCTGCCCGCCACGGGGACAGCTCCCAGTGCCACCGCAGGCGCTCAGCCCCCGGCTCCCGCGGGGCTGCGTGTGCCTGGCCCTGCCGTGGGTCCGGCGTCCCCGCCGCAGGGCTCATCGGCTGATGGCGCAGGATTTCCTCACCCCGCCGGGAGCGCACAATAGCGAGGACAGGCTGCTCCGCAGACACCCTAATCCCTTGGCAATTGTGCTGCGTTTCGGGGGGTGACAATAGTTCAATGAAGGTTTGCAAGGTTAGCAGGAACGTTAATCCTTACAGAAGAAAAATGTGACAATTATTTAAAGCCGTGGCTGGGAGCTTTTGTGCTGTCCTTAGTACGATGTGTTTGTACTGGGCAGTGTCTCATCTAAAGCATTGCCGAGGACAAGCGCTGCAGAGGCTACCTGGGCACTGGCTGCGTGGCTGCAGGGTGCGGGGTGCGGGGTGTGGGCGTCTGCGTCCCGAGGCTGCAGCCGGAGCTGCCAGATGTCTCTGCAGCCTGGCCCCGCTTCTGCTCCGTCCCTTTTCATATGTGCAAGGGAGTTTCTGCCATCATCCAGTGAAAGCACAAACATGTACATGGCCAGCGCACACAGGGGCGGCTCTTGGGAGCAGCCGAGTTTTTTTTTATTGTCTGAATTCAATTTCCAGAAAATTGGGTGTCTCTTACAATTCAGGGATACTGCAGAAGAAATGCAGCTGACGAGCTGCGGTGAACTGCGGGAGGAGAGCACGGAGGGCACACGCCTGCTGAACGGCGCCGGGGCGCACGGTGGGGAACGTGCTCTGAACGGGGTCTGGAGACCTGCTGGGTGGTGGCAGGGGGCCCGGGCAGAGGGAGACAGAGGCCTTGGGTCCCTGGATGGTGGTTCCCAGGGCAGGCAGCGAGAGCGTCCGAGCGGAGGGCGGGGAGGTTGTCCCTTCCCTGCAGAGCAGACCTGGCCTGTGATCCCGGCACCCCGGGGGCGGCTCAAGGGTGGGGAGCACCCTCCGTGCGAGCCTCCAGCAGCTCCCGGGGCTGGAGGGGACATGCGAGCGCGATTGTGTCGGTGCAAATCCTCGTCCGCTTCCCGCAGGACAGCTCTGCTGGCATCAGCGAGTCGCTGGGAGTGGAGGGATGGAACCGGCTTGTGTGCGGAGAGCCGTGACAGCCACCCGGGATTCCTCTGGCTGCAGGGGCTGAGGGAAGGAAAGGAAGGGATAAAGCGCTGAGATCACAGGCGGGATCCCGCCTGCTCGCCCGAGGCCGGCACAGCACCACAGCTCTCCCCTCCAACCTGCTCCCAGCGGCGGGGTGAAAGTGCTGACGTGCTGTCCCCGCCTGACCCCGCACACATCCCCGCAGCACACCGATAACCAAAGGCAGCAGGAACAGCCATGTCTGGTGGCATTGCGATGGCCTGGGCACGGCTGGTGGGACAGGGGGACCCAGCAGCGGTGCCCGCTGCTCCAGCCAGGCTGGGGAAGCATCTCAGCCTGGCCGCAGTCAGACACTTCCCCAGCCATCATCCCCTGCGTGAGCCCATCCCAGCTGCCTTTGGCTGCCTGTGTGGCTGGGACATCAAACCAGCCTCTCCGGAGAGAGAGGAGCTGCCAGAAGAAAGCCCCGAAGCACCCGGCAGGCTCCTGAGAGGCTTGGGGCAGCCTCGCCCTCACCTGCTCCTTCCCTCCCCATGGCTCCTGGCCACGACCGTCCCCTGGACACGCCGGGCAGGGCGAGAGGCACCGAGCACGGGGCAGTGGAGGCACCCGGTGGGGCACCGTCCTTGGTGGGCAAGCAGCTGCAGCCCGGGCTGGCCGAGCACCCCGTTCCCATGGCGGTGTGCATGTGTGTGCGCTCGCGTGTGCGTGTCTAAGGCATTGCGGCTCCGTGGATTTCAAGCACTGCAGGCAGAAAGTACAAATCTGCGTCTGATTAAAACAGCTCTTTGTAATATAACCTATATGAGCCTGCACTTAACACCCATCATCCTGAGGAAAGCCCAGGCACTCTTCCAGCCAGTTGGGCTGCGTGCCTCCGGGGCAGATCTCCCAGGGACAGGAGACTGCCGGGGCAGGAACTTGGATGCGTTTCTGTGCGGATTCTTCCCCCTTCTAGAGAGGCACAATGGGGCTTTGCATGAGTGATACAAACATGCCAGTTGTACTTAAGGTTGACAAATAATGTAAACCACACAATCTGGTTTGAGGGAAACGACTTCACCACAATTTATTTTAGTGCTTTAAACATC
This sequence comes from Nyctibius grandis, assembly GCF_013368605.1. Lineage (NCBI taxonomy): Eukaryota > Metazoa > Chordata > Aves > Nyctibiiformes > Nyctibiidae > Nyctibius > Nyctibius grandis. The sequence continues at coordinate 524,344 of NC_090681.1, read as the reverse complement.
ACGCCAAACTCTGTAGTGAATTGCTAAATTAATGCCGGGCTGCCATCTAAATAGACATCTTCAGATCACAAGCATGTTATAGGGGGAATGGTTTCCTTTGAAATGGTTCCCACAGCTTAAAGGCTGTGCAGAGAAAAAATGTGCCCAGGATTCAATTGCTGCCAACATGTGGTGGCCACATTTCTCTGCTGCTATTGGCCAAGATGCGCAGTAAAGCTGGGGAAGCATCATTTGAGGTGGACAGATAAACCAGTGATTGCAGAGAGAAAGAGAATGTCATAAGCGACTTGCTCTGAGGAAAGAGATAAAGCAAAATAGTCCCAGTTCCAAGTTCTCAGCCTGGAAAAATGTGCCCTGCCCAGGAAGGCATCTGGTTGTCCCCATCGCGCACTTTCTCAGCTGCTTGTGATGCAGCAGAGAAGCCCGGCGAAAGCACAGTGGATGTTTCTCCCACTCTTGATTTTCCATCGGTGTCGTGGCTGATGTAATCAGCATCGCTGCGCTCCTCGGCTGCCCCGGCTGCAGGCGACCGAGGGCGATTTCCACCCTCTCACAGCGGTGTCCCAGACCTCGTGAGAGAAAAGCCCGTCAGACCCCCTGGGCAGGGGCAGCCAGGCTCCGGGGGGACAGAGCTGGCTCACTGCTCTTGGGAGACTGCACAGGAGGGTCACAGGGAGCGAGAAGCCGGTTTAACACCTTCCTCATCCACAAATCCACTTAGGGTGCAGTGTGGAGAGCTGCGAAGCGCATGCAGGTGTGTTTGAGCAGGGGCTGCGGAGGATGCCCTGCAGCAGTGTGGGGAAAGAAATCAGAGGTGACCCTGTCCCTCTCGGGCAGTGCAGCCGGGCGAGGGCAGAGGAGAGGAGAGAGCTGGGCGCAGGAGGAGGGCTGTGCCGAGGGAGGTGGAGGCAGCGCAGCCCCTCTCTCTGTCCTCGCTAGCTGCTCTTTGGATGGCTCCAGCTGCTGGGTGCCAGGAGCTCATGGGACCCACCCTCACCCCAAAGCACGGCCTGGCCCTCTCCATGCTGTGTGCTGCTGGCGGGGGGCAACAGGACCACGACAGCTGCCCCCTCCAGCCCGAAGGAGCCAGGGAGGCTCGTGGTGGGCATTCACACCACATGTGTGCTTCACATGTGCACTTCAAACGCTGGAGATACCCTGGCATCCAGCAGCCAGGCTGCAGCAAGCACCCTGTAGACAAAGGATGAGAAGACAAAGGAGAGGGAAGGGAGCTGTCACTTGGCCACCGTTCCCACCCAGGCAAGTTGGGTTTTGTTTCCCCATCACCAGCCCGAAATCCATCTTCCATGCTTTCGTGGCTCAGTCGCTCTTTCCCCTTATGGTTTCCTTCAGCGGAGCTGGAGGAAGAATAAAGAAATGTCTCTCCGGGCCCCAGCCTCTTACAAGGCTCATAAATATGTCTCTGCTTAAAAACGCAAGGATTAATTAACTCATGAGTATCTCCTAACCAAAGTTCTGGGAAAGAGCACCCTCCTGCGCAGGAGGCAGCACGTCTGCAGGAGGTTTCCCCGGGGCCTCTGCCCTGCCCACAGATGCCTGACCAGGATGGACCCCGGGCTGGGCAGTGCCCAGCAAACAGGACCCCGGCCCCGCACCGCCAGCGCACACCGGCTGCGCCGCGCTTGGGCTCCAGGGCCATGGGGCACCCGGGTGGCCATCGGCATCGGGCTCCCAGGCCATGTTGCCGTGTTGCCTTTACAGTGTTTTCAATTAGGCGCTTGACAATGCCCAGGCTCGGTGGTCCGTCGTAAATTTTGAGGGCTGACGGTGCCACGGGAAAGTTTGGACCCAGGTCGCTGGTGCCTCAGGGCGCATCTCGGGGCCTGGCTTTGAGGACACACCAGCTGCCTCCGCTCCCGCACGACCCAGCCCCAACCCCACGCTGCTTCTGAGCCCCTCGCCAGAGCGGCTGCCCCAGCGCGCGGGGCTGCTCCGCGCCGGGCACCCACACACCGCCGGCCCCCGCACTGCCAGCGGGGCGGGTGGGCTCTGCCAGCGGCCCCCCCCCCTTGTCCACGCGCCCCATCCAGCCGTGGGATGTGCAGGCTGCGCTGGCGGGTGCCCCTTCTCTGGAGAGGGACGGGGCAGGTGCGCTTCCCATGCCAGGTCCGGAGGGGTGCCCAGCCTCGCCGCAGGCACAGTGTTGCTGGAGCACGCCTTTGCTTACAGCTCCCTCCGCCTTCGTCGCTCGCTCGGGCTCCCTGAAGCCCGGCTCCTCTCTGCGGCACCTACGCCTCTGCGTGGCAGCGGGTCTGCAGCCCCGCCGGCCCCGGGACCCCCGCGGGCGCAGGCACCCTTGCCAGGAGATGGCCCGCTCTGAGGCCCGGCCGTGCCCGGCGCAGCCCCTGGGGAGGGAGTGTGTCTCCAGCAGCCGTCTGGTCCCGGGCACAGCGTGTTGGCTCAGTAATCGCCCGTCTCCGAAGAGCGAGAGCTGCCAGGAGCCACTCCTTCCTCAGTGGCTCTGTGCAGAGCTGGTACGAAACAAACAACTTTTGCAACATGTTTTGTTTTCCATCATTACATTTTAAAAGTAAATAAATTAAATCCATTTTGCTGCCACTTTGCTATGTCAAGTGTAACCTGAGCGCTGCTCGCAGGGAGGCAGTGCCCGGCGGAGGCCTGCCCCAGCTCATGGCACCGCTGCCGGGCTCGGCCAGCGCCCGGGAGCCGCGTGGGGACGGGCTCGGACAAGCTGTGTCAGACCTATGCCTGTCACCTGCGCTGCCCTGCTGGGACCCAGGGGGGATGTCCCCATCCTGCCCGTCACCCGAGGCAGGCAGGGCTCCAAGGGCTGTTGCTGGAACAGAGAGGGGAAGATGAAATGCCAAGGCTGAGTGGGGACACACAGAGCTGCAGCTGGGGAGGACTGTGGTGTCCCCCAGAGCTGGCACCGGGTCTCTCCTCCGTCTGCTCCTGCGCCTCTTCCCACGTTTTCACCACGTCCACGGGGACGGCGCAGGAAGGGGCGAGCTGCACGTGTCCGTCCCGGGCTGCTCTGCGTCACGGGGGCTGCACGCACGGGCCGTCGCCAGCAAAGCACCGGCACGGGCAGGAGTTGCCCCCCGAAGAACTGGTTACTGTAATGAAATGGGCTCCCTTGGGGGGGTTTTGTCCTGTCCTCGGTCCGGGTGGAGGAGAGGCCCCGGGACAGCTCTCTGCCAGTCCCTGTCACACTCCACAGAGCTGAAATCATCGCGCGTGGCCCGTCTCGCTCTCTCCCAAGTGCAAAGGGGCTCTGCACGTGCGGTTGCCTGCTGCACCAGGCAGCCCCCCCCACCCCCCCCAGCCCCTCGGGCTGCCCCCCCAGCCAGCGTGCAGGAGAGGCAGGAGGTCCCCCCGTCCCGAAGCGGCTCCTCCTCGCCAGGGCTCTCGGGCCATGGGGCTGCGGGGGCAGCGTCGCTGTCCCGGTGAGGGGCTCGGGGACGCCACGTGTGCCGAGGGCAGAGCCTGCCTGAGCTGCAGCGCAGCGTGGTGCCCTGCAAACCCCCTGGCAAACGCAGAGCAGGGAGGGGACCGTTTGCACCGGGAGCACCATCCAGAGGCCTGGGTTTTCTCCTCTCCATGAAGGCAGCTGTCTGTACTCGGGGCAGACCCCGCTTACGTTGGCATCGCAGTCAAAGCACCCACTGATGTCCTGTGAAGTGGAACTTGGCCCTTGGTGCAAGAGGACTCAGCGCTGCTTCCAGCTGGCCTCCGCGCTGCTTCTCGCGCTGTCTGTGGGACATATTCAATTTGCTTTGTTGGAGGGGTAGTTTCCAGCTGAGAAGCAGGGATCCTCTGGGTTTACCAGTCGGTGAAAGTGGTTTCCAAAGCACAGGCCGCCCTTTATTCTCAAGAACTGGCTTGGAGAGGCAGCAGCAGCACCCCGGGTTCCTGCCCATCACAACACCAGGCTGCTTTTTTGCATGAACCCAACTGTTTGGCTTTATCAGGTACCTCTAGATACAGAACGATTCTCTGCAGCGCTGCAGCAGCTCCGCTGTGTGTCACAGTCCTGGTGTTGCCTGTGTGGGATGGCTGGCACCAGAGAAGTCCATGGGCTGGCCTGGGACGCTCGGGTGGCCGCCGGCCCTCTCCCACCTCCCCCCCCGTTATGTGCACAGGTCTTTGCTGAGACGACTGTGCCTCCATCCCACCTCACTCCTTGCCCACGTGCGCACGGTCGGGCCCCATGTGTGCTCCTGTCGGTTCCTGGTCTGAGCTGGAGGACAAGAGGAAACATCTCAGCAAACTGTTCTACCGAAAACATGCAAGTGACTTTTTTAATAACAACATCCAAATGAAAACAATGTGGGCTTCGAAGCCCGTCCTCGGGATGCTTTGTGGTTCGTGGGCTTTCTGTCAGCAATGCTCCTTTCCACGCCGGGGAATGCACCCCGGAACAGCAGCCCCTTCCCGGGGTGCCCCTCGCCCTTGGCCACCCCGCGGAGCTGGGCTCTGGGGAGCGGGTGCTGGCAAGGCTGCGCTGGGCTGCCCGGCATTCGGTGGCTGCACAAATTGGCAGTTCAGCGGCTTCCTCTCTCCTGCCCTTCGCCGGCGATGCGGGCGAGGGCCCTGAGGATGAGTGCGGCCACGGCTGCTCTGCAGGCAGCCTCTTGTTACCGAAACGTAAATGTTGATGTTTGAGGAGGGGAGATGCTGAGGGAAATGGAGCCGGCCCTGTTTGTTTGTTAAAGCAGCTATTTTAAACAAGTTCTGTTCACACAGCTTGCAGTTCGGAAGGAAGTTTTCCCAGCCATAATATCCTAGCTCAGCGCTGGGCAGACAATGGTTCAGCAGTTGCCCAGGATTAGCGCGGTGAAATCACCCTGCGCAGCCCGGGGAGCGCGTCTGGGAAAGGGCAGCGGTGGGTTTTGTGCCGGGGATCCGGGGAGTGGCCGGAGCTGCCCGGGGAGCCGGGGCACGGACACGGCGGTGGCAGCCTGGCTCAGAGCAGGGCACCGCGCAGCCGCGCTGGCTGGCAGGGCCGCGGCCGAGCGCTTCAGGACAGCCCTCCCTGGGCACTCAGCATCTCCACACCCTGCTTTTTTCCCCAGGGACAAAGGTTAAATGCAAAATACGTTTTTGTTAAAATACTTCCCAAAGCAGTAAGGCTGCAAAGGGGGCACCTTGTCACCAGCAGTGCTGGCAGCGGCTTCGCGCTCACCGAGCCAGACTGTGCTGGGGCGATGGGGGGGTGCCCCCAGCCCCACTCCCCGAGCCTGAGGGGTGCAATCTGCTCAGAGCCACCTCTGCCCGTGCCCCGAGCCCCCGCCGCGGCCGCCCGGGCGCCCAGGGCCTGGCGTCACGGCCGCTGCTCCCTGGCGCGTTGACTTCGGGAAAGCAGACGGGGCTCTTGGAGGGTGGCGGAGGCGGCAATGCCAATTCCTTTATTCATTACAGCCTCATATACAAATAAAATCTTTACAAGCTTGCCTTGAGCTTTTAAAAATGCCATTTAGGACGTGTCATTTGTATTGTCTGACCTCGGCTCCCTTGCACCACGGCTGATCTCAGAGGCAGTAAAACACTGCTTTCACGTAAAACCCAAATGAGTTTATTTTATTTGCTGGGGCAAGGCGAGGGAAGCACTTACCACGCAGCTTCCTTGGCTCAGACGTGACACCCTGCTGCCACGGGCAGGGACATTCTGCCTGCTGGGGACGTCTCTCCCCAAGTTCCCCTGTGGGGGTCTCACAGGACAGGGGGTGTGGGGCCCCGGCAGAGCCTCCGCGGGTGCTGCTCCCACCGACACGGGTGCCCAGCGACGGGGCTGACCTGGCCACGCTCCCGCTCACTTCTGCCCACAGCAGGATTTCCCGGGCAGCTCTGACTGGTGCCCTGTCAGCACCCCATTTCTGGGGGCCCCAGCCACCCGAGGCGTCCCCACTGCTCACAGCCCTGTGCCCAGCGACTCACAGGGTGTTTTTGCAGAGGGCCGTGGGGCAAAGCCTGCCACCACCTCACATGTTTCAACTTGGGACGTCCCAGCGAGGGGCCATGGCAGTGTCTGCGATGCCACAAACATCAGAAGAAGATGCAGAAGATTAAAGCGAATAAATCTCTGCCATCCCTTCGGTTGCTCTGCAAATGCCAAGGCGTGAAAGCTCTGACTCCGGAGGTGCACATGGAAACGCTCCACCAAGGGGAATTAATTGCAGGAGCACTGGCCCCTAGCATGAAGATTTTTTTGTTAAGGGCTCAGATGAAGCTTTCCATTTCTTCCTCCTCCTGGTGAATCTTATTGTGATTAAATTAAAGGAATTCTCGTTAAAATGTTAATATCCTTCTAAGACTGTTTGTTGTTTTTCTCGGCTGCCTCTGGTCTCTTTAGAGCCTTTGCTGCCTTTTCCTAACGTTTTCCAGCTCTTCCTCCCTCTTCATGCTGCCCTCCCCCCTTTTTCCGAGGCAAACTGGAAAGTTACAGTTGTGGTTGGCTCGTGGCTGCAGGCGGTGAGTCACGGCGAGGATCCCCACTCGCAGCTCGTAAACAGGAGGGATAAACACACGCTGCCGGTCGGGGCCCGGGGCTGCACCCGGGGCCTCCAACGGGATGGGACGGGCACAGGGATGGGGAACGGGATGGGGCATTGCAACGGGATGGGATGGAGACAGGGATGGGGATGGGGAATGGGATGGGGATGGGGCATGCCCTCTCCACGGCTGCCCACGCCTCTCCCCAGCACGCAGGGCTAAACCAAGGCAAAGCCTGTGTCCTCGTGGCCATCCCCCAGCCGTGGGTCGGAGGAGAGCCCAGGCGAGGAACTGGGGTCCCTGCCTGCCCCGGCCCCGGCCAGCAGCCCCATCCGCGTCGCTCCCACCGCCGGGCGCGTGGCCGTCCCCGATGTGTGTCCCCCCCACTCCCGCACCCCTGGGCCAGCAGCCGCCATGGGGGTGAAAGCACAGGCAGCTTCCGGCGACTCGGCAGCAGCGCCTAAAAACTCACTAAAAATTACTGAAAAGTAGAGGAACGATAGGTTTTTTTCCACAGCTAAGGAAAAAAGTGCTTATTTGTGGGCATTTTCCATTCAGGAGCATCCAACCCAAATACATTGTTCCTCTTTGAATTCCTAAGCATATGGTATTTTGTGCTGTTAGAGTTTAATATTCTTTTCATTACTGATATCTAATACAGACAAGTCTTGAGGGTTACACAAAACATATGCGAACCTAATTTGTTTTTACTGTGCCACATGTTTTTACTCCCTGCATCATTCAATTAGCTTTTTTTTTTTTGATCATGTGATCAGCAAAAACTTAATGCTATTTTTAAGCGTGGTAAGAAAGTGAAAAACACATTTACTGTGACTGCAGAGTAAGAGGAGTGTAGATCCCCCTCTGCAAAAATAACTGTTACAGCGTGATGGCAAAATGTGATATTGCTGCCATGAAAATGGCATTTCTTTAGCAGTGCAACTTGTCAAAATATTGCAGTGCTTGCAAGGCAAATTCCTAAGAATTCTGGGTTTGGAGTAATTTAGCTGATTGGCAGAGATGAGAACGGGCTTCGCAAATACATAGATCTGTGGCCAGCAAGGCACCACCTTCCCACGTGTCACGGGGAACGTGCCTTCGTCCTGCCCTTCATCCTGCTGGGAGCCTGCTCCACCTTTTTTTCTTCTGACATCTCTCTGGAGAGGTGGACATTCATTTATTGAATACATCATCTTTCGTGCTCCTTTTTTTCCCTTAAGTCAGACAGGTGTCCACACAGGTTCCGTACTCGTGCGGGGATACAGAAGGCTGTTAGTTGTGGTCACCACTGACACTGATGAATTGGTGCTTTGTTCTCAGCTCTGAGGTTGTGTCCCCCGTGAGCTGCTCAAGTTGGGGTTGAGCTTATTTGGGAGTTTTGGAGCCTGGAAAGGAGGGGAGCAGGGGAAACAGGAGGGGCTGGGTTGCTGCGTGCAGGGCAGCAGAACAGAAAGCGGAGGGAGGTGTCGGCTGTGAGGATGGGCTCACGAGATGCTCGGTGCCACGCAAGACGGGTTCCTGGACACAGGTCTCTGTAATGCGAATAACCAGTATTAAATCGCAGCCAGCCGTAGGTGTAGATGGATCTTCAGTCACAAACTGAGCCCTCTGACCCTCGGTGACTGGACAGCCGCAGGGAAGGGGAGGACGTTTGCCGACCCGCTGGTGGGGCAGAGCGAGGGAAGCATCGCCCACCCACGTGATTCCCTTTGGGACGCTCGTGGCCGCACGAGCCTCCTCCACGCTGGAACGGGTGTTCGTTGCCCAGCCCCTTGCAGGTGGCAGAGGAGAAGTGCCATCCTGCTGCCGGCCAAGGCCGTGGGCTGGGACCCTGCCCCGGCAGGTCGGGGAAACCTGAGCCCCGGCGGCTCGTGCTGGGGAGCTTCAGACAGCCCCGAACACAGGAAATCCTGGTGCTGCCACATGCGGTATTCTCCGCTCACACACATGTGCCTTATTAGCAGTGTCAGAAGCCTCCAGCTTGTGGGTGACTGCTAACCACAACCACCAGCATTAACCTCCTGCTTGGGGGTCATTTGCAACAACCCACAGAAATGCCTCAGAATTGGGCCATGTTGAAAGAAGCTGGTGGGTTCCTTAAAAAAAAAAAAAAAAAAAAGCTTTATTATTTATTTATTTGGGCCTTTGAGAATTCTGGAGTACAGTAACAAAACCACTGTGGACATCTGGAGCCTTCCAGGCCAGGAATCCCAGGGTGGCCATGGTGTGGGACAGCTCCATTCATGGGCTGAGGTCATGGTTCCCGGGCTCTGCCCGCATTGTCATAGCCGTACGAGGGTCCTTGCCTACCCTGTGATGACCAAGCGATCTGGTGTCAAAACCATCTGGCCATCCCAGGATGAGCCTGGCCACAAGCCACAATAACCCAGTCAGTGCAGAGCGTGCTAAGCACGTTGGCTCTCAGCCTGAGTCCTTCAGGGGGGTATCGTGTATTGACACTTGCAATGGGAAAGTGGAGCCAGTGGGAGATCTCAACTGCACAGACAGAGAAGGACAGTGGGGATGCCAGGAGAGAGCGCTTGGTGGGTCTGCAGAGGTCCAGGCTGCTAAAGCAGACAACTGCTCCTTGGACAATGCTGCTTCCAGGGCAAACCACCATGCAGACCTCAGCGAAGGACCTGCTGGTTTCCCTGCGAGTCTGCAGCGATTCTGTGGGTGGCGGCAGGGCCAGCATCCCCGCGGGACAGCGCCGGGCGCTGCGGGGCAGGAGCAGCAGGCTCGGGGCAGCACACTGGCATCGCCCTAGGCACTGCCAGCTCCCTGCTAGCCCCGCTGATGGCTCACCACATCCTGGGTCGTGGTTTGGGTGCTGATCTGAAGAACATGAGCGATGCTCCACCTGCCTGGCCAGCCGTGGGAGCTGTGCCAAGAGACACACTCAGCAGAGTGCTCCCCTGATGCACTGAGCAGTAGAGCAGGGGCAACTTGCCTAAGCCAAGGAGAAACGAAATCTTACATCGCATAACATCGCATTGCCCGATGGAAGGGGAAAACAGGACATCCCAACAGCTTCCCCAATGCAAATGTATCTGCGCCCTCCAGCAGTAAAACTCTAGAAACTGCAGTCAGGTGCCACGGCAGGACCCCCAGCTCGCAGAGCGCAGCAGAGGCAGGTTCGCTGCGCGCAGAGCAGGGGTTGGATGCCATTCAAACCGTGGGGTGCTGCAGCACACATCTGTGTCAGATCCTCCCACATAAATAACCCATTGTGCTCGGGAGCCTGAGTGAGCCATGCAGCGGGGTTCTCCTGCGGGTCACGGCTCACTTGGCCAAGATGCTGGATCTGAGTCGTGGAGCACGTTGAACCTGAGCCTCTTTGTTATGGGCAGGGCCTGGTCTTCAAAGGGTTAAGGGTAATTTGAATGATTCCTTTTGTTTAGATTCATTTCAGGTTTCGTGATTTCTGTTATTGCTGCATAAAATCACTTGCAGGCGCTCGAGGTGGGGGCTGGAGGGAAGGAGAGCTGTGCCAGATGTGAGCTAATTGGAAGCACAGCAGCAGCAGCAAGTGCTGCGCGGCTCTTTGGGGCTGAGCGCCGACACAAAGGCTTTGTCACACCCTGCGTGTGAACTGCGCTGGCCGTGGGGAGAGGCTGGGGACGGGGGGAGATGCCAGCGTGGGATGGAGGGTGCTGAAGAGCAAGGCCCTGCGCTGCAGCGAGCGGTGAAGCTCTGCTCATCCCAGGCCACTGTCGGCTGGGGTCAGAGCCCCAGGTGTTGCCCAGCTCCCAGCGTCTCGGCTCAGCTTTGAAGCGGGATCGTTTTTATTTCCATTCAGTTTACAAACAAAGCTGGCTGAGCAAAGGCCAATACGGTAATTACTGCAAAGAGCAGACTGTTCCGATGGCAGCGGCTGCCTGGGATGCGGGTGAGAAACGGACCCGGAGGCCTCCTCACCAGTGCTTCAGCAGATGGGCTGCGCGCTGCTGGACAGGGACAGCCCCAGCGCGGCTGCCCAGTCTGCAGCCCCGTTGTGCCATCGCACGCCGTCTCACCAGTGTGTCCCACTCCAGCTCCCCAGGATGTGACTGGTCCCATGTGGCATATTCAGCCCGTGGGGCAGCCGATCTGCCTTCCACGGGGCAGCAGCGCCCGGAGCCGTCGGACAGCCCGGCCTCTGCCATCCCTCCCAGAGGCAGGCGTGAGGCGCTCAGATGTTCCCTGGGCTGGGGCAGGATCGCACCTTCCTGCTACCGCAGAGGGCTGCTGTGCTAACAGACGTACCCCACCCGTGCCAGGCACGAGCTCGCCAGAACCTGCCTCTTTGCAAAGGCCAGAGCAGAAGCTGCTGTTCCTCTGGTACCGTCAGAAGGGTCCCACCACGCCGGTGCCGATCGGAGCAGGGAAGCCTGCGCCCTGCCACAAACCTGCGCCTCGCGCCGCCAGCGGGGTGAGAGCCTGAGGAGGCCCCACGATAACAATCCGAAGCATCCCAATCCAATAACCAGACGGAGCTGCAGGTGCTGATGAGATTGAGCGCTGGCTGTTGTTCCCCAGCTTGCATCTGTCAAGAGCTTTCTATGCCCCACCATGGCAACATTTGCGTTGATTAAAGAATCTCCGCGTGGCACCAGAGGGCAGATCCACCCGGCCGGGATTTGCTGCACTCACCGAGTCGCTAGACAGGCTGTCTCTCGCCAGGGATTAGGCTCCGGGAAGCTCCCGGGCTGCTTGGCATAGAAAAAGAGGAGAGCTTCTGTGGGACTTTGAAGAATGCAGTTCAATTAACTTTTCTCACCGTCCCTTTGGGCCAGACACAGAGCGTGTCTGGGGGTTCGCACCCCAGGCAGGTGACAAGGCTCAGGATTAATTAAGGAGCTGCCATTCCCGGAGCCCCGCTCTCCCGGCAGAGCAGCCTGGTGTGTGTGGTGCTTGGGCTTGGGGGTTATTTTTGCAAAGCACAAACAGTGTCTGCCTTCGGCTTGGCCTCATGACTCAGCTTTTGGGACGGGAGCTCTTGGACTCGTTACAGCCAGAGCCCTCAGCAGAGGGTATTAACGAGCGCTGGGAGAAAGCTCCAGATGGGTGGGAGGAGAGGGAGCTGCGTGTGCCCGTGTCCTGTCCCAGCACATGGTTCTTCCTCGGCTGCCACAGCACCTCCTGCAACCTGCTCGGTTTAACCAAAATATCTTTCGAAATAAATCTGGAAATAGACTGCTGACACTATCACAACATCCTGTTTTGACATTTTCTGAATGAATCACTTTGATTTTTTATTTGGAATGACCTCTCTGCTGTTTTTGGTAGAGTCAAATAGATGATATTTATTGAAAAGTTGTAACCAAAACAAAGCGATTGATTTTTGCCTCAATGAAATGTTTCAGTCCCCCTCCCTCAAAATTTGCTTTGAGGTTTTATTTTCTGTAGCGGAGTATTTTAAAATATTGTAGGTTTGTTCCGACTTAAAGCCAGATTTTGCAATCCCAAGACAAGCCTGTGGGTCCGGCCGTGCAGCCCCGGCCACGTCTGGGGCGGCACCGGGGGGTCTCTCCCCTGCGGCCCCGTGCAGGGGGACGTCACCGAGCGCCCGGGGCCGAGCGGCTGCCGGGGTCCTACCTGGCGGCGGGGGGTGACGGGGGCTGCGGGTGACCTGGCTATTAGCGCTATTCGACAACTTGTTAGGATTAGAAGGCTCATCATAAAAGTCTCCAAAATGAGCGCTTTTTGTGTGTGTGTGTGCAAGTCAAGCTTTTCTGCCCCAACCAGGAACAGATGTCTGCGCTGGTTGATGAATTGGAAACATCTGAAACAACTTTCCAAGCTGAAGTACAATAAATATACCTTTCATCACGATCCCTGCAAGAGGGTTTTAGAGGCAAAAATCACTGAAGTGTTTAATATGGCCCACGGTGAAGAATCATTATAACAAATGCACCAAATTAAATGAGAATTTCTCCCCATTTTTGTGACTTTGCTGGGACTCCAGGTGCCACCTTTTGAGCTTGCAGTGGAACTTTGTCCTGCCAGCCGTCCCAGACCGCTCTGCCTCGGCTTAATCCATCACCTCCCATAGGCAGAGGGAGGACAGGGAAGCGCGGAGCCCTGGGGTGCTCCCGGGGTCTGCTCGGCTGCAGTGGGGCGGGCGGCTCTCGTCTCCCAGGCTGTCGGGACCCACACCCACGGACACACATAGGGAGGCAGACGCACGATCCCCTGGTGCCTCCAGAGCCCTTCGTGGTGCTTCAGCATCTTCAGAGGCTGCTGGTGAACCCTCAGCTCTTCCCCTCTGCCCCTAACACCTGCCTAACCCTGAGGCGCCGGTGCCACCACAGCCCACCACCTCCACGCCGGGACGGGACGCAGGCGGAGGCTGGGGGGGGTCTCGGGTGTCCCCCCCAGAGTGACACCCAGCACTGGGCTCCTCACGAGGACACCGCCTGCCAAAGCCAGGGGCACTCCCAGGCTGCTCCTTCCCAGCGGGCGCACGGGGGCTGCCCGGGAGCCAGCCTGGCCCGACCAGATGCACTCAGCTTCCTCGTGCTGGAGTGCCAGGAACATCTGTCAAGCCACGGAGGCTGCCTGCCAGAGTTCAAGTGGCTGCCATTCTCGCTGTTGATCCCGTGACCTGGGTAGATGAGAATCTTTCAGCAGGAGTTGTCAGAAAGAGTTTATTTTTCCATGTCTCCGCTTGGCTTATTCCACTGAGCGAAGTCGTGTTCTATTGATTTATTCTGAAATCACATTTATTTTCTTTTAAGAAATAAAGCCCAATATTTCTTCCTTCAAAATTCACGTGCATTGCACAGGATTTGAAGGTCAAATTTTCAAGCGTGAGTACATCCCTAAAGCGCTCCTGCATCATTTACACTTGGGCACCCGATACTAGATCATGTGCTGATGCTCCATGAGCACAGCGAGGTGCAGCCTTGCAGCAGTGCTGCTGCTTAGGTGGAAATTTGCTCCCGTTCCCACTCCGCAGCAGCTCAGGGCTCCCCGCTGGTGTCCTCGCCGAGGGACAAGCATCACAATCGAACAGGCACGAAGGATTTCAGATTCTGCGCTGGGGAAGGCTGCACAATAATATGAATATATGAAAACAGAGCAGGGACCGACTCCACAGTTTGGTCTGTTTGCTCTGGCCCCCACTCCAGGCTGGCTGCGTTCAGGGACCCGCAGTGACCCCCTCGTCTGGATGGAGCTGCCAGTGCCCCCGAGCCCTGCAGCCCTAGCTGCCACCGCCCTGCAGGAAGAGGTGCCACTGGTCCCGCTGGACTTGCTGGGGACACACACTGGCTCGGCACACCCCAGCGACGGGCACACACTGGCCCTGCCAACACCTCACCCGGGACCCTCCGGCCCTGGCCCACGCGGCGGGCTGCAGCATCCCCACGGTGACACCGTGTCCGTTCCCGTGACACCGGGGAACGCACCTTGTTGTGTAGCAGCCGGGCACTGGTTGTATGCAAATACATTATCAGAATGGCTAAAACCTCCCCAGCACACACTTTGACCAGGAGTCACTGGAACACGACTCGTAAATAAAGCAGACACCTTTGATGTCTCCATTTTCAAGCGCTGGCTGGCGTGGCGAGGCTGGGGAGCGCTCGGGCTGTCGGATATGCAATGGGATACTGATGCTCACACATGGCTTCCACGCCATGAAGTGGCGGTGCCCCTTCTGAAAAGGCAGCACGTGCAGGGATCCATTTCCGCCGACTCGGCTGGCTGACACTTCCCAGGGCCTGTCTGTTAATCCCCGCCCGTGTCAGTGGAGCGGCCTTTGCTAACGGTGTGGATTAGAAAGCACGTCCCTGCTGGGGGGGGGGGACACATGGACGGGGCTGCGAGACCCCCGTGGGCACCGTGGGCTTGCGGGTGCTGCCTCTGGCTGTACCTGGCACCCCACACCCAGCACCCCACACCCAGCACCCCGCACCCAGCACCCAGCCCCCTGACCCCCGTCCCACCCCCTGCCCAGCGGGACGCGAGGCCTCTGCGGCGGCCGTAATTGGATCAAGGTGCAGCCGGGGTTTGTTTTCCGGTGGCTGCCAGGGCTCGGGCACAGGGGCTCGGCCTCGTCCAAGCGCCCGCATGAGAACTGGCGCGAACTGAAGCAACTTCCTCATTTAAGAAAAAATATTTTGGAAGCCGCCACCTCTCTCTCCTCGCCAGCAAGTTTAGGGTTTCATCCAGCCCGCCTGGTAATGGGTTACAAATGTACCTGTCAGTTTTACATTTGTTTTCATTCAGGCTCAGTGAACTCTCCGCCGAACCTGGCGGTGGGCAGGGAAAGGCCCCGCGCCCCCCGCCCCGCGCCCGCTCCCCTCCCAGCACACCCACAAGTGAATTGTTCTGCCGTAATCTAAACCAACACTCCTCTCCGGCAAATTGGATTTCGGTTAAACCCTGTGACTTATGTGCAAATCCTCACAGCAGATCGCCTTGCGCAAAGCTCCCCGCGGGGCGCAGAGCCGGAGCCTCCGCAGCTGGTGTCAATCGCCTCAGACCGGCGGCGGCGGCGGGGACGCAGCATCGCACCCCCGGATCCTGGGCATCACACCCCCGGATCCTGGGCATCGCACCCCCGGGTCCTGGGCATGACACACCCCCAGATCCTGGGCATCGCAGTATTGCACCTCCAGTTAAGCAGCAGAAAAATAATTCCAGCAACGTCAAAAATAGCAAAGTCTGAGTTCAAAGAGCCTCATTTTGATGTCAGAAATGCAGAATATAAAAGTTATCGTGGTAAAATCACAGTTCTAGGTATGGCAGGCACAAGCTATCATAAAAGATAACTTTTTTCTGAATGTTATTGAACTTTTGAAGATGTGATAAAGCACAGTTCCCAGCTGAGTCAGCCAAGCAGGTCTTGTTTGGATCACGGGAAGCTGAAACTAAGCAAAGTCACCCATTTCTAATTCAGTGACATGGTGATTACATGGGCTCTCAGCTGAAGAGCAACAAGGATTTTTATTTTCTATGATGAATGAACGTTTTTCGTGTCTGGGGGAGCAGCTGTCACATAGCTTGGTTTTGTCTGTCCTGCCCGCGCGGGAACGGTGGCCGGAGGATAATTAACCATCTTCGAGCAGTGTTCTAGAGCTGTTCAGATGTGACCTGAGGTGACGCGGCCCCGACACTGCCCGAGGTGGGGAGGAGCTGTCCCAGCCCTCACCCAGGGGCGTTTCAAAATGTGATACCGTGAGGGCAGGTGACAGGGCACTGCACGCAACACGCGGGCATCGGAGCATGGGACACGCTGCAGCTCCGGGGTTTGTTTGCCGCAGCTCCCTGACGCCTGAGCAAGAGCTGCGGCGATCGGTGAGGTCCCTTCCTGCGCAATCGTCCAGATATTGGTGGGTCCTTCATGATCGACTCTGCTGCAGAGAGTTCTCAGATGGAAAAAATCTATTTAATTTTGTGGTCTGTTAGCAATTTAAGTTGAAGAAATGGTGTTCAGTTCTATTGTTTTCAGACAGTGCTGTTCGTGTGAAAGATCTCTGATTCAGGATGCTGCAATATATGAAGGAACTGCCGACGCTGTACAACAACAGCACGTTTGTGAAAACACAGATAATTGGTCAGGAGCTGATTGCTAGCGAGATACCGATGTTGTTGTTTATTTAAAGGGATGTCACCAACTTAAAATTCATGTTTAATTTATAAGTTAATTTATATGCTAAGATCGGAGAGATCTTGCACTGACTCCAAATGGATGAGATCAGGAACGGGTGTTTCTGTTTCACCCGACATCTTTACTTCACGCTTTTCACCGCATCTTGGCCATACCCTGTGCTCCCCCAGTGCACAGACCCCGTGGAAATACTCGCTGTAGTAAAACCAAACACATGTTGACATCCTTGCCAGCCTGGGGCTGGGGTGCACGGTCTGTGTTCATGGTGGTGCTGGCGTTGCCCTCACCGGGCACTCGGGGCAGGAATGCTCAGAGGGAGGGGACGAGGCCGGGCGGCTCCTGGGCAGCGCAGGGGGACGAGCGGTGTTCATCCTCCCCGCTCTCTTGCTGAGCTCCATATCTGGTTTGCATTAATCAGCCCCATTGTTCTAATCAGAGTATCTAGAAGACAAGCAGCAGCGACGGCGTTTGTTTCTCTGGAGCTGATTCCTGGGTGTGGGGGAGTGGGTGCGGGGCTCCTGCACCCTCTGGGCTGGAGACCTCGGGGAAGGATGCTCCAGCGGCATCGTGTCGCCATGTGCAATGGCTGTCGGTATTTATCATGCTTTATGTGTCAGCACAGACATGGATGCAGCGCTTAACAAGTCAAACTGAATTTGGCCCACTGACTCCACAGTGACATTGAGCAAATCTGCTCCTTATTTTTATTTATTTTATCTGTTTAATGAAGCAGCAGGGACAGCTCCATAATTAAGATCAAGCTGAGTTTTGCACTCAAAGTAAAACTCTCGTTGCACACTCTCCCTGAAATGCCATCATTTTCAAAAGAATGCTTCTGAAATTTTACAAGAAAACCTCTTATTTACATTAGTCCTTTCAGTGGGAATTTCCCTGAAGGGGAAGATTTTATATCCCAGGATCAAACAAAAGAAATCCTCTCAAGTTATGAAAAATAATGACTGAAATCTTCTATTAATCCTGAATAAAAAATGCTTCTTTTTTTTTTAACTAGCTGTCCTGCTAGTTCTGGGAAGGCAGAGCGGGGGGGGGCGGCGAGGGGCACGTGTGCGCGGGGGCACGTGGACGCAGAAAGGAGTCGCCGGCGCGGGCAGAGGGGAGACGCGGGGGGACGCAGACCCCAGCAGGCTCGATGCCGGGGGGGGGCCCTGCATGGGTGAGGGTGGGCAGGAGGGAAGACAGGATGCCGGGGGGACCCGCCCTGGGCACTGCCGCCAGCGGGAGGGACCCCGTCCCTCCGCCCCTCTGCCTGCTCCTGCGTGGTGGCATGTGGGCTGCCCTGTGCCATGGGCCCCCCTGTGCCATGGACCACCCTGTGCCATGGGCTGCCCTGTGCCATGGGCCACGTTGTGCTGTGGGCCGCCCTGTGCCGTGGCCTGCCCTGTGCCATGGGCCACCCTGTGCCATGGCCTGCCCTGTGCCATGGGCTGCCCTGTGCCATGGGCCACCCCGCACCATGGCCTGCCCTGTGCCATGGGCTGCCCTGTGCCATGGGCTGCCCTGTGCCGTGGGCCACGTGCCGTGGGCCACCCTGTGCCATGGCCTGCCCTGTGCTGTGGGCCACCCTGTGCCATGGCCTGCCCTGTGCCGTGGGCTGCTGCGGTGCTGTGAGCTTCCCCGGTGCCCAGCTCCACCACAGCCCGGCTGCTGGCTCCCTCAGGCAGTGCAGGCAGGGCAGGCAGCGCAGGCTGCACGGGCAGGGCAGGCAGGGCAGGCAGCACGGGCAGGGCAGGCAGGGCAGGCAGCACGGGCAGGGCAGGCAGCGCAGGCAGCACGGGCAGCAGCGCAGCAGCCACGTGATGGGGCTCCCTCTTGCAGAGCAGTGTGAGTGTCCCACGCACCGGGACTGTGGGGTTTCCCTGGCTGGGAGTGACATGATTAATAGTCTCATTACTGCAGCTTTCACTGCGCTGCCTGACACGCGCTCTCTTGCTTGCACACAACTGTTGAGTCCTCGCTCTCGGTGCCAGCTCTGATTCATATGTCAATAAACACAGTGAAAGAAAAGTGCATTTCCTTGCCAAACTAAACAAACAGTATCTCCTTGGTTAGGGCTACAGCATCCCTGTGAAATCAGAGCCAAGGGGCATCGTGCTGCCGTCGCTCCCCACCCCACCGACGCTCCCCGTGCTGTGCCAATGGGCCAGCAGCCCTCACGGGTACGGGGCACCCTGGCCCAAAACGTGTCGGCTCCCTCAGGGAGCATCTCGCTCCCCTGCCCGTCCACTGCCAGGTACCTTACAGCGAAAAGTGGAAAGGGGTGGGGGAATGTAACGTTTAACAACACTTCTATTGATAAAAAGGAGAGTTATATTGGCCTGTATCCCTCCTGAAACTTTAATAAAAGTCCTGTGATAGTTTTTTCTTCTCTCCTTTTTCATTTATTTCTAATACAGGCCTGCACTGGGGCCAGATCAACCTCCCAAACAGGCAGCTATGTCCCACCAGCCGCGCAATGCCCCCCACGCTCCCCCTGTGCTGCCCCTTCCAGCGTGCAGGGATGCGGCGATCAGGACACCCCTGTGAAAACCAGGTTTTTTCCTTCCTGGAATTTAGATTAGCTGTACTTGGTCAAGATGATGAGATTTAACACAATGTAGTTTCGTAATTTTAATGAAGTACAAAGATCTACCAGAGCTCCGGAAACAGAGACCCATGGGCTCGGAGACTTCATCAAGCCCGAGGAGCAGGACGTGCACCCCTGGCGCTCACACAGCTCTGCCTGAGGTCTGGGGCTAATTCTCCTGGCTTTCATCAAACCCTTTTGCAACACCAAGCTGTTTTCCCTGCCTCGTTCCCCAGGAGGAGTTAGCAGAGTCGCTCCCTGCTGATGCGAGTCCCAGCCCCGCACAGCACCGTCCTGCTCCCGAGCCGAGCGCTGCCAGGAAACAATTGCATTGCAGCTGCAGACGGGATTAACCGCGGTCTGTTTGCGTTGGCCTCGTGTTCTCCGGAGGAGCTGCAGCCTCCAACGCAACCGGGCTGTGCCCGGGCAGCCGGGGCAGGGACAGCCCCGCTGCCAGCCTGGGTCCGGGAGGACCTGAACGACCAGGGTGCCAGCACGGGGAGCAGGCGCAAGGAAAGGCGTGCTGTGATCTTGAAATGACCTGCAATTGTTTGGGACTTAGTTTCTTAAAATCCAAGCGTGCAGCTGAACATTCAGCCATCTCTCCTGGACCCTGGGAAATTTTCTGCACCTTTTTTGCCTGCCTCATCGTCCACCCACCTCTGGGTCTCTCATTTATCTGACACGAAAAAATTTTAAGCTGTCATATTAAGAGTTTTATTCATTCCTCATATCACTCATCCCTCTGCAGCTTTTCTCCCTCTGCCAGAGGATTCCTCTCCCCCGCTGCCTGCCATGTGCTAAGTCTCCTCTCGTACTCATGTTCCCACTGCGCAGCCGCCGGAGCCGGAGCTGGCACAGTTGTGTCCTGCAATCTGGAATTTCCATTTCCAAGGTGGAAAACCTTGACTTTCCATAGTGTGTGAGCTAAGAGCAGGGGATAGCACTGCTGGGTGAGCTGGCATCGCATCTGAATCCAGCTTTCAGAGCGGTATTATTTTCGTATAAAAATGGCAAGGAAATGGGACAGTAATTACACAGCAAGACATAAAGACACTCAGGTTTTGCTTTTCAACATTCTTCTCATCCACTTTGCAGTGAAATACTGGAATTGCCAAAACAACATGTCATTTGCAATCATAATATCATTTCCCAAGGACGGGGCTCTTCTCGGTTTAGCCAGCCCTTCAGCTGGACTTAAAGCTGCTGTTCCTATAAGGCCGAGCTACACATTGGCTCACATCAGCCAATAATACAGCTCAAAATTTAGGTCCTTGCACCTTGCAAAGATCCAATAGCGCTGATCAGGAGAGCAGAGGGACAGACACCGGGGATGCTGGACGAGCCTGGGGTGCTCTGCTCTTTTTAACCACTTCTTGGTGCTCTGCTCTTTTTAACACTCCATGCCCTCAAAGCCTGGCCATGCAGAGTCTTCCAGATCAAATCCCACACTTCCTTGGTGGAAACAGTTGGATTTGCCAAAGGATAAAGGAAAATGTTTTCCATTAACACATCTAACACCCCCATTAGTGCATTCTCGGCTGTACGCGAGTGCTAATGAGATTTCACTCTGGCACTGTAGGAAGAGAGACAATAATTGGGGCACGTTTTATTTTCACAGCTGGAGTGGCTGAATTAATTGACAGAGATTAACCCTTCTGCAGGAGACAGGAGACAGCAGCTATCTTGGGTGGAAGCAAGGGGGAAATCAGTTACTGCCCGGGTGGTTCCTGGGTGGCTGGTGGCTGGTGCCAGAGCAGGAGACAAGGAGCCGTTCTGTGGCAGCGCTGGTCGGGGTGTCCTGGCTGGGGCGACGGGCGCAGGCGTGGAGCACAGATGTACGCATGGGTGGGTTAAAGCAACCTCAGCTCGTTCTTTAGTTCTCTAGAGCTTTTGCTTACGCTGTGCCCTTCACCCAGGGAGTACCTGGCTGGCCAGAGGTAGCTCTGGAGGAGACACGCACCCCGGGGCGCGGGGATGCAGCCTGGCCCCGGCCGGCCCCGGCAGCCCGGGTCACCCGCTGGTGTCACGGGGGTCCCCTCCTGCAGCACATGGCGCTCATCGTCCTGCCACCTGCTGGGACCCCGGAGCGATCCCACGGGAGGGCAATGGGCTCTGCAGCCCCGGCTCCCCCGAGCAGCCCCGTGTGCCCCTGCGAGGGCTCACGTCCCCCGAGAGCCGCCCCGCGCTGCCCGGGGATGCGCCGGGCTCCCTTCTCGCTGGAATGCAGCTATGGAGGGAAATATTTCTCATCTTAGCAAATGAGAAAAGGGAAAAATAAGGTGAGTGAATGTTTTATTTAATGGACAATTTAATTGCTGACATCTGTGATAAAAGCTGGTTTTTTCCAAACTGGAATTTGTTTCTCTCTCAGAATGATGCAGTGATGTGGGGGCAAATTCTTTGGAGAGTCCCTTTGAGTCCCATCCAAGGAGGATAGGGAATGAAATGTGGCACATGTTAAACACGTAAATGAGGTACTGATTTACTGATTTATCTGTTTCTTGCATGAGATCTTCTTTGGCTGCATCAAAATTACTGTATTATTTATAAGCCTTAAACATTTAAAATTAGATGTGTGGTTTTAAAACAAAACATCAAAACCTTCATGCAAACCACATTGTTTCAATAAGAAATTAGATTTAAAAAAGCAAATTCAAAATGTTTCTGTGCTGGATCAAACCTGCATCTCATGTGGTTCACATCCACATTGGATCCATTCTGTAGGACTGGGTTCTCTTTGCAATGATTTGCAACAGTGAACTCAAAATAAACAGATCTGGTTTCATTCAGGGAGTATTTCCTTGTTATTGAAAAGCATCATTTTCTGCACCGTCCCTTGACATTTCTTGGGGGAATCCTGGAGACTCGCAGCTCATCTGAGACACCAGGACATCCTGCCGGAGCCAGCAGGGGCAGCTGCTCTCCCGGGTGCTGCCGCTTCGCCTCTGCGGGCTGTGACGCTCTCTCGAATGCCAAAGTGCATTCCTCAAGGTGAGACGAGACCCTGCCTCGCCCTCCGCGCTGCGCCAACAGTCACTGTCACCCCTACACCCCTGCTGAAGCTGTTCACAACAGCACAGTCAGTCTGCCCTGGAGGGATGAATCACTGGACCACACGCTGCAGCTCGGACATCGCAACCTCTCGGCTCCTCTGCAGACCCCTACAGCCGGAGGAGATGCGTGGGTGCTTGCAGTCCCCGGACCCCACCATCACCCTCTCGCCTTCCAAAAGCAAGATGAAGTATAAGAATGGCTCAAGCAGCACCCTTCTCGCTTGCTCACTGGCCTGCCTTTGCAAAGCCAGGTGAGAGCTGCACCTTGGTGATGTGGGACAAGCTCTGGGGCTGCTGCGGTCGCTGTTTTTGTGTGAATCTCGCCTTGGAGCACCACGGAGTCCTGGATTTGGTTGTACCACAACTTCCAGCTTCTGCCTATTGGTGCAACTTGTGTGTTCTTCAAATGGGAAAAAACATGCTGATGTCCCTCACTCCCCCACAGGAGCCGTTGCCCCAGAATCGTCACCCCATAAACACGTGAACAGCGGAATGGGAAACAAATTGCAGTAGAGAAGCACAACTGTACCCTGATGTATTTTTTCACTCCCAGCTTTGTGGTGTGTGTTGGTATGAGTCAGCGTTACCCTCCACGGCTCTTCCCCTCCATCCCTCTCCACCCTGGGAAAGCCGGGAATCTTACTGGAGGACAGGAAGCGTTTGCTAACGCCTCATTTAATGCACATTTTTCTAAGAGCAATGGAGGAGCTGAGGGACAAAGCAAGAATTGCAGGAATTGCTCATTCCATTTCCTGTGGTTTCATAATTTTGTTGCTTACCAATTTTGAATTTCACGAAGCTTGTGGTTTCCCAACAGCCTTCGTCTGTGGGGAGGATCCATTTCAGTAGCATACTGAGCTGACATGGAATCCCAAACAAATATAATGTGACAGCTCTAAGCTATGTGAGAAAGAAACACAAATGCCCCGCTGGCTGCGTTTGGCCCAGACAAGGGAGCGAAGCAAAACATCCCAGTGACAACAGGTCACCTCTGAATGTCGGAGAGCACCTGAGATCCAGGGTCTCCATTTCTGTGCAAAATGTACCCGAGCGTGGCCAGGGCCTCTCTCCAGTGGCCATCTCTCCAGTGCGGGTGGCCAGGCCGGGCCAGTTGTCCTGGGTTCGTGGGGATAAAATTTATAGAATCCCTTTTCTGTTCCATTTTGTTTCAGTATGTGGCCAGCTGTGGACTGGTGATTGAGGCCATGAGCAGGTAAACCCAGGGCAGCTGCCCCAGGCTGGCCCACAGGTGTGTTCTATAGCATTAACGTCACATTCACTATAAAAGGGAGGGCTTGCTGGGGTGGAAGGCTTTGCTTGCCTCTCTTCTCAACGATTGCTGTCCCTGGAGCAACTTGCCACCACTCTGTGGGGTAAGTGTAATTTTGTCTTTTGTATTAACATCGATACTGGTTTCCTTATTTTGTTACATCTGTTTAAATTGTAACCCACGAGTCTTCCTCCTTTTCCCAATTCCCTTTCTCGGTCGGGGAAGGGACATTGGGTGACAGAACAACTGGTTATTTTTTAGTGGGGGCTAAATGGAGACATGGGTGCTGCTGGAGCTCGGGGCGGGCGAGGGCTCTGCTCGCAGCCCGGGCTGGCCTGTTCCTCTGTTAGAGGAGTCAAGGGGTGCACCAGGGACATTTGTCCTGTCGTAGCTCAATGGGAAGCTCAGGGCTGTTGATAGAATGAGTCCTGCTGGTGGTCTGGGATCAGGTCTGTCATGGATGAGCTTGTTGTGATGCTCCCGCGGCAGCTGGAGGTGGCCTCGTGCGGTGGCGCGGCGCGAAAACGTGTTTCTAAGTGTCTTGCTGGAATGGTTCGTGGGTCGCAGTTGATTAGATACAGTAATAGCTGCTAACATCCTCCTCTGGAGACTGCTGGAGACTTAGCTCATGTTTATTGAAACTAAACTTTCAGAGGTGAAGAGAAGCCTATTGGTGAAGAAAATACGTTCGTGAGCTCAGAATTTATAGCCTGCCTCTATAAATCTGTCCAGAATCCATGGATCTCTGCTTCAGATACTCATGTTAAAATAATTTTCATTCTGTTAAATGAAAAGTGCTTTAAGTCTGGCAGGGCTGCGCTGCTCATGCTCTCACCACTTCATAAATAATACTTTATAATAACAGCTCAGAATAAAACAAAAAAAAAAGGGGAGGAGGGCCAAGGTCCGGGCTGAGCTCTCCTTGTTGGTGGTAAATACCTCTTGCCATGATGTCAGCTGCTCTGACAGAGGAGCTGCCCAAATCACTACCACATGTGTAGCCAGGGGATGGGCTTTACCTGGACTTTCCACTTATTAAGTAATGATGTGGCTCGCAGTCTTGGCAGTGCTCTCGCGTGGCTCATGGCCGCAGGCTCCTCTGCTTTTTCATGTTAA
Source organism: Nyctibius grandis (assembly GCF_013368605.1). Lineage (NCBI taxonomy): Eukaryota > Metazoa > Chordata > Aves > Nyctibiiformes > Nyctibiidae > Nyctibius > Nyctibius grandis. The sequence goes on along the minus strand of NC_090681.1, from coordinate 500,249 downwards.
TCAGTTACTAATATTGGACAGCGCAATTTCGTCAAACAATATTTTTATTTCCCCCACACTTTTTATCCTCTAAATAAAAATTACTTCACACTTTCCTGAACGTCTCTGACATGATTTAATTCAAACCATGCAGTCACGGGAATGGGAAGGGGATGAGCTCTTTGTTCGGACAGAAACCAGAGCCCACGTAAGGACAGAGCGCGATGGCCCCATTGCTGGGGGGGCAGCGGAGTCAGCGTCAAGAAACAAACTTCTCGCTGCAGAAGATGCACCCAACTGCTTGAGGCTTTACTGCAACATTGCAAAATCGGCTCAGTGCCCTCGGATGCCCTGCTCATGTCCCGCAGACGGCCGGCACACACCCGGGGCGTTTGCTGGGGACGCTCAGTCCTTCCCCTTTGGTCGGCGGCAGCGCAGCGTCCTCGAGTTGGGGAACGTGGAGGAGCCGGGTGCTCGTGGGGACGAACTGAGGGGCACCCACAGCCTCCTGCCACCCTGCCATGGCTGTCCTGCTCAGCCGCAGCCCCACTTGCCAGCAGCCGGGGTGCGCTGGTCATACTGCGAACACGGGGCTTTAGTACCAATGCTACTTCTTATGGCCCTTGAAAATTGTTTACCAGCCCTTGAAGGGGCTGAATTAATGAAATCTGCCCAGACTTGGCCTGGGTGTGCCTGAGTGCAGGGAGGGCCCTGCCCCTCACCCTGCAGAGCTGCCTCAGGGCTGGACGTGACCCCCCCACTCTCTGCGTGGCTTACAGACAGCTTTTTCTCCCTGCATGGCTTGGTACCCCTGATTTTAATTAGTCTGCTCTGTGAAGTGGTTTGGGGCTGCAGCTTGTATGAAAGGCACAGTAAAAAAGAGCACAGTCGAGTACTCAATAGCAGAAGGACGTGTCCACATGTGGCAGCCGTTAGTCACATCGCCGAGCCCTTTGTCTGGGAGGACTCGGCCACATACGGGGAAAGCGCAGGGAACGGCTCTGGAGCTGAGCAGGCGCTAGAAAATGGTGTATTTTTGCCAAACCTTGAGAAATTTGTGTATAATGACCCTTTGCTAAGGTCTTAACTCCAGCAAAGCATTTCTAGCCCGTATCTGACTCGAAGCGTGAGCTGTAACCCGCACCTCCTAGCCCCAGCCGAGCGCTGATGCTCCGGCTCGTGAGCTCCCCGAGGTTTATGTGGGTGCTCAAAGTTAGCAACGCTCGGGTGGGTGTTTCCCGAGTCAGGGCAAGGAGCCCTCGGGCTCGTGGAAGGGTGGCTGCTCATCACCCAGCTACAGGCTTCGTTATCCAGCCCCAGCCTGGCTTTTGTGTTAGTGGGAGGGAAATCTCTGAGGATTTGGCTCAGTGCAGACAATGATGCCATGAGCGCAGAGTTTTTCTCAGTGCCAACAAGTCTAACCTAATAAAAGGGGGAAATTTCCACTGACCGCAGGGGAGTGGGATGGCTGAGACAGAAAAAAGAGGTGGAAAATTATTTATGACAGTGTAATTGCATTTGAGACAGCTTGTATCCAGCCAAGATTCCACAAGAAATTTAGGAAAGAACAACTTTAGGTCAATCTGATTTGTTGTCCTGTGTGTGTAGGGGGGAAATTTCCCTTGTGAAAATTGGACTTTGCAACCATATAAGAACTAATAATCAAAATTAATGTGGAAAATAAATTGCTGGCTGGCATCCCTGTCAGCAATGGACACTCACTTCAGCGCTGCTGTCCTGACACAGCTGCACGTCCCAGCCTACCCAGCCCTGTGGAGCTGGCATTTTCCTCTGGTTCCTTTAAAATCTGGTTTTATTGTCCCTGGGGCTGGAGGGAGGAACAAAAGGATGCCAGAGCTCTGGGCAGGGTGGCAGGGGCTGGGTGAGGAGGGGCCCGCTCGCACCCCGGTCTGAGGGCAGGACCCCGCTGCTCCCTGCCCTTGCAGGGCGATGCCTCGTCCCCGTGCCGGGTCCCAGGGCGGTCAGCTGCCCATCGCTGCGCTCTCGGGGTCTCTCTCCAGTCGGAGCCGCCCCGCCGTGCACCGGCTGTCACCATCTCTGTCATCATCCCCTGGCACCTATTGCAGGGGCAGTTCTGGGGATGTGGAGCTTTACCCCCCCAGCAGACGCCGGCCAGGTCACTTCAGCTCTGCACATGGCTTCTCGAAGCTCTTGAGGCCCAGTGCTGCTCTCTGTCCAGCACAAGTGCTCAAATCTTGAAAAAATGGTGAATATGTGCTTCTCTCTAACCCCAGCTGGGCTCCGAGTCTTTAGGCATCACGCTTCCAAACTTTTCTCTGCCAACAAGGAAGGTAGCAACCTTCAATTTTTCAAATAAATGTGAGAGTTTAATGGACTCCTGCAAGTCTCTGGACTCATTCATTGGAGTCCAGGAGTTGGAGCTTTAACAAAAAACACCAGTTACTGCAAAAAGTTGCATCCTTGTAAGACCAAAGGCTGTTTGCTCTCTCCAGCAGAAAACTAGGAGTACAGAAGGAGCCCCAGGACATGCTGATGGGGAGCAGTGTGTGGGCTCTGGAGGTGCCATCTCCACATGGAGAGGTTACTGGATTTTAACCTGGCTCCGTTAGAGAACGTGCTGCTAATTCCAGTGGTTAATTTTATTATGTGTCACTTCCTCTGTTATTTGGTTCAAAAGATGAAGACTAAACGTAGGTTTTAAAATTGTCCGGATTTCAGATGTTGCCCCTGGGAAAGCTTCAATCTCATCCTTTGTTTTCATTTAGGTTTTTTGCAGGTCTGCAAATGTGTTTGTTTTAATAATGCAGCTGCAGGACAGATTAAAAAAAGCAAGTATCACTGGCATTTAATATCTCTAATCCAGCAGTAAGACAAGCCTGTCGACTGTTTGCTTAATGTTCAACATCCTTTTCTGATTAAGCAAAAGGTTTGAAGTGATTATAGTTTATTTACAACAAAAGTGGACTTAAATGAGAGTTAATTCCTCCCCCTCCTCCCTCCTCGGGATGGTTGCCAGTTACCATGTGTCTGCTCAGCTCCCTCTTCGAGAGCATCCACAGAAGCCGCAGGCAGATGTTCCCACCAGGGCCCTCCAAAGAAGGGCTCCTGCTCTGGGTGCCCCTGGGGACGGGGGTGCCCCGGGGGTCCCGTCGCACGGCGGATCCCACAGGGGCTCGGTCCTGGCACTGCCGGCCCTCTTGGGTGGTTTCCCTGCAGAGGGTCTAGCATTCCTTCAGTTAATATTGCATGAGAGTTTTGTTTTCCAGCACCAATATGCTTTATTTTCATTATTGTTCATCAAACAGGCCTGACAAAGCAAGAGGCCACTCCGGCGAGTGGTGGCAGCAGACCCTGCGGCTGGGGCATGCTTCGTGTCCCCCCACTGCCCCATAATCCGGGGAGACAGCAAGGAGGGAAGGGGAAAAACAGAAAGAAGGGGTGAAAGTGATGAAAAAGAGGAGACAAAATCCACTTCCCAAGAGACCAAAAAACTCAGTGGATTTATTAAAAAACTAAGTGGATTTTGATTTTATTTCTAGTCACAATTAAAATACTTCCAATGGTAGCTTGCAGATGGGGGGGGATTTGTTTTTGTCAACAGCCATCAACATTTGCTGGAATATAAGAAACAAAAGCTGGAGGAGCGGCAGCCAGGGGCTCCCTGATGCCACCCGGCCCTGCTGTGCAGGTGATGGCCGGGTCCTTGTGTGTGCCAGGGTCTGCTGCAGGTGCAAGGCATGGCTGCAGGCTGTAATGAGATAATGACGTAGAAATGTGATTGCACCTGCCAGGCACAGGGCTCTGGGTGCCTGCTGATAGCCAGGTGGCTGCTAAGGCCCTTTTTCGGGGAGTTCTGCAGCCCCCGGCGCGGGCATTGAGGGGGTGATGCCTGCTGGGCACAGGCAATGGCGGCAGCCCCTGGGGACCCCCCTTTCCAAAAGCCTCTTCCCGTCAGGCAGGTGCCGTTTCTGGTTGGGAACCTGGCGGGTCTCAGACCTCCCTGGGGCAACTGCAGAAAGTGAGGGGGGGACACGGGGACCCCTGACTGCCCGGGGCCAAAAGGCTCCGGCTTCTCCGCCGGCTGCACAAACGTGGCTGCAGACCTTTATGGTCCCTGTTGGACAGCTCGTCATCCCTGCACGCAGAGAGCCTGTTTGAGACTTCCACGGCATAGTTTCTCTGTTAATTAGAAGTAATTTTCCTATAAAAATGTAAAATTGCTTCTGCAAACAACGCGCCGCACACCGACGTGGTGAAATGCGGTGAGCGCGGCTCCGCGCCCGAGCCGGCGGAGGGGTCACCGCGGACGGGCAGGCTCGGGCCGGGGGGATTTGGCATTTCCCAGCAGCGACGGTGGCTCGATGCACACAATGCGGCCGGCGGGACCCCGAGGGCGGCACGCCGGCACTGCCCATATTACTACCTAGCAGATCAATGGAGGCCCCGGCTCTCACCGGCAGGGAGTGCGAGAAAGAAAGGCACAAAAGCTGCAGAGAGTGAATAAACTCAATTAGATCGCTGTAATTGCAACAAGAATTAGTGTGGGGGTCGGGCACATGTGCTGTCTCAGAGCAGTAATTAAAAGTGCCGTGTTTGCCGTGCTGGGGAGGTGGCCTGCTGGGTCCCAGCAGTGCCCTTTGAAAAGCTCCATGATGGAGCTTCTAGCCTGGATAAATACAAATGTCAGTGCCTCGCAGCCCGTGGGGGGACTCGCAATCCTCAGCGCAGTGGGAGAATCCCCTGCGTTACATTCCCAACAGTTGGGCTAATTTCAGAGTCAGGCTTTGATGTGCTTTGGGGAGCCCTGTGTGCTACACACTTTCCCAGCGAGGCACCCCCTCCCTTGCTCAAATGCTTTATTAATTTTCTCCTGTGGTTTTTTTTATCCTCCCTTTCTCTTGGGCCCGCCTGCAACTTCTCTTTTGTGCTCGCACAGCGGGGTTCATAGCGCAGAATTTATATCATACTGAAATATATATAAAGAAGGGATAAAAGAGGAGATGTAGGAACCTGCAGAGACTATAGCAACAATCAGTCCTGGGAGCCAGGGTCCTCTTCCTCCAGCCCCATGTGCCCCAGCACCGGTTTCCCGGCTGCAGCCAGGGCTGCTCCTCCTTGTCTCCGCCATCAGTGGGGAGCAAGGGATAACTGACCCCCAAGGGACAGCAAAGGTGACAGGAGGCTGTTAATAACCGGGGCTGGGAGCACCCCAAATCAGCTGTGCAGTGGGCAGGATGAGCAGCCCGGCTTCCCAGCCCGGTTTCTGCACAGGCCAAGCCAGGGGTCTCATGGGGACCAGCCTTTGCCACCTGCCCATGGCCGGTAGCCACTGCAAAGGGTAGTGGCCACAGCGGTGTGGGCAGTGGCAGTGCCATGGTGTGGGATGCTCGTGGCTCTGCCGGGACACGGGATGCTTGTGGCTCTGCCATGGCACAGGGCGCTCGTGGCTCTGCCACAGCATGCGATATGCTGCTGGCGAGGCTGGCTGTGGCTACGCGGGCAGGGGCAATGCCAAAGCACGGGACGCTCATGGCTCTGCCAGGGCCTGAGATGCTGCTGGCGGGGCCGGCTGCGGGTGTGTGGGCAGCAGCAATGCCATGGTGCGGGATGCTCGTGGCCCCCAGTACACCTCCTGATGCACAAAGGCAGCACCTGGGTGTGCCTGGCACAGGGCCCTGCCCACACTGCCGTGGTCCCCGGTGGTCCCCTCACCCCTGCGCCATCCCTGGTGCTTGCCAGGAGCAGCCAGCACCCACCGTGTGCTGGGCCGTGGCCAGGGGTCACGGGGAGCATCGCTGCTGGTGTGTGCAGACTCACAGAGTTCGACCGTGCCGGAGTCGAAGCCCCCTGTGAAACCTCCCCCTGTCCCTCTCCCCCCGCATCCCACCCTGCTGCTGGGCGATGGCGACATCTGCACGCCGCAGCGAGCCGACCAGCGCTGCTCAGCTCCTTCTAAGCTGGCATCCAGCTCCTTTCCTGTTTTTTATTATCATCAACTGCATTTGGCATGAAGGAGATTCTCTCCCCACATCCCGTTGGCACACAAAAGGCTCAAAAACCAGCAAAACCATTGTTTGTGCTTGAAGGGCGGAGACCAGGGTGAAAAGAACAGCATGTTTTAGAGCCCAGAGCTAGGAACCATTAAAGCATCTGGAACAGTTAGCGGGACAGGGGCGTTACAATTAAATAGAAATGGGTGATTACAGAGCCGTTCCCTGGCTCTGACATACACGGGGCAGTCGCGGCACATGCCTGAGCTTGCAGTTAAGGGGATTCCTCTCCTACAGGCCCGGAATAAATGGGGTTTTCATCGAGGAAGCCTGAGGTCGGTGTGACTGTCTCGCACAGGGTGGAGGAGTGTGGCGGCCCTTTGCCAGGACACGGTGCAGAGGCATCTCCCACTGCAGGCACCAAGCAGCTCCGGTGGAAGGAGCCACGTTCCTCGGGGCCGGAGCGGCACCGGGGCCCCGGAGGAGCCGGAACACAGCGGCGGTTCCCACTCCACCACAGCCCCATCCCTGCGCACCGGGCAGGCTCCCGCGCCGGCTGGGGTCTCTGGGGGCGTGGGGTGTTCGGCCCCAGCTGCCGGTGTGCAGCTGGGATGGAGCTTCTGAGCCAGAAATGCAGCTTTCTCTTCTAACAAGTCCCTTAGGAGCATTCGTGCCTCGTCCCCCGGGTTACTGCTGTTCAGAGGGAACTGGCAGGAGTGGACAGCGCGGCTTTTGCAGAGATATACAAGTCCTGCAGAAAAAACCCTACTGTTCAAGGACCTCAGCCCTGTCCCCTGAAATATGCTGTTTTCATTAAAGCAGTGAAATCGGATTTCAAAAAACCCAGGCTTTGGAGAGCGGCCCTTGATTTGGGCCTGATGAACAAGATCCAGGAGCAAAACAAAGGCTGTTTCCACAATGGTTGGAGGGAAAGGGAACCGGTCCAATTGCAAAACTTGGATCCTGGCACCGAGGGAGTCTTTGTGTGCGAGACCTGTGGCAAGGGATGGCAAGGACTTCGGGAAATTCAATACTCACCCAGCTCATAAACAGAAAACAAGGAAAATAAACTTGGGCGGATGGGAGGAAGCAGAGAGCCAAGCCGTGGATTTCTGCTCAGCTGGAAAAGAGCCTGTCTGTCCCAGGCAGCGGGGCCGGGGCTCGGCGGCTGCCGAGCGCTCAGGGTGCTCAGGGCCGCGGCGCTGGGCACCGGGCACCAGGCTGGGCGTCTGCGGGCGGTGGGAGGCAGCAGCCACCCCTCTGCCACGGGCGCCGGGCTGGGGAGCCGGGGCAGGAGGGGCGCGGTGGTGGGGCTCAGCAGGAGCCCCCACGCCGTGGGACGGGAGCAGGGACGGCAGCGGTTCCGGCGCCCACCGCAGCTCGCCCTGGGGCACAGGGAAGGCGGCAGATTGCCCTGCGCCATTTCATATGGAAGCTGGAAACACTTGGCCGCGGCGGTGACAGGGGTGGGATGACAATTGGAACAGAAAAGAAAAGAAGTTTCTCTGCCAGGCTCCTCCTGGCGCGCGCTGGTGCGCGGCGCGGCCTGATCCCTCCTGCAGGCCTGCAGTTGTGCAATGCCCCGGAGCAGCTCCTGGTCTCGGCGTTGCCACCTCCTCCTGCCCGCTCACGGCTCCTCGGCACAGGAGAGCCGGGATCCAGGCACATGGTGCCTGCGGGCGGGAAGCTGGTTCAGGATCAACCCTTCACGGTATCTGGTGGCAGAGGAGCAGCCCTGCGAAGCACAGCAGACAAGGACGTGACAGCTGGGGATGCAACAAGGGCAGGGAAGGGCTGCAACGGGACGGAGGCAGCAATTAAATCTTCACTGAAAGAAATGACTTGAAAAAAGCTTTTGAGAAACAGAGACGATGACTCCATAAAGCCTCAAATCCGCTGCCAGGCGATGCCGCCTTGTTCAAAAACACAAGAACTAACTGTTCCCTCTTGGCCGCAGACTAGAGGAATCAGAATTTAGACCATTTATGGGCCACAGAGGGTCAGCAGAGATATGAAATCTGTGGATTCATTGAATTCCCTCATTACCACAGCCCTACATTTGCAATTACAGACCCATGAAGTTCAGCATCCCGCCTGCCACCGAGCGCTGCCTGTGAACGCGCTGCGTGCACTGCCCTGGAGCTGAGTGGCTGCCCCTGCACCCTGGGATGACAACGAGACACGAGAGGTTCCCCAGAATCTGGTACCGGGATGCTGGAGAGTCCCAGGCTGCCTGGCCGGCTGTCGCGGGAGCAGCGTGCAGGTAGGGAAAGCCAGCGCTCAGGACAAGCAGCAGCGTCCTCCCCTCACATCAGGCCATCATCGGTGTTTATTTCAAGATTTAAACTACTGGCTCATAAAAGAAAAGCAACCAAGAGCGGAGAAGCACGTCTGAGCTGCGTGTGCTGGAACACAGCATCAATACTTGTGCAGCACCGGCCCGACACTGCCAAACCCGCCGGGGGACGGGGTGACCCCGGAGCTGGGGAGCGGGGACCCAGGCAGCGTGTCCCACGGCCGGCACCGCTGCCCAGGACCCCGACCTGCTCCCGTTCGTGTGTCTGCAACCACGCGGGCTCCAGCGCCAGGCCAAGGGGCAGACCCTGGCCAGCCCGAGACCTCTGGCAGTCCCTGCCCCAAACGAGCCTTTGCCTCTTTAAACCAGCAAAGACAGACTAAAGAAATCCAAGCCAGCCACCTACTGCTGCTCCCTGGAAATTCATAGAAGCATTGTTGGCCTGACCTTCCTTTCTGACACAGAATGGCATGAGAAATACTGGTGATAAAATACAGTGGGTACTTTGTTGGAGGAAAAAATCATAAATCAGTGTGAGAAGCACACGTGAAACAGTATTTTAGAAGAATATGTCAGATACACCGGCCAGCCATTAAATTTCACAGGTTCAGTTTAAGAACTTCGGGAGATTGCTGGCATTGCCTGAAAGGGAGAGGAAAATGACAACCACATGTTAGGGGCTCCGAGTGAGATGAAGAAATCTGGAGGATAATCCTTGTTGCTATTCAAGATCCAACCGGACAGCCACAATAAAGAATTCCCTTCACCTGCCTGGAGAATGACTGGCTGTAACCGCTAATGCCAGCGAGATCAAAACCATTTCTCTCGAGGGAGCAGATCGGGTATTTTGCGATGAGCGCAGGTTTGCTCAGACCTCATTGGTCCGTCGGCAGCCCGCCCTCCGCCCGCCAGCCCGCGTCCCCTCGCACCACTGCTCTGCAGTGTCGCGTGGTTGGTCCCACAGCCGCAGTGCAGGGCTGGCACCCGCGCCCGGTGGGACCCCCGGGGCCGTGCAGCCAGATCCGGCCCACGGGGCGAGGGTGTGCGGGAAAGAGAGCATCGCAGAGGAGGTGCTGGCTGTCACGGAACGCAAAGGAATAGAGGAAGCAGAGTCATGGTTCTTTTGGACATCTCTAGATGTGAAATCAGGCCTCTGGGAAGGCAGAGGGAGGTGGGAACCAGGGAGGATGGGGTCACGCTGGCTCCCAGGACACGCTGTCCTTCAGACATTGTCACGAAAGCCTCCTGCCCAGCCCTGGGGCGCAGGCGGTGCTGAATGGCCACGGGACCAGGGGAGCACCAGGATGTGGGATGCTGTACCAGGGAGTGGCCAGGATGTGGGATGCTGTACCAGGGGATTGGTCAGGATGAGGGATGCTGTACCAGTGAAGCACCAGGATGTGGCTCTGGAAAACGCAATCAGGAGCCCCACAGGTCCGAGCTCACTCCTAGGAATAAAGGTCTTGACCGAGTAGCGACGTGTAGACACGGTGGGAAAGCCAAGGAGCACCGTCTGCAGCGGCTGCGGAGCTGGGAGCCTCTGGATCCAAGGAGATTCTTACTATACTTCAGATTATATAAATAACTCTCTGAATAAAACCACATGTGACCACATTCTGTTCTCTATCCCTCAGTGCTCTGCCGACAGCACACAGGCTCTTGCAACACTTGTTTACTAGGGAGACTGTATATAAAGTGAAAACAATTTGCTAGGTCTTATGTTTCCACTTTAATTCTCAGTGTATAAAAAAAACCTGTGAATTTGCTAATGGGCTTTGAAAATGTATTTTTAAAGCTAGGGCAGCATGAGTCGGTGAGTTGTTACAAAGGATTACAGAAGGAACAAGGTTTGCTAGAAAAATTATTCCCTTGAGAAAATCTGTAACAGCTGAAAGGCCAGGGCCTGCTTCTCTGAAAAAAAATAAACACATTTCTGCATTCAAAATCAAGCTTCATTTCAGGTACGAAGCAAGCTTGTTTGTTCTCTGGTGTTTATGTACTTTCCGTAGGCTTCGGTGTTTAGTTTGACATGTTTGAAGGCCAAACATACACTCACCAATTCTCTCTACAAAGGAAGATTCCTGTTGCATCTTTAAAGCACACTTTTGGACAGAGATAAATGGCTGCGAGCTTTGGGAACGTTAGAGCCAGATGGTCAATTGTGATTTCTTTGTATGTTTCTGTATTTCACTCCAGAGTTGATCTTGCATAAAAAATATTTTTTTAGTGTTTGCTATGACTTGCAGACCTGGGGAAACCTCTGGAGGAGAAGGATTTGCAAATGGTCTGCTCCGAGGGGCCACAAACCTTCGGCTCACTCTTTCCTGGTCATTAAAGTCTACGTGCTTTGGGGTTTTTCTGTACCCAGGGCTAATTTAGAGCTTTTGATTTGCTGATTTTTTTTGTTAGACAATGTTCACGTCTGAGCGAGCAGCCTCTCCTGTGCACTGAGGGTCGGGGAACCCGGCTGGAGGGTGCAGCTTCTCCAGGTAGTTAATTGGTGTTTCACACTCACAGCCTGAACCTTCTGTGAGCTGGGGAACGGACCCTGAAAAGCTCCGCAAACCTTTGCTGTTCTTCCTCCGGCGGTCAGGAATACGGGGTGGGAAGGCAATAAGTGATGACCAGATTTATAATTCCACAAGTTAATTTTACAAGGTCTGCTGGGGAAATACCATTTTCACGCCCTGCCCCAGGTCAATGTTCCGGGTCGTTGCGGAGGGCTCCCTAGCAGCTCCTTCCCTTTCCCGTCGCTCCTGCGTTTCGGTTGCAGACACCGTCCGCCCCTGGGACCTGCCTCCTTCCCCAGCCGGGTGACACGGCACCTGCAGCACCCTGCAGGGTCAGACTTTCGGTCGTAATAAGCCATCGTACCTCCTGCCTCCGGGCAGTTACACTGTTTTCTGTAGCCGCCTCAATGTCTGTTGTGAGCAGTGCGGGGAATGTGCTGGATTTTCTGCGTCGCTTTAATCAGAATCAGGCATGACTGCTTATCCAGCACCTCGGGCCAGAGGGGAGGAAGGGGTTAAGTGATGCTGTGGGATGAGGGCTGTAACTGCCACCGGGCTTGGCTGAGATGAATGAGCTTTTGAGGACTGCCAGCTCCTCAGTGGACACAAGGAGGACCAACAACAGCATCCACTTTTAGTAACCAGCAACCAGTGGCAGGAGCACACATGGAGGCAGCGTGGCTCAGCTGAAATCGACCCCGGAGGTGTCAGGGCAGCGGATAAGGACTGCGCTGGCAGCGCAAAGGTGGAAAAGATGAAATTCTGGATGCTGGGGAAACAAACACCTCTGCCAGCCTGGACGTGCGGGAAGCCTCGCTTCCCCGTTCCAGCCCAAGGACCCTGACACGCCGCGCTCACCAACAGCTGCTGGTTTGGACAGGCCACGCCGGGATGTTGCAAAACAGCTGCCCTTCCTCAGCCCCAGCATCGCCACCGCCTCTCCACGGGGTCCTGTGGCACAGAGGAACAGGGGGGATCACTGTGTCATCAGCCCTGACTCCGAGCAGCTTTTGGAGACCCCAGCAGCAGCGGACACGTTCAGAGCGTTGTAAATCATCTTGCAAAGAGCTCCGCCGAGTAGGGGCAGCCGTGCTCGGATGGAGGAGCAACAGCTAAGTGTAAACATCTGGTTCTGTGAATTCCTGTATTGTAATAAAATAAGTCTTCCCACAGATTTCACGTCATCTTTGTCTGGGCATCACTGAACTGTGAAGGGAGAAACTTTTTTGTGGTTTTCAGAGGAACAAAGAGACAATATGCATCTGGTGAGGTGTCCTGGCAGCCTCCCGCGCTCTGAGCCTGCATCCCGCGCTGGCAACGTGGCCCCATGTCCTGGGACGATAACTGCCTACCCCACAGCACCCCGAACAGCAGAGCCTGGAGGGAGGACGGGGTCTCGGAGGCCCAGGGAGTGCGAGGTAACCTCACTGCAGCCCACAGAGACCAGGAACAGCAGCCCCCGAACAGAAAGAGGCACTAGGAAAATGCCTGCAGTCTGGATCCCACCTTTTTGGCCCCTGTTCAAATAAAAGGGCAACAAAGAACATACAACAAACTGGTTAAAAACTCAGTGTCTTAATGAAGCCCGGAAGGGACCATTCCCTGTGGCTCACCCCCCGAGCACCTCGCTGTGCAGGGCTGGATGCCCCGCAGGCACGGCACTGAGCCCGGCAGCGCAGGACTGGCCTCGTCCAGAGCCCTGGGGGCTCCAGTCTAGTGGGACTAGGTTCCATTTAGTCCACACACTTACGGGTCTGTTTGGGAAAGGGGATTTCATCCCTTGGCTTCTTTTTGTCAGGATGGATTTACTGATCCCAAACATGTTCCTCACACTTTATTTAGGGCTTAATATGCATCATTTACATTGCTGAGCTGTCACCAGCCTGTCTGAGCTATATAGGCAGGCAGGCAATGCATTTCCCTTGCCCCATTGCTCTCCCTGCCAGATGTGGAGCTGTGAGGATGAAGCAGCGAGGAGATCCCTTGATAGATACAATTTGCCTTTTTGGGGGGTTGCTGCTCGTTCCCCGCCGTGCAGGGGCCAGGCACATCTTCCTCCAGCTACATTCCTCGGAACAAGTTACCTGTAACAGAGAGTTCTGTGGGAGAGAATTCAATGTTCTTGCTAACAGAGGCCAAGCGATGGCTCTTGAGCCCAGCAAAAGCTCGCCTCTGTCTGCTTCCTTACTGAAGATCTCCCGGATGCCGATAGTGTTCGTTAGGTCACTCACATCTGCATACAATTTAAGTGTGCTTTCCTGAATCACAGCAATTCCAGGTCGTCAGAGGGGGTGCTTACAAAAATAAGGGTGGCATCTAATACGTAATGAAAAAGAGCAGAGGATGGGAGTGGGAGGGACACGAGGCTCTTGGAACCCTCTTACAAGAGCTAGAAATGACCAAGGCCAATGGTCTCCCCACCTTCACTGGCAGCCCTTCTCCAGGCTGTCCCTGCTCTGGGCTGTCCCTGCTTTGGGCTGTCCCTGCTCGTGCACCTTCACCAAAAGCAGCCACCTCACCTGCTCCAGGCCACGTTTCCTTCTTCGCAGCCCCCGGCCATGCGACTCAGCGGGGTCTGCCTCCCCACCCAGCACAAGGAACAGGGACAGATCCCCAACCCCTCTTGCTCCGGAGCCACTTTCCACCCAAAAATAATCTGTGGTTTCATCCAGGTCCCCAGGAACTGAGCTACTGACCTCTGGGAGCTCTGAAAGCCAAAGGAACGGCAGCGTTAGCATGACAGATCCCTGATGATAGCACAGGAGGGGAAACACAGGCAGGATTTACATTCTGTCCCTTATGACTGGTTTGGCTGATATACTAAAAGCCGGATGGAGCATAAAGATGGAATTTATTCAAATTAAATGGTTGCAAATGTCATACTACATTGAGCCAGAAAGTTCTACACGCAACAAACGGAACTTATGCTTCTAGAAAACATGCAATTTTACCTGCTACTGCTTATGAAGGACATTCTTGTCCTAGACTTCTGACTTCGAAAATAAAGAACAAACAGCACCATCTTGTCGGGGTGCCAGGATCTATCCAGAAAGATTTCAGAAAGGCAACGTGTACTTTTGAATTAATTGAATGAACACTGTTTCTTTCCAGGTGAATAGCAAAATTACCTGCAGATGTGACTTTAACAGCAGTTGTTAACATTTAACATTTGCCCTGCAGCTCAAAATCACTAACTCGTGAAATGAGAGGAAAATCGGGCTGGTGAGTAGCGGCTGCTGACACTGGCGTGCCTCAAAAGGACCAGACTAAAAAGGGGAGGATCTCCCCTCCAAAAGGCAGACCCCTTAGAGGCTTTTTGAGTGAGGACCCCAAATCAGAGAGCCCAGAGTCCTGGGGACCCGGGAGGAGGTAACACGTCACAGGCTGCCCTCGGTCTGCGGGCAGAGGCAGGAACCCTCGCACCCTGCTCTTCTTCGGACAAGGCCCCCTCCAGCCCCGCAGATGCTCCATGGGAGCCAGCTCCCATTGCTGCGGGTTTCCCAGCACCCGGCGCTGAGCTGGGGCCAAGGCCTCCATCCAGTCCCTGCTTATTTTAAGCACATGACTGGTCTGACTCAAGATAACTGGATTATCTTTCTGCCTGCTGTTAAATATATATTAAAGTTAAGCATATTTGCCCTGGGTCGCGGCACTCAGCACCTCGCAGGTCTGCGCTCGCCGTGGGAGGCAGGGGCTGGGGCTCTCGGGGGACCCGCGGGCACCCAGCAGCTATCATCACACGTTCCTGGACATGCGGAGCCTCTTTAAACCAATGGCTTGTAAATGTGAAGCTCCATCTCCAGTTACTGCTCCTCTGCGTCAGCCGGTGCCCTGCTCCACGTGAGATATGTTTCCAATGATAGCATTTGTCTTTAATAAATGGCCACTCCATAAACTGCCTCCTATGGGAAACCTGGGCTTTGTAAGTAAAACCTGATGTTTCCATTTCATTATAATGCGTTCGCTCTGAGATGAATACCAACTCATCCTCTGTTTAATATCAGCCTAAGGTGTGCACTGGGTTTGTATTGCTATTTATGAAATTCATATAGATGGGCTTAATCTGTTTCAGATCCCACAGCTGCCTCTGTATCAGCATCAGCTTGGCCTGACACAGGGATGTTCTGCTTTTGCCAGGGTCAATGGCATCACCAGCGTCGGAGGAGAAAGGAGCAAAGCTCCTTCCCGTGGCCACAGAAAGTCTGACTGTAGATTTGAAGTTCTTTAGGCAAATGTTTGCATCACTTTAAAACACTGCTTGTCAAGTGCAAAATTCATCCGGAGGACAATAAAGCGGCACAGGTAGTGACACATCTGCGTCCTTCTTTGGCTTAAACAAACATAAAACAGGCACTGAGCGTTCCGTGAATCCACGCCTCGTGTTTCACACCATCGGTCGTGTTCCAGCGCTGCAGCACTCAGATATTTCTAACAACAGTGATTAGATAACCCCTGTCCCATGAGAACCGTCCTGCTGGTACCTCCTGCAGCTTGCACAGGGAAGCAGAGCGCTGCCTCACCCCCTGCTAATCTTTGCAGAGGTCTCTTTTCTGACTCCCTCTCACTAGGGACCGAAGACCCTTCACATAACCGCAAAAGGTTTAAAAATCAGGTTCAGGGAGGCACCATTGATCCGTGTCGCTGCTGGAGAAAGAAGAGGAGGTATTATCTGGAGTTGTATAGAGTCATAAACAAATGGATGAGAAGAAATACATATTTTAGCTGGATTGCTCTGCTCCCCCTTTTTCCAGGGCTACTAAACAAATATCCCCACAGCAGAGTAAATGAATGAAACCACAGAGCAATTAGTTAAATTCTCCAGCCTTGGAGATGTCTCCCATTTGGGAAAGCCCGGAGAGGACAAGCTCCACCAAACCACCGCAGGAAGGTGGCTGCTCAGCATCCCCTCAGCCGGCTGCAGGGTCACCTTCAGCACAGTTACTCCCAGGACTGGCTTCTTTCACCAGTCTCCCGTCGGAACCTGTCGTTGAGTTCATAGCAAGTGCCCTTTGGGAATGGGAAAAAAAAAGAGAGATTGACCCATTTGAGTTCCATCTGTTGGAGTTTATAACTGTTCTCCTTATAATTGCCAACAGACAATGTGAATTGCAATTAGCTAATTGCTTGCTAACTTTCCGTTCTAATAATAGTCATGTTCCAGAGTTATACAAGCTTGGAGGCTGCTGCTGTTCCCTTGCAACTGGCAATAATGAATAACACCGTACTCCCTCAGCATCACCCTTTCTTCCAAGTCTCATCCCCATGCAAATTGCTCCAGCATGTACTAATCCCTGACGGGATGGCAGGGGGATTTATTTGTAGTTCATTGCACTGGGAGTGTCCAACACTTGCACGATGACGTGGCACCGTGGCTGTGACTCCCGTGTGCCACTTGTCCCTTCTGCGTGGCCAACACGGCAGGTCTGGGAGGTGCCTCTGGATGGTGCTGGGCATCAGGACCAAGGGCTCTGCATCCCTGGAAATCCAGCCCTCCTGTCCATACGCATTTGGTTTCAGTTTTTTGGAGTTTGTGGGTTTTGCTTGGCTTTTTGCTTCCCCTTTACAGCATCAGATGTGGCCCTGGCCCCTGCAGTGACATGTTTTATTACCGGTAGCTTCAATAATGTCAGCACAGACCTAAACTGGAGCGTTAGAGAACACACGCTCCCCAGCAACAGAACGAGCTGTGCGGTGTGAGGGGCTGAGTGCTGGCAGGGCTCCTGGGGGGCCAGGGGCCAGGCTGGGTGCAGAGCCCCGGGGCGGGGGGCCGCAGGGAGCTCCCTTCCACGCGGGTGAACTTTTCTGCACCCCTCTCCGGGCTTTCTAATCTCCAGCTTGTTACTGCCGTGCAGATGCCGTTAATTGAGAAGCAAAGCAACAGCCTGATCCAGCGAAGTCGAGGCCAACGAAATGAGCAACAGCATTCCCTGGCGCGCGAGGAACTACTGAACGCAGACCTGCCAGCGAGCTGACATCTCCCGAGCTTACAGACTAATCTCATTAAACTCCACCAAAAAGCCTTTTAGAGCTGGGGGAGTCGTGTCCAGGAAAAGCTGCTCTGGATTACTCCCCGGGTGCCTCTGGGGTTTTTCCACATGGCTGGCTCCCCATCACCCCGCACCTCGGGCAGGGGGATGCGGGACCCCGGCTGCCAGGCGCGATGCAGCTCGGGAAGGGGAGCGTCTGCCCCAACCCGCCGCTCCCGGGGCTCGGCCCGCCCGAAGTCTCCACTCCCGCAGACGTGACTAACACAAATGGCAGCAGGGGCTCGTTGTCAGGTTCCTCATTAGCAGAACTGTTCTGCTGCTGCCTCAGATGCCCTCCCAGCCCCCTGCTCCAGCAGATCAGGCGCAGGCTGCCCAGCTCCAGAACTGCTTCAGATTGCTGTTCCCTTGTGCACAATAATCTGGACTTTTCCATCCCTTACTTCTCCCCTCCCTGGCTCCTGACATCTGACTCACGGCTGGATTTATTAAGTTTAAAAGCACTCCTTGTGCAAGCCACCCCCCACAGCCCCATCTGCCCACTTGCACAACCTGCTCTCGCCCTCCTTCCCGGGTACCACGACCCCAAGCTCTCCTGGGCAGAACCGCCGTGGGTGAGCTCCCTCCCTCCTCTTGTGGGAGGAAAGCGCTGTACAGAGGGCTGGCCTGGGCAGCTCAGGACACCTCTGCCAACACTTTCCCCTGTCTCGAGCTTGGCACCAGCAGGCATTTCCTTTACAGTTCCTGATGGGCCAGCCCCTGATTTGCTGTTTCGCTTTCAAGATCAGCTCTGTTTAAACTTCTTAGTTATTTCAGTTCTTCCATGAGGAGGGGGAGATGGTGGAACCCACTTTTGCAGGTAACATGTAGAGAAATGAAATGAATGATGGTATTTTATTTCTCAGACACCCAAAGCAATAAAAATTTGTAGGATTTATTCCAGAATCACGATTCCTCTTGCATTACAATGGAGCCACCTGTTTGTTCCCAAAACAGGGATGCGATGTTCTCTGCCAGGGACAGCAAGAAACGAGACGGCTGCCACTGCTGTCCTCTCCCCGTGGCTCAGGTGCACAAGGCAGGAGCAGGCTCTTCGTGCTCAAATGAAGTAGCGGGACACAACGAGCTGGAGGAATTCAGCCAAAGGAACAGCTTTGCTTACTTCTGCTTTGGCTTCCTCTGCGAGTGTTTTTTCTCAGCGCTGGCTGATGGGTTTCAGACCGAGGGAACATTAGGAAATGAAGGGGAGAAGGCTGTGACACACTGCACGCGGTGCCAAGGAACGGCGGTGACGCACGGCAGCTGGCGGGGACCCCGGTGCGCACCTCGCCAGCGCCGCGGCACGGAGCCACCCTCCGCGGGACCCTGCCGTCCTCACCCCAGCTGCCCCGGCACGTCCACAGCCGCCCTCGGCCGCTGCCTCCAGCACGGGCTGCAGCTGCTCTGCTCACGCCAGCAGCTGGGGACGGTCACCTGCTGCTCCGCACCTCCCGGGGAGGTGACACTGGCCAGGGCCGTGCCGCGAGGCCGGGCGGCAGGGTCTGCAGCATCTGCCCCTGAAGGGCAGGGAAGGGGGACGGCAGGAAGGCTGCCTGGAGCTGGCAGCCACACAGCACAGTCTGTTCTGGGGCTGATGCACGTTGCAGGGAACAGCACCGGTCTGAGGCGCAGCGGGAGGCCGGGTCACGCAGCGTCCGAGCGGGGCGAGGCGTCACCGGACCGCTCTGCCATCCCTTCTGCTGGGCTGTGTGAGCCACCCCCCACAGCCACTGCCAGGTGCTCTCAGAAATGAGGCCATAAGGTTTGACCAGCTTGAATCCATCTCCGAACCTCAGGAGAAAAGAGAAAAGGTTCTATTACGCTCAGCGCAGAGCTGAATCTGGTCTCTGGCTGACAAACGGCTATGGCCTACACACAAAAATGCTCTAAAGCTGACTGCACCAAATGTTTCTTCTCTACCTAACACAGTTGTTTGGGATTCAGTTAGAAACAAAACTGCATCTTCTAGTTTTTAATAAAGCTCTTGGCGAACAGTTCAAACACTGGGGGGGGAAGCAGGAGAGAGAGGTTGAATTTATGGGAGCGGGAGGAGATCATTTTCTTTCTTAGGAATTTGTCCTGGTTTCATTGAGATTTTTGTTTCAGTTTGTGGCCAGCCGTGGTGATCAAGGCCATTAGCAGCTAAGCCCAGGCTGCTCCACAGGTGTGTTCTATATCGTTAACAATCAAGTTCACTATAAAAGGGAGGGCTTGGTAGAGAGAGGTGGGCTGGTTTTTGCTCTCCTCTATTCTAGCATCTCTTTTTCTCACTGCTAATGATTGGTATTCTTAGAACAACTTGCTGCAACTCTGTAGATAAGTATAATTTTGTGTGTCTTGTGTTATTACTTATATTGGTTTATTTTATTAAATCTCTTTAATTTTAACCCACGAGTCTCCCTCTTTTTCCCAATTTTCTTCCTCTGTTGGGGAAGGGACGTTGGGTGAGAGAAAAACTGTTATTGTTTAGCCCCGGGTGCGGGTTGAACGTAGACAGAATTGGAAAAGATTAATAGTGTGTAAAGGCTCTTGGATTCATTCCTCGCATAGTAGAATGGTCAGGAGACTTACCGGCTTCATGTTCTTCATTCTGCCTTCCCCAGGTGGCCTTGAGACTGTCTGGACTGCGGAGAAAAAGGAGCAGGAGCCAGCCCCCGGCGCGGAAGGCGGCTGAGGTACGGGACGGAGGAGCACCGAGCCTCACAGAGGATTGCTTTGCTGTGAAATGAAAGAGCTACTGAATATTGCTGTAAGTGCTGCTGGTGTGGGGAAGCAATGGTGACTGAGGGGCTGGTGGGAGCAGGTCTGTCCTACCGGCACGTAGCCATTCCTGGACCCCAGACCACTGATGGCCCAAAACTGTTCCATAACAAGAATCTGAACTTAGGGAAGGTCTCTCTCCTACCACCGGCATTTTGCAATCAATATGTGACGTGCCAAGGTGAATCCTTGTCATAGACAGCCATGGAGCATAATCAGCTATGGAAAATAAAACTGTTTGCTCCAGTTTGGGGGTAAAAGGCTGCAGTGGCGCTTCATTGCGTTCTGAGGAGGCAACGACTTCTTGAAAGGCCACGATCAGTCTTATTTTTCAAACAATATTAGGAAATATAATGTTTGCTCCATCTGAGAATGAATGAGGAACTTGAGCAGAACTGCTAAACATAAAAGTTCCTGGACATCTGGAAAGGATTAGTCAGGAAGGTGCTTGGGACAAGGAGTTCAGGCAAGTTCAAGAGACACCTACTGTAGATTTGTTTCCACAGGAGGGAGGAGGAGTGAAAGGGTTGAGGGGAAAAGCAGGAAGGGAGGATTGAAATAAAACCTATGCAGGACTGGCAGAGACAGCGAGCGATGAGAACAGCCTGCGTTCTGTGGAAGTGCCGAACAGGCGGCCCTCGGGGTCGGCTGGAAGAGAAGGGGCTGGGTGTAGCAACACGGGATAAACCACGGGGGCAAAGAGCTGGCCAAATCCCCTCTTGTGCCCACCCGTGCAAGGGCAGACAGCGGACCTTGCGCTGAGCACGTCCCCACTGCGGGAAAGCACACCCTGCCTCCCGGCCAGATGTGTCCCCGCTCGACGCACATCTACAGGATTAGCAGATTTTGCTCCCCTTGGAGCTCACCAACAACTCAACAGGGCAAACGCTGTGATGAAGTCAAGAGCTCTAGAGAAACACTAAAGCGTAGACAGCTGAGTGCGAGGAACAGAGCTACACATCCAATTAATGCAGATGGGAGAATGTTTGTTTGGTTTCCGAGCGGATAAGCGCTCGAGCAGCCTCTTGGGCCCTGCAAAATCACAAAGGAGTTCTGCTCCGGGCCAAGATGAAAGTCTCAAAGAATGAGCATGAAAACCACAGGGGCTTGTGAAACCCATGCTTGGTTTATTAAATGACTCACGAAGCTTTTTATCACATATTTGTGCCTCCAACTCGCTTTACACTTAAATTCAGGTGCCAAATCCTTTGTCTTTTTCCTAACTACGGACCCTTGTAGTAAGTTCAGTTTTTAAATCTGTTTGCAATCCATGAGCTCATGCTGAAGCAAAGCTTTTGTGTTTCTTTTAAAAGCCTGGAGTTACCCACAGCAGGTCCTCATTTCTGAAGCATAACTGTGCAGAGACACCACTGCATCGGAAGCTAACTTTCACCCTACGTGAAAAAAACAAACTACCCAGATAGAAGTCAGATGCTCTCTATAAATGTTCGTGGGTATTCAAATTTAGTAACTGATTTTAGTTTGTGCTTTCCCTATAAGTGAAGAATAACTATTTTCAAATTAAGCTAGCAGGGGGCAAAGCTGAAAATCAAAGCGTGAGCTTTGTGTTTCCTGACAATTTTACTTTAACAAGGTAGCTCCAGCTGCTAACTCTGGTTTATTGCATTCCTGAAAGACAGATCTCTGTGCAGGAGTACTTGTGTGAGGAACACAGGGCCGTACAGCTGCTCTCTGCTCATTTGCCAGCTCTCCCTCACCCCCATCCCCAAACTGGAGTGATGCAGGTCTCTCACAGCCACCAGCACTGATGGAGGCACGTGCGCGCTCGCCGCCAGCTTGGCAGCGCACCCCCAACATGGCTGCGCTTTGGCCGCAGGCTCAAAACCATCTCAAGAGCAACAGGAGACGGATGAAAGACGCTGCTGTTATCTTTGTTCTTTGCTGTATGACGCTCAACCTCTGTCCATCAGATGTATTCCAGGCTGGTGGCCTCTGCAGACAGCAGCACTCACCTGTCAGAGATCACTGGGAGGGCGTCTACACAAACCTGCTGCGATCTGTGCCACCCTGCAGCACGCACCCGTCCTTTCCTTGAAATCAGGAGTCAGGGATGTCCCTGGGTCATGCACGGGTTGAGCACCAGCAGCAGGCAATGGCTAATAAAGTTTACCTACGCTGCTTCACTGACTGGAACCTAAACACGGGAATTTCTAGAGTTGGGAGGAGTTTGTGGCTGGAATCAAAGCTCTGGAAAAGGAAACTAGATGAAATTGCTCACTCTGCTGTGGACAGGAAAACAAACGCCTTATACTGAACTGGTGCTGTGACGCAACCCACGGCATCGGCAGCACGCTGACAAAATGAGTCAGTGACAGGTCATGGTGAGACAGAGCCACTCCACAAGGATGGGAAGTGCTTTGCACGCAGTGTCTGCATCCAGACTGCTGTACAGCCATTTGCTAAGCAAACGGCATTCTTGGCTGATCTGCCAAACCAGCATCTTCTCTGCGTCAGCTGCTTTATCTTAGGCTGAAGCAGCAGGAGGAGGACTCCACTCCTCGCTTCCCTGGGAAGGAGACGGCCAAGCGAGCAGCTCGGAACAGCCCTACTGTGACTCACAGCACACAGCTACGCTGCCCTCTCGCACGGGGGCTGCGCAGGGCAGAGGCCACCTGCCGCGGCTGGCTGGAGGGCAGGATCAGCACCAGCGGGCACCCCGGGGTCCTGAAGCGACGCAGACGAGGCACAGAGGAACTACCTTCAGCAGTGAGTGCTGCCAAGCCAGCTGAGCCCCACCCTGGCCCCCGGCCCCCCTGCCCCGTGTGTGCCGGGAGCAGAACCCACCTCACTTCCCCGGCTCCACGCCCTTCCCTCGGCAAACGCTGATGCCATCAGCCGTGACGCCCAGAAGCCACACCAACACCAAGAGGGTGACGTGATTTTTCTTTGCAATTAAAACTGCACATGAAGCACCCTGCCAGGAGGATGTGCTGGCTGCTGGAGAGCGCGGGCAGCCCCAGCCCTGCAGGGCAGCATCTACCCAGGCCTGAGGCCGCTCGCCGCAGGCCAAGCAGTGCCCTCAGGCGGTCGGTCACGTTCCCGGGGCCGAGACCGGCTTCGCCACACACAGGGAGCACAAGCACGTCTGCAACCTGTTCCAGCACAAGTCTTTATTTGGCTTTTATTTGGCTACATTTCCTTACCAAATATGTTATTTAGAGACAGGCATCCCTCTACTTGCGGGGAATGTTACGGAGGATCGGTGTTACGGCCAACAGAAGATGTCCCTAGAACTGTCAGCAGCTGCCACAGAGCGTGCAGTTTTGAGACTGTGATTTAAACACGCCCTAGCAGAGACAGATATCAGAGGAGCACACTCTAACGCATTTGAAAGCCGCCTGTGTCAGCTGTCAGGTGCCCGTGCACCTCCATAATTACATTTTCAAGCCAAATTTGCAATGTGGAGGTGGGATGAAAGCAAACACACTGCTCAGAGGCACAAGGTGCAAGCTACTTTTAAGCCCTGATTTGACATCTTTTATTTATTTGTAAGGACCTAAACATCTTTCGTACACAGTATCAGCCTGCTGGACCCTGTCACGCTCGCTCACTTGCAGTGCACCTCCAGTTAGTAGGTCTCACTCTTTTTTTCAGTGCACAAAACATCTGTGGCAGGCAAAAGGATGGACAACTTCCATAGCTGAAGCTGGCTCCCTTCTATCTTCATGGCTTGTTCAGCTCAGCCTCTTCTTCAGACACCAAGTCCAGTTCCACTTGAAAATGAAATAGTCCAAACATTTCCTACTGATGCCAAGGACCCAACTCATTCAGCTTCCAAAAAGCACCAGTAAAGCTTCCTCAATTCATCATCTTCTGTGGTCATCTTGGAACATACCAGACACTCGCAGAAGTTGGTCAATATCGGTCCCTCCTGTTCTCTGTCAGGAGCCTGGTGAGCAGCACAGCTCTCGCTGGTTGTCCACAAACAGAGAGATCTTAAGAAGTGTATCTGAGTGGGAAGGAAAAAAAAAAAACACATTAGCTTAATGCATTTTATCTGTATTCTGTACCCATAAAAGCTTTACTTGCTTCTAAAAGCACCAAAGAAAAATGTCACTAAAACTAACTTGGCAGACCAAGTGAAATGGATCAGTAAGCCCCCTCTTACACTGCGAGGAAGGATGCTGCTTCCAGCTGTGCCCAGGGCATATTTATGACTGAGGTTGTTCATGAGATCTCTGAACAGGTCTCAAAGATCAACTGCAAACTGGGCAAGGTCACCCACTGCTGCCCAGACGAACACAGCGAGCACCACCGGGCCCATGTGCTGCCTCCAGGGCTGAGACACCCGCACGGAGCTCAGCGAAAGGCCCCCTGGGTCTGCTGTACGCGGAACTACCGTGAACAACATCGTCCTTGTAGCGCTCCAAAATCCTCTCCCAAGACTGCGGGAGGGCTTCCATGTCGGCCAGGCTGTCGCAGCTGATGCGGAGGAGGAGAAGTTTGCTCTCCAGGTACCTTCACGCGCGATAAGGACGACAAAGAGAAAGAGGCACCCGCCAGCGCTGCCCGGGGAGCCCCGCCGCGGAAGGATACAGGTGCCGGTAGTGGCGCTCCACGTCCTGCAGCCCCTCCAGCGCGTCCGCCAGCGAGGGGCAGCGCGGCCCGCGCCGCAGGGCCGCCGCCAGGCCCAGCTCCGCCGCCCGCTCCTCGTACAGCCGCAGCACGCCGGCCACGGCGGCCCCCACGGCGTCCCGCACGGCCCGCAGCTCCGCCCTGCGCGGCAAAGCGGCGGCCGCTCAGCTGCGGCCCCGCGCCCCCGCCCCGCCCGGCCCCGCCGCCGCCGCCGCCACCTCACCGCCGGCCGCCGAGCTGCTCCAGCAGCGCCTCGGCCGCGCCGCGCTGCTTCCGCCACAGCCGCGCCCGCACGTCGCCGAAGGCGCCCAGCGGCGACCCGCCCCACGCCAGCCGCTGCGCCGCCCGCATCTGCGCCGCCAGCCCGGCCAGCGAGCCCAGCAGCGGCGCCCAGGCCGCCAGCGCCGCCCGCCACGCCGCATCCTGCCGCGCCGCCGCCGCCGCCCACTCCCGCAGCGCCGCCGCCAGCGCCGCCATCGCCGCCGCCATGACGACCCGCCGACCCGGAAGCGCTGCCCCGGCCCGTGCGTCACTGCGCCGCGCCGAGCCGAGCCCCGATTGGCCGCGCCGCGCCGAGCCCCGATTGGCCGCGCCGCGCCGAGCTCTGATTGGCTGGTGGGCGGCGGCGGTTGGGTTTGAAAGCGCGGCGGGCGGCGGCGCTCCCGGCCCCGGTAATCGGCACCGACTCCGGGCCCCGGCTCGATCCCCGGCACCAGCCCCCGGCGGCGCCGCCATGGCTCCCTCGCGCAAGAAGGCTGGCGCGAGCACGCGCGGCAGGAAGCTGGCCGCCTTCCTGAAGGACTTCGACCGCGAGGGTAGGCCGGGAGCGGCGGGGGCGGGCGGGGAGCGGGGCCCGGGCGCGGGCGGTGGCTGAGCCATGTGCGTCCCCGCAGTGAGGAGCCGGGTCGAGCAGCTGCGGACGAACGGGCAGCGGCTCGTCAAGGAGGCGGAGAACCTGTACAACATCGAGATCCTGCGGCTGCCGCTGGCGCTCCGCGAGATGAACTGGCTCGAGTACCTCGGTACGGTACGGGGCCGGGGCCGGGGCCGGGGGAGGTTCCGCGCTGCCGGGGCGCGCTTTCCCTTGGATAACAAAACCCGATGGCGGTAAAGGAGCAGCCGGATCTTGCCTGTCCGGGATCCCCCCCGCAGGCGGCCCCGGGCTGCTCGGGAGCGCCGCGCTCTGCGGCTGTTCACTCGCTGCCAAGAAAACTGGTTTGTGCTGGTTTTTTGCACCCTGGTGATGACGCACTAAAGTACGTGTACCCACACTGTATAGGCTGTGTTAGATATGTCTTGATTTAAAAAAAATATTTTCTCTTTAGCTAAAGGAGGAAGCAAAAAGGTGTTGGAAGAAGCAGCAACGGTAGGTACCTAGCGTAAACGTTAAGCCTTTCTGATGACGTTGTGTAGACCTGTAGGAAACAAAGAGTTTCTTGAGTCTGTAGGAGCGCTACAGTAGCAGAGGTTACATAAATATTTTCACAAATTCTGCTTTAAGGTGTAATAGTAAGAGATGCTTGTTGTATCCAGTGTAGGATTTGCATGCTCCTACTGCTCCTTGTCGGTCTGTCCTTACCTGCCTGATTTCACTCCCTGATCCCTGAGAGCACGTGTGCTTTTCAGTAAATTAAAGCATTTCTAAATTGGTTGAGCAGCGGGGCGTAGGTGAAGCAGCTGCCAAAGAAGGCAGGTTAGTCCTGAATGGCACGCAGACCTCGCGTGTTTTTGTCACCTCCAGAATAACGCGAAAGGTCCCAGTTTGAGCACGATAGAAAACGTGGAGGGTTCTTGCTGTAACATAATTGGGGATTTGCTCTGTAACTTTTTCTTCTCAGGACTGTATGCTGCTGATAATCCTAATGGCGTCGTGACTGTTTTTAATTTTAGGCAGACTTGGAAATAACAGAAATAAACAAGTTAACAGCAGAAGTTATCCAGACTCCTTTAAAAATCGTGAAGAAAGGTCAGTTCGTTTTAAG
The DNA here is from genome assembly GCF_013368605.1 of Nyctibius grandis. Classification (NCBI taxonomy): domain Eukaryota; kingdom Metazoa; phylum Chordata; class Aves; order Nyctibiiformes; family Nyctibiidae; genus Nyctibius; species Nyctibius grandis. Next base: position 474,131 of record NC_090681.1, on the reverse strand, counting down.
CGTTGTGATGAGTTCAGTGAGATGGAAGTATGTAATGGGTTACATACTGTGAATAATATTTCAGTTCATATTTACCTCCCTCAATATATTTAAAGACAGGAAAATAATACTATATTTATCCCTATTATCTGCAGTAGCTCTACTTAATTTTATTAAAGCATTCAAAATAATTCAAAATAGTGCTCTGTCAGCCATTTGGATTGCATTTGAATTTGGATTTCAGAAACAAATTGTTGCCAAAAATGCTTGTAGTTGTTTACCGTTTACCTCTGCTGCTAACTAATAATATAAAGTTATTATTTATTTTCAACTTAAGTAACACTTTCTCTTTCTAGTGGAAAAATCTAAACAGGATATTGAAGCTATTGAAGAAGAATCAGAGTCTCCTTTGCTTCCTCTGGCAAAGAAAGCAAAACATGATAGCCAGTGTCTTCCAGAGCTAGAAACTGAAAACATTAATCCAAGAACTGGAAAGGTAAATAGCTACTCTTTGTGATGACTTTATTGCCAAATACAAACTCCTTCCCGAGATGATGCCTGTGATGGTATAGCTGTCCAGGATACTTGGAGAGGGACTTCAAAACAGGTGTCGCTTCCTGAAAGGTCTAGCGATGGGGGAAGGTCACAGAAGCTTGTGCCATGTTTGTTTCTGGACTCTTGTGCCATAAAAAGGAGCCTATTGAGCCAGACATGTTGTGTGGAAGCATTTGTTTGTTGTGGACTCAGCTGTCACATGAGAGTGAAGTAACTGACTGGGTGAGTAATGTGTGTTTCAGGGGAAGGCATCCACGAAAAAGGTGCCAGTGTCCAGGAGCAGAAGAGCTCCTTCAGCGAGAGTGAAGCGCATGAGTAAAAGGTAATAGGGGATATCTTTTTCACTGGATTTCAGAAATGGAGAATAGTGTATAGCACTAATATAACTCTTAAATGAACTGGAGTATGGTATAGTAGGCTGGTTGATGTAAGTTGTGCCATGCTATAGGAAAAAAATCAGTGATCTGACAGTGAATGAAACGTGGGCAACTTCCTCTCCTGTGATGACCAGCTATCTCCAGCTTTGAGGTTTACCTTTGATTAGTAAGAACCTCTGGTTTTCTGTGGTGATAACCTCATTCAAGTCCTTGATGAGATAGTGCGTGTACATTTGTTAAAAGTATTCTTATGAGCAGATGTTTGTTTATTTCCCTTTAACAGATCAAGCAAAACCAACTTTATCACTCCAGCTACTGGCAGACTTGTTGATATCTGTGCTCAGGGAGGTAGCTCCATGGTCACACCCAGATTTGATTCCAGGTGTGTATTCTGTTAAATTTCTCTGTTAATCTCTCATACAGGGGAGTGCCTTGCCTTTTGCTGTATGTACGTGTTTGTCATCTATTTACAACATAATCCTTAGTGGCTCTTTGAACTTGAAAGGAAAGACTTTTAGTCAAAGTGCTTTGAGCAATTGCAGTGAAATTACCTATAACTTTTTGTTTCAGAATTTTCAAGACACCAGGTTTGCGCACACCCGCGCTAAATGAACGTGTTTACACCATCTCTGCCAACGGCAGCCCCCTTGCTGACAGCCACGATGTCTTCATCACAGTCCCTGTCGGCGGAGGGGAGGTACATCAGAAACTTTAACCTGTAAAACTTACACTGAAAGGGGTAGCTTGTAACTTCCTGGGGGCCCTACCAGTTTCAAGTCATCCTCTCTTCTATCTTTAGTTGTGCCACTGCAGTTTATCAGGGGATTGATCTAGCTTAAAAAGAACCTTGAAAGATTTTCAGTCAGAAGTGGGAGCTGTTCAAGCTGGTCAAAGCAGAATGTAGAATGGTGTTTTGCTGTGTATTTAAGCAACATTTGAAGTAGCTTCTGCTGGCAGTAATGTGTTAATGCCCTGCATGGAAGGTATGAGATGAGATTCTGGTCAAGCTGAATGTAGTTCTCTGCCTGTACGTGGTCTCTTAGTATGCTTGGATTATATTTACTTGCATTTTTTAATTTATTTTCTTTGCTGCTCCTGGCTACTACAGCTGACCAAACAGAAAGCCTGAGATTTGGTTTCTTTCACAGAGCATTCGTTTAACAGCAAGTGATTTGACCAGGAAGAATCTTCTTCATCTGAATCCGGAAGCACAAGGATTTATGAAGAAGCTATCAGTAAGTCTTATGTCATTTTGTCAGCCGTGACCTGAAGGGTTGTCACTCTGTCACTGGGCTGTTGAGCTATAGTAGAAACTCCTTATTTTCTCCCCGCCTTGCCTTGTATTTTGGCTCGTGTCACTGGTCAAGAAGCAGTGAGCTGAGAAGGGAAGGAGGGGGAGTAGCTTTACGACACATCTAGCTTAATGCAAACAGTGGATAAACCATGCACTTCTTGAAAAAGAACGATTGTCAGTGTTTTGAAAAACTGAATCAAAACCAAAAGTGTCTTCTCCTTCAGGCAGAAGTTGTAAGTGGTTGTGGGATGTAAGTGTCTCTTAGAGTACTGATTAATTTCTCTTTCTTTCTAGGTTCGTCTCGCACAAGCTTGCAGCGGTGCAAAAACCTATAGATGAAACTCAGTGAATGTTGTCATCCCTCTGTAAATACAGGATGTTACATTTAGGACTGCTGCCTTTACCTGTTCTAGTTTGTGTCTTCCTTCCATTAATTTACAGAATGGAATTAAGAACTACTTTTTCTACCTATAATATGTAATGGGATTAGAATAGATTGCATTTTTTTTTTATTCAGGAAAAAATACTTTATTTTGTATTTCCTTTAAGGTTGAGACCAAGATACAGTTATCTTGGGCTTGCAGACCAGCAAGCTGGGCAGAAAGGCTATTCTGGTATCTTGCAGAAGACGTAAGCAGTGGACACAAGTGACCAGAGTTCGTATCTGGGCAAAGAAAGCAGCAGATCAGATTTGTTGCACTTCCTTCCAGGCACGTCCTTTCTCTGCAAAAGTGCTTAAGAGGTGATGACTATCTCAGTATGGTACCTGAGATACCTAAAGGCAAGTTACTGGTGCCTGGGACTAAATGGGAAGCTTCTTATAGTTCATGATGCTGCCATGAACAGCAATCCTTTTGTTCTTATAGCACCCATTGTATTTGTAACAGGCTTTGAGGTTTTTATACTGAACTTATGCATTTTATTGTTTTTAAAGAAATAAAAGATCGCAGGTGCTTTAACTTAACAGAATCAATCAGCTAGACTGCTGCTTAACTGGATTGCTGGGAGTAACCTTAGAGCTGCTGGAGTGTCTCGAATGTGAGAGAACTTTGCTTTTCCTACACCCCCTTCAAAGTCTTTAGGAGAAGCAGTGCTCCTGGAACTGAGTATAGACAGGGAAGAAAAAAGCTTGAATTAGTCAAAACACTGTTTTGCCCTTCTCATCTAAATTGAGTTGATTCAGTGCATTTCTTTGACAAAGAGCCATAGCCAATAAATGCTGTCTGAACAGAACAACGTACCTTCCTCAGTCATTAATGTTTTTTTCCCCATTGCTTATAGAAAATACAGAGAAATCTCACTCTTCAAATTCATGAAAATTCAACTTTAAATGTAGCCTCTTGGCAAAGGGTTCTGTATGCACATTTAAAAATGTAAGCAGGAGCACTCATCTGGCTTAACGCTTCCTTGCAAAATGAAGCAGGGAAGAAGTCTTGTATTTGCTTTACCACAGCCACTGTCTTATTTTTCATCAGCCTGGAAAAGCAGAGCTCTCTATGAGGCACCAGCTCTCTGTGGGAAGATTGCATAAAGTCTTAAAATGTAAAAGGCTCCTCTCACTCAAAACCCAGGGTTTCATTTTTATTGTGAATCTTTGTAGCTGGTACAGGATGGGAGAGGACACTTCTCTTGTCTGTTGGACCAAGATATGGAATCCCTTAAGAGCGTGGTTAGCTTCGATTCCCGAAGCGTTATTCTGTATGGTTCATACAAAGTCAAATATGTAAAATGGCATCTGCAAGAGACAACCTGATAATCCTTCCTCTGTTTCAGCAGGGAAGCAAACATGAGGACGTTTTAATTGGCATGTTGAGAGAGCATTCAGAGTAAAGATCTTTGCTTCTCAAACTTTGTCTAAGATTTTTTTTCTAGAAATAAGTCTGTTTCTTTGCTGGCTGGTGCACTGTCCTTTCCAAAGATACCTTGTCCTTGATTGAAGCCTCTTTGAAGGGACTATAAACAGTGATGTTGAGACTTTGGGAATTTTTCTAGGTTTGGAAAAGTTCTACTTTTGGTAAAAGCCAAGCCTACAGCATGATTAAGAAGGAAGACTGGGAAAAGCTGCTATCAGAGGTAATTTAGGCTTCGGTGTAGATCTTTGGTGCAGCATGTGGCATGGGAGAAGGTTTGTAGAACAGCATTCATACATGAATTTCCTTTAAAGAGCAAGCGTGTCACTGTAATGCAAACCTTGAGTATATACCATGTGTTTGGAAATCACTATTTAAGAGATTTTGGCAGCTTCTAAGTCCGAACTGCAGGTGGCAATACTGTAAACTACTAAGCTACAAGTACACTTGCATTGCTGTCAGTTGTTGAATTCTGTTAACATATTAATTAAAAAAAAACCCAATTAGTTAAGCTGGAAATAAAACTGTAACACACTTGCTTGGATATGTAAGTCTAGATTCTGCTTTAAACATAGCTCGAGGTTCCTCTGCAGAGGTGGTACTATGGCACTCAGCACAATGCAACCAACAATGCTGTTAATATTCAAGCTTCCTTTTCCAATTGTCAGAGTGAGTTAATTGTATCTGACATGAATTAAGGCTCTCTGGCAGCTAATAACTAAACACATTCATCACCTAAATCCATTTTGCATGCTGCCTGCACCACGTGCTGCTCTAGAACGTGGGTCAGCAGTATTTTGTTTTTCAGCAGTTTTATTGCTCATGTAAATCGTTGGCATCGCTTCTGGCCCTGTTGCACAGCACATGGCGGCTGCATTTTGTTTAACAGAGCTAGAACCTCTGTCTTCATTTCACGCATTACTGGGGCAACACAGGGGAGCTGGCTGACTTGTTTGTGGATTTGGGGGAGGTTTTGTTTGTATGTTATTTGTGTGCTAGCCTGGCTGCAGTCTGACCTGCTCCTTAAACTGAGTCATGGGAAAAAAAAAGCAACACAGGAAAATAACTGTTCTGTCAGGTTGGAAGAGGCTGCATCCATCACCGGCCAGAGCAGTTCAGCCTACAGAAGGAGACTGACGTTAGCTTGTGTCATCGGAGCTGCTGCTAGGTCTGAGACGGGGGCATGGCTTCAGGGACTGTCTGAACAGAGCCGGTCTGGAGGGGAAAGGCTAGAGGACGATGACGTGTCTTCTCAGAACATCGCTTCTGCGTGTGTTCTTCCCAAGAACTGACCTACGTGACCTCTGAGCGCCTGTTTTGCATTAATCGGTGAGAAGGAATTAAGGTCCCCACGTTTTGCAGCTGATTCCGTGAGAAAAACTGGGTGCAGCAGTACGCTGTGTGCTGGGAGGATGCTCGGGAGCCTCAGTGCTTGTGCTACAGCTTTGCTCTGGGTGTGAGAACTCCGAAGCTCAGCCCAAATTCATGATGGAAATGTGAAACTATTAATCTAGAGAAATAATGAGCAGAATAGGAACCCAGCGAGGTACCTTCCCCAGGATGTGCTGACATTGAACTCCCACAAAGGGACTGTGTTAGATAATGATCCTAATAGGTGGCTCTTCCGGGTGGTTTGATAGATGTGCACTATCAAGCATTGTCAGAAATAGCTCTGTGTACAAAGCAAGCGTTTATCATCGTGGACACCTTGCGAGTGGTCACTGATTCGGTGACATTGTAAGAAATAAATAGATAACAATTCCCTGCTTGCTGATGAAAGGGATGATGGTTTAGAACAAATTAGACATGTCTCTAGGCAATTTTTTCATGCAGGAGTTTTTGATCACGAATCACGTGTCGGACTCCTGTCGCACCCAGGTAAGTGCTCTGCGCGCTGAAGAGCTGCGTGTCCACCCATGGAAAGAGAAGTCACGGACGGACCAGAGGTGAGCACAGGGGTTCAGCTCTGCAGCCGCCTCCCATGGCTCATCAAACCTCTCCCCCTCTGACTGCCAATGGAATGGATGCTCCAAGAGCGGAGTCATGAGGCACCAGCCTGGATCTGAGGGTCTGGTGCCTCCGAGGACAGAGGGGGAAGCAGGTTGCCCAAATAGCCCAGTCCTCTGCAAAGGGAACAGTAAGTCCAGCTCCCCTCCGGCTGCAGTGCTGTCCCTGCAGGGTGAGAAAGCCAGGTGTGCTGAGCACCCTCCAGCAAGGCGAGCCCTTTCCTGAGGGGTATGCCAAGTATTTCCTTCCGTGAGAGGTGCCCACGAGGCAGGCTGGGTCTTGGCTTTCACAGCCTCACAACTGAAAGTTTGAGCCTGTCAGGAGACCAAAACAAGTTTATCCAATTTATTCATAGATGGCAGCTTTCTTAAAGGCAGGATTTCTTTCACAGCTGTGCTGCAAATCAGATCCATATTGTCCAGTGAATCTCATTTACAGCAAGATAATGTGAAAACTGATGTGGCTGGACCTTGCTGTGGCATGGCAGGGTGCCGCTGCTCGGCTGTCACATCGGAGCTGGGGAAAGCATAAATGTCCTCTTAAAAATACAGCGGTGGGAAACAGAGCTTACAGGGTACGGGCTTCAGAGCAATTTAATCCCTAGCTCTGATGAGAGCGGGGACGAAATTCTCTCTCTCAGAAAATTAGTGCCCATAAGCCACAGAGCTTTACACTCCTCTCACGCAGAAATATTATTACACTGAAAAATGGGATTAGACAGAATCACTAATTTTAACTTCGCACAGGGAGATCAAAATCCCAGGCACTCTCCCTGCCTCTCCAGGGAAAGATTTATCGACTGCCACAGTGTAATTAATCTAATTTCCCTTAATAAGGGCGAGACAGTTAATAGGGAAGTCGTGTCCTCAAATTCAGTTGCTGTCCCTAAGCCTGGCCCTGCCCGCGGGTCCTGCCTGTGCCTCCCAAGGAGCTGGCAAAGGCCCCTCTGGAGCCAGAAGTCACCGTGGGAGAGGGCGAAGGGAAGGGAGCAATTCCCTGCTCCTGCCACAGGTCCTGGCGAGGGATGCAGCCCTGGCCGTGCTCCCTGGGTCACTGTGGGTGCACTTACACTCGTGCACCTCCATGCTAGAGGGTACTCGGGGGAACACGCTGCCCAAGTGCTCCCCGAGAGGGCCCCTCCAACAGCAGCGACAATTATTTTCATTAAGAGAAGCCGCTGCTCTAACGGTGTCTGTCATCTGTTCCGCTGGTGCTGCACAGCTCTGCAGCAGCTGAGAGCAGCTTTCAGGGCAAAAATCAATAGTTACTAGTTATGGGTCAATCTTCCCTGTAAAGTACAAACGCTGCTGATTTTGCACAGTTCAGGGCTACGCTGAGTAGGGAAACTGCCACGTTTCATACACAATTTGAAATTAATTCCTTTGCTGTGAGGTGTAACTGGAAATGTTAATAAGATCTCAGCTGCTGCTGTGACCCCCTCCCTGGGCACAGCTCAGGAGCCCCGAGCAGTGCTGGGACCTGGCTGCAGCCCCCACATCGAGAGGATGGGGTGGGAGGAGTGACTGCCCATCCTTAGCGTCAAGGCACAAAGCCAGTGGAAATTGATAATTTATCCTTGTCCTGCATCACTCATAAAAATAGCATCGGGGGCTTGAGCACTAATTGCAGCCTCTCCCGGCCAGCTTTACAGATTACGGGCGGCATCTGGAGCGCGGCTCTGGGGCTGAGGCGGGCAGGGAGCTCCTGGGAGGGCTCCATCAGCGGGGACAGTCGCTGGTTTTAAGAGCCAGCCCATCCCTAAGCACTGCTCGTGCCGGGAGGACAGGCAGGCACATGCTGGCGGGAGCACCTTGCAGGGCAGAGACCTGCCGCCGGCTCGGTGGGTGGCACAAGCTGGGTCTCTGTCCCTTTGCTTGTCCCCACTTGTGTCGCCGGAGCTCCGCTCCTCTGGCACCCACCATCCTGCGTCGTCCTGGTTTGTGCTCACCGCGACACCCAGCTCCGGGGTGCTCAGCCAGGGCTGGTCCCCGTGGCGGGGCTGGCTCACAGCGAGTGGTGACAGCAGAGCCTGTCTGTGCGTTTGCTGTTACAGTAATTAAACCCCACTCGGGAGATTGTTTCTTCGGTTTCCTTCAGGAAGCTCCTGCTGCGCTCTCTTTCCAAACCTTCCCTTCTGCAAAGGGCCTCAGTTCACCTGCATGAAGAACACTAATTGCAGAGTAATTTGGTGTGATGAGCATCTGCAAATGATACCTTCTGTGAGCAGTAAGTGGATTTTTTTTTTCCATTGCTGCCGCCTGCATTAGCGATGGAGGCACGTCTCACTCAGCTCAACCGTCCTGAGTGTGCAAACGAGGAGGGACGAGCTGGCTTGGGCGACCCTGTTGGTGCCTGTCCCCGCTGTCGGGTGGCTTTGGCTCATCCACACAAACAGCAAGCGCCAGATCCAGACCACGGGGTGGGTTTGTGTTTCCCAGGTGCTAGCGCTCTGAGCAGCCACAGGGTGTGCAGGAAGGGCTGTAACGGGGAAAGGTGGGTTTTGTCTGGAGGAGCACGGTGGGCGAGGCGCAGCAGCTGGAGTTGGGCAGACCCCGAGCTCCTGCTCCCAGCACTGGGGGGTTCGGCTCCTCGCTGCCTGGGGCACGTGGGAGCTCAGTGCACCCCCTGAGCAGGGGCATGAGGAGGGCTCTGCTTCTGGAGGGAAGCTGATCTCCCACGGAGGGTGACCCTGTGCCCGGGAGCCTGGGAAGCTGGATCCTGATGGCACTTGATTGATGGGATCTGAGGAGTCATTCTCCTTCAGTGTCAGTCAGCCCGCCTCTGCTGACTGCAGATGAAGGCACGAGGACTTGGACAGTGATCAGTGCCAGATGGGAAGTGCAATTGAAAATGCCTCTGGCTGGAGCGGGCAGCCCGGGAGGGAGGCTTGGCCAGTGCTCGTGCACGCTCACAGACGCTCTGCCTTTCTCTTTCTGCTGTTCAATTACCGCACACAAAGGTGACAGGAGATGCAGCTCCATGGGAACCTGCCGGACAAGGAAACCGCTTGCCAAGAGCTGCCAGCTCCGAGTCCTGCCAGCTCCCAGCAGCTCTCGCAGATAAAAGGCGATGCTGTTACCCCAGCAGGCAGAAAGGGGCAGGGGTCTGACACGAAGGGGGATCTGAGAGCAGGGGGCCCGAGGCAGGAGGAGCCACACAGATAGAGATTTTCCTGCAGAGCACCAAGGGAAGCACCACGGGGAGGGTCTGAGCCGGGGTCCCAGCCTGTGGCGGGGAAGGGGCTGAGGAGGCACCCGCTCGCCTCTGCAGACGGGGGGAGCACCCGGGGTGCTGCCCGTGGGCGTCCCTGGGAAGGACGCAGCCCAAGCCTGTGCCAGCATAAGACAGAACAGTGCCAAGGCTCCACCTGCTCGCTATGAAAAAAAAAGCCCTTGCAAGAGAACCAATTTCCCTTTGGGACAGAGCCGAGCGATAGTAATCCCATTATTTTTGGCAAATAACCCCACTGGTGGTTTTTTGCTTGTTCGGGGAACCAGGCATCTTGCTGCGAATGAATTACAGGTTCATTTTCTCCTCAAATATCCAGCTCACCTCGAAATGAGGAGGCCCAATGGCAAAGGGAGGAAACTTCAGAGACAAAGTTTGATGCTAATAGCCTAAGTTAATTGCCGATTGTTTAGAACAAGATCGTTGGAGCCCATGGCTCGCTCCACGCGATGACATCTCCCTCCTCAGACCCCTTATCCATCTGGCACTCGCCATCTGCTCCCCACAACACTCCCTGCCTTATCGACGAATTGCTGTAGGAAGTTTCTGCATGCAGAGAGCTGGAGCCCGGGAAGGGCTCTGCCTGCTGCCGCCGGGGAGGCGAGCCCCGGCTGTGGGCAGGAGCAGGCAGCAGTGGGCAGCTGCTTCCCAATTCCTGCCTGAGAGACTGGCAGGACAAGCGCGCTCCCAGTCCGCCTAACCACGTGTAAATGGGGAGCGTGGGGGGTCCCTGCTCCTTGTCCCACCACCCTGCTCCGCGTGGGAGCCCCGGCAGCACCGTGCCCCAGGCAAGAGAGAGCTGTCACCATCCCAGCGACACTTGTAACCAGCCGGTGCAGTAAAAGGGAATCAGTCGCATTAAAGGGGATCGTAAAGCTGCTCTGGGGAGCAGAGGGCCGTGCAGAACTGCTCGGCTGTGTTTGCTCAGAGCCCAGCCGTTTTACGGTGCCGTAAACCTCCTGGCACATGGGCTGAGGAGTGTAAATCCTGCCCTTTTCTGTGTGCCAGCTAATGGCAGAGGCACAGCACAGGACGAGACGAGCTGACCCGGGGACGGGGCGCCGTGTCCTTGGTCTCGCACAGCAGCCCGACGAGATTTATTTTTTGCCGAGTAGACAATTCGGGACTCTCAGGACGCGACAGATGTTGCAGCTCCACCATCTCTGCTACGCTCATTGTCATGCAACTGGCTGAGCTGCTCAGGCTGCAGAGACTTTCCTCTTTATCACCTGTCTCCAGATCACATCACTTCTTGCTCTCGGCCTTGGCCCAAAGCAGCGGCGTGGCTCCTCACCTGCCCTGGGGTTTCGGGCTCTGCTTACAGAGAGGGCTTTTTCACTCCTGCTCTCCCACCTGGCACCTCCCGAGGTTTCCAAAGCGAGCCCTGCTCGTGTGCGGGGGACAGGACAGCATCCTCCACCGCCGGGCTCTGAACGGGGCCGCTCCGTCCTGTCCCACGGCTCGAGGAGCGACTGTGGCTCTGCGGGGTGGGGACCGGAGCCCACGGGGACGCGGGTGACAAATCACTGGTAAAGTTGTTGTGGGGAGCATGCACAGGCAGTCATGCAGCTGTAATGAATTAAGCGCTGTCAAGATTGATGCCGGGCAACTGTAATGAATGCGCATGTGTTGTGAGGATTGGGACACGGGTGTGATGAATATTGTCTATCAATCAGCTGTGATTAAAAAGCCTATCGTCCCAATACATATTTTCAAAAACTAATTTAAGGCTGAAAGAGATTGTTAAAAACGAGGAGAGGAAATTGTCTGGGATATATTTAGAGTCCCTTGCTAGGTAAGATGAATCCCAGAAGTCAAAATACCGCCAGTGGGGTGAAAAGGATCGATGCGGCTATTGTGGTAGCTGAAGACAGGGCTGAGGCCGGGGAAGGAGAGCCCTTGTCTGGGGACCCGTGTGCTGTTCATGATGACAAGGCCATTAGAAACGCAGTTCCTGTTGCAGATCTTTTCCTCCCGAGCAGCGTGTCACCGCGCCGACAACACCTGCAAGACAAGAGCCTTAATTGTGTTCTGCCAGCATCCAGGGGATGGCAGCGAGGCACATTTAAAGCCAGGCTGGATGGGGGTGGGAAATGCACCTCTATTACTCACCAGCCTGAATGAGGTTTCGGTTTTATTATCTCCTGAAATAGCCAGTGCCTGGGAGGTGCTGATTGAAGCCATTTGAAAACATGACAACATCCTCAGGACAATAGGTGTCTAATCTAATGAAGCCAGGATGCATTAGCTAAGAGCTGTGTAGAGTGAAGAAAACGCAATTAAAGCATTCCTGAGGACAGATGTCGACCTACGTAGGGGACACTGATATGAAGACGTCGGCAGAAGTCTAATGAAAACAAATGATCTGTTTGAAACATCCCTCAAATCAATAACGGAGTCCAAGCCACCGCCTCTCCCCCCAGCCCTCGGCAGCTGACACCTCGCTTCTGTCTCAGTTGCATTTTGTCACATCCCGGCAGAGCCTGGGTCAGGTCTGGGATGGGTCGGGCTCCCGGGAGGAGGGTGGCTCTGGGCAAGGGCAGGGGTGAGGGCAGGCAGGCTGCGGGCAGGGCTCTGCCGCTCACCCGCTCTACCCTTTCTTCCCACCTGAAAATTCCCATTAGAAAATCCATTTTCTTCCGAGCTGTGAGTGTGCTGTGCCCAGCGGGGCCATCCCAGCCAGCCTGGACCCCCAACCTTGGCAGAGTACGGGGGGAACGAGCTGCTCGGACCCTCCTGGGGCACCCGGACCTGCCTGGTGCAAGCCCTTGCCCACGGGTGGTGGCCCGGGCAGGGGCCGGTCGCATGCCTGCCTGCGCAACACCCTGGTCATGGCAAGAGTTTTGTCTTTGCAGCCCAGGAGAGCATCATCGCCTCGTCCTTCCCCAGCAGTTCCAGTACTGCGTGTACGAGGGAGCTGCCGTGATTAGTGCCTGTGCTAATCAGCATCACCGACAGGTCGGGGCTTTTCCCAGACAAACACCCTTCCCAAAACTGGGAGACTGAAATCTTCCTCGCAGTCTTTGACAAGACAGGATCCCTTCCCTTCTTGCAGGAATTTGTAAGTTCTTGTCTCTAAATAACCACTTAAAATACCCCAGGCTGCTGAATTTTAATCGTCTCTTCTCTTCCTTAAAGGCTAGATCAGAGGAACACACAGAACCGCTCAGTGCAGTCCGACATTGATGCATAGGAGCCAAACTTCAGAGATTCATCACCCACAACCAGGGCTTCTTGCTATGATGTCTTGTATTTATGTTCTCAGACTCTCTGGCAGATTTCCTTTCATTCCCAGCTCCTTGCTGACACGGGAACTCTGACGAAATGTTGATCTGAGCCCATACATCTTGCTATCTCCTTCCATCTCTGGTCGCTGGTTTGAAGCAGCCCTACACCCGGGTACGCTCCCCCCGCACCAGCCTGTGCCCTCGCCTGCCCGTTGGCTTCTCCATGGGGCTCTGCTGTATTGGAGCTACATTAGGGAGCTGGGGTTTCTGTTGTACAGCTAACGCGTATTTAGATAGAGACACCTTCCCCTCTCTCTTTAGACTCTTACTCGTGTTATAAATAGTAATTAAAACCACCCACTTTTGTAAATTGCTGGGAAAAAATCTCGCATCAAATCACGATTCTTTGGCAAGAGTTTAAATAGACAGTGACAAGTTTATTTCTAGAAGAAAGTTCTGTTTTTGGAAGTTTGATTCATTATGCCACATCACATTTTGATGCGGTGTGATGTGATACCTGACACGTCGCATTTCCCCGCGAGTCAAAGCAGAGATTTATCTATTGCTCTGCTCTGCGCTGTGAGCCAGCACGCCGGCTGCCGAGAGCCACCCTGCTCTTATCAGGGAAGACAATACTCTGTTAACAGTAATTACAAGACTCAGGGAAAGTCTTACTGTTTTGCAGGCAAATATTACAGTCATAATAGAGCTTCCTTATAAAATTATTTAAGTGAAACCAGGACCTGCCCCAGCTGCAGGTGCTCTAGACCCCTCCCATGCACTTAATCATGATTAGAGCATCAAGGCTATTGCAGAGCTGCCTGCAAACGTCTGCCCAGCTCAGCACCACCAGCTGCCCCACTACCACCAGTGTTTTAGATGCCAGCACCAGTAAGGAAAGGACTCGGGTGCATCTGTGAGGCAACAAAGATGGGCTCCTCTGTCACGCCTCCTGCCAGGTCAGCTCCCTGAGCATGCAAGGGAGATATATAGATAGATAGATAGATAGATAGATATACACACACACACACACACTCACTCTCTCTCTCTCTCTCTGAAGCAGTCTGGGTCCTGGAGCCTGTTTTTCCCCAGACACACAGCATTGCTGATTTACATACCACTGACCCTGGGAGCTTGTATTTACAGTCACAAACCACTATTTATCCAGCACACCAATTGCCGTCACCCCAGAACACCTAAATCTCACAAAAAAGCATTTTCATTGCCCTATTAATCTCTTTGTCTCACAGCATTTAATAGAATTCACTTAAAAATATTTAACAGCATGAAACCCCCATGGCTGAGTGCCGCCCCTGTGGCTGCCTGGAGAGATCGCCTCTGTGCTCGGGACACCCGAAGCACGTTGCCCCGCTGTGTTCTTGTCCCTGGCCCTGCAGCCACGGGGCCTTCATGAGGGAGCCGGGGCTGCCAGAGCCCCCCCAGCCCCAGAGCTGGTGGCCAGACAGCCCCTGGGCGGCAGCAGCGCTGGCACCGGCACTGGCACCAGCAGGGATGCGCCAGGTACCAGCCTCCCTACAGGGTCCATCTGTCCATCAGACGTGGCACTTGCACCGAGGTTGGGGCTGGCACGAGGATCAGGCCAACAGATTTTTGGTTTCCAGGCTGCACCGAGACGGGGCCCTTGGGCTCGGACTCGGGGCACAGCCCCTCTCAGCCTGTGGGCTCCTGCTGTTGGGGCTCCGGACGTGGCAGGTTGTTGGAACACAACAAAAGCGAGGCAGGAGAAGTGCCAGCTCAAGCTGCCCGAGACGTGGCAGAGCCTGTGCCGAGGCGGTGGCTCGGGGACTGCTCCGGACCCGCTGACTCAGCACCGTTCCTCTGCTTTTGTTTGTGCCCCTCCGGCTGCGGCTGCTGCCCGGGAAGGCGGCTGCTGCACACAGCGATAACGGCTTCGCTTTGTCTGAGGCTGAAGGTGTTTGTCAGCCTCTGCAAGATAAAAAGGCCAAAGACATTTATAATTGTGTAATTAAATGGCTCCTGTGCCTTCCGGGCATCTCTGGCTGCTGGGCAGGGGCCTCTGTTGTCAGCAGGCAACGGGGAGTGCAAAGGGAGCTACGGGGGGGCTGCACAGTGCCACTGCGGCCACCCACCCATGGTCACCTCTCTGCAGGAGCCCCTTTTGTGCCACTAATTAATGCCAGCTAATTATACAGGTGTGTAACAACCCATTTCTGGGCACGTACCTTCCTTATTTTTTTTCACTCTTCACACAAGGTATCAAGTGAGATGAGCTCAAACCCGCCAGGGCAGACAGGAGCCGGGCTCCTGGGGCTGACAGCCGGGGCCAAGGCTCAGCCCTGGGGGGTCCCCAAGCCCTGGCCCGTGGACCACTGGAGGCACGAGTGCAGATAACTCTGGGCAAAAACTACATCTGCTTGGCTGTGACTTGCAATCCACTATTTATAGCCCTGCTTCAGAGCTCTAATTATTTCTTTACAGCGCCAGCGAAGCCCTGGCCAGGCTCCGAGCGAAGACTGGCTGCATTAATTGATCGACAGAAGGCACATAGACTTCACCCACTTTAAGCACCCATTCGGTTCCCTTCCTGAGCAGCTGTCGCTGTTGTCAGCACACCCCAACGAGCCCTTTGCACGCGCGCTTTGGCGTTAAGCAGCCCAAGAAAAGGAAGAAATGTGAACTAGTGAAAGAGCCGCATTGGATTATTTCTAAATGTTATTGTTTGTGCGGTGTTTGCATTTAACATGCTGGTCATACCCTGCTTTCATTTACTCAATTAAACAATTAATTGCATGCCTTGAGCACACTAACTCTGCAGTGTTTTCCCTCTGCCAGCAGCATCCCCACACGTACACACCAACACGCATATTACACCCCCACTTGCGCCTGCACTGACAGCTCCCCGTGCGAGCACCTCCAAGGCCACCGGCTCCTCGGGGTGACGGGCAGGATCCCCGCCTGCATCTGTCCTGACAGGCCAACCGACCCCCCCTGTCCCCAAAACACATATCCTGTACTAAACTAATGGTTATTTTCCCCTTACAAAGTGTCAATAGCAAGAAACCCCCATCCCACGTCCCCTCGTCGCTGCCACCCTGCAGCAGCAGCAAAGGCTCCCAGCACCGACGCTCTAATAAAACAATGCATCATTTCACACCTCACTGCTACTAAAACTCCTCCTTACCCAACGCCCTTGCTAAAGTGGTACTTTTCATCAGAACACCTGAAATGACCCACACAGACAAGCCAGGCCAGAATTAGTGGTTGGTTTTACTTAGGTATATCTCATTATTGCAATCTTTAAACATAGTTCAATAAATAAAAAAATTAACAAAAATGTCAATAGATCTTTATTACCTTTTTTTAATTATTACTATTATTAATTATTCCAAACCAACAGTGATTCCCTGGAGATGCCTGACTATAGTTCAAACATGAAGTGCACACATAATACCTTATGGTATTATATTACATTTGTTTCAAGCTTATAAAAATATATATTGACTTCTCAAGTATGTATTTACAGTATATAACATGTGGTTAATGAATATCAAAAGGCATCTGGAGATGAACCAACTCGATTCCAGCTTTGGTTTCATGTAAGGGGGTGTCAAAGGGTGCCGGCAACGGCGAAGCCGCGTGTCCTGCCCGCACGGAGTGGCACCAGGCAGTGGCTGCAGCGTCCCCAACTCTGGCTCCAGCGCAGCTCCAGCTCCAGGAAAGCAAATACCTCATTTCTGCTGAGTTAGAGCACAGCCCCATCCACAGACCCAAACTGTCTCAAAGAAGCAGCCTTCTGAAACACCAGAGTCAGAAAAGTAATTAAACACTGAATTTCTTTTGGGAACTGCACTAGAGAGACTCAGACGAAGAAATTACACCTTCAATTCTGATTGTCCTACAGAATGTGGTATGGGAGCCCAATTCAGTGGGGAAAACACTTAGGAAATGATTAAAGATGGTCTCATTTTTACTTGGAGTACTCCAGCACAGAGAGAGCATCACACGTGCAGAGCCCCGCTGCTGGGGGGGCTGGCAGCCCTGCCTGCGCGGCCACAGCCGCTTCCCGAGGGACCAGGGCCCCCCGCCAGCCCCCGCTCACCGCAGCCCAGAGCAGATTGCCGTGAGGTTTCTCTCTCCAGCCAGGCAATGTCCAGAGGGACTAAGGAGCAGGTCCCGGTGGGTCTGGGAGCAGCTGCGGGGAGCACCCAGTGCCGGCCCCTCCTCACATCCATAACTTTGGAGACAGGGTCTGTTCTGGGGGGGTTCACGAGAAACGCATCGCTGCGTGCTCACAGCCAGGTCTGCTTCCAGATGCTGAAGCACCCTGTCACCTCATCACCAAGCCCTGGATTGCCCAGACCTCCCTGAAAGCACCTGCACCAGCCTGGAGCCAGCCCCTGGGCAGTGGCCTCCCAGCACTGCTCCCAGCTGCTGGACATCCCAGGGGACAGCACAAGGGCAGGGAGAGGAGGAAGAGGATCTGGAATCAAGTTGGTTCAACTCCCTGCCTAGAGAACTATAATATACTTTCTGTATAAATAAAATGTAAACATAAAGAGCATACAAATTGCACTTGATTTCTACCAAACGAAGGTTTCAGTTCACTGTTATTACTCTTCTGGGATGGCAAGTGACCAACTGGCCCGGACACGGGCCAAACTTAAGGACAATTTCTATTAAAAAACCTAGCCAAGTGACATTGGGGAATGTTGTTTAAACTGCAGAGGGTGCAGGAGGAGAGCAGCAACCTCCCCGGAGCACACCCAGCACCTGCCTGCTGCAGGGACAGTGGAGAGGAAAGCACCGTGACTGAGGCTTCACCAAGCAGAAGCTGGATCCCTGCAGAGACGTGCCCTGGATCCCTGTGGTGACGGGCGCTGCAAAGGCCAGCGGGCCCAGGACAGCCACCAGCACCCACAGTCATGCCACTCTGTCTGACTGCATGCGCAGCAGAGAAGGCAGATGCCTGGGCAGGGCAGGTGCCGCGCCGGCCCCCCAAGAGGCTGCCTGAGGGCCCTTCGCTCCATCGCCGTTTAGATCCTCGTCCTCTCGAGCAGGCTGAGAGGAAGATCTGACTCAAACAGATTCCCCGCCGCACTGTGAACATCTCCCACAGCATTCCTTCCCTTTGTAAATCTTTGCCTTTCATCACTGATAATTCACTTGTGATACTTACAGATGATCATAAAAGGGCTACAAAACTGCACAAGGCTGCAAAGACCCATTTAATTAACGAACTTCAAGGAAACTTGTATTATTAAGCAGGCCCTATTTATGTATTCTGTCAGGGATCAGGCCCGCCTTGGTGGAATGGCCGGGGTGCAAGTGCTGCACTCCAGTCTGCAACAGGATGAAGTGCTGACATGCCCTGGTGTGCCTGGGTCACAAAGGACATTCCCTTCTGCTGCTGCGGGTTGAATCAGTGCTGTTCACAAAACCTCTTCCCCTGCCAAAGCCTCCAGAGCTGAAGAGGGAAGAGCCCGTGACCCTGCGCTGCTCCGAGGCAGAGGGGACGCTCCCAAGGGGGACAGCCCACCGCAGCAGCCAACGAAGGCAAGATGTGGGACACAAACCTGCGCGGCAGGAAGCAGGGAGGAGGCTGAAGCAGCAGGAGATTCTCTAGCAGCAGCCCTGCGCGGGTGGCAGGTCCCTCCCGCAGGCTCGCCCTGCGCGTGGGCAGCAGCGCTGCCTGCTGCTGCTCTGCTCTGTAATTCCCGTCCCACTGCTGGGCTCCAGCAGTAAAATGAGGGACCAGGACCTGCACAAAAGGCAGCGATGGCTGAGAGCATCAGCAGGGCAGCCCAAGGGCTCCGCTCCTTGCCCTCTCTTGCCTATGGATGTCTTCGTCAAAGCTTTTAATTTCTTCCCCTGAAATTGTCTTGCCAAGAGAGCCTTAGAAACTTTCAGCACCATTTGCTCTGCACTTCAGTGGAGAACGTTTTTGTTCACCAACTGTGGCGTCAAGACTCAGTGAAGGAACTCTTGGAGCGGAAGGGACCCGGCTGGGAGAGTGTTTCCTTTCAGCATGGCAGATGGGGAAAGTCACCTTCCAGAAGCTGGGCGCTGGGTGTGAGCTGTGCTCTGGTCTCTAAAAATAAAAGCAATAAAAGCTCCTTGTGGGGTTGCTAGAACATGTCAGCTTGTATAAAAATACCCATGGATTTCACCAGTAGGATGCTAGACACGGAAATGCTGTCAGCTCTGGATTAAGACAGTGCACAAATGTCCATCCACCCTGTTAACCTAATTACCATATGAAACGGCGTCATCACAGGTTGACTCATCTTACAGAACAGTGCTAGGGAGAGCCACGTCCACCCGGGCACGCCGCAGCGTCCCAGCAATCCTTGGCTCCCCCGCGCAGGGGACGGGGAGCCCTGCTCTCTTGCCACGTGGAACGACTTGCTGGGCAGCAGCCCCGTGACTCCTACACCCCACCTGAAACCTCGAGGTGTCGGAGGTTCGGTCCGGGCTGGGGCCGGCCGGCTGCCTCCTCCCCGGGAGCGCCGGGTCAGTGCTCCGCACCTCCGCGGGGGCCGCTTCACACCTGCACGCCTCGGCCGTGCATCTGGATCACCTGGGCCCGCAGGGTCTGGATCCCGCTCAGGAGGGTCTTCTGGTGCTCCGCCAGCGTGATCCCCAGGCTGAGGACGTCTCTGCAAAACGAGCCCCGCATCAGCCATGAGACACAGCAGCACAGAGCCCCGACACCCGCCGCTCCCGGCAAGGGCAGCGCAGGCTGAGACGACCAGGCTGCTGTGGACCTGCCAGCGTAGGAGATCCCCAAGCTCTTGTCCCAGCCAAAGCAACGCAGACCCTGACAGGGAACCCGGGGTAACACGTGCCTGCAGCACAGCTCCCGGCCCTGCCACCCCACGCTGCCTGCTGAACAGGCCACCAGTCAGCTGTGTTAGGTTTGACTCTGCCTTCTGGAAGGGACAGGCAGTGCTGCTCTTGGCAGAAACTAGAGGTTAAAGTCACAAACTCCAGGTTTAAATCTCAGCTTCAAAAATCAGCAACCGAGAACCACAACACACGCAGCCCAACCCACGCCAGCGAGCTCTTACAGACACGGTTTGGAAGGTCTGTCCTCTCGTTCGGTGACACCTGACTGCCACTGAAAAGCAGAGCTCGCTCACCCACACCCAGCAACATGAGGTTATAGCCAGTTCACTTACTGGGCTGTCATCCTGGCCACCGACTCCAGGCAGCAGTAGCCCGCAGCAGTGAAGTTGTCTTTGTACCTGCCCATTTCTATCGCTTCCAGCCACTCGCCCACGGAGCTGAACGACGGGAAGGCGGAGAAGGTTCGCTCAGAGAGGGGGATGGACGTGCTGCGGGACCTGCCAACGACACGGGGCGTGAGGAGGGAGCAGGGCACGGCACGGCCGAGGGGAGCCGGCCGGCGAGGCGCAGCGGGCAGCGAAGCACGAGGGCGGTCACCTGGTGCACGTGGAGCCGGGGCACTGCGGGGGCTCGGGGCTCTGCACCATCTTGCTCAGGATGTTGTGGATGTGCGAGAACTTGGGTCTCTGGCTGCGGTCCTTCTGCCAGCAGTCGAGCATGAGCTGGTGGAGGGGCGCCTGGCAGTTCACCGGTGCGGGCAGGCGGAACCCGTCCTCCACGGCCTTCATCACCTGCAGCAGCAGAGAAGGGCGGAGGGGACAGGGTCAGGCGCTGCGATGCAGGTCACAGGCAAACCCCTGGGGCAAACCCCCTCCTCACGCCCCGCCGGGGAACAGCGGCAGCTCCTCTGCGCACCACGGAGCCACCCGCACGCCATCAGCAACGGCAACGCTGTCGTCTACCGCGCGGCCGGCAGGGACTCACGTCCTGGTGGGACATGTCCCAGTAGGGTCTCTCGCCATAGGACATGACTTCCCACATGACGATGCCGAAGCTCCACACGTCGCTGGCTGGACTGAACTGGTGATACTGGATGGCTTCGGGGGCCGACCACAGCACCAGGCTCTTCCCACGCTGGACGGGCAGAGGGGAGAAATGACGCGCTCGCACAGCGGGACGCGGCCGACACACACGATCCTGGGGCCATTGCTCCTCATGCCCTGACCAGCATCGCAGGGCACACACCGAGCAAGCCCGCGTCCCACGTGCAGGGTTAGTACTAAGAGAAAACTTTTGCATCAGTTTGTTTTAAAATGGCCACACGACCGTATGCTACATGGGAGCGTGACTCCTGAAATATTAATGGGAGAGCAGAACGTCTCTGGGAAGAGCTGATGGCATTTTACACATTAATATTTAATGAAATCCGTTTCAGAGCTGCGCAAACACACAGCCCCTGCACCCTGGCTTGCTCTCCTGTAATTAGCAATCCCCGTCTCAGCATCTGCAGAGCCCTCTGGATGCAGGAGGGGAAGCAGGTGACGTACACCACAGCTAATTGTAATTAACAGCGGGGAGACCTTGACCCCAAAGCCAGAGCTAACAGCAGAAAGAGTCTTCGAAGGCTTTCTGCCACCGGCCGGCTCAGAGCTGGCAGACGGCTGCAGCCCCCAGCAGAGCACGGCCGAACCCTGCAAACAGGCTCTTGTCCCTGGGACACCCACACCCCGCGCTGGGACACCCGCACCCCGCGCTGGGACACCCACACCCCGCGCTGGGACGCAGGCAGCAGGTCCCTGCAGGCAGCACACATCAGCTGCTGCCTCCGCGGCACTGCCCAAAGCTCCCTGCAAGCACTAAGTGCTCATTTGATTGAGGAATCGATGCTCTTTACAATACTAATGCCCGGTGAACGTGATGCACTAACAGCCCCAGCTGCGTCGCACCCAACGAAATGCATCTTATTGCTCTGCAGTTAGAAATGCACCAGTGCCACCTCAAGTGAAACATGCCAACGCAGCGTGTGAACAAAGCAGGGAGGGGGATCCGGCTCCAGCGAGGGGCTGTGGGGCCTCGGGGGCCCACGGGGTGCCTGCCCAGCGTGGCGGGCAGGGGCAGCCCCCCGGCTCTGCGCCCCGGGCAGCTTCTCCAAGTGCACGCAGGCACTGGGCAGACGCGCTGGCTAGCAGAGCTGACGAGGCACGAGTGTGAATCAAGCAGGACCTAAACTCTTAATTGAAAACCATGAATTTCATTACAAGTGATAAAACAGACATAAGGAACCCCGAGGCTGCCAGAGCTGCCTCCAGCCACCCGCTGCCTCCCTGCCAGCTTGCACAGAGAGGCAGGTGGGCTGCGGCCAGCGGAGCGGTGCCAGGCAGCTGCTGGGCAGTGCCCTGGCTAAACGCATTCAATTTCTAGCTGAGAAAAACTTTTAAGATGCAGAGCCTGCATTCACATGTGAGGAAGGAAACGGGAGTCTAGGAAAAATACTGGCTCTGGCGTAGGATTGCTGTACGTCTTACTAACTCCACACCTGTGGAAGCTGGCTGCCTTTGCCCTTGACCCTCATTCCGCATTCAGAGCGGGCTGCAAACCCCTCCCGGGACGCCCGGCCCCAGTCCAAGCGCTCCTGGCCACGGCCATGCAACGCAGCCGGGGAGATCCACCTCTGCGGGGTTTTGTAGCCATTCTGTCAGCATTTTTCTTTCGGGAATGTCAATGACAGAATTCAGAAATGTGGCTTACCATGGTGGAGAAGATGGTCTCCATCTTATCTTCTTGTGGCTGTCTGAAACCGGTTATCTTGCAAGCCAGGCTGCTGTTCACAAGGACTTTGTGGGCTGCAAGGCCTTTATGTACATAACCCATCTCCGCCAGGTACTTCATGCCAGAGGCAATCCCCTGCAACATGCAAACGAGCTGGGTGGTTGTGAGCTGCCCCTCGTGTTTCTGTAAAAAGAGGAGGAACAGCCAAAGGTGAGCAGTGCCCGGCTCAGGGGGCACCGCCAGCATGCCCGGGGGGGTGGCAGACCCCCGCAGTTACCACTGGCCCCCCACACTCACCCTGAGGAAGGAGTCCAGCACGCCGTTCCCCAGGTACTCCATCACGATCATCATGGTGCTCCCTGCACGGACAGACAAGGGGCACGGCATGAGTCCTGCCCATCGCTCGGGCAGTGTTAGAGATCGGGGTGCCAGCCTCCCCCGTGGGCAGCCCCCCGGCTGGCTATTAAGGGAGACAAAGGCTTCATCTCAGTCTGCAGTGAGTGGTGGGTCCGAGGCTGTCCTGTGGTTCCCAGCTGGGAATCCACTGGATCCCAGTAGATGCTCCTTTTATCAGGACACTGAACCACACCACAAAGGATGGCAGCACTGCTCAGGGAAAGCAAAAGCAGCCAGCTCAGCCTGACTCAGGACAGAAATGCTTCCTCACCTAATAAAAGGGCCAGTTAAAATCAGGACACATGCTCACACTTCTTTGGATTTACATGAATATCCATTTGGCTACAGCACCCACACGCTAGTTCAGCGCACGCTCCCACGAGAGCCGGGAGCAGTCAGTCATCTGTTTTACTGACAGAACCTCACTTCCATTTGCTTTTATCAGGAGTGCACAGTTTTGCTGCTAAGCCAGTCCTACTACCTGGTTTTATTAATCTGGCTGTAAGCATTTATCAACCACCAGAACGCTACAACAGCTCACACGTAAGGAAACACCTCGTTTCCAGAGAGCAACAGCATCACTCCTCCAGCACCAGGTCAGCTCCAGAGCAACAGCATTGCCCCTCGCCTGCGCTGGAGCCCTCCTCGCTGAGCGCAGCCCAGGGACCCCCTTACCTCTGGTGACGACCCCCTCCAGGCGGACGACGTTGGGGTGGTCGAACTGGCCCATGGTGCACGCCTCGGCCAGGAAGGATCGCTGCCGCTGCCCCGAGCACCCTGCCCACAGCGTCTGCACGGCCACCGGCAGCTCTCGCCTGCTCGGCAGCTTCAGGCACCCCCGGCAGAGCTCCCCAAACTCCCCTGCGCAGCAGAGAGAGCAGTTAAACGGCGGCCATGGCCACGGCAGGACGTCCCTCACAGCTTCCCTCCAGGGATATTTCCTTTGCTTTGGGACCATCAAGTGCATTCCTGCACCACGACCCATGTGTCTCGCTGTGTAGACAAGCAAGGTTTTCCCGTCGTTAATCAGAGGATTTGCCAATCCATAAGCTCAGAAACGCGGAGCCCTGCGTGGCTGCAAGTTCCCCCGCAGAGTCTGTTCCACCACCTTCCCCCGCCTCTGCTGAACACACAACCCTTCACACAGGTTTAGCATCAGCGTGTGACGATGCAATGCAATTCCTTCTTCCTCTCCCTGCACCTCTGAGCCTCCCTCTCCACGCTCTGCTCATGAAAAGATGAGCCCCAGCCACTGCCTTCGTGCTCCCTGGGCCCGGCCCGTTCTGCTTCCCGGGGATGGAGCACGGGGGGATGCTGCAGCCCGTGAGGCAGAGCACCCCGTGCACAGCCACGCGCCCGACAACAGCAGCTACCAAACCCGTAACATAAAAGGCCAGTGTTGCTTTACAGCAAAGAACGTGTAGCTACGAAAAGCTTTATTGATTTGAAAGCCAGGTACTTGTTAGGTCAGCAGTGAGACAAATGCACCCCCCAATTCCTTGTATTTAAGTGTATCCCTGACTGATTTTTGTTGATTTTGTCAAACACCAATTTGCTTCTGAAAGGTATGTGGGATTAGTCTCAGCTGCTCCACTCAGCAGCTACAAAGATACCCTCCCCTTCTCCTCCACATCCTCCTCCCTTCAACACTGTCCTTTAAGCTGGCGGGCAAGCCCTTCCCTCTTCCCTTCCTCCACCTCTTCTTTTTCTGCAGCTGAATTTATCTTTAGGAAAAGAACCGACAAAGAATAATCGTGTTTCCCATGTCCTGGCACACATTAGTGATTAAGGCTCTAGGGCCCAGTGAGGGGATTTTAATTTGCTTTTAAGTTTTAGGCACTGAAGTTGATGAAAATCAATAAATCATTAAGTTCACGTATTTATAAATAGTTTTCATGCTGCTGTCAAACTGCCCAGATGCAGATAATTGCTGATGCTTTCTGGCCACGCACCACTCGGCTGGCTGTGCTTGTGCCTCAGAAAAACAAATGGGAATGCGAAATCAAGCTCCTGAACAAAATACTCCCCAGCCCCACTCTCATCTCCCCGCTGCAAGCGTGGACCCCCCCAAGACAAGAGCAAGAGCAAAGGTCCGCGGCAGCGACGGTGCCGGAGGACGGGCGCTGCCTCGGGAGGTGCCGGCAACGCGGGCAGAGCCCACGGCACGGCCACCGCCGCAGAGGAGGAACTTGCCTGTCCCGATGATCCTCTCAATTTTAATATTAGCGTTATCCAGCTCTTTGGCAAAGAGGTGCACGGCCTGCATGGGGTCTTCACAAGTGTCAGGGTCAATGTACGTCCTCCTGGTCGGTATCTTAACTGCAGGAAAGGCACAAAGGGCACATGAGAAAGGCTCGGCAGGGGAAACGCTCCCACAGCTCATCCATCTCCAGGGCTGCTGGCAGGACTAACTCGCCACCTTTTTATAAGCAAAGCAAAAGACTCAGCTTTAAGGTTCCTAGGAAATTTCTTTAGGATTAAACAAACCTAATCGCTCTGCTCCCCTGCCACTACCTCCAGGCTGAAGGAGAGTAGCTCCTTCACTCTAGCACAGCTCCCTCCCGGACTGAGCCTATCTGCCTCCCCTGCTAATCGAGCATCCCATCGTCTCCGCTCCCGAGACCTCTAGGACAGATAATTATAATCATGAACAGCCACATTGCAGGTCCCACAGGCACCAGGAGCATGTCCAGGAGAGCCGTGTGGAGCTAGGCTGACCCGCTCACGGCAGCCCCTGCACAGCTCCGGAGGGCAAACAGCCTCCTCCAAACCCCAGCTCCCATCTCCTGAGAACAAGGAGCCGCAGCACACCAGCTCTGCCGCTCGCTGGGCCCTGCCAGAGTGCGGCCGCCTCTCCTGCTCTCCCGGGGCGAGGCAAGGAGCACGGCGGACGTTTTGCACGAGCTGCTTGGCCCGTCCAGGACCAGGGCACGGGCAAACGGCAGAGCCAGCTTGCTCCGGGAAGGGGTCACACCGTGCAAGGCTGCCCCTCCACCTCAGCCCCATCTGCCTTCCCAAGACGGGGCGCGGCTGCTGCGCTCCCCTGGCCCTGCACAGAAAACCTCCAGCAAAACCCCAAGGGCAGCTCGGCCCTTCAGAGCCATGAAACGGCCAAGCTGCATCTGGGAAGCAGGCAGGCTCTGCTGCTTCTGAAACGCTTCGGGGAGCAGAAGAGCCTCTGTGCGCTTCACGGGCATATGCCAGGAATCAGATAAACCCATCAGTCCTGACATCTGAATTTCCTTTGACAACTGTTGTCTGTAAAATTATTGCTGCTCAATAACCACGAGTAGCCCCAGAAAACAAAGCTGTATTCTCACGGAGCCGCTTGCGAAAAGCTGACGGAATAACTCACGCGCCCCGTGGGAAGCCAAAAGCATCTGCGTGTCCTTGGGCACGCGGTGACCTGTGTGCAGGAAGGACGCTGGCGTACGAGGCTGTCAAGCCCGCCGTCCCCAGAGCGCCTCGCCGTGCTGAGCCCCGGCTCTGGGGTGACGCGGCATGACAGCACTTCAGAGGCGAGGATTCAGGGCCGCTTTGTCGGGAGCCGCGTTACTAATAGCAATAAACCCAGGCATCCCCCCACAGCCGTACCGGCCGCAGCAGCCAGGCTTCACTTACAGTGGAAGTACAGCTCCTCGTCCCCGTCCTGGCTGGCTTTGCTGTACCCACACTGCCTGCAACAAGAAGGAAGACGCACACCGTTACCCGGGCAGCAGCCGCTCGCTGGGTGTAAACACCCCAAGTCGCAGCGCTCGGGAACGGGGTGCAGCCCCCCGGCACGAGGGGCCGGCGCTGCCCAGAGCCCCCGCGGCAGGGGCTTCGCGTCGGTCCCCCCCTGCCCAGCCCCAAACCCCCTCGGTCCGTGCCCGGCTCCGCTCACCTCCTCCAGACCATCACGCCGATCGCCATAGACACCAGCACCGTCAGCCCCGCGATGGCCACCACGGCGATGATGAGGACGGGGTTCTGCTCGCCGGAGGCCACCGTCACTGCGGGAGGAAGCAGAGCAGGTCGGCGACGTGCCCTGGGGCAGGTCCGAGGCGTGGGGCAGCCCCAGCCGCTCCTCCCAGCTCCAGCCTGTGCCCTCCAGGCCAATTCACCCGCAGCGCCAGGCTCCTTGTCACCGTCCTCACAACAATTCACATTCTGGTTCAGTTTCTACAGCTCACGCTGGTGCAGTCAGACCCCCGTGCAGGGCAGCGCTGAGGGTACAGACGGAGCAGCCCCAGCGCTGCCACACCAGGCTCCTGGTTCTGTTAGCACTGAGGAAAGGGTCCTGTTTATCAGAGGGACGTATTAAAATTTATGGCTCACAAATAGTTTTCCTTCATCACATTAATCCCTTCCCTTCCTGCTTTTGCAAACAGGGGTATTAGAAAGCTACATCCTATATAAAATTTTTATTGGCCTCAATTCATTCTGAAAATGTCTTCTGTGTGGCAAATGGATGCAATTTAAAGCCCTGTTAAACACAATCTGTGCGAGTCGTACTGAGCCAGCCATCTCAGGGCTTTCATTTCCAGGCAGGGTTGGTTATTAAGCTGAAGCCCTACCATCTCTCCAAGCCCTCTTTTAGTCAGTGAAAGAAGATGCTTCTGGACTATAGTCATGAATGGAAACTGTGAAAAGGAAAAGCCCCAGCAAATAACACTGCTGCTGGCTGACCTTACTCAGCCAAGTGCCTCAGGAGCCAGGACGGCAGCGGGGCACGCATCCAGGGCCAGCTGGATCTCCGGGCTGGTCTTGCCTCCTCTGCTGCAGCCCAGCCGGCCACACCATCTCTGCAGTGCCTGCTGTGGGCTGCACAGCTCCGCAGACCTGGACAGGATCGTGCCCTCGGCAGTTATGTCGGCAGGGACCAACACCCACTCCCTTCCAGCACCTGTCTGGTGGCCCCACAAAAGGGATTCGGTGAGATCTGTTCCAGCACCAACATCACAGCAAGGCACAACAACCCCTGAGCCACTCTGGCTCTGCTGAGCACCTTCTTGGGCAATCTCAGTCAGAGAGCAGAGACTGCATCCCCAGCCTTGACATAAGGGAGGACCAGAGACTGGCTGTCCTCACTGATGCTGCGCTGAGAAGCGTGAGGACAGACCCCTCCAGGACAGGCAGGCCAGCAGCAGCAACCTTGTTAAAATCAAATACGAAAATGCAATTAAAAGCAAGTCCTGGAAAGTACCTGCTCTTAGACCCGGAGCAGCAGAACCAGAGGAACAGATGCTGCTCCACGAAACCAAGAGCATCTGGGCAGGAGCAACGAGCAGCAGCATCCCCACGGCTCAGCTCAGAGTTCCACGTCCCAGGTGCACGTGTAAGAGACGACCAGCCTCGCCAACACTTACACTCTGCCAGTGTCTCCACTTCAATACTAGGGCTGTAGTTTCCGTAGTCCTGCGAGGAAGATGTCCGGATTTGGAAAATATAGAGGGTGCCAGGCTTCAGGTTATTGACCGTCACGGCTGTTGAGGTGGTTTTCACAGTCGAGTAACTTTGATCTCTCTGATCCTGTGAAATAATGAGATACCCGAGATGCAGCAGGGCTGACAGCTGCGCCACGGCGCAGGCACAGCACAGCCGTGTCCTCGCCCCTGGGTCCCGCCAGGACAGCCTATCTAAACGTAAAACCTTCAACGGAAAGAATGCATTTACTGGATGTCTCATCAATAGAAATTACACGGAAAGGTCACATGAAATGGCAGATGGAGCCAGATGATGCGCTGTGAAGAGGAGGGCGGGGTGGTGGGGAGCACTGTGCCACCCCGCACGGCTCCTCTCCTCCCTGCCAGCCCCCGCGCTGGGGCTCGGCCCTTCCCGCTCCCCGGCCACGGCCGCTCGAGCCCTGGAGTAAACACACACGTATGAGCACACACCAGGTAACCAAAGCTGGCGGGTGGGTTTGCCAACAGTCCTGTTCCCTGGGATTTTATTCACTCATCCAGCGACCTATAGAACCCTCTGCTCCGACTAAGGCAGAGCGCGACGGGCAGTGCCCCTCCTGCAGCAGCCGCTGGAGCCCGTGAAGTATGTCTTTAAAAGCAAAGATTAGGAACAAAGTTGATTTTCATGTCAGCATCAAGAGCCTCATTTCAGTGAGTAATTGCCAAACCATGGTCTGAATTCCCTACCCAAGCAGGGTGTTTCCTCATTTCACACACCCTGAGTATCCTCTTGCTGCAGCCCATTTGCACAGGAATTACTGTCCTGGGCTTCAGCGTTCGCTCTCACCCACAGATTCCTCCTTTCAAATCTTTCAGATACTGAAAATCACATTAATATGAATCAGCTTCAAGGTAGCTCGTTTCTAAATACAGAACACCAACGTGTCACCCACACAGTTTGCTTGACATGTAGCCAGTTCCATAACGAGCCTGAGCACACGCAGGTACGGTGATGGGCAGGCACTGTCCCTGCGCTCTGCCCACTGGCAGTTCTGCTAAAATTCTCAACTCCCCACACCCGTCAAATAGCAGCTATTTTTAAAGTTAAGAGACTGTCATAAAAACATTTGCTTGTGTCCCCTCCTGTGTGGAAAACCACTCACAGCTCACCCAAGTCACAGGTTTGGTGGCTCTCGGTCCCAAACCAGTGACGACCACAGGGTCCAACACCTTCCCAGAGAGCAGGCTATGGATATAGGTGTCATCTCGTCAAAGACTTAGGAACCCCGTACGGTTTAGCAGTCCCTGTCTAGCTGGCTAATGGTAAGCACCCAAACCTCAGATTTCTAATGTCCTCGGAAAAAAAGCCATCCAATGCATTAAAAAAAAAAAAGAATGAATGAAAATTATTAGCTTTACTCTTTCCCCCAGGGAGATGTCAACATTAGGACTGGATGAAATCTTGCTGCACAGATGGGGGGAAAAAACACTAGTTATCAAACTCTACAAATAATCCAAATCCCCAAAAACTTGTGTAAGCAGATTGCATAATGCCATCGGAGAGGAAAAGACCTTCTCGGCCCCCATTTGAAGCGCTCCTCTTACATTCAGGTGCCAGTAAAACCTTCCCAATACCACGGTCTGCAGACACACGGCTCCCTCCCTTTCCCACCACTCAATCTTCAGGTGGTTGACTGTGACCGGGAGCGGTGGCACCCGCAGCATCCCCCTGCACCTGCTGTGTCCATCCCCCTGCACCCGCAGCATCCCCCTGCACCGCGCTCCGGGGGCAGACCCGGCTGGCGAGGGAAGCACCCGGAGCCGGCCAGGGATGGCTGGGGCACGGCCAAGAGCCAGAGCCAGCCCCCGGAGCCAGCCCCCAGAGCCTACCTTCTCGTAGTACTTGACCTCGTACTCGGTGCCGTTGGCGGCGGGGAAGCCCGGCTCCTGCCACGACAAGGAGACGCTCTTCTGCTCAACTTTATCCGTGCGGATGTCGGTGACAGGAGTCGGTGCTGAAAAGGCAGAGAGGGAAGCAGCGGGTGACTGGGGTGCTGCCGGGGGCAGAGCATCGCCCCGCTCCCTCCCTGCAGCCAGCAGCACCCAAATCCTGCCTGTGGGTCAGGGGCAGAGCCCGGGGACGCGGCCAGTGACGCTGCGTGCCACCACGCTTTGGTTCTGAACAGCCTCACGCTCAGCCTGGGCTCCTGTAAACTCAGTCAAGTGCTCCCTGCTGTTTGATACGATTCCCATCAATAAAACATCACACAGATGCCCTCCTGTATCTCTGAATCTAGCAAACGGACTGAAGGGACCTGAACAAGTGGTCCTGACTGCTAACAAAGTCATCGGGAACAATCACACTCGTTTAGTGACGGGCTGCAGAGCAGAACCCACGGTACGTGCCAGAGAGGCAGGCGCTAGCCTCAAACACGTTGAAAGGGCATTAAAGAAAATCACACAGACGATAAAGCATTTCACGCTGTGAAAAAAAAACGTGCTTCCCATCAATATTTCAGGCTCCTCTAACATTGCCTCTACTCTGAAAAAGCAAACATTAAATTATTCACCGCTCTGCCTGATTTTATAAACTCCGTTCCATTGTACGTGGGTTTACTCCTCTCGATTAACCAGTGCTCCAGCAGAAAAGGCGTAAAACTAGGGGTGGGCACCATGTTCCTCCACTGAACGACCCGCTGCATCTGAACCCTGACAGGGCCCTTAGAGAGGGACAACAGAGAGATGGAGCTGAGCCACGAGTGCCCGAGGCCACGCAGCGGGAAGAGCCTCTTTGGTGGCCCACGATGAGCCGGCGCAGAGAAGCCCACTTCAGAGGCCCCAGTTCAGCACAAACCCCTTCTCCGCGGTCTCAGGAAGCAGAATGCGCTTTAGCACCGGCTGTGTTATTAATCTGCAACAGATTTAAAAGCCCTTTAAGACAGGAGCTGATCCCTGCTGGGAACATAAACGCCTTGGTCCCGGCGCGCACATTTACACAGCTAATGTAGCTCTGCTCCTGCAGGTAAACAGCTCCGTCCCCTCCTCACACACTTATATTTAGTCCCACGCTGGGGCCAGATTAGAAGAAACACAGTATTAATGTTGCCTCCCGCAGACTAAATAGCATCTTTCCTTTTCCCCCACACATACAATGAACAACTGCTAATTCCCTCGCGCCTGCCGCAGGGGCAGGGCAGCGCGAAAGCTGCACCCAGCTGTATGCAGAGGAGCAGGGATCCGACCGCTAAACAGGGTCTTGTTTCTTTGTTTAATTTTTCCTCTGAATCTGCATATCTGCAGCCAGAGACTTGACAGCTCGACAAGAGACTTTGATTTCTGACAGATTACGAGATTAATTACGCCATACTCCTTACGTGTATTTCAGTCCCCTCAGGAGGATGCAGCGTTGAGTAAGGGGTTGAGATTCCCACTCCCTGCATTAAGCAGGCGAACGGCCGAGGGGTGGGTTGGTATCACTTGTTGCTTCGCTCCCTACAGAGCCCGGGGCGCTCGCTGCCCGTACCCAGCCTCTCTCCCCAGCTCAGGCCTGAAGCTCCAGGCGCGGAGGCAGCTCGGAGCACGGGTCCCTCTGCCCAGCACCAGGCAGGAGCCGCTGGAGGAACAGCTCATTACAAGACCTCGTTAAGCTCACCCCGCCCTAGCTTGTACGCTGGCTCAGGAACAGCCTGAGCTCAGGAGACAGAAGATCTTCCCGGAGCCAAATCCATCCTTGAGCAGCCCAGATCCTAATGAGGAGTGACACTGCCACGGAGGAGCAGGCTGCGGCACAGCATCCACCCGACGGATCCACAGGAGTTATTACACGAGGGGAGAGAAATCAACACCACGTGCAAAAACATTTGATCAAGTGGTGGGAAAATTATTTATAACAAGATCAAAGTTTAATCTCTTCAGATGAAATTGTTGGCCTATTCCTGCCAAGAGGTATGTGAGGATCATCTGTCTCCATTAACTGTGGCTTGGCAAAGGGGTTTCATGCAAATTAATAATGTAACCGCAGAGGAACAGACAAGGACACAACAAGCCAGAGCTGATTTCCCTCAGGCACAGCTAACAAGCGAGGAGGGATCAAACCCCTCCGGCCGGCCCGGGGCCCGTCCGCGCAGGCAGGCTGGGTGGTCGTGTCCCCTCACGTAAGGGAACAGAAATGGGAAACAAAGTGGAAGGGGACACTTACAGTTGGAATTTGTGCCACAGACTGGCACAGAAGAGAGATTAAATCAACTTGGTTGTTTCCAAAGGATAGCCATATTTGAATTACCTGTTTTAAGGAGGGTTTTTTGTGAATGGGCTGAAAATGTCACCACGCTCGCTCCCACCCGGCTCTGAGCCAGCGCGGCACCACGGGACACAACGGGGCCACGGGCTCCTCCGGCACAGCCAGCTCCTCGCCTCCCCGTGGCACCAACCAAGCCCCCTGGGAGCCTGGCAGGTCGGTCTCCATCTCCCCTCCTGCCCGTGCTGCCGTGCTGTGCGCCACTGCTGAGCACCATGTCTGTGCCACCGGCGCAAACCGAGAGGAACCGGGGCACTGCCACGGCGCCGGGCGTGCAGAGCCTGAGGATGGTGCCCGTGCCACCTCCAGCCCCGTGTCCTCCCGGTGACAAACCCACAGAAGAAGCCACTGAGCAGACCCACACACCCCAGGGGCGACACGCGAGTGTAACACAGCGTGGGCAACTTTCTCTTGGTGCAACGGGGGCGAGTCCGTACCTGCGAGCCCGGTGGAGACGTTGACCTCGGCGTACTGCTGCCCCGACAGCGGGCTGACGCCCGAAACGCCGTTGAGAGCTGCCACGCGGATGGTGTAGTTGACGTGAGGCAGCAGGTTCACCAGGGTGACGGTGCGGTCCACGAGCCCCGTCTGCTGCGGCACGAAGCCCACGCCGCTGCCGCACTGCTCGCACCGGCCCCGCGGGGCCGCCGGGCACCGGCCGCACCACAGGCTGTAGGTCAGGTCGCTCCGGCCGCCCGCGTCGGCGGGGGCACTCCACTGCAGCACCA
Organism: Nyctibius grandis; assembly: GCF_013368605.1. Lineage (NCBI taxonomy): Eukaryota > Metazoa > Chordata > Aves > Nyctibiiformes > Nyctibiidae > Nyctibius > Nyctibius grandis. Next base: position 441,212 of record NC_090681.1, on the reverse strand, counting down.
GCGAGGACTGCCGCAGGCTGTACACCAGGTTCCTCGGGGCGGAGGGTGGGCCTGGAAGCAGAAGAGTGTCCGTGCAGGGACACCGGGACAGCTGGAGGGCAAATCCCCCGGGAGCAGCAGCGCAGGCACCGGAGCGCGAGGGCACGGTCCCGAGCAGCCACAGCACGTGGCAGCACAGGGGGACGTGGGCGCGCTGATGCACGCAGCACGGTGGGGACACTGGACAGAGGACCCTCACCCGAGGGACACGTTAGACACAGCAAGAGGCAGCTCACACGGCGCGAGAAGCGCCTGACCAGACCTGGCACCTCCCGGGGCTGGGGCCGAGCAGCGGGGAGCCCCGGTGCCACGCTCGCCCTCAGGCACAGCAGGAGGGTTTCTCCTCGCTGCGCAGGCAGCTCTACCGCATCCATCACCGCGTAGCTGGGGTCCAATCCAATTAACTAGAGGCCATTTAATTAAAATCTGTGAACTATATTGACTAAATGACTGTGCCCTAGTTTTACCAGGGAACCTGCGAGCCAACTGCACGTCAGCCCCATCAGATTGCAGCCTCAGCCCGCGGCGTAGGGACAGCCCCTCCATCCCCTCCCCACCGCAGCAGCACCCTGGGGCAGACAGGACCCCCGGGACACGAGTGCCCAGGCGCAGCTCCCACGGGCTGGCACGCCATGCGAGCAGGGGGACAGCCTCGGAGGGGCTCCCGGGCACCCACCGGGCTCTGCAGGACAGACACAGCACCTGGATCCCCGTTTCCCCACTTTACAAAGAGCCGCCGCCTCAGGGGGACGTACGTGTGCAGGAGGCAGACGGTGGGTCCGACGGGGACCTGGAGTAGTTCTTCTGGCACGAACAGAACGTAGAGGCTTCCTCATGTGTGAAGCTGTGCTCAGGGCAAGGAGAGCAGAGAGGGAGACGGAGGGAAAGCTTGTAAAATCCAGGGAGGCAAGCTGGAACGACAGAGAGAAGGAGTTAACGGGAAGATCACCACAAGGTGAATGGGGGACACTTCTGACGACTGCATTTCCCCATTTCCTGGGACATCCTTTGCCTGCCACCAGCCAGCAGATATCACCCCCCACGCTACCTTCCCTGAGCACCTCCTGATCCTGGCACCAAGAGAGACGTGCCTTTGGTTTGACCCAGAATGGACACATGGGTGCTGTAGCTCTGCACTGACTCCCAGGCTGTGGGACTCTTTCCACGGGCTGGAGGAAGGGTCAGAGTCAGCTGGAACAGCCCATGAAGGGAGCTGGAGGTTCTGGAGGGACATGGGGGATGAGGCGGCTGCAGAAAGATGCAGGATATGGAAAACACACAGCTTAGGGTTTAGAGTCAGGTGAGCAGAGCAGAAATGACATGGGAGCTACAGCAAGACTCAGCAACAACCCCAAAAGGGGAGGAATAGTGAAAACAGAGAAGTTGGAGACCTCATCAGTCACCGGAGTTTCACACACAAACCCAAGGCACACGGCCATGTCCCCGGCAGCTACGGCTCTGTCACTGCGGATCACACAGCGGTCACTGCAGGCAGCGAGGTGTGCGCTGGAGTTAAACAACCGTAGTAGAAATTTGCTTTTACAGGCCACACACAGGCTTCCCTTATCCTTTGAAAAGTACCTTTGATACACCAACAAGCGATCCACATGCTGGTCAAGGATCTGCTTGACCTTTACTACAAGCAGCACGCAGCCCACAAGCAATGCCCCTAGCAGGACACCCAGAAGATAGTTCTGCATCATCACGTCACAAAAACATCAAAAAAAGGCTGCAAAACCCCACAAAGCAGTTTGCAACTGCTTCAGTTTGACCCTAAAATATCTGGAAAGGAAGCAGCCTGCACACAACGCGTGCCTGTCATGGCCGGGTGCCCCGTGCACACCCCTGCCTGCCGGCAGCCCCTCCGCCACGAGGGGTGGCCCCAGCAGGGCCAGCCCCAGGGGCACGCGTTTGTCTCTGCTGCATTTCAAGCCAAACAGGAGCACTCGTGTTTCGCTTGGCTGCTTCATCTTGGTGTGGTGCTGCTGTCTGCTACCCCTTCATCAGCTCGCTGAATATTTAAACTTAATCACGTGCGAAGTTCCTAGATGAACAGCTCCACTAATGCAGTCCACTCTCTTATAATTTTTAAGGATTTGGCTGCTGAGACTGTTCCTTTTAAAGCAGACTATTCCGGTGCACTCTGGTTCATTAATTTTTAGCATGATATAAAACTGGCAGCTACAGCTGTGATCTGAGGACAAAAGCACTAGACACAGCACAGGGCGGAGAGGATCCTTCCCTGCGATGCTGACAATGGGTGAACATTTACGGGGAGGTTATCTCACCTACCACAGGCCTTCAGGAACTCAGTGTCCCGCAGTCACACGCGGGGAGGGACCGCAGCCCCGTGGCTGAGGTCTGTACGCCCAGCAGTCCCTCCATCCCCTGGCACAGACAGACAGCAGCGTGGCAGAGCCGAGAGCAGCAACACTCATGAGATATTGCTGTTTTTCTTACATAACAGATAAAGCCTTTCAGAGCTGCCTAAAAGCCTTGCTCGCTGCCAGACAAGATCTTGTGCTGTCGTGTCACCCAACGCAAGCACAGCCCACTGACAGCAGCAGATTTGGCCTCCTCGAGCCCATTGCAGTCATGCCCAAGTAATGAAGAAAGGCTTCCGTGTATCTGGAATGGAAACTGCGACTCGCCAAATGACGTGGGCTCAACGTTTCATTTCTATAGAAAAACTGAAGAGTCAAATTGTTAAAGCAGAGAATAAAAAAACCCAAAACTTTTAAAAAATGAGGGAACCCGAATTATCAGGTTATTGCTGGGCTCCTCCCGGCTGCGGCTCCCAGCTGAACTGGACAAGCCGAAGCATTTCAGCGCGGGCTGCGGGCGCCCAGACATGAAGGGCAGCCTCACCAGCGGGCTCCGGCCAGCGGAGCTGGTGGCTGGGCTGGACACGGGGACCCCGCAGCGGCCACCAGCAACGCACAGGCATTTGTTTGACCCGCCTGCGATGGCACCGGGCGAGGCGACCCACGTGCCAGGAGCCCTCACTGCTCTCACCAGGAGCCCAGGCACCTTCACCGGCTGCCAGCGCCCACCGGGCAGCCAGAGCATCCTCTCCTGAGAGGGGCTGGAGGAGGGATTTCCAGGAAAATACGTGTTTCTAGGAAGAAGAATCAACATTTGCTCCTTGATCTTGCAAACTCTCGGCAACAGCCGCTGCCAGCCTGGGATTGGAGAGCCTGTGGTTCTGTATTCACCCCTCCTGCCTCGCAGTCCGCACGCCTCCCACTCCAGACAAAGCTCACCTTTAAAAGCACGGCCTTAACAAACACAACAGAGGAGTAAGGTTAAGGCAGCGAGCCACAGTGCATACTAAACGTCATCCCCTACCTGGGGTGCTAGACAAAACAGGAAAGGCTCCAGCTCCAGCCCTTCCCTCCCCACGGGGTAAAGCCCATCTCGTTACGGCATCAAAGCCTGAACGCTGGCGCGAGATCCCTGCTCGCACCCTCTGTCAGCCTGAACAGAAAAATCAATCTTGTTTACAAACCTGATGGGACCCGAGCACTAAACCCAGAGCAGCTGCCACCGTTCCTCGGACGTAAAGACAAGCCTGACAGCCACACAAACGTGACATCTCCTTGTAGGAACTGAACGTTTTCAATTAGAAGCATCTTTGGGGCTGTTCCTCCCTGTTTTCTGATAGCTAGAAGCAACTTTCCAGAAGTGTCTGTCAGAAGGTATGTCAGCTGATAACTGCACAAAACGCCTCAATCTGCATTTCGCAGAAACACGGGCACCACGACCCCGCGCGGGCGCGTCCCACGAGGAGCCGGGGGGCTCGGTGTCAATTTTGTTCCTTTGTTGCCTGAATCTTACACTTGAGAAGAACAGAAGCGCCCAGCACATGTGATGCATCATGTGTGCATCTCCGTTTCTTTTCTCAGATAAACTCCCACCCTCCTCCACCTCATCCCACAAGTGTTTTTCTTGGTCCCCAGCTGGTTTAGGTGTCCCTGCTATTTCACAGCGGGTATGTGACAGCTCTCAAGAGATCAGGCCATCAATTTATAGAATGAAATTCTCTTTTTTTTTTCTTACACTATTTTCTATCCTATTTCTTGTCCTCTGGTACTACTGCAACTTAATTATTAAATAATAAAATTCAATAATACATTCTCCTAGAGCCAAAGAGAAGCAGCTGGATGGGTCAGGCAGATTAATTGCCTCTCTCCAGCTCCATCATCGCTGCCCACACAGCTACTCCCTGTCACCCAGGCATGCCTTATTCATTTCACTGACAGAGAGCCCACACAGTCCTGCCTTGATATAACACTGTATGCACACACGAGCAAACTAGTGGCAGAACAAGCAGCATTGATTGGTGCTGCAGCTCGGCAGGTGACCCGGCACGATGCACCCACGGGAAGGGTTTCTCTCTCCAACTCACCTGCTCAGCTCCTCGGACAAGAGCCGATGGCTCTACCAAGCGAGGGCAACGTCCTCTCTCACGCCCAGTCTGTGCCATGGGGAGAGCGGGGGCAGTTGGGGATGCAGAGTTGAAACGTGCACGGTTTCCTACTCGGCTGGCATGGGACAGCTTTCACGTTCCCTCCCCAGCAGCTCAGACACCTCCGGCTCACAGCACCATGCAGCTCGCCCCCCAGAATTGCCCCCCAGCAGCTCCCAGGCACAACCTTCTTCTCCAGGCGGGGACTCAGAGACGCAGCTCCAAGGATGCTGAAGCTGCTCCTTCACCAGCAAGGATCTCAACGTTTTCTAAGCCACAGTTAGCTGCATGTTTGAGTTTTGGCTTAAAAAATGGCAGAAGGGATCCTGATTAATCAGCAAAAGGGCAGCAGAGTTTGAGCAGCTTTATCTTGTTAATCGATGAACAGTGATTAAAAGTGACTCACTAAGTGCATCAAGCAGGACAGCCTGCCTGCAGGACATGGGCTGGTCGCTGTTCAAGTGAAGCATGGACAATATTTTGCATGCAGCAGTAAAATGAAGTTATTAATCACCCGGCAGCATTTACCAGCTGGTCAGCAGCCTTTTACATTGTGCACTTACGATACCCATCAGTGCAACAGCTGACTACCTCAAACAATTAAGTTAACCTTTGTTGTCTTTTGAAGTAAGGAAACATTAGCCACACTGACAAGCAGGAAACTGCGACAGAACGACCGTATGATTTGCACAAAGTCACACAAGACAAATAGATATCTTTGAAGAAAGAAAAATACCATGAAGGACACTGCCTGCGTTAGCACTGCTGGGTCTCCTCATGTTGCTGAAGTGCTGCAGATAGCGGAAAAGCTGCGTGCGTGCCAGCATGAATCAATAACGCCTGCAGTTTCACCCAAAACACCTATACAGTCATTTATAATTAACGCTACAACTCTGTTGTCTTCCAAAATCAATTCCTTTCCATTTTTTGTCACAAAATTGTATTTGACAAAGTTCATCTGCTTTTAACACGTGTTAATTTTCTCTGCTGAAGCAGGCATTCATAAAAATGCTGTTTAGGAAAATCAGCAGCTACAGCTGGCCCCGAGGGGCTGCCGCAGCAAGAGCCATCACAGCACGCGGGGTCGCGGCGCCCCCGCAGCCTGACGGTCCCTCCCGGCGAAGGGCAGACCCGGGGCACGGGGCTCCCCCGGCTCTCAGACCTGCCGACCCTGCCCGCACCGGGCTGGCACATCCCGCCTCACCCATCTCAATTCCATCACCAAGCCAAGCAAGTCCCTGTTGATGATGTTCCAAACATTTCACCAACGCTAAGAGCAGAGGTGCTGCACAGCAGGCCCCGAGGAGGAATAGCGACCAGCATCGCAGCGGGCACCCCGGCAGGACGGCTGCCAGCGAGCGCCTGCGGACAAGGACAAGTTGCCCCAAAGCAGGCAGGGCACCTTGTGCAAAACCCACCAGCAGAATGAGGTAACGGAGAGGCTCCTGTCCTCCCTCATGTGCTGGGTTTGCAATCCTGCCTTGTCTTATTGCAAAACCTGTGATCAACACCCTGCAGCAGAGCAATGCCCACACAGAGCCCTGCTGTGGGAAGGGGAAGAAATCGTGTCCGACCTCCGTGCCCGGGCAGAAGGGACAAAGTCAGCGCGAGGGAGCGATCAATACGAGCACTGCGTTGGCTCTCCAGCTCCTCTTACCTGGCTGCCTCGCCTGCCAGGACGGGTATTTCAGGCTGCACCACTCAAGAGAATTCAAAGGCAGCTCGTCTTCCACAAACTTTTTTTTTAAAAAAAAAATAACTGGTTTTCAGTGACACTTTTCAGCAGCCTACAGTCCAACACGGTCCCAGCATCTCCGAAACTCAGGTCAAGGCTACTCTGTAATTTTTGCCCTTGTTAAATAATTTGAAGAGCACTGAAATGAAAACCTACGTCCAGAGGCTAGATCTTTGTGCATCTCCAACAATGAGCTCTTAACGGCTGAAATTAAATTCAGTGATTTAGTCTAGAAGAAAATTAAATACCCAAGAATATTTAATAAGACAGTCTTGCAATATCTAAAAGAACGCATGTGCTTGAGTTCAGTGCTGTGGCAGTACCCAACAGAGCCTCGTTGTTATTTATGCAGGAATGTTCCTCAAGGACACACATCCACTGAGCCAACTGCAATTTACTGTTGTCTCTTTCAGTTCCCTAACGCATCTACCAAATGATTCCCTGCAAAGGGCTGACTGACCTGCATCTCCTGCACCCTGCTCCTGCAAAGCGCTTTATCTCACACAAGCTCCTTCAGCCGTGGGCAAGATTCGCTTCCCCCCCGTATTTCACCAGAATAACCAGCATGTCCCTCCAGCAGCAGGGACCTATGACCTTAAGCCTGACAAGAATTCTGCAAACAAATCGTGATGCTTGTAATTTTCTGAGTAGTTTGCTCTAAAATTAAGTGTCATAGAGCAATTTGTGCCTGGCTCTGCCACAATTTCCATGGCCATAATTATTTCAGACACACTGTAAAGCAGCAATATAATATGCAATGTCAAATAATAAATATCTCCAAGCTTGATCATCACTCCACGACAGACTGAAGAGAAAGCGTATTTTACATGGGCGTTTCACGTGCGTGACTGATGGGAAGCAGCATCTACCACAAGGCATTACAGCCACCACGGCGGCTGCTGCTAACGGGCTCCAAGTTCATCCAGTACAAAGCTCTCCACGCCTTCGAACTGTCACTTTGCCCAGGTCACAAAGGTGCTGCAGCCACGTTCTGCTAGAACACAAGACCCAGGAGGAGAAAGCCAAACCGTAATTCAGAAAGGAAACTGAAGTATAAATTTCCTCAGTGATTATTCCTTCAGCAACAGGCACAGATTTACTCCCACAGCCCCCACCTGACGTGTAGCCCCCGTTTCCCACCCCGCTGCCACCCAGCGCAGCCTGGCTCCAGCCCTGACGGGTGCTGCTAAACCTGCGCATCAGCACCGGCCCCGTGAGCGACGGGCTGCATCAGCGACGAAAGTAAAACCTGGTGCTTTGTGCAACTTACTGAATCCCAGGAGAAAACATAAACTTATTATGCATAATGCTCAAGCATCAGTCAGAAGATAAAATAATAAACTCCAGAAGCACATACAGGTTTGTAAGCTAATGTATAAAAGATGAAACCAATCAAAAGCCCCAAGTGCTGTAGGTTTGGATCCATCTTTTTAGCATTTAAACGGAAAAGCAGACCCTAGTGCAAAGGTGCCTCCTGAAGCCTAAATGACAACACACTGTGATTTACTCTTCTAAATTTCTCTAACTTTCAGTTGAACTATTTATTCTCCAGCTAAGGACACTGTAGTGACATGACGCCTTGACGGGACACATGCAACGCACAGGAAAGCATCTTACCAACGCCACCCCAAACGGGCCCAACACCAGAGCGATCTCTCTCCCCATGCTCACTTGTGGTGCTCAGCAGCCAAAAGGCAAGCACTAGAAGGGGATGTACAAGACACAAATGGAAAGACTCAGCTTTTTAAAAAGCAAGCACTTTCTCTGTTGTAGCACTTTTTCCCTTTGGAAAATAAAAATGAAGGACTTTAGCCAAATCCTTCTTTTTGCAGAAAAACTTCCTTTTGAATTTACTCAAAACGTTGTCCAAGTTCATGTCCAAGTAACGCCTGGCAGCAGTGAGAAACCGCTCTTCTGTCACAGTATTTACAGCTGTGTTTTGTCCACAGACCTACCCCTCACACAGGCAGGATGATCTTCTCAAAGCCTTTGCTTATCCGTTTGTTCCCCCGCTATTCAAGAAGTCAAGCACAGGAAAGATAATATTGACTTTCCGAGATATCTGTAGCGAGGCACAAGCTGCTGCAAGAGCAGAGCTCTCAGGGCTCGCTGGTGCCAGGACCAGAAGGTACGAGCTGAAGTGACTGCGAGGGCGATTCGAGGCGCCAGGGCAGGCGGCAAGGGCATCGCTGGGGGCTCCGAGAGGAGGACAAACCCTGACAAAGCACCAGGAACTACCTGTCCCTACAACTGGTTTCGGTAGCGTCATTCCCGTGTAGGCAAGGGACACTGTGCGCTAATTAGACCATCGCCCACGGGAACGAGCGCGGTGCCAGGCCGCAGAGCACGGGGCATCTCCCCAGCGCAGAACCGGTCCTGCTGCTGCTGTCAGAAGTGGAGGGAAATAAATTGGGAAGGAAACTTCGCTACAGCACACATTTATGTTTCTGTCAAAGATGAGTGGCTGACAGCTATTTCTGGAAACCGGTCTCCATCATATTAATTCAACGTCTGGCTGAAGTTGTCTCATTTGCAGCAAATCTGGCTGGTAAATATTAACCTTGGGCTTTGTTGAAATTCTCCTTGCAGATATTACAAGGGATTGGATGGAAAAGATGAAGCAGAAAGAGACAACTTTACAGCCAACATCAGGCAGATCCTCCACATCGTGGTTTCTTTTAGTCAAAAGCTATTGCAACGCACCACAAAGGAAACGGCATGACAGGGCCACAGCGCCGGCCGCCTAAAATTAAGGGTAAAAAGATATCAGCGCCAAGAAGCCTGCTGAAAACAAACAGGGATGGACAGGGGATCATCCACAGCGCAACGAGACTGCTCGCTGCCTGCCACGCATCTGCTGGAAACAGGCTTTACGATCAGTCAGCGCAGCCCAGCATCTGGCTACAGATGTGTACGAGACAAGAAAGCAGTCTGAGTTATTTACAGTGACAGAATCTCTCCTCTTATTTGGGAGCAGATGTTAAACAGACGCTGAAGCCGCTCGGTTGCACCCCGGACATGGCTGCATTTCAGCGATCACCGGAATGATTCACCAGGAGCGGGCAGACCCCGGAAGGCTGCCGGGGACGCGGGGGCTTCTCCAGAGCAGCGGCGCGGCACGGAAGGATGGACAGCAAAGAGGCACAGCAGTAGTTAGCAGTGCCGTAAATCCTATCAGCCTTTTTCCATCTCTCCTAACTTCAATGCGAGGACACAAGTGTTCTCCCGGGCTGTCCCTGCTCCCCCAAAGCCGTCCTTGAACAAACTCAGGGTCCAGCCTCTCATGGCCACAAGAGCTGCGGCAGAGACTGTGGCCAAGAAGTTTCACAGGCGAGGAGGATCCAGCAGACTCGCACCTGCTGAGCCCCCCCAAGCCACAGCCACGGGGCCACGGCATCACCTGGCTGTTTTAACATCCCCAAACCCCCCCCGTATTTACCTGCCTCCAGCTCAAGAGCTTTTGTCCTTGTTGAAGAATTTCCGCAGCCCCGGATGCTTTCATTATAAATCTTTTAAAGTTATTCACTTAGAGCTATGCTAATGCAGGGCTGTCAAAAAAAAGCAAAGCCAAGAACTTTCAACCCTTAAAAACTAGTTTTCTGATATTTGACCAGACATCAGACACTGCTCTACAGGGAGCGACTAATGACCTGCTTTCTGTGAGAGGGGGGAAAAACTCAATTATGTCCATTAAATTACTTCAAATATTTTTCCTTAGAGAATATGAATTATTTAAACTCAACACAGAGAAACCTGAAACATTAGCAAAAGCCTTCTGGGACTCGCTATGTAAATTCCAACTCCAAACAGATGGGGAAAGCACGGCGAGCTGCCACGCAGCCACTGAAGCAGTGAACAGCACCGAGATTTCAATGCGATAGTTTTAATAAGGTCTTCTTAAGGAGGGCACCAAGCAAACAGCCACTACCTGGAGCACCAGGAAAGGCTTCCCATGTGCTGGAGGAAGGCGGCACAGTTGTCACAATTTAAATCTGAAAAGCCTCAAGCAGGTCCTGAAGGACAGACCCGACTCCTCAGGAACAGCTCGCTTTCCTACCATTTACCCAATTGCCACCCTTCAAATTAAGGTCTGGCTGTTAGCTGGGGAGCTGCAATCAACTAAAAGACTCATATTGCTGACAAAATGCAATTCCACGGGTCTGAGCCATGCTCAGGCACCAGGCAGACTGGAGTGGCCTGGCAGCAACAAGGGCTGACACACACAAAACCAGCCAGAGGACACCGACGGCCGCTTTTACCTCTGCATCCCCCGTCCTTCTCCTCGAAGCCGGGGCCACACGTGCACTTCCCTATGGGGACCAGCCACTCGCCCTCCGCGCTGCAGTGCATCCGGGGGGGGTTATCCACGTCCACTTCGGCGTGAGCCACACAAGTGCCCTTAACTTCCACCAGCGTCGCGAAGGCCGTCTCCGCCACCGTGTCCGGAAACACGGCCAGGTTCTGCACGGTGGCGAGGCACTTCTTGTAATAGACCCGCACGGAGACCAGCGCCACGCAGGCACCCACGTCCTGGAAGCCCAGGTGGAAGCCTCTCTTGCTCAGGTGCCCAATCTCCCTCAGCTCGGTGTTCAGCTTCATCTTACGCTCGCCCAGGTCCCCCTGCGTGAAGCTCTCATCAGCAGCGATGGTGTCGATCTTGGTGTGCTTGCTCTCGCGGACGCTACGGCCCAGGTCGGAGTCAGACTCGACGTAGTACAGATTGAAGGTCTCCTTGCAGGTGCCCATCACGCCAGGGATGCTGTTGCAGTCCCGCAGGGTGAACTTCAGCTCGATGAAGATCCTCTGGCCGTCGCGCCTGGCAATCCAGCCTGTCTGCAGCCAGTTGTTCTGGTTTGGCTCCAGGACGTTGCAGACCTGGTACGTGCGTATCGGCTTGTAATTCTCATCCACGCCACTGATTTCTTCCCACTGGGGAAAGAACACAAAGGGCTGTAACAGCTCAAGAGCTGCCGTGAGCATGGACCAGCCGCCCCGGCAGAAACACACCGATCAGTATCAATATCACCGCCACAAGCCTCTCCACCTACAGGCCGTTATATCGTAGGCACTAGAAGTCCTCAGCCCACCAAAACCACAAGCTGTAGTAACACAGCGGTGCTGCTGGACCTCCTGAGCTCTCTGCAGAGGTGCAAACATGGAGACACAAACAGAAAGAGGGCACTGGCATCTGACCTTCTAAACCAAAGTCTAATATGAAACTGGACACAGCATCTGCTGAGGAGCCAGGGCCTTTATCTCCCACACGCTCCTCGGATTTTCTGTCCCTGGGAAGGTGCATCTGCGCAGCATCACCACACAGGGTCATGCCAGATGGGGTTGGGCTACCCAGAGGAGTCAAAGATGGCCAAGGAGATGTGACACCAGTCACGCCATCACACAAGGATAAATATCTTCACAAACAGCAAGCAGCAGCTTCTCTGTCAGGAGAAGTTTTGGCTAGAGCAGGACAAATCCTCTGACTGCAAGTGAAACGGTATTTCCCCAAAGTTACCAGCAGAGATTCTGATTAGTGAAATGATGATTCAACCCTCACAGCCTTAAGGATGTCCTGGCTACTTCCCAAAGCAATTCATTCTATGGGTAAATTTATGCAAGACTGCCAAATGTACCCAAAACAGAGTTTCTTCTGCAGACTAACAGCTGGGCAACACAGACTCCAGGATCTATCACTATTCCCGCTGAACAGTTTGTTTCCATTCTGGAAAAGGAACCCAAAGCAGCAAGGAACACAACCCTGAGTTTCCCAACACAACACAAGCTCCTGAAAGCGGCTACAGACTGACCCTGGCAGCAAAGCAAGGACCTGATCAAACAAACCCCCCATGATGCAGAGCTCATCACGATCCCACCCCAGCCACGGCCCTCTTCCAAGGGCTGAACTGACCCCAGGAGCTCACGCTGACGTGCAAACTACAACACAAAGCCTGAGCTGGCTGGTGTTTATTTGCTTATTACAGGAACTCGTTTTGAGGAGCTGTTACGCATCGGTTGTCCGCTCACATAACCAGCACTTCGCTCCTCGCTCTGCTCCCAGGGTGCCCCCGACAGCTCGTGCCGAGCTGCCCACCCGCCCCCGGCTCGAGGAGACCCCGAGGGTGCCAGCCCCCTCCACCAGCTCCACGTGGGGACTTCAAACAGTGCCAGGCAGCAGCAGGCAGACCCTCTCCAGCAGCACAGAGACGGTCCCACCGCCGCACTTACCCCGTTTGACGGGTGCGAGGTCCAGCCCAGCTCCGCTTGCGACTCCTTCGAGTCCAGCAGGACAACTGCAGGGAAGACAACGCGTTAGAAGCGAACTCCCTAACGCGGGCAACGCCAGCCCACGTCCCCCCGGCCCACCCGCGGGGAGCTCCCAAGGGTCCTTCCCAAGGGACTCTGCACGATGATCCCTCCGACACCACCAGCCAACGCTGAACCGCACCGTGCCCATCGCATGCATTTCTCCTGGAACAAGAATTTCCTTGGCAGACACCCTCCTTCCACAGAACAGCCCGTTCCGCGCTCGACGGGAAGAGGCAACTCCCTCGAATTCAGTTCCGCGGCCGGCAAACAGGAGCCGTCCCTGGCTGGCCCCACACAACTCCCGCAGACCGCAGGGGGTCCCACGGCCTCCCCCCGTTAAGGCCCCGGTGCGGCCGCACCCGCGGCGGGGCCGGCGCTGCCCCCCGGGGCCGGCGCGGCCGGGCCGGGCTCCGCCGCCCCGTTCGCCGCCTGCCCGCACGGGCGGCCCGGCCGGTACCGGCAGCGGGCGCCGCAGGAGCTCGGTCCTCCCGGCGCCTCCGCCGATGGTGGGGACCGCGACACCGGAGTCCGCTCGCTCCGGGACCCCCCGCGCCGCACCCGCCCCGTCCCGTCCCACTCCCCCCGCGCCCCGGGAGCAGCGGCACCGCCACCCTACGGAGCCACCGCCGCGCCCGGCGGGGCTGGCGGCGACACGGGGGGCGGCAGGCGAATCCCGCCCGGACCCGACCCGCCGCCGAGCCGCGCCGGCCTCTCCCAGCGGCGCCGGGCACCGCAACGCGCAGCCCGACCCGCCGCGGGCGACCAACGCCGGAGCCGGTGCGGCGGCACCGAGCGCCGAGGCCGCGGGGCACGGGGGGCGCGGCGCGGCCGGGGGTGCCGGCGCAGAGGGTGCCGCGGCCACGCCACGCCGCCCCGCCCGCCCGGTGCCCGCCCGGCGCCCGCCCCGCTCACCCTGCTCGGCGGCGGCGCGGGGCAGCACCGGCAGCAGCAGCAGCACCGGCAGCGCGCGGGGGAACCCGCCGCCGCCGCGCGCCGTCGCCATGGCGCCCCCGACTCCGCGCGCCCCGCGCCGCCGCCGCGCTCCGGCCGCCGCGCCCCGCCCCCGCCCCGCGCCGCCAACCGCCGCCGCCGGGGCGTGGCCACAGGCCGGCCCGGCCAATCCGCGGCGCCGCCGGGGCGCTGGGCGGGAAGGGGCGGGGTGAGGGCGCCGTTCACGCTGGAGCCTACTGACGGCAGCTGCGGCCCGATCGCCCACCAGCTGCGCCTCATGGCACCGGCTCCCGCCGGCACGGGCTGGGCACAGCGGGACCGAGCGCTGGGCCGATCGGTACCGCTGCCGAGGGCAGGGACTGCCCCCCGCGGAAGCCCAAGGGCTGCTGGGGCACGGACAGCCCTTGCTGACGCTGAGATGCCGCAGCCTTGTGGTCACAGCCGTAGTTAACGGCGCTGTGCCCCCCCGTGAGCGCGGAGCAGGGCTTGGGCACTGACTTGGCAGGTGTGAGGAGCACCCAGAGCAAAGGGCTGCGTCCGGACACGGAGAGCTGAGGGATGGGTCGCGCTGGCAGGACTTGCCCAACTAAACCAAAACCCACCGTGAAATGAGAGGTGCAGCGAGGGCTGCTGGGGGGCAGCAGCCGCTGAACGTGCCCGTGCGAGTGGGGCACGGTGCTGCAGGGGAAGAGCAGGGTCGTGTGTCTGCACAAACTCTCTGCGCTCAAACACCTTGAAGAGTCAGACACCAAAGCCTGGATTCTGCGGTGCCTCGTACATGCATGAGTTTACTGCCGCAGGTATCCTATCGAAGCCTGCTGCCAATCAGACTCAAATTTGCACATTGCATAATGAGATTAATTAGATATGGTGATTGCAGTTCATTTGCCTCGTGCCCCAGCTTCGAAGCACTCTCTTCCTGAAGTCAATCAGCCTGCCCACGTGAGGGCATTTAACCATGTGGGAAAGGCCCTGCAGGACCAGGAGTCCTGAGCGACGCAGGCACCACCTCAAAACCCCAAGCGCAAGGTTTCGTTAACCTGTCCCGAGGGAATCTGCCTTTCCAAGCATTTTGTGAACACCTAAGGCGTGTTTGCTTTCGAGAGGTTTGGGAGGCACTGCATCCCAGTACAAATCTGTTGGAAACCTGGGGCTCTGGGCCAGCTCAGAGGAAGACGCTGCCGCTGTGGCCATTCTGCAGAAATGGAGGAAACATTTTTCAAGCACAGTGAGGATTCACAACTGGATTTGACAATATACACTGCTAATATTTCTACTTGCTCTCCGTGCTTTCCAGCACTTCCCTCCCACCCAAAGCACCGACCCCTCACGTTCCAGCTCAGCCCCAAAACCTGCCATTCAGCGGCACGTGAGTCGTAGCCTGGCAGACCCGGGGGAGGGACCTGTGACAGGACACAGACAGCCCAGCTGGACGCGTGAAGCCGGGGGGTTTTCCAGCTCTCCCTCCATTTCTCAGCCCCTCTGGAAACACGCCCTGTGTTAACTTGACCTACAAGAAAATCCCCATCCATTTACCAATGCTCTTTCCGGCCGGGAGAGCTCAGCTTGGGCCGGTGCTTTGCTGCGGTGCTTCAAGCCCGGCCGACGCTCCCGCCTGGCCCCTGCAGCCCAGGGGCTCCCGGCGAGCCTGGGGACAGCCCTGCTGCCTGGGGTCGCAAGTTCGTATCATTAAAATTCTCCCTCCATCACATTACAGGGCAGGGAAGCAGAAGACAGGGTTTATTTATGATCTTCCTCAAGTGGAAACCAGAAGTGACCCATTATTACTGGAGATTTTTCAAGCCACCCAGGAAGAAAAGTGATATTTAGTTGTCGTTGAAGGCTCATAACTGCATAACAATTTCATGCTATGTTAACTTCTAGGTTTTCTTTCGCATATAAATTTTTAAGAAGTAAAATAGAAAAACCCAGGCACTTGACCTTTAATCACAGTTATTTGTGTGATCAGTCGAGTGTGGGAAAAAGCTAGTTTGTGCTTGAAAGATGCCCTTTAAAACAAGATTGCTCTAATATGACATACAGCTCACATGGAGTAATATATGGGATCTCGCTCACCAGCCTCTGGGGCACAACAGCCTCCCACTTCGTATTCATGCACAGGATCTCACTGCTGGTACGTTGGAAGGTATTAATGTCATGAAGGAAATCGATACAGACCCTGGGGTAGCTCCGCTCACCACCGAGAGACCCACGGGCGCTGCACACGTTCACGTCATTGAAGAACCGAACTGGGAGGAGGATTTCAATGTACACGGAGGATATTATGTTAGAGATATCTTTCACTAGAAGAAGGGTATGTCATGCTAATAGAGTACAAAGCTCTTCCATTTATCTGAAATATTATTCCAAGCACTTATAAAAGCTTAATATTAGAACAGCCAGAGGTATTTTAATTACTATTTTGAAGTATCGTGTTGTTTTGGGGAAATGATCTCATGAATTTTCCTTTGGCAAGACTGGATGACTAAAAGCCATTGCTGGGGTGAAGGAAAGAGAGCAGCCTTTTAATTGGGACTACTGGATTTATTCATTACCAGGCACAGCTGATGACCACGGATGGGGCTCTGAGCCCGAAGACGGGCTGCGGCACAGCCAAGCCAGCGCTGAGGACGTCAGCAAGCAGGGCAGGGGGACGCTGTCCCAGGACAGCACAGCAGACCAACTATCTCCTCGAGTGCCAGCGGCGTAACGAGGGGCCAGTTTCTGTAAGGAATACTGGAATACTGGGAATACTGGGTTGTCTGGTCGCCTCTGTCACTCACATCCAGCACTCGGGCAGCTTCCCTCATCCCACTCCCGAGTGCTACCACAGCCACAGGATGAGGAGACGAGTGGGAAAGCAAAGACGCCTGGTTATCCAGGCTCCAGATTGCCAGGGGAACTTCTGCAGAGAGCTGGGGCCAGCCCGGCCCAGAAAATGTGTAATTCTCCAAGCTGAGCTATTACCTGCTGTAAGTGGAGACAGATAGTTTTAAAACCACAGTGAAAATAACCCTCCTGGAAAAAAAAAAATCAATATAAACACCAAGGAAAGAGGAACAGAATCTGAGACCATCAATTCCTGAGATAAAGAGTTGAAAGTCTCAGTGGGAGGACAGCCAGATCTGGACTGAAAAACAAAACTTTGTTTCTTTTGCTGACAAATGAGTTTTTATGCTGAAGGACAAAGGAGCCAGGAGGATGCGGCCTTGGTATGTGGCTGTAAGAGCTGCCCTTGAAGAAAGGAGCAGGCAGAAACCTCACGGAAGCTTTTGCACCTCTCCTGCCTCTTCCACACTTGAAAGGATTTTCTTACAACGGAAAACAAGGGAATTGTGCAATTTCGTGCTGTTTTGGGCATGTCACAAAAACACGCTCCAGGACGAGTTTTGCTGCCTGTGCTGGGACGATGCCAGAGCCAGAGCAGAGCAGGCGACAGCCACCCAGCACAAGCGGATCTGGCACTCAGGAAATATCCCGCACGGGAAAGCAGCAGAGTTAGTGCGGCTCAGACGGTCACCGGGCCCCCCCGTGCCCCGCCAGCCGCTGCCCCGGCGCATCCCGGGGCTCGGACACCGCTTCCCAGGAGGACCACGCTCCGCCGCAGCCCTGCTGCCCACGGCGCCGTCTCGTCCCTGCACCATCTCCTCGCTGCTAACTGGTAGAAATCACAGCCGAAATAAAAGTTAATGTAAAGCTTCCCCATCAATCTCATGATCAAAGCTGCACAGCCCTCCATTGTGGGCTGCAAAAGGAAAATACTCTGTGTATTAACTCCTTTTACCTTCTACGTTGTTTGTCTGAAAATAAAAGCAACCAGAGCAATGCATTTGTTTTTAATGGCTTCATCTTTCTGTCAGATGTGTACTCTTTGCTTCAGGATCTCTGTACTATAAATGTTTTGCAGCAGCTCTTTAGCTTTTAAGGTAATCACATAAAAGATCCTTGACTACATAAAGGCACCTAATCTGAGTAAATGCCTTTAAGCATCTTTACATTTCTTGCTAATGGATTTCTAGGCAGCCCGCAGAGGTCCACGTTTTAGAAAATAATGTAAAATATAGTAAGCGTCTAATTTTTTTAAATGCCTCACATTCTTCATATGCTGAGAAAATCCAGAGCTCCAGGCAGCGCAAGATCATTACACTTACATAAGTAATACTCCGCTCCGTCACCATCAATACGAGCCCCAGCCCTTCATTGGGGGCAAGGTTCCATTCAGCGTTAAATTCCAACTCAACCAGAGACAAATTATCACACGCTATTAATTAGAGCGAGACAGGAGGGATGCAGGCGCTGCAATCTGGTGACAGAATCTGAAGGGCAACCCAAGGCATTTCTTGAGCTCAGCGGCTGTGCGTGGCAAACGCTGCCCTCCACCCTCCTCGGGTCGGGCTCTGGGAGCTTCTGCTGGCAAAGGCAGGAGGTGGGTGCGAAGCACTTTGCAGCAGTGGGTCTCCCCCAGCGCCCCGCACGCTTCCCACCCTCTGCCTGCTCCCCTCCTCCAGCCACAAAACCCCTGTAAGGGAAACAACAACTATTTTAAGAGCTGTCTGATGTAATTATCTCCGTGGAGGAGGAACCCACGGATGCACAAGTGCAGATGGGCCACCTAATTCTGCAGATTTATTACAAGCATTGATTAGACTCCCTGTGCCGTTCCCAGGGGACTCAGACCCACGGCCGCGCAGCTCGGTGTCAGCGGCACGTGGGGACAGGGGCGCGTGGCAGAGCTGGAGCCAGCGCCCAGAGCACAAGGCGTCTCGCACGGAGCAGCGCGGGTTTGCTGGCTGGCAGGAGAGGGGCCGTGGTGCCCCGCACGGCCACCATCAGGCTGTGCGGGGCTCCCGACCCCAAGGACACCCCAGCTCCCCGGGGAAGGCTGGTCCTGCCCTGCAGAGACGCTTTGCTGGCGGTGCCCGGCCCAGGGCAGGACGCGGCACCCTGGGCTGGGTACAGACCAGAGCCCCTCCGCTGCTGCTGCTCTGGCTGAACCACAGAACTGCAGACGGAGAGCTCAGGTGTCTGAGCCGCCGAGAGCCGAGGTCTGTGACAGAAATGATGATATACCTCAAGTATAATGGTGCAAACAACCATTATCATAATTTTGATACCAATTACATGTAATTTGAACAAAGGAGTTGTCCCAGCTTTGATTTGCTCTCCTTGTATTCCTGGCTGGTTTCATTAAAATCACTTACGGAGATTTGCAGCAGTTCTGTTTGAAGTGCTGTCATTAGGATTTTCATTTTCAGTGGCACTGGAAATAATTTCACAGCAGGCTGCTAATGTTTTACAAAGGGATCTGCAGCATGTGGCCACCACTCGTGGTCAGACCCATTTCAGGCAGAGCGGGGCCGGTGGCCGTGCGGGGCGAGTGTCCGGCCCCGAGAGCCGGGGCAGGACGCGCCAGAGTGGCTACGGCGGAGGCCGGTGCCTGCCCCGGTGCCGAGCTCTCACCGCAGCCCCGGCTCTTCCCGGCCTCCCTCGCCTGCTCCAAGCAGCGCTGTGCTGAATTCACGACCGAACCTTTCTAAATCTGAAGGCTAAGCGCGTGCCAGGCTGGTTCGCGCTGCTCCCGAGGGGACCCACAGCTCTGCGCGCGCGTCCCCGCGCACCCCCGAGGGGCACCAAAGTGCCAGCCCGCCTCGGTGTGGATTTCCCTGTTTCAGTGTTTCCCCTGTTTGTTAAGAGCTTTTTTTACGTTTAAGTCTTTGCGCTGAATCACCATTTAAAATCAATTACCAAGATTTCTAACTTTATTGGCCCCTCAATAAAGTGGCAGTAAATGTCCCTCAACAGCAAGGGCACGGAGCCACGGTGGGTTTCCCCGGGTGAAGGCTGCCCTGGCTCCCGTTCATCAGGCGATCGCAGACGCAAGCTGCACGACATGCTGATGAAGAAGGACACGTTGGGACTCGCTCCATAACTCAATCACCACAAGCCACGCGCCAATTATCCCTCAGTGACGGGGTGAGGGTGACAGGGAGGCCGTGCAGAGCCTTTTCATTTGCCCATGATAAAAGAGGGTAATATACTTTGCAAATGATAATTAGCAATTTACTCCAGCTGGGGCTAATTCCTAGATGCATTCTGCACTCCAGAACTCAGCACTTGGGCAGACTCTAAATAAGGCACCAGCACAGCGTCCAGCTCCATTAGAGCTCTCCGGTAATTACAGAGCACCGGGTGCGCAGCGGAGAGCTGGATGGTTTCCCGTGCCCGCGGGGGCTGGATGAGGCCCCCCCAGAGAGGGACCCCCAGCCGCTGGCCACGCCGTCCCCCGGGGCGCCTGCCACAGGGGTCCTGCCGGCTCCATCCCCAAGGTGGAGAGAGGGACCCTCCCACGCTCTGCCCCGCTCCCGGCCCCTGGCTCAGCGCTGGCCACCGGGCAAAGGGGCGTTGGGGGAAAAGGTCTGTAGCTCTGGGGAGCCATAAATTCGGGTTTGTTGTAACAGTGCACTCGCCTCCCAGGGCCAGAGTGCCATGTAGGATTGCAAAAATACTGCTTAAATAAACAGAAAGGGAGGAAATGCTGGAGAGTGTCCAATCTGCATTATAATTAGGGGAAAGAATAACAAATGGCAGAAACAACCTGTTCCCATCTGCAGCTGCAGTTTGTTCCTACTGTATCTGAAAGACCGCGCACCACCCGTGCCAGGAGCTTTCTCTGGAAACGTGAATGTTTCCTTCGGCAAGAGTGGAAAAAGAGCATCTTTTTGCGTGCGTTGCACATTCTGCTGTAATGAAGCATCAGAGAGAATTTTATCAACCCAGACACTTACTGCTGTCTCCAGCCTAGTAGCAAAAGTGGGGGGCTGCACCCCTGAAAGGGTCTCCATGAAGAGCCCCAACGTGGGAGCAGCAGTTAGGCTCCGGAGCTGGGGGTCACCCCAGTGTGGGGCCAGGTCCCTGCCCCATGCAGCGGTTTGGGGTCACCAGAGTCACACCTGGCCAGGCGGAGTCACACCAGTGCCCAGCGGATGCATTTGGAGACATTATTCAATCCCAGACTGCCTAATTCATCCATAAACCTTCCTAATGAGGCTGATAGTGTAAGAATGGAGAGAAAGCAGCATTATTGTCTGTAAACAGCAGCGGCTGACAGCATGTTTAATCACAGGCTGCGTAAAGGTAACGTTGGTGGAGGACAAGATCAGACACTTCTCCAATTAGTCACACACCAACGGCATGAACACGGAGCCCGAGAGCCACTTAACCCACAAAGGAGAGGAGCTGAGCCCGAAGCTGGAGGCTGTGCTGGCGAGGGGGAGGCACTCGGGGCAGGGCTGGAGCAGCGGGGTAAGCCCAGGCAGAGCCGACCCCCCCGCCGGCACCCAGCACCCTGTGCTGCCGTCCAGCTCGGCCCGCTCCGAGCAGGATTTGGCAATCGGCAGTGAATGTGCTAATGGGATAGAGAGGTAAAGAGTTCATCCTACTCACTTTTCTCTGCTTCTTTCCGTTTATTTCTGAGCATCTCTCTCTCTCCTGGTTTTCTCTCGCTCACCTCTCCCTGCCTGAGTGCTCTGGGGGTCTGCAAATTAAAAGCATTAATAAGAGCCAGAAATTATTATGTCAATCCTATTTATCACAAAGCAAATGGTATCTAGCGGGCTGCAGCCTCGGGAGCCGCGGCCACTGGTTTACAAGAAATGCTGTCGGGGCCGTGGGGTTTCTCCTTCCCCAGCCCCTGAGCCTGGGCGGCGGCGGCTGCAGGTGGGCAGGCGGCTCGTGGGGCCGGGGGGAGCGCGGGGGGACCCCAGCAAGGGGCAGAGCAGTGACGGCGCAGGAGGCAGTCGGTGCAGGCGGGCAGACCCTGCACAGACCGGGGAAGCACCACGAGGCAGCACGAGGCCCCGACCCCAGGACAACCGGGGCTGCGGCATTCCCGCTGCCAAGGCCGCTTCCACGGCAGACCAGATTTTAGCACGTGCCCTCTCTTCTTCCTAATCCCAGTATCTTGGGTTAAACCAGTAGCTCCTCTGTGGTGAAATTCAGGTGTTGTGATTGATCTGTGAGAGATCTCATCACCAGCCACAGCAACAGAGACTCTGACCTTTCCTGTCACGGCCCCTTTGAATTTACTTTCTGCCCTGAGGTACAAAAGAAACCACGAGAAACCAATTTTCTTTCCTCCAAGACCCCCTACTTTTCAAGAACTTTTAAAGGGCAGAGAAACCATAACTGGGACATCTTCTACCTTTAAAATGGTCATCACGTTAGATTTTGATTAATCAGCCTCCTACTCTCCTGTCCCTTCCACAGGGGAGAGCACTGGAGCCCTCCCTCCCTGCAGCCCCTCTCTGTAGAGGCAGAGGAAGGCTTCGGTGGCCGCCTGCAGAGAAGGCTCCAGCCTTGGTGCCAGCCTGGTACTGGTCCTGGTCCTACTCCCATCAGCAGGGAGACACGGCATCACGCTGGGCGCGGGATGTGCCGGTGGGTGCTGCCGGCTGCTGATTTCTGCTCCCTCGGTACCGCTCTCCACAGCTGCCTCCAGGTTTTGAGACGGCTCCTGGGGCTGCAAACCCTGAGACTCCCCGGCTCACTCCAGCAGATGCCGAGCCCTCGGTGCAAGCATCATGCTCGCAGACGAGCCCGACACCATAGCGGACGAGGCTGCTCGCCCCGGCCCCTGGAAGCCCTGCAGACTCTGCCCGGCGGCAGGCAGCCTCCTCTGCCTGCCAGATGACATGCATAACTCAGGCGAAATATTCATTTAAGACCGTCTGAGCCATGGTAATAAAGCAGACATTATGACAATACAGATCAATAAGTCCAGAGAGGATCCTTCGCTGAAACACGTTGCAATTGTTCAAACCAAGGCTTAATTGTGACAGGAATTGATTTCTCTTTTCTAATACCCCTGACTTTTAATTAAAAGGTAGTTAAGTAGACGATACATTTCCAGGATCATTCAGAGGCAGGACAACATCAAGGAGCACACACCTACAATGCAGAAATGGTGCCTTGTTAACTCCCTGCAGCTCGGGAAGTGGCTCCGTGTCGATTCAGAGGTGCCTGTGGCTGAGCGGGGCGCAGGGACGCCGGGGCTCCATGCAGGTCCCACAGCCCGCGCTCCCTCTGCCTCCCCAGGGTCCTCCATCCGTCTGCATTTCACACCCTCTCGCACACACAAGTGCCTCTGATGGCCCCGATTATCCCACAGGCTCCAGCGCGGACAGGGGCAGGGGCAGGGCGGGCAGCACTGCTCCCCCAGCACGCAGGGGAGGAGGGAGCGCTGGAGCCCCTGCGAACGGAGGGGATGAGCTCCTCCAGCTTTTTTTTTTAATTTCCAGGAAGCTTCTCATCGGCAGGGGTGGCAGCGGCACGGCACAGCAAGACGCGCGAGGAAGCCAACTGTGAACCAGCCAGACGCTTCTCAATCATCCTCTATTAGAGTAAAACAGGCCAAAGCACCTTAATCTGACTGGAGGGAGGCCATTAACATCAGAGACTCCATTAAAAGAAGAAATGGGCCTTTTATCTACTAATCAAGAATCATAAAGGAGAAAACCTTGGAAGACACCCATAAATCCCCCAACGCGTCCCCAGGGAAAGCCCAGCACTGCAGCTCGCAGCACGGCGCGGACGCGGCTCCCGCGACGCGGCTCCCGCGCTACCCCAGCCCGCCGACCCCACCAGCACGTCCCTGAGGCCATGGTGTCTGCCGGACGATCTCACACGGCAGAGCTGCAGCCACCCGTACTGGAGGCAGCAGCATCGCACCAGGTGCCCGAGCCACCGCTCAGGGTGGCCTGTCCCTGCCGAGCAGTCCCTTGCCGGAGAGCAGAGCTCTGGGGCTGCGCGGGCGCTGGCACGGGTGCTGGCACGGGTGCTGGCACGGGTGCTGGCCGTGCGTCCCCGTGCCCCGAGGCACTGTGGCATTGTCCTGCCTGGACCAGCCCCGCAGAGCCCAGCACCCGGCACAGCCCCTCTCCTGCCTCGGGGACGAGGGCTGGACCCAGAGCAGCGCTTTGCCAGGTTCACACCCCGCAGGCAGAGGGGCCCAAGGGACCATCACCTCCCATCGCTCGAGCTTTAATAACGGAGCATTAACAGGACTAATCAAATCTCCCCTGCCTTACCACCCAGCCTGGCTGCTGCTTGGAAAACACGTGTGATATGGTCAGGAAAGAGGCATTTGGACAGGATAAGAAATTGAGCAGTAATTCAGTGGTAATTCAGGGCTCTCCCTGCCACCTGGGAGCCACAATTGGACTAGCAAGTCCTGGCCGAGCAGCCTCGGCCTCCCGTCCCCGTCCCTCAGCACAGCCGCCCCTCTGCCCCATGGCTCGTGGGGGGGACGGGGCCGCGCACCCCCGCTCCAATCCATCCGACTGCTCCGCGCACCCGGGGAGCCCCTTCCCCACAGAGCTCAGACCCACGGAGGGGCAAGGCCACGTTGCCAGAACTGACATTTTTAACTGCAGTGGTTGCCAGCGTGTCTTGTCACTGGCCCACAGTCACACGCGGCTGTTCACGCTCTTTGAAAAGCTTTTCCTCTTTACCTGTACAAACACACACGAGCACCAGCACAGAGCTGTCTGGTGAGCCGCTGTACCAGTCCTCACCGCAGGGCTTTAGAGAGGACAGTGAGTACTTCTCAATACCGGGACTCTCCCTGGGAGAGGTCGAGGTTCTGGAGACCTCTCTGCATTAAAAGGTGCTGGGACAGCTTTGGAACATGCTCACAACATAGACCCGCTATTTCCTCTGCTGGTGGGTACCTCACTGGTCAGCCCCTGCGGCAACCCCTGCTTCCCTAGGACTGATTAGATTAGAGAGCAGAGGTGCTTCAGAGCTGGCTGATACTGCCAGGAAAGGAGAGCACGGCTGAAGAAGATTCTCAGAAGCACCCACGCCCTGCTGTTCCTCCCTGAAGCTGCTTGTTCATGCCAGTTAGAAATGCAGAAGCATCACCCTTGCAAATACAGTCCATTTATTTCTATTATTTGGCTCATGAAATATAAGCCAAAACACAGACAGTGACAAACGGCCTCCCGGCTTTCTGAACCCCCCAACAGCCCCACCACGCCACGTCCCTGCCAAATACACCCAACACAAAGCACAACCCCCGCCGCTCGGCCCGTTCCCTGGCTGCAGCGGGTCCACGAGCATGGCACCCCTTCTGTGGCCATGGGGACAGGCAAGTCCCATCCCCATGCCGGGGAGCCAGGGCAGGGAGCTGCCACCTGCAAGGAACGGGGCAGGCAGCAGCACCGCCACAGCCTGCCCTCCCCTGAAGCCCCCTTCCCAGGGAGAGGAAATCCAGGAACTGAGCGAGCCCCGAGGGCAGGACAACGCTGCCTGGCAGGGACACCTGTCCCCAAGAGCGGGGTAGCCCAGACAAGTTCCCAAAGAACTCTTCATGCTGTTAAGCTTTTAATTCATCCGGCTTTGTTACCTTGGATATCTCATTCTCTAAAGCAATGCAGCCCCCAGAGTGATAAAAACCTTCATTAATACCAATACCACTGGGCTATTGCCTAAAACAACAGCACACGATCTGGTGCTTTTTAGTTTGATTTTGCTGTCACTTGGGGTAGGATTAGAGAGAAATATATCTACTAATTCTTCCAATATCCTTCAGCAAATGTGAGCTCAAACCAAAGAGGACACGGGATGCCAGTGCTAGTAACTGGAAAGCAGCTCTTCACTTGCAGATGGCTGGAGACCCTTGATGGCACCCCAGGCTTTGACATAATTGTCACAGGCACAGAGCAGCTGCCAGCCAGCACAGTACTGAGTGAAGAGGAAGAGAGCAGTTAATCATACAGCCTCTCTGCCTAAAAGGGGCTTTCATCCTTGCCCAAAACCTTTGCGGGTGCTGCATGAAGCACAAATCACAGAAGGGGCTCACAGACCATCAGTGGCTCTTCCATCAGCGTTCTGCCGTTGCAGGGGTGGAGGCAGGGCCCGTCCTGTGCAGAGGAGGGGGCAGACCCCGGCAGCACCCCATGGGACCCCGGCCCCGCTGCCAGGGCCCACCACCGCCAGCAGCAGGTGGGTCTCTGCTGCCACCATCCCTCCGCCGCGCTCTCCCGGCCACAGCCATGCCCAGGATGGGACTGAGCCGTTCCTGCTCTAACCTCAGGTTGCCGTGCTTCAGCCAACAGTTTGTCTAACACTTGACTGCAACGCGTGCGGGTCAGACACCCCACGCTCCCGATCTCTGGCAGGTCACCGCTCGGACGCGTGCCACACCGCACAGGACAGCCTGCCCGGGTCACTTGCTGAGGAACCGCGGTACATCTCACCCCACTTCCAATTTACTGCTGGTTTTTGGAGCTGTTCCTAACCCAGGCAGCTCAAGTGTTGCGGCATCGCAGTGGCCTTTCCCACACAAGCCAGAATTTTCCAGCCGGACATCTCTGGCTTTGTGTCAAGTTCCAGCTTCCCCAGACAGAGTCCCATCTCCTGCCAGGCACTGAGTTCTCATCCAGTCATTAAGCTCACGTCAGCTGTCGGCCCGTCCTCACGGCGCCAGGGCTGCGGTCAATGCTGACAGCTCTCCGGGGCTGTTCACCCGCCCGCGGAAAGGTTCAGCCTCACCAAACGTCCCCATCAGGGAATGAGATGACTTCCTACCCATGCCCGCCCCGTCAGAAGGCACGAGGGGCATTGCCTTGGCTTTCCCTGGCAGCGGGTGTAATTAGCAGGGGTCGCAGACAGCCCGGGGCAGGGAGCAGGGCTCTGGGCATCCTCCTGCGGCCGTGGGCCATGGGAGCCCTGTGGCACCGGGACCAGAGCCGAGGGAGCAGCCTGGCCCTCACACTCGGCATAGGACTGCAGTTTATGTCTTGTTTTCTCTTGCAACTCTCTGTTCCCAACCTTGTAACTGTTAACTCTCAAAACCTGACCTTAAGCCTCGCTAAATAAATTTTCCTCTGCGTTACTGTAAGGGCTGTGCGATGCCGGGAACGGCGCTCAATCAAGGCGAGCGGGGGAAGCAAAGGGTCTCGGCGGGGCACGGCAGGCGTGCGCGGGGCCGGGGAGCTCTGCCAGCCGCCAGCGCAGCCCCGCACCTCGCAACGCGTTTGCCTCCATCCGAGCAGAGCGACAGCCGAAGCCCCAGGGGGTTTCGCAGGGCTGGGAGGCAGCACCCCTGGGGTCCGCGGCCGGGGCCCAGAGCCGTGCAGAGGCCCCACGGGAAGGAGCCTGGCAGAGCGGGGCCACCGGCGCGGCCGCGGACGGATGGGCTGGGCCAAGCACGGAGCAGCTCCGCTGGCACGGGCCAAGAGCTGGCCGTGACCACCGCGGCACGTCAGCCCCACAGGACGCGTCCCCCACCCCGGCGTCCTGCTCACCCTCCGGCCGCTGCAGGAGAGCGGCCACGGGTAAATCACAGCGGCCCAGGCGCCTCGGAGGGGCAGCGCGAGCGGGGCAGCCAGATGCCACGCAGACTTCAGAGAGCAGCAGAGTAATTAAGTATTGACTGAGAATGTCCGAGGCGAGCCCCAGATGCACATTACATTCTGCTTAACTCAGTAATTACCACATATATTATCCCTTTCCGCACTCTATCTTTATTAAGCTAAAAGGTCTGTAATTAGCTACTTGGTTTAAGTGTAAGATTTTAATTAATTCATATTATGAAATATAATTGCTTCTTAGAGATAACGTTGCACGTTCTATCACACCTGTATCTCTCTGTTATATTTTAACCAAAATACAATAGTTTGTCCCAGCGGGTGAGCAGAGGTTTTATTAACCAAGCACTGGGATGCAAAACATCCTCTACAAAGCCAAAAGAAACCAAAAAAAAAAAAACGGGTAAGCGATTTGGTACAAACCCCCTCTCAGAACCATGCCAACACGGCCTATCAATTCAGCAGCTGTTGCTGGTTTACTATGAGACGCTGTTTAAGACAGGACAATCTGTCTCGCTATATAATGTCAATTCTGTGGCACTTACACAAAAGCAGAATCACTACAGCATTAGAAACAAACAACAGCCATACGAGAGACTTAGAGAAACACCTTGTAAACTGCACGATAAATTATTGACTTTATGGCATTTTGTGCTGAATTAAAATGATAAAGTTTTTATCTGCCGAAAGCCGTTTCCATGGTGTTAAAACAGCAGATGGTCCTTCCTGGAGATAAAGGACTTCAAAGCTTTGCCAGTGCAGAGGAGAACTGGAGATTTAACATATGTATGATAAAATTTAAGAGCAGAGCACCTGGTGGTGCAGCGGCTGCAGGGCTCTGCCGAGCCCCGGCCGCCCGAGCAGGGCCAGGACCCACCGCACCGCCCAGCCCAGGGGGCTTCTGGAGGCTGTACGGACCCAATTAGCTGTTCATCAGGAGGGAAACCCCAACAGTCACAGCCTTCCCTCCGTTCACACTAACAGCCTGTTCTGGCCCCGTTTTATGAGTCATTAACTCCTAATAAGTAGAAAACTGCATGATGGGCTTTGGATATGAATAGTTTACTGTATCAGAGACAATCCATGATCCAAATTACCAGCTATAAATCAATTTTTGAATGTTGACATATCTTTAATAATGATAAATGAAGAATTTATGGATGCTGCTAAAGTTCACATCACGATTTTGACTTATGAGCATGCTGAGCTCAGGTGGAGCCACCAACCCCAGGTCCAGCACCTTGTCCCAGACTTGGACACCAGTGCCCCCCTCACCTGCACTCCAGTGACTGCCAGCCCCCATCTCCCTCCTGTGCCGCGGGGCTGGAGGTCCCCAAGGACACCGACCTGGCGCAGGCCTGCGGCCGAGAGCTGCTGGAGGGAGAAGGGCTGGAGCAGGAAGCTGGGAGCCAAGAGACGCTGAGACATCGGCTGCAGGAGGCCAACAGGGACCAAAAAATGGCTTGGCCACCTTCAAGGCTGAAGATGGCCTCATTTTGTAATAGCACCATGACAATGGCAGAAGCTCCACCATGTCCTTCACACCAACGAGACACACGAGCAACTACAGGCACAACCCTCCGTCCGTCCGTCCGCGGGCTCCGCACGTCTGTTCGTGCTACCTGGTGCCTCAGGACGCATCTCCCTGCCAGGGGCTGTTGCTCTCGTGCACATGTGCCAGGAAGGCCTTCTGGGCTGGAAAGCTGCTTTTCATTTGATTTCAATTTACTGTTGGAATTAAGCTGGTGTAAAACAGTGTGCAAAGAGTAAAACTACAACGTCTGTTCAGAGAGCGTAAAATAGGTACTTGACTCTCTGACCACTTAGGTGGTGGGGTCCAAATCAATTTTCACCCAGCTCACGTCCTGCCACAATTAATAAGCTGAAAATGATGCTTGTTAGAGTGAACAGTAAACAATAAATAACCTCAGTGCCTGTCACTCCTCTCCTTCAGGCTCACGCTCTGCCCTTCTCCCCCGCCTCGCCGGCACCCTGGCTTGCACCCGCAGAGCAGCCGTGCCTGGCGACCGTGGGAGCCGCAGCACCGGGGCTCGGGGGGCTCCCGGCTGGAGAAGCCGATCCTGATCCCTCCTTCTCGAGTGAATACTCTACACCCGTGCCGCGAAAAGGCAAGGCAAGACACACGGCTTAGGAATTAGCTTGTTCCCGCTGTAACGAGGGTGAGAGCGCGACGGCCGTTACCGGCAACCGGGTGCCCCGAGCCCCAGGACCGCGGCAGCTCTGCTGGGGCAGCACCCACGGGCTCCGCGGCAGCGCACGGGCCACACGGAGGGGACCGTCCTGCTCGGCTGCAGTGGGGCTGGGGCTGCTCGGGGTCAAAGCGGGGGCCTGAGCCCCTTCCCCACCCAGCCCCACATTTCACAAGTTCTGAAGCTGCGCAACAAGAAGCGCCGAGCCACTTGTCCGAAGCCAAGGCCGTGACAGCTCCCCATCCAATCAGAGAAACATTAATTGCTAAGCAAGTAATTAGTGGCTACAAAATATGACCAATACAATTACACTGAGGGTTTTTTCTCTTGCTGTCCAGAGCCTTGGCACTGAACAGTCTTATAATTAGATGACAAAACTGACATGCAGCTCCAGTGAAACAGCCCATCCTCGCCTCTTGCAGAGGCTCCCCAAGTGTTCTGCACCAATAACCACTAATCAAGTTATTCCTTTCAGTATTAGAAAGGCGTTCCACAGGCAATGTGCCCATAATAGCACAGGCCTGGCGCTGGCAAACGGCCCCGTACCTGCAGAGCCCCAGCCCGCACAGGGACATGCCCTCCTCAGCACCGTGTCACCCCAGATGTTCACAGCTGCTGCTGCTGGCGTGCCCTGGCTCAGGGGCACTGTAATGATGTCATCCATCTGCATTTTCTAAGACTATTTGGAAAAAAAGCCCATGAGTCTGTAATTTGTCATTATAATGCAGACCTGGAGAACAGCTGAACAAACCACTAATACTGAACAAACAAACAAACACAAACCAATAATGGCTTCTATCGAGCAGAGACCCAAAGCTGATGGATGACCTGTAGCAGCACAGGAGAATTATTTGTGAATTGCTATTGATTTCCAAAATCAAAATGTAAATTTTGCCTCACAACTGAAGTATTGGGGGAAGATTTTGGTTTTAGAAAGTCTTTTCTCTCCCTGTGACTTTTTTGGGGGGAAATAACATTCACTCCAGCCAAGCCTCTTAAACCTGTATTTTAGACCCAAACAGGTGCCCACCGAGGTCTCTGAAGGACCAAGCACCCGTCACTCCACCACAGCACCAGTACATGGCTCTGGGGCATGGCTTTACCCCAACAGCCCGTGTCTGCGACCAACAAGCTCTCCAGCTCCTGCCCCACCACCTCCAAACTCGGCTCCGCGTTTGGGCAGGAGCCGTGTCAGTGTGAGATCCAAACCCGCAGCCCTCGCCCCGAGCTGTTCCATACCATAACAGAACAGCTGCCGTGCCGCAGACAACGCCGCGTGTTCGGCGCTTCCCCCATCACTTACCACTAACAGCATCAGTCTTACTGCTGTGATCAGAGCGTGCGGCAGAGGCCCAGAGCCTGCTAACCCTGGAAAACGTCAGAAACACCCGCTCCGTCCCACGTCAGCAGACGCCGGCGGTGCCCACGCTGCCCTGCTGCCAGCAGCTCGGTACCCACCATTCCCCTACATCCCCAGCCTTTATCATTATCTAACCCATGGCAAACCCATTACAATGCTAAAGATTGGAATTACTGTGATCCCAGGCAGACGCCCAGGAACTGGCCCAGAGAAACAGCAGCGTTTTGCACAAGGCAGTAATAAATTACTGAAGGTCACCTATGATTTATCACTGCTTTGGATTCCAGAGAGTGACACTGCTTCACCCAGGGAAGCAGCCTCGTGGGTGCCAGAGCATCTGCTCTGGTTGAGCCTCTGACAGTGACATTTTTGCTTATTTTATGGGACTGGAAGCATCCCCAACAAGCACGCTGTCTGCTTGTTCAAGCGATGCCTTTGCCATGCAACACTGTGAATTTACAGCCCGTCCACAGCACACAACTGCTCTGACAACTGGTAAAGCACCGTCTGGGGAGAGGACAAACTCCAGGAACCGCGGGCAGGGCCCACAGTGGGTGTGAGACCCCAGCCTGCAGCCCACCCCTGTGCCTGCGCCCCTTTGCCCAGGGCTGTCCCCTCTCTGGGCTCTGACTCTGCCTCTCCCACGGCTGGGAGAGCCCAGCACAGCCGAGGAGGAGCCAAGGGCACAGACAAGCGTTACTCGCAGCAAGACCCTGCCAGCCCACACTGGCAGTTACAACCTCTCACTTCAGAAGCAGGAAAAATAATTACCAGCAACTTTTGGAAGTAAATAAATAGTTGGTGAGCTGAGCTGCTTGAATTATTAATGGTCTGTTCAACTGTGCAGACACCTTGGTTGTTACTAACAAGAATATCTGATGCCAATAAAACTCTTTGCCCATCAAAGAGTCCCAGCAGCCTCCCTCCCTCCAGCCTCTGCCCGAGGCGTGATGGGGAGAGGGACGGGCCCCTGCCACCACCCTCACCTCTGGCTGCGGGTCTGGATATCCCTTTCATCTCATCAGAGGCTGCGACATTGCACTTTGGTATAAAGTCAGGGTCCCATCCGGAAAGCAATTTGTGCCTCCTGGAGCAGGCAGTCGTAACATTTCCCATTAAAATGTAAATTGGGCTAAGTTTTCTGGCATCTCTTTTCCTTCCTTAAGGTAAGGAGAATATGAACTTGTATTATTTTTTCCATCAATGTTATCTTCCTCTCAGTTCTGTGCTAAGTAAAAAAGCTGCCCGATACACACCTTCTGCAAATTAAATTTGAATTGAGTCTGACAGCACAACAGGGATCCAGATTACAAAGAGATGTGCCAGCCTAATTGGAATCATTTCGAAGCGGTTATTCGCAGAAGCGTTAACCCTGGACGGCACAAGTGGAGCCACTCGTGGTCTCTGCACCGAGAGGCATCGCCCGCGCCGCGCAGGCAGGAGCGGGGTGGCTGCCAGGCCAGCTGCGGACCAGCCTGCTCCCGACACCAGCAGCCCCTCGCCAGCGGCATCGCCTCCTGGGAACGTGCTGGATGCTGAGTTTAGCTCTACTGATGATTGCAGCCTGCCAGCCAACACCAGCCCTCCCCAGCCAGGCGCTGCCCAGACACACCGTGGGCGCAGCGCAGCCACCGACCGACCGCAGAGCTCCGGGGTACGGGGAGCCAGAGCCCACCTGCAGCCCAGCACAACAGCAGGGCCACCACAGGCCAACGCAGCAGGGCAGGGGTGGTCCCAGGACCCACCTCCCCTGCAGACCCCCATCAGCTGCTCCTCCCGCCAGCCCCTGGGGCTCCTGGGGCCAGGCAGACGCCGTTGGTCCCTGCCCCACCACAGCCCCTGCCCCACCACTTGCCTCCCCACCAACTGCAGCCACGCGCTGTGCCCCTGCCATCAGCAGAGAGGGGAAGGGACATCTTGTGACAGGCACAGGATTTCGGCCAGACATGCTCAGAATAATTAAACCAATTGTCCTGCTCACAGTGCAGTTTTTAAAAGATGCTCTTTCACAATTAAAACCCCAAATCCCTGTAGACTCACCACTTCTTTTCCCTTCAGACACCTGGAGGCAGGGAAGTGCTCTCTCCACGCCTCAGGAAGCCTGTCAGAGTCTGAAGGGTATTTAAAGGGTACAACTATACACCGCGGGGAAAAACCTGAAAACTCTCTTTCGATGGTCAGCTACGCAGAAACCATCGGGGACCCGGCTGCCCATCCCAGGCTCGCTGCCCAGAACGGCTGCTTGACACGGCTCGTCAAAGTCACGCTGGAGCAGAGTGGCTGCAGAATTAATATGGGAGCACGAGGAATTAATTACTGTCTCGGGCTGCATTTCTAGTGGGGATAATTTCAGGTGCAATGGTTTGAATGACATCGTTTCAAAGAAGAGTCTCCCATTCTCCTGACTAATTTAAGGTTAACTAAATTTGTTTCTCTCACCAGGAGACAGCTCATCAGCTCAGCCCACAGTGATGACAGCTCCGCAAGCTCCCGCGTGTCCCTGAGAAGCAGGAGACGCTTTGGGTTTTGTCCCCAAGAAGCAGCAGGGCCAAGTCGTGCCACACTCCTCCTCCTCCCACAAAAGCTCCAGCACCCGGGGCTGCAGCTCTGCACGGCCGTTCCCACGCTGCCCCACGGCCCACGCGTGGCTGCTGGCCGCCACGTCACCCTACACACCGTCTGTCTCCTCTGAAGGGCTCCAGGGGCTGCCCAGGTCCCCGCAGGGCACTGGGCTCCCCCATCTCGGTCCCCCTCTGCAGGCACAGTGCGGGGCAGCACCGCTGCCGTCCCATCAGCAGCAGTAAGTGAATTAGCAGAATCAGCCACCATTAATTATGCAGAAAATCATTTGCTCGTGAAATAAAAAAAAAAAAAAAAAAGAGGATCTAATTTAATCAAAATATAATTAAATGAATAGTTAATTTAACAATTCCGCAGTGAAAACCCCTTGACCTCTGCAGCGATCCTCCCTGCAAGCGTGGGCTGTTCATCGCTCCAGCACTTGGCTCTGGCACCCCATGGCACCCCCGTCCCCCGGCACATCCCCACCTCGACCCGTGCTGCCCAGAGCCCTCTCCCCGGGGACTCACCCTGCAGCCATCTCCACGGTGTCAAGACCAGAAAGGGTAAATTACAGCCTTTCTGAAAAGGGGAGGGAGAGATGGGTGTACACAGACCACATTACCCTTAAGCCCCTGAAAAATTCCAGTCCCAATGAATATTTTTTTAAGGAACTGGGAAGAGGAGGAATTGCCAAGTGGAATTGCCTCCAGAGAAGGGAGCTGAGAGCAAACTGACAAATGTGTCTGGAGCGGCCTGGGAGAGGGGACGCTGTCTGGGGAAGCGGACTCTCCAGATGGCCTCAAGGTCCCCTCTGTCTCTATCGGCTATGCTTCTACAGACTAATTCCTTAAATCAGCATCCTGTGGAAATGTGCCAGGCATCCTGCCAACTCTGGAGCTGGAAGACGGGCTGGAGGACAGTATAAATGGATATGCATGTGCAGCACGGAAAAGGAAACCGGGTTTTTGCAATAGGCCCCTATAATCTCCGAAGATAAACTCAAAGGAGCATTTTACAGCAGCCTCCTCTTGAGCCAGCAGAGCCCTGGCTTGGGGATGCAAGGTGTGCGTGAGAGGCAGACCATCCCCAGCGAGAACCGGCTGCCTCATGGGTGCCCCTTCCCACACGCTGTTTCACAGCCCTCTCCTGTTACAGGCAGACTCATTCCTGCAGTGAAAACAGGAACTGCAGCTCAGCATCCCCCTCTACGTATAAAAATGGCCTAGATGGACAAGATCATCTCTCCTGGAATAAATCTAGGGTCATTTATAGCTAGAGATGGCCAAAAATGTGTAAAAAACATTAAAGCAATTAAATACATTCTCTGAGGCACCTTCCTGTAACAAGAGTTATTCCTGGGCTGCTCTAATTTACGTCCTGCTTCCTACAGTACTCCAAATGTGCGCAATAAAGGGTGCTCCAGCCGTTCCAGCTGTGAAAAGTTCTCCGCACAACCACCTCTGCCATGTAACAGCCGCACAAAACAAAGGGTATGAAAAGCCACAGGCTTTTAGCCACCAACTGCAGCAGCAGGAATGACACCGGGCACCGGGAAGCGCTCAATACACATCAGTGGGTAAGATCACAACAAGAAGCAAGAGTTACCCAGCAACTGCCCGACATCAGACAGACCCGATTACCCGGCCGAGGCTTCCAACCACAAACCCCGGACAGCATTTTTCCCCAAAGGCTTCAACAGGGGTGGAAGGGGTCAGACACTCGGCAGCTTCACTTCCAACACCACCACGAACTAAGCCTGCCTGGTCTGTTGTTGCTCATTTGAACCATCGCTATAGGAGTTTGAACTGGCTTTGCTAATGAGGTTCTAAAGATGCATTTTTATTTGTAGGACAAGTGCTAATTAAAATGCAAACTGTGTAATTCCTGCTCTGAGTGCTCATGCCAACGTGATTTCAACAAGGGTTGCAAGCGCAGGAGTTACCCTGATCTGTACTGCTCCTGTGAATCGGATTACAGAAGCGTTTATAGTTCCACCTGCAAGATCTAAAAAGGCATCTCCCTCCACTCCAGCAGAGCTATCTGTCTCATCAGCACGTCCTCACTGGCCACGAGTGTATTCTCCCAGCACACCCCAGCAGCCAGCCCGCAGCGTCCCCAATGGTCGCCACTGCTGTCGGTCCTGGTGCCGCGTCCCGCTGCACACACGGCTCCTGGCACTGAGTCTTCACACAAAGTCGCCCAGCGCAGGAGCAGGGTCCGTTTTGGGAAGTACCAAGAACACCTCAATAAGCAACAAAGCAGGTCTGTTCCGTGCCGGTGCGTTCCAGAGGTGCCGACAGTGCCCAAATGCTGGCACAGAGGCTGGTCCCTGTAGCGGGTGCTGAGTACATCACCCCGGCAGCTGCAGCGGCCGCAGACACCCAGCAGCCAGCGGAAAGACAAGACTGACAGTGCCTGCGCTTCCTGCAGGGGAACAAGGGCACCAGCCGCTTCACCCACACCTGGCGCGTGGCTCGTCCTCCTGACGCTGGCGGCACAAATACAGCCGTCACTTGCAGGGACACTGACACCAGCGGCGTGGAACGAGCCAGGAGCAGAGGCACCAGCTGAGACGCCGATGTGCTTCCCCAGTTTTCCGCCTACCAAAGGCCACGCCAGGTTGTGGCAGAGAGACGAGGCTTCCAGCACCCCGGAGCAGACCGCAAAGCCAGCCCCCTTCAGACAAGGCTGCTCTGCCTCCGGGCTTTGCCTCACCTGGCCCCCCCCCCCAGCTATGGGGAAGCAGCCCTTCCTGGCCACGAGGGCATCGCCTCTCTCTGCGCACCTCAAAGTCCCCAAGGGAAGGGCAGCGTCCTGCAGCAGAGACCCAGCAGCCGGGGAAGCAGCTGCACTGCTCACCCAGCGTCCCCGTCCACGCAGGGCAGAGCCGCGTGCCTGTGCCAGCACCGGGGTCGGGAGCACCGCTGCACCCCAGTTATTGATGGCGCAAGATTAGCTTGTCTGAACAGGGAAATACATCACCGGAAAAATAGGAAACATTTGGAAAGTGGATGGCGGACGTGAGAGTGATGGATGAGTGCTGGAGGAGCCCGGCAAAGATCAATGAATAGCTGATGAGCTGAGGAACGCGAGGCGGGGAAGCTCCCCACGCAAACACAGAGCGAGCAGAGTCAGTAGGGAGATCGCTCACTGCAGTGAGACGTTACAGGGAGCCCCCAAACAGCCACCCCGTGGGTGGGGGGAAGCCAGGCATCGTCGCGGCTGGCTCTGGCTCTGCTCAGTGTCGGCGCGAACGGGGCTGTGGACAGCAGACCGCCCGCACCCACCGCCTGCCAGGGCCCAGGGAGTGTCCCCCTGTCCCCCGCTACCAAGTCACACCCTCTGCCCAGAGCACTGGCCATCAGCACCGCGGGGACAGCCGTCGAGGGGAGAGGGTCCTGAGCAGGCAGGCAAAAGGGAAGTGATCCCTCCTCTGTTTCCCTCGGTCCCTCTGTCCTGCAGGAGATCTGATTTGGAAAGGCACGCTAAGAGGAAAGGCTCAGAGAAGGGGAAGCCCCCAGAGGCCCCTCACACACACGCTTTGCAGGTGACAGTAACTCACACAGCCTGGTGCTTCTGGGCTTTCACAGCAGCAGCTCCACAGACAGGCAATTTTTGTGCAGACATCATTTTGGGGTCGGCGCTGTGTGTATTACAGTCCATTAGCAGCCGCTGAGGCAGCTGCTCATGAGCAATAAAGATCCATAACCACTCTGTGGCACTCAGACACCAGGAAAAAAAAAAAATCAACCCAGCGTGGGTTTCCAAGGACCAGGCACAGGAGGAGCGGCACCGCGGCAGCTCGGCACGCACGACACCACCTGCACCACGCCGAGCCCACATCAGCACGGCCCCCGTGCAGCACCCGCTTATCAGCGCTTTGAAGTAACTGCACACACCGTCAGCCCCACGGCCCCTGCTCACTGCTTCTAAATAATTTTTATTTAGATAGCTCTGCCCTGCCTTCTACTCCTTCATCTGCCAGTTCATAAATTAAACATCACAGACAGTTCCTAGAGGTATTGAACTCACGGTGGGGGGGAGAGTGACAGCAAATTCACCGGTCTGCAGGTTTCTGTCCAGTACCCTTGTCCTTGGCACCAGACACAGAAAGAGAAAGCCCTTCCTACCTCCCGGGAGCATCCATCCCTGCAGCCTGACCTCTCCAAGTCGCCTCAAGGTAGCTATTCGAAAGAAAATGACAGCAGCTACTTGTGGGATGATGGGCTGAACAGAGCAATTTCAAGCTGTCCGTCACAAAGCGGTGGCATTTAGCCCCACCGCCTCCTTCCCTGCAGCTGGCTCGGGGTGGCTCTGGGGCGCTCAGGCGCACGGGTCTGCCAGCCGGGAGGCCACAAACAGCGGCGTCCTTTGCATCAGCAAATGAAAGAAATGACTCCAAAACAGACCATGACCTCAGCACCGCTGGCTTCCTGAGCTAGCTGGCTCAGCACAACCCCCACCACCCCCACGACTGGCAGCCCTGAAACTGGATTAAGCAGCTCATCTCCAGCAGATGACAACAGGGGAGAGGCAAAGGGGGAACGAAGCTCCCCGAGTCCCTGGAGAGGCCCCAGCAGATGTGAGCTGGTGAATAAACACACAGAAGCGTCACCCCAAGCATGAATCAGGTCTCCAAAATCATCACAGTGGTCTTGAAAAGATTTGAAAAATAAATGGGGGAAGCAGGAGAGGCTTTTGCTTGCCTTATACTCTCTGAGCAGGGCTGGGGTACAAGCAACAGGGAGAAGTTTGCCAGATCCCTCTGGCAAACGCAGGTGGCCCTAGTTACAGGGATTTTGGAGGCCAAAACATCCACAAGGCAGCGCAGGGGATCACACCAGGGCTGGCCAGGCACCTTCCCCACTGGAGTCCCAGCACACCAGCCAGCACCGGGACGCCCTCCCAGCACCCCTCTCCACCGGTGTCCACCAGGACCCCCGCTGCCAGCCGGGCACCCCGCCCGCGGCAGCTCTGGCACGCACCTAACCCAGCCGAACGCCACGGCCAGCTCTGACGGGCGAACCTCTCGCTGACACTCACCCGCGGACCACGGCCCCGCACCGGCGGCTGAGGAACCGCTGCCAGGAGGCTCCGGCGCTGCGGGGCGGCACGAGCTCCAGCCACGCCGAGTAACGGAGCCCCCAGAGCTGCCGGGGCACCTCGGGAGCCGGTTTCTCATTTGAGGGCAATCTGTTCCCTCGGCAGGTTCATCTCGTTACCGGGTTTCCATTCAGCCGGAGTTTTATCGCCTGTAACATCTGTGCGGAACAGACTCACCCAATTAAGCGTGATTAGCGGCTCGGGGTCAGGCCGCGGCGGGGGCTGGAGCCCGCTCCCGGTCCCTGCAGGCTCCGGTCCTTCCCCCGCCGCCCGCCCAGCCGCGGCCGCCACGGGCCGGTCCCGCGGGGTTCAGCCCCCGGCGCCGCCAGCAGGGGGCGCCGCCGCCGCCGCCACCGGGGCGGGCTGTGGCCGGTGCTGTCGCCGCTGCCGGCCCCGCGCTCCGCCGTTACCGCTGCACGCGATCCGCGCCGCCGCCGGGGCCTCCGCCGAGCCCCCGCGAAGCCGCCCCCCCCCCCCGCCGCCCCGCTCGCCTTCTGCTGCGGCTGGTACGGCCGCGCGCGCTCCGAGGGCTGGTGCCGGCACCGGGGCCCCGGCCATGAGGCTCTTCACCGGTTGTTCAGTGTTCCCTGTTTTGAAAATTCTGATCTGAAGCTGCTTTATCCCCGTCAGAACCAAGGAGAAAAAGTATTTGCAATAAAAATGCAGCTGAAAACACCATTAATTTGTGCTTTGAAAGAGGTTCAGCTCCCAGGAGCTTTCCCTTATTTTTGTTATTTTAGCCATCCTTGGACCCTTCTAAATTAGCCATAAAATTAACGTATACTTGTCTGTATCAATAAAAGGAGAACTGGCAGCTCTAGATGTGAAACAAGGTTCTACATATGACGACACACACGTTCTCACCAAGCACCTAAGTCCGTCAGAAGCGATGGACGACAATGCCTAAAAATAAGCATTTTTAACAAAACCATGCAAGTTGCTTACAAGTTTTTAAATTAATAGCAGCTCCATAAACTTTACTTTTCAATGAAGAATAAATACCAGAGGAAACTTTCACCCATTCCCTGTTTACTTCAGCTTAGCACTGTTTTCAGAACAAAACCAAGAGAGGGAAGTCCACGCTTAAAAAATGAAGATCAGCACACCAAGAGCTTGTTTTCCTTCTTTGTATGAGGAGGCAGCCAGGTCTTTCTGAGCAGCTCTTGTCTAGACAGGGACCATTTGAATACTCTTATTTGTAAAAGCACTTACAGTTTCATCTCAGTAGGAGGTTGTGATTACATTTAGAACAGAGAAACAGCCAGAGGACACCACAGCTACAACATCATGAAAGCTTGAGAAACCTCTTTTCCCTCTTTGCTTTTCTTTCAGTGCAGACACAATAAACAAACACATGGAATAAGTGCTAAGGGGAGGGTGGATCAGACACCATCTTCACCATCCCAGCCTGAGAACATCTAACGTTCAAATTACTGTATTTCAAAGGCCTGACCACGTTACTAAAACAGCGACCCAGGAACGGTACAGCAGCACAGAGGTCAGCGCGTATTTGGGTCAGTTTCTCAGACTACAGCAGACGTGATACTAATTAACAGATACCCATCAACTGTTGCTCTGTTTTTTTATCTTTTTTTTT
Organism: Nyctibius grandis; assembly: GCF_013368605.1. Taxonomy (NCBI): domain Eukaryota; kingdom Metazoa; phylum Chordata; class Aves; order Nyctibiiformes; family Nyctibiidae; genus Nyctibius; species Nyctibius grandis. Next base: position 401,514 of record NC_090681.1, on the reverse strand, counting down.
TACCTTTTGTTTATTAACCTTGCCATAACCCATCGACCTTATTAAACAAGGCCACGAACGCCCACTTCCTGAATGCGCAGGCACACGGTGCCCAGCCTCACCAGCTCTGCGGAGCCGCCCCAGTCTGCAGTCTCACGACGGTTCGGGTACCAAGCCGTACTTCTGCCTCAGGATTTCAACTGTCGAGGTCAGCGCGCTGTGGGGTGAAACAGAACCGTAAGGAAAAAGGGTGTTAAGGATTAAACTGCATTTTCTAGGAAAGAGCAATCAGCTAGACGCAGTACTGCACGTCGAATCAAGGAGAACATGAACTCGAGAAACTAGAGTATTTCACACAGAAGCTTCGAGAAAGGGGTCTCCTGGGCTCGGAATTTGGAGTGCTCTGTCAGGATTTCTCAGCATGCTGGTAATTATGCTAAGCAACATTAATGTGAAGGTTCAATTGCTATGGGAAAAGAACCAAAACACGACCCACCCTAACCTGAAAGCTTCATTTCATTTAAAGCAAAGAAAAAGCTACAGTATATTCCGCAAAGAGTGCTCACCAGCCAGGACGAATGACGGTGAATCTCCCCGAGACAGACAAGTCAACCACCGTTGACCCCAAACGACACTCTGGGCTCTGGACATCTCCTATGGGGCCGCCGTCGATGATTAAGGACAACTGAGGCCACAGGTCTTGGAATTCCTGAAAAAAGGAGATGTGGCTAACAGTCCTGCAGACGGTCTGTGATCGTGTTTTAGCAAACGCTACTGGACGTCCTGGTGTCAAGGGAGGTGGTCTCTCCCCTTCCTCTGTCAGGTCAGCTCACTTTTTTTCTGTCACAGTCACATCCCAGTTGGATTTCTGAGAACAGATTTCTCTCAGACATGCAGGATAGCCACAAGGATTCTCTGGCTGAAGACTTCTCAGCTGCACCACTGTTTATTGAGGAGCACACAAAAAAAGCTAGAAGTCTATCAAGACTTTTAGAGGCAAGGACAGGGTGTCTGTCTGGTTCTATGCCCAACTGTACCATCACCAGGGTCACAAGCTCTGCAAAGACATCTCCTTGAGCGACAGTTACCAGCCTGCATGGGGCTGTACAGACAGCAGCCGCCTCATTCCACAGCCATCCCTCCTACAGCAGTTTCCATCTTTCAGATCTGGCACCCTCTTCAAAAGCTGTGTATAAGCCTTTAAACATTACTTCTCAGCTCTGCCCTCCTTGCTTTTTAAGGTGAGGATCACAGCAAGACAGATACCCCACAGCACATATGTGCAGGCTGTTTTAACTAGAGATTATCATAAAAAAAATACAATAGCAACAGAGAAATCCTTGCTTTATTGCTAAAGCTGGCGTCCAACTGTGAGAGCTTGGGGCTCCGACAGACTACCACAACAACGTCACTCAGTGGCAAAACCAGCCTTACCGTAACGGTCAGCGTGCTCGCCTGGCAGCTGATGTTAGCGCTCGTTAAAGCCAGTGGTCCAGAGCAAGCTCGTGCCAACTCCCTAATAAAAGGGTGGTTTGGAATACGAACACCGACCAGCTACAAGGAAGAAGACAGCATGGTGTTACACGCAGTAACTGGAAAATGTTCTTAATCTTGCGTTGCCTAAAGCCCTCAACTTAAAGGCGATGCTCTAAGAGCATCAATCCACCAACACCTGCTGAACCGGCAATAATACCAGACGTGCCTTTGTCAGTCAGCCCCGAACGCTGGGTGCCGCCGTGTTCAAACACGTCACAAGGAGCCCGACAGCACGCGGACCAGCTTTGGGAAAGCGCCGGTCACCGGTAAGCACGCTGAACACCCGCCTAGGAACAGAAGCTACCGCAGCAGAAGCACAAAACCAGCACGCTGTCCCTCAAACCCAGAGATGCATCCTGCGGCAAAGACCCACCGATGTGAAAGGATTCAAGTCTTTATTCAGTTCTTCCGAACGTTTTAAGACCAGGGTCACGGGTCCTGGAAGCAGGTCCCGCAACAACTCGTCCGGCACGTTCACGTGGCAGTACCTGCACGGCGGGAGGAGGCGCGTTAAAGGCGGGTGAGCAGCCGCCCCCCCCCAGCCGAGGGCACCGGGCGGCCCCGCTCGCGCAGGGCGGTCGGTCCCGTGCGAGGGCTCCGGAGCCGCGCCGGGGTCCCCGAGCAGCGCCCACCTGTACAGGCGCTCCACGTCCCCGAGGCAGATGGCCAGCGGCTTCCCGCCGTTCCGCCCCTTCAGGCCGTAGATGCTCCGCACGGCGCCGGAGTCCTGCGCCAGGCACGCCACGCCGTACACCGTGTCCGTCGGCACCGCCACCAGCCCGCCCGCCTGCAGCGCGCCCGCCGCGGCCGCCACCGCCTCCCGCCAGCCTGCGCGACACCGGCGGGTCAGCGCAGGGCCCGGGACCCCCCCGCCGCCGGCCCACCCCACCCCGGCCCCGGGCCTCCCGCCCTACCGGCCCACTCTCCCTCCACGCCACCGCCCCGGCCGGCCCCGGGGGCCCCGCCCGCACCTCGCGGGTCCGGCTGTGTCGGCAGCAGCAGGCGGGCGCCGCGGGGACGGCCCAGGCCCAGCCCCGGGCCCGCCATCCCCTCCCCGGCCCGAGCCAGCGCCGCCCGCGCCGCCCGCCGCGCGCTCCGCATGCACCCGCCGCTTCCGGCGCGGGGGGGGCGGGGCGGTGACGCACATCCGGGGGCGGGGCGGCCCGGCCTGTCCCACGGCGACGCGGGGCGGGGCCGGGATGGCGGCGCGCGGCGGGCGGCCCACGGTGGGTGCCGGGGAGGGCGGGGGAGCTGCCGTGACCGCGGCCCGTGACCGCCGCCCGTCTCCGCCGCAGGTGCAGGGCGCGCTGCGGAGGCTGCTGGAGGCCCGGCAGCGGCACCTGCGGGCCCGCATGGCCGCCTGCGAGGAGCTGACGGCGGAGCTGGCCGCCCTCCGCGCCGCGCTGGGCGCCGACCGCCCACCGCCCCCCGCCCCGGGACCGGCACCGGCACCGGCCCCCGCCCGCCCCTCCCTGCTCCCCGGGGCGCCGGGCCCGGCCGGGGCAGCTCCGCGCCCGGCAGCGGGGGGGACGCGGAGCGCTGAGGAGTCGCGGTTGGACCCGCCCGGGACCGGCGGCGGCGGGAGCCGGTCTGGGCGGGGCCGGCGGCCGGAGCCAGCGGGGAGCGAGGGCGTGTGCGCGGTTACAGGCCCTGGAGCAGCCTCACCGGGTCGTGCCGGGGGAAGAACCACGGAGCGATGAGCCAGCGACGGCAGCCGCTTCCCTCGGTTGTGGCTTTCTCGTGTTGCACCGATCCCGTGTCTGACGGAATTTGCACTTTAAAATAAAGCAAGAGTGGCTTAGCCCGTGTCTCATCCGCGCTGCTGCTTCCTGAAGGAGGCACCAGGCTGTCCGAGGGTGACTTTCCTTCACTGTTAACAGGATCAGGACTAGTTAACGACTGACTTGACTTTAGAAGGGCTGGAGCAGCGTGAAAGCTGTGCCTTGTCCTGCAGGCAGCAAATCTGCTTGTTTGTGAAGGTCAGGCGGTGGGGAAGAGGGGAGTCTGCTAAGGCAAATGCTGCTGTCAGGGTTTGGAAATACCTTCAACCTCCTGATCTGTCCTCAGGGGGCAGGGGAAGGATCCTCACACTCGTCTCCCAGATAATTCATAAATACTCTGAGGAAAGACTATTATAACACAATATTTAAATAAGCATTTAATTAGGATTCCATTAGTATTAATATTGCTTTCAATTCCAAAAAAAGTTAATTTCCACTTCTTTGCAGATATTTCAAAGTACAATATTAACTTCATACAAAATGAGCAATTAAGCAAACACCGTTATTTCACATTTTACATTCTTCAAAAAATACAAATTCATATTTAACTCTTTTTTGGGTTTTGGAGATGCTCTTCCTTTGGAAGTACTGTACCTGTAACTAACATCTTCACATTGCTCAATGTAAGCACATTTGTTCCCACATTTCATAGTTAAATAAATTCCTTTAATACCATACACACATTCTTGAAAAACCCGGGGTTCTTTTATTTTGTAATCTCCAAGACCATCGCCCAGCTCCCCACACGTGCCAAACAAAACACAAGCAGTAAGCAGACAACCTGCAGCTCTCCTGGACTTCCTGGGCTGACAGCGACGCAGCTGTGGGTGCTGCAGGCGGCTCCGGTAACTACCCAGGCTGGAGGGTGTGCATCCCTGCCCGCCGCGCTGACGCTGGTCTGTGTGAAGCAGAACTGCACCTACACCTCTCTCTCCCTTCAAGGGTCAGACTGATCGCTCCGGTTCAGCAAGCAAGTGGAAGGACACAAAGCCACACAGCAAGAAATACCAGCTACTGTAACTATGGTACTGCAAAAACATACCCTTGGTTTTGCTGAAAAAGGTCATATGAAAAAAATTTCTTGTAAGAAAAAGTAGAAACTGCATTTATTTGAGAAAGTGTACACTGCATAATGAACCAAATTTTGGCCAGCTTGCACACCACCAAAAGCATGGTGTGGGATTTTTAAACTAGTTCCAAGAACACACACACTTAGACTATGTACACTACTACTTAAATATCCAGTTTAATTTGCATTTCTCAGTGCAGACACAGAATCCAACTTCTAGAACATATGATATATATCATGACAAGACGCAAAAAAGTTAAAAGTTCAGCCCTGTCCATGAGTATCAACTACAGGTAACATTTATAAAAACTTGACATTGTTTCCAAAATATGTTACGGAAAAAATAGTGTACCAATTAAAAACTATGCAATCAGAAATTTGTAGGGCTTATTAAAGACATGCCTTTTTTTTTTTTTTTTTGCCTTACAGTCCAAATTGACTCTAACAGTTCTGCCCAGCTAGCTCAGATCACTAATGCCAAGGACTTCTCACCCACAGATCTCAAAGCATTTTACAAAGACAGGTTTCATTGTCCTCATTGCACAGGGAGGAAACCGAGGCACGGAGAGGTGAGGTGACTTGCCCAAGCTCTCACAGCCAGCCAGCAGCACAACAAAGAACATGACACCAAGGCCCCATCTGCTCTACCTCACAGACCTGGCTGCCCCTCGTTTCAGTTGCCAGCCATGCCACCCCCCCGCCATCAGGAACAGCTTTTCATCTCCTATCAGCTCCAAGGCCAGTCACGCCTTAACTACTCTGCCCCAGCAGTGCCACAACCAACAGGCCAGTCCTCCGAGCCGTATCTGTAACCGGGGCAGGAAGAGCACTGTAAACAGTTTAACAATTGCTGCAGTTGCAAAAACAATATCTTGGATGACTGCAGAAGGCCATCCTCCACGAAGTAAGGCAGATAACATGACATCAACAACGATCGCGAAGACAAGATTTAAAGGTGCAACATGCCTGTTCCAGAAGAGCTTGTCACTTCTGTTCACGCTCGTGTGGCAGAACAGAGCGGCGGATGAGGGAGAAAGGGTTACACCAAAGAATACAGCTGTGTCCAACAGAAGTGACAAGCAGCCCACCAGAAAGCGTGAGAGAAAAGGCCTGCTAAAGCATAGTGCTCTCAGTGGAATATTTGCATAGATTGGACGTTTGCTAATGATGCATAATTTCTCTTGGGTACAGAGAGGGAAGGGCAGTACGTCACTGGGCTAGTGACTATCTCTATTCCGTTAGACAGACACAGACAGACTGACCACACGGGACAACGATCTTTAGCTACAAGTATTGCACCAAGTTAAGTGCTCATCTTTGCACACCCCTGTTAACTTTTACTCAGAGCAAAAATAAACTTTGTGAAAGTATATACAAAAGAAATTGCAGCAATTGGGTTAAAGATAAAATAACCTAAAGTGCATTTTAGATACCAGTATGAGGTTCTGCGAACTAGTCTTTCTGGACACAGTCAGCATTACAGAAGTGCCCAATTCGTACTTTGTTCTATATAATTCAGTACCAGCATTTAAACAGTGCTGATTTTCCATCCCTCTACCATCTACAAGCATGAAAAGCAACTTCTACAGCCTTCAACTGCACGCCAAGTCTGCTTGCTTGGGTCACTGCTTGGCGACTAGAGCTACTGATGTTGATAATTAGACCCATTCTACATGTTTAAGCTTCTGCACGCATCTAGAAGCTGTAAGTAACCAAGTAAATCCCCACAAGCCACAAAACGGCAAAACCTTTAACACAGAACAACCCAGAGCAGTGCATTTTGCTCTCTGACTGATAACTGAAGGGGTTTGTGAAACGCAGACTTTGCAGAGGGAGGACACATGGTTCTCGGAGGCTCCAGCGTATTAACAGAACATGCCCCTTTCTGGGAATCCAACACCTTACAGATCTACAACGGTAGAAACTCCCCCCTTTATTAAAAATGTTACTGTGAATATGCTAAATGCTGGGGCAACAAGGGGAGAAGGACAGAAAATTCTCTGGCACCAAGGCATCTCAGGGCTTTGCTACGACTGCCCTCGCCTGCCAGCTGCTCACGGATCTCCTCCCATCCATGCGTGTTAGTGACTACCCCAAAGGTACAACGTTTGATCACACAGCGCTGGGGATGACACCAAGTGTCCCCTGTGAAATGTATCAGATACACACAGCATGGAACGCTCTGGAAAGCAGACCAACAATTAAACAACAAAAGCACACACCTGTACAACGCAGTCGGGTGGGATGCACAGTCTGTGGTGCAGCGGCCTGTGGGTTCACAGAATCACGCTGCTCTTGCCTCATTACAAGCTCTAATTAGTCTCACCTAAATCACAGCCTGCCTGATGCACGTACAAGAGGGTAACAGCAAACCCAATGCACCTCAAAGCACAAACTCGGAACACATCGCTTTTCCTAGAACACACCAACAGAAAACAGTAGCTGTGAAGAGAAAACAGCAGAGAGGTCAACCTCTGACACCCGCCCAGAAAGGATGCGGGCAGCACCTCGCTGCTGCCCATCACCACACTTCCAAATTAGCTTCTGATTTCAAAGCCTTTGCTAGATTTTTCTACTCATTTTTGTCACAAAGGAGTTTCTGGAGATGCTATCTGGTCCAACCAGAAGCGTGTTTTAGGTGGACTAAGTCACGAGTAGCAAAAGTAGCATGGAAAAACGCTTCCCTGAAGGACGGAAAGGCTCAGAGGAGGTTGCTAAATCCCCCAGCTGTCACATTTCAGACCATATCTGGTACCCTTTTCCCCATCAGAGAAAACTCCACAACTCCAGAGGAATCTACCTGCTCCTGCATTAGCAGAGTCTCTCCCGTGCACACACACATACACCCACTCACCCCCAAACACCACTGCCACGCTATGCCACAGGAGAGGCGCCAGGCCCCTTGCAGTGGCCTGTGCCCCCGAGGCACCTCACGCTCCTCCGAAGCTGAGCTCTATGCAAGAGAGCTGGCAGGAGACTCACCCTGGTGAGGACAGTCCCAGCCACACAGGCTTCAGACTATTTCGTGTTCAAAGCAGTTCTTACTGCTGTGTTCAAACCGCATCACAAAATGAAGCTGTTAGAGAAAAACAAAGGGGGCCACCATCTCACTGCCCTCCAAGGATGACCATTACAAGAACAAAACATAAAACGCTTTGTTAATCTGCATTTCATGGATGCAAACCTTATTGCTGCAGGACCCACGTCCCTGCTGCGACAGCACTGCAACACGCGCCAACACGCACAGAGAGGAAACGCAATTAGCGTATTTCCAGTTCAGCTGGTGCCCCCAAGCTCGTCACTGCAATTACCAAAACGAGCACTCTGCCCGAGAAGAGTGACACGACGCTTCCCAGGCACACAGCATTCTTTGCACAGCCTCTCCTCCCTCACGTTCACCCCCACGGGACAGTTCTACCCTTCCGCACTGAACAACTGGAAGCAAGTTGTCAGAGAGGTGAAAGGCCAGTTCCCTCCAGCCCATTTCCATCTGTGCCGCGGCAGCGGATTCGCAAGGGAATAGCACATGAGATTGCTTAAGCCACTGTCTCAGCTCAAACTGTGACAGCAGTGTTGGTAAGGCTACACAGAGCATGTTATAAGAGGGTTAAAAAACCTGCTAATCACCCTGGGGAGGTCTGGCTGCACTCATAGGATTCTCCCCGCAGCAGGTACAGAAAGCAGCTTTGATCAAATACAAAGAGTGAAAGATCTCTATCCATAGGAGTTTGCATTCCTAAATTTAGTGCGCAGAGACGCTCCACATTAATTGGCTTACAGTCATTATCTTTGTATCTCACTAATGACAACACTGTAAACTGAATAAAGACTATTTAATATTCTTTCCTTTAACACAAAAAGACTGACAGCCAAAGCCAGAAAGATGGATAAAACACTATAAAATTACATCTTTTAAAATAATGCAGCATAAATAAACCATTTAGAATGAGACTGCATTTATTGCAACATTACAGGCTTTTTGGTGGAAGGGGGGTTTGTGTTTTATTTACCCTGAGTAGGTTAGAATATAGACTTTCAGTTTGATACGAAAAACTACTATGTTGTGTAACATCTTTTAGTCAAGAAATAGCCCCGTGCACAAAAAGCTGGCATTGCAGTAGGTTGGAGGCAGATTCAGGCAGAAATTATATAGCTTAACAGAAAAAAAAGGTAGCATTTATGGACAGCTGAAGGATAGACTCACTGGATTCAAACTGAATTTATGTTGAATCATTCTGAAATTTTCCTAGAGTTGTTCTTGACAAAAGATGAGAGTAAGCAACAAAGGCACCATGCTCCTGATTAAACAGCTGCAGGGGGTTAAGAGGATGACTTATTTCTGAACAGAGCCAAATAAATCGAAAGAGCAGCAGGCACCAATCTGACTGCCTCTGGGACTCACTGCATCCTTCAAAGACAGGCAAAGAAAACAGACTCTTGAGCCTGAGTAAGCAAGTGCTCCAATTGTGTTTCCACGTTCTGAAACAGCGTGCCTGCCACCACACTTTCAAATACTAACGAAATTAAATGAACAGATCTACCAGGAGCACAAGGTACTTGTGCTCCACTGAAACAAACTCCCCAAAAGTTTCTGTAGGCTTTAGTAACAGCATTAGTACAAAGCAAACCCAGGCATCAGCTCCCAACTCAGTGATGTGACAATCGCATTCCAATAAAACTGCCGATAAATAATCTTCTACAATAATGCCATTTTCTACTACAGCAAATTCCTTTCCTGGGCTCCCCTTATAGTGCACGGTTAGTATCAGACATAAGAGACAGAAGAAAATTATAGACCCAAGGAGTTGTAACAAAGACCCACTCGCTGCCAGTACCTTAATCCCAAACGTGATGTGCAATTGGAGACAAACTAACCCCCCTTTTTCTTTTTAAAATCTTTTTGCACACGAGTAACCTTAACTTCTGTGTTCACATATGACAAGCAAAAGTGACAGACAGTGCAGCCAAAACAGTTCATATATAACTTAGCTTTTTCTTTTTTTTTTTTTCCCCCCCGTTTCATTTTTTAGATAGATTCTCAAAGATGGATGTACCTGGGACGTGACTAAGATGACATCTGTGAAGCAGAAATAAGCCACAAAACTTCCAAAAAGGAAGGAAAAAGAATCGATCCTTCAGTTTCTGCTTCTAAGGAGAAGGGTTTTACCCTCCAGGTGCAAAGGAAAATCTGGAACATCTTCACTTAGAGAAGCTGCTATTCAAACCAATTTCTTCCTCACCCTGCAGTAGTGCTTCGATTGGAATTATATTAGATGGGGTTTCAGGGCTTTGGAGGGACAGGAAGTCCGACACATCCATGGCACTTAATGTTTCAGTCTGTGAGTCTGAAGGGTTAACTATCTGACTGCTCTGCCCACATGAAGGAGAAGGGGAAGAGGAAGGAAAGGTCTGAGGCTGCAGCTGGGGAGCTGGCTGCTCCAAAGCTTTTGAATCAGGTGAGGAACATTCCTTCTTAAGGGTGGCTTTGTCCTTGGCAGAGTCTCGGCAGGCACACTGACACTGGCAGGCCTCCTCCTGCTTTATAATAATGACAGGAACACTGAGACCAATCTGCTGAACAGGGTTTCCTGAAGGAGAAACAAAGACAAAACACAATGGAACTACATAATTTCACAGCAGGGAAGGACAAATCATCGTTGTTAAATTAGACTGTATGCACCTTGCAGCAGAGATTGCGTGTTACTTTGTTCAAGCACAATGAAGACCTCTAGCAGATGACAGATAAGAAAAAAGTGGCAGGTACTCTCTGTTGATGAGCAACCTGTCCAGGTTGAACCCAGGCGTTAGAAGTCTGATACAAATTTTTTACACAGCACAGTATGTCTCTTCTCTGACAGCCATTTTAACTTTTACGGCATAAAATCCAATAAAGAGTGGCATTCAAATGCCCCAGTCCCTATGCACAAATCTTTGAAGATGATACAACATTACACCATCAATCCTACTCCTTGACACCAACACAGGTATTTTCCTGTCCATTTTCTCTAGTCTGCTTTCCTCTCCCATCTTGCTTTTCATGCTTCCTCCTCACTCTTCCGATGCTGCTCTACTTGCCTGGCTTCCTTTCTTCTTTAAAATATAAGTTATTCTTTTTAAAAATACAACTTACCTGATTTCTCTTGATTCTGACTGATTCATCTTTGCAATATAACAACACTGTGTAGGAAGCATGTTATAGAACAGAACTTCTACAGTTATCATCTTGATGAATCTTACTGATAGTGCTTACCAAAAACAATTGCTAAAGAACTGATTAAGTTTACTAGTTTACTACCTGTTTCATGTCTTCACTTAAAAGAACAAAAACCAAGTTATGTCCTTGCATTTCTGTCTTCTATATAAGTTCCATTAAAATACCATTTTTATGAATGCTGGATTTGTGAACCTGATTATCTTACAAGTTGTTAGAGAAACACTACAGGACAGATCTCAGCACAAACCTATGAGTCTACAGCAGACTGCACTTAAAACCTCAGGAAGGCTACAAAAAATTTGAAAGGATTTTCTTCAACATTTCTGCAAGCAATAAAATCACCACAAATCCTGGTCAAGCTAACAGCACTGCAAACAGAGAGAAAGAGAGAAAAGCAAGTTCAGTGTCAAGCATGCTTACCTGTGTTGCCAGCTACTGGTAACGCAGTGGTAAAAAAAACCTTTTCTACCACTTTTGGAACTTGTGGCTTAAAAGAAAAAAAAAAAAGAAAAAAGCGTAAGTTGATTCCAATCAAATTTCTATTGTTCAAATTCTAAACAGCTGCAATCAAAAGAAACACCTATACACACATTCCAAAGAGAACACACAGGAAAACTAATAAAAAATCATAACATTTAGCTTGGTTCTGGGCCATGTTCTGGCTATCCCAAAACTCAAGAGTATTATTTCAGTGGTTCTAAAGACAGGGAATAACCACCCTCCGCACTACATGCTTGTTAACACAGCCTGTGGTTTTTGACAAATGAATGACTGAATTCTTCAAGAACTGCTGTGCTTGCTCGTGCTGCTTGTACCTGCAGCCATTCATTCTTGACCATTTGCAACTGAGAGCCTAAAGGTGGCAACAGTGTTCTTCACGATAAAACACTTGAAGTCTCAGCTATCCAGATTTACTTGAGAACCAGAAACATTCTGTTTGCCCAGAAAATTTTTTCATTATCTTTATCAGGCTAAATTAGGAAGAGACAGATTACAAAATGTCTAAACACAAAATTTACAGTCTTTTGTGTTTCTACTTGTCAAAATTAATAGATTAAAACCCGCATATATTCTCAGGTCATGTGATATCCACTGTCCTCGATAAACCAAGCTGGTATGTGCTGTGAGAAGTCTGTCACTGGGGAAGATAAGAAAGCAAAATTTTTCTGCACCTTGGGTTTCCCTGTCTATTTTCTATTTATTTCTCTATCTACTTTAGGGGCTGCATTGGTTACATGTCTACGCATATTAACATGATAAGCATTATACAATACCGCATCCTGGTTTGTATCTTACAATTACAGGTTTGAGCCCCCTCCTTCTCAAAAGCAAGGACTCTAGGAAGCAGAGAGATGATTCAAGCTGTTTCAAAGCCGTGCTGGATATACTAACCATTTGTTCTTGGCTTTGTGGAGACCCAGTGGCACCATTTAAGATCCATTGTAGGTTTTGCTCTCCCATGACAATGCTGGACTGCAGAATAGCGGTGCTCTGAGAAGGAGTAATTGTTATAGTTGGATTACTGGTCAGAACAGAGTTCGCGCCAACAGGCACAGTCTGAACTACAGCTGGCAGGGGCTCAGTGGCACTTGATGCTGTTGGGGCAGATGCCCCAGCAACCACTGAAAGTCCTTGTACAATGGGCTGTGGTGGTGTCTGAGTGTGCTGCAGGAAGTCTTGGTGACTGGCTGCAAACTGTGTGCTGTGAGGAACAGGCACTTCTGGGGATTGTAAAACAGTTGCAGGATTTCCAAATGCAGCTTGCTGTGAGCTGGTTCCTATGGAGGAGGGAGCAGCAGGTACTGCTGAGGCTTGTAGTGCTGAATGTGAAGGCTCAGAGATGCCAAGCTGCAGTACGAGTGGAAGAGACAACGACGCTGCGTCTCCTGCAGAAGGCGGAACTGCAGTGACTGAGTCTGCATCGCCGTTAAAACCTTCAATCAAGGCAGCTGCCAAAGAAACAAAGAAAAAATATTAATACATCAGTTCTCATAAGATCCAAATAAACAACTTTTTCAATTAACTTAACAGCTAGCTGATAGACTTTTTTTCTTAAGTAAAGCATTACCACTTTCACATCTTCAGACTAGCGCTCAAGAACATATAACACCAGACAGTGAAATCTAAAATTAGGTCCAAATTCAGGAAGCTGGTAACACTGAATACTACACACAAGCTGATCAACCTCATTAGCTCTCTCTAAGAAGCCTTTCAATCAGCGGGTTTGTGCAGCTACGTCAAAAGAGGAAGCTTGAAAACAATGCTTATGTGGGAAGTCCAAGAGCACCAATGTCAGCATTGTACAACAGCATGCTGTAGATACTCAGTCAGTTCCCGTCGCTGTCTGAGTGTTACACCATCTGTGAACACAATGCATTTCAACATAAAAGAACTCCAACACTGAAGTTAAAGTTCTGTTTGCTACTCAGTTACGTGGGGCAGTAATCTTCAGACTGGAATGCTGAATGGAATGCACGCAGAGGGGGAAAACTGTCAAAAAGCTCTCTCAAAATACCGCAGATAGCACTTGTACCTGTCTGCTGAGAGTCGTCCTGATTTGCAGTGTGATCTGGGCTCTGAAACATAGACTCAAAGATGCTTGCTGGTGAGATTGTGCTAAGGTCTTGTCCGTGTGTCTAACAAATAGAAAATAAAGAGGAAGACATCATAAAATGTTATATCTCAGGTCTCCATAAACTTTGCACAAATCCCAGTCAAGCAGCACATGAATGTCAGAAATACCTCTCCAATTAACCAGCCACCTTCAGGAAAGGCAACATATTTCACTTACTTAGTGTAAAATGACACTTAATTTTTATTACCCACAATCAAATTTATCAGCACAATGAGCAAATCCTTACAAAATAAGTCCTTCAAAAGTAACATATATTCTGCATCCACACTTTGTTTAACCCTTATTTCTTGTAATACTCTGTTAGAAACAGAAACATATATTAATTTGTTCTTGGCTGTTTGTGAAACCCTTTCTGGAGCAGAAACAAAATAGCTCCGCTTAGATTATATCCTGGACTATGCATACTGCTTCCACATCAAAGCACAAAAGAACGACACAGTCTCATCAGTATATAATTTTCCTCTACGTAAAATTTAAGCTCAGGCGACAGTTATCAATAAGCAAGAACATTATTATGGTAAAATCAGATGCAGAGCCTTTAAAAACAGGTTGGATTAAGCACTGCATATTTTGGAGGAAAATCCCTCTCCTTCACTCAGTTATTCTGCTTTTAGACAGAAATATTTATGTTTTGTTCCAGCATTCCAAAAAGGACAGCAATATGTCCTATTTACAGGCTGCGCAAGAAACATACATGTTTTGTCAAGAGAGAGCCTCCTGCAAGCTGCCACAAGATGCTCAAGCAGTATTCAGTACATCTAAACCAATTCTGTTCAGAGTCACTTATTCTGTGAGTAGATCTCCTCCACCAGCGAAATGAAAGCCTAAAGCAGAGCATGCTGGAGGCCTGAACAAGCGAAACAGAAGCAACCAGCCATACATATCTAATCTGCTGTGCTCTAGTTGACAGGACAAGCACATTGGCAGAGAAAAGCAAAACTCAAACTACGGGTGAGGCAATTCTGGGACTCACTGGATTAGAGTTCTCCCGCAATTCTGAATCTGTTGATATGAGGCTTAAGTCACTCAGACAAAGTGAGTGGCTTGTATCCTGTAAAGAAGAAAAAGAAATTGAGTTATATGTTTTTAAAATAGTGTCAGAAATGTTTTAAATTACTTTTTAGAGTCCACGCAATTCTGTCTATGCAGAATTTTTTTTACCTATATGTGACCCCACTCTCAGTTCTAAAGTCAAAGGAGCAATATTACTAAGCAAAGGATATTTAGTGGGTATCAAGGATTCTTAACATCTTTCACATTAGTTAAAAAAAAATTAAATAACCTAGAATTTTAAATTAGCACAGGAACAAATCAGCCTATAGAAAATAAAAAAAATTAAACCTTAACAGTATTTATTTTACTTGACATGCTTATTACATAGTATTGACTAAAACGTAAGAATCTACAGCGAAAACATGATAATATATATAACTGCCTATAAACTTGTGCCAGTACATGGCATACTCGTCAAAGCAGCAATAGCCCAAGTGTTAATTTTAATGTGATTAAGATGAATAGACAAATTTAGATGAGGTTTTCTAAATAAAACTTGGTAACCAAATACCATGCTAGAAGTTTCAGAAATACTGATCCCACTGTCATTATCAGCACACTGTAAACATATGAGAATAAACCCCACACTGCCACCCTGAATGCCATCAATTTCAGAATTGAAATTGAATTCTTGTTGTGAAAGAGAGGCACCCGTGGGTTTCTTCATGGGAGACAGGACATGAAGTAGTTACAATTCCCTCTGAAAATCCCAGCCTTAAATGTTACACCTTTAGAACAAGCTACAGACCAAATAATTTCTTCCCCAAAGTATGGTTTTATCTCCATCTAACACGGAAGCATCAGGAAGAAGTGCTACTAACCTCAGAAACATTGTTATTGGGAAGTGCATTATAGGAATGTCCTTTCTCATGACCTTTCATGTGACTCTTGAGACTGTACTGTGTACTAAAAGTCTTCTCACAGCCATTACTGGGACAGAAGAAGGGTTTCTCCCCTATAGGCAGCACAAAATACATGTAACAAACTTAAAAACATTGTATGAGACACATACTTTCAAAGCACATAGGAGAGTAATAATATTTTATACAAACAAGATTGCTAAATGCCACTTCACGCATTCAGCATTCTTGGGAATCTTGCAGATAAAAGCTTCCATTTTACCAGGTGAACTGACACAGGAACACAACATTTAATTTTTATGCATCATTACCAATACATTCGAAACATGCTCATGAAATTCAAGACCCATCAAGCAGAAATGGAAGCACATAAATGGAATAATGGGAATTGCCCTGACCCAGGTGCAGGAGTTTGCACTTGGCCTTGTTAAACTGCACGAGGTTCACATGGGCACTCCTTCAGCCTGTCAAGGTCCCTCTGGATGGCATCCCTTCCCTCAAGTTGGTGTCACCCGCATATTATATGTAAGTCTAAATACATATTAGGATTCTAAGAGTTAGTATAAACTGAATAAGCTCAAATAAAGAAGAAACAAACCCTTGGGACTTACCAGTATGTGTCCTAACGTGTGTTTTAAGGTGGTGGCTTGCAGCAAAAGCCTTTCCACAGCCGTCGTGCTCACACCTGAATGAGGCATCACAGAAGAGTTAGCATCAGGTTTCTTTGATGCATTAGTTACAACCTTAGACCACACTTTGCGACAGTCCCAGGACTCCTAATGCTAATCTGTGTTAGTAATCAGGTATCTCCCAACAGCTGAAACGCATGCTAGACAGACCATAGCAGAGCTCTGAATAGGACTTCAGATTTCAAGCATGAAGTCAGCATTTGGGGTGGGGGGCCTCCTTCATGGAATAAACATTGCATCACAGCAGAGAAGCAGCAATGTTTTAAAAACATGCTCATCGTGGCACACATTTATGTTTAAAAAAATAGCTTGACTATTCTTGTCTTTGAAGACTGTCATTTCACCCACTTTTACAGGCACCTGAGGGAGCTCTAGAACAAACACTCAAATGCTAGCTGCCTTCACTTTTTTCTCATGAGAACAGCTGTTCATTCAGGACAGCAATAGCTGCTTTCTGCACAGGTGGCCTACTACAGAAATACAACAGAAGTAAAAACTGCCATCCAGCAACTTACCGAAATGGCTTTTCTCCTGTGTGTGTTCGAATGTGCTTCCTCAGGTCACTGTGCGTTGTGAAGTACTTACTGCAGCCTTCTGATTCACAGTTAAATGTTTTCCCTGTGTGAAGCCTCTGATGTGCTTTCAACCTAAAAAGCATGCCAAAAAAATCCCTCTTACGACTTGTAGTACGATACGGCCCCCACCTGAGGCAAGCAAGCCGTTCATTCAAATGTGCAGGACAGGATCAAACGCTTAACAGACTCTGAACTGAAGGTAACCAGCTTATGAAAGTAACAGATATCACTTCCAAAATCCTCAGCAAATCTGAGAATTCCTTGTGTTTGTGCACCATCTTCCATACTATTGTAATATAAATAAGCTAAGTATGTCAGAGGTTCTGTCATCCTACTCTTGGTATAGCATTTCCACATTTTGGGGGGTTTGTATTCAGATCTGTACCTGGAAGAAGCATAACAATTGTATTCAGACACAAACAAGAAGTAGATGCAACTTGCAAAACAGCAACAGCCACACCTACAAGAGAAATAGGCAAAGACTTTCTACCTGTACAGTGTATTGAATGCCTTTTCACAGCCCTGCACATCACATTCAAACGGCTTTTCTTTAGTGTGCACTCGAACGTGGATTTTGAGGCTGTAGGAGGTAAGGAAGGCCTTGCCACAGCCTTCCTGATTGCAGACAAACGTGTACTCCCCACGATGCGTCTTTTGGTGAGTGCGCAGGTTTCCAGCAGTGCTATAGGTGCGCGGGCAGCCCTCAAAGGTGCACTGGTATCTCTTAACCTAAGAGACAAAATGCTGCATACTTAATAATTTTTATGCATTTCTGGAAACCAAACAGGGTAGGACTGCAGTTAAGCATCAAAGACAATGAAATAGATTTTGACCCAAAGGCAAAAAGAAAAAAAAAAAAGAAATTTTAAATTTCCATTTGATTATCAGATAACTTAATATTTCTGCTGCACTATGTGAGAAAGGAATGGCACACGTTGGAAAGCAGGCTGACCCTAGAAAAGAACAGTAATCTAGTAGAAGAGAGAAAAAAAGGAAAAACATAATTTGAGATGTTTCTAGCTAAAGATCTGATAAACTAGTTGGAAAGGACCCTAAGAGGCTATCAAACTTACCTGCTATTCCCATATGTAGCACCTACATTTCACTCAGGTGCTTCTAGCACAGCTACTTATTCGTGGAAGAGGAAGACAAGGGAAAGTGTTTCACAACCTGACCCTCCTTTGATAAAAATCTTAGTATTGGGAGAATATTAAACCAGGTTAGACACACAAGAGATCTTTACATAGAGCATAGAAGTGTCATAATTATAAAGCTAGAAAGACACAAGACAACTATAAAACGACTAGCAGTAGTTTTCAATTTGGCTAATATTGAATTCATTCCTGCCTCTTAGATATAGATGATGTTAACAGCATATTGCTAAATGGAGATGAGTGTTCCAAGCTATTTGTTATCAACACTTATATCTTACTACTCAATTAATCCAGGGAGAAACTTTACTCTAAAATGCAGGCTTGAACAGACAATTACACATCCAGGAACAAGTCCTCCATGGTTTTCTAATTTCACACGATAGATGAGAAGCAACATTATCCCACAGAACTGTAACTACTATGAAAAATATTTAGCTATTGCAAAATACAGTAGGGGAGGAAAGGATATCAGGAAGAAATTACAGGAGATGGAGAAAGAATAAGAAAAAAAAAAAAAAGGCATTTTGTCCCAGTAAGATTGAGAGAAAATTAACCATACTAAGAGGTTTATTAAAAACTACAGTTCAAGAGCCTTACTACCAAAACCAAAAACTTTTCCTTTTTTTCAAAATATCCTGCCTTGTTGAAGGGCCACTTCTTCCAATACTCACTACATTCCCATCTAACAAGGGAGACTGTGGATTTGTTTGTGGAAAATAAACTCAGAAAAAGGATTTCATTAGGAAATTCCAGGTCTTACAAGCCTTTTTTAAAAAGGAGGAGTGAAGAAATAAAATCAGTTTAATTGCATGTGCAGTCATCAACATCTGTTTAGCTAGTAGTACACACTGTTCTCGGGCACTTCAGATTGCAAGCTGATTATTCTACAAAAAGAAAGGACTGATATGACTGACATACAAAAATTAAATATTTTAGCAGCTAAGAAGGTAGGATACAGCAGCAGCTCATATGAATAATAACTGAGCAAAAGAAGTTCCTTAGACTTAAATGTGTTTATTGAACAAACCTCTGCCCAGAAGTTTCATAACTAATTGCAGAGCTGACCTCCTACAGCCCCATTTCCTCACTGCCGAGTGAGCGATAATGAAGGTTCCCCACTAATCTAAATTATTCAGAGCGTTCAAACCCAGCTTCCTTTCTCAGCAAGGCTCATTTCTGCAATTCTCTCCTACACTGAATATCAGTTACACATCCGTACACATCAGTAGTAGTTGATACTACTACCACTGATACTAGCACAGACGCTTGAACAGATCATCCCTTATTTAACTCAGGAGGGCCAAAAAAGGAGCACAAAGTTATCACTGCACTGGTATTTCAGTCAACTTTGCATTGCTTTTGCGCCTAAAAAGCAAGAATCCCAAATCAGTCTGTAAAGCCCTCACTGTTTTGCATGCAGGTAGAATTCATTAGGAAAACAGAATTAAAAATAGTCATCATTTAAAATATGTAAGCTGACTTAAGCTTTCAAAATGCTGTAGATGGTAGACTAAAGTTTCCCTTATTTTCTTCTCAGTCCCTCTGAGTAACACAATAAAACTGCAAATAATTTTAAGTTTGTCATCTTAAGTTTCATACTTTAGCTACGGCCAACAGTCTGGAATTTAACCTATAACTTGGATGTGCTTTTCTCAATAACGCGGTTAACCACAGAACAGCAAAGTTCATGTTCTTTTTAGTTATCTCCAAACCCAGGAAATAATTGTCCAACCAAAAGAAAAATAAAAGACCACTAAAATCACATACACTGCTAATATAAATGCATTTTCAGTACCATATTCTCCTGCTATCGTGCGTTATTGTCAAAAAGTACTCCCTGGCTGCTTCACGAGAAAGCAGCAGGATATTAGAGTGAAAACTGATGACACTCACAGCTTTGCTGCTGATCCACTAAGCAGCTGTGGGAAACAGTTACGCCTACCAGCACAAAGCATTACGATCACTGAAGTAACAGCTGATTTAACAAAGTGTAATTCACTCCACTACACAGTAACCTTTAAGAACACGGGAAACTTCTGTCTGCCGCCCGGCAAACAGCTTTAAAAAAAACACATTTTCAAAGCATTTAAGGTCACCAGGTGAAAAGCACTCACAATAAGCATAAAATTCAGAATCACTTTTAGCTACTTACTTCTTTAAGCTTGGTTTCTGGGCATTCAGACTGCAAAGTGAGCGTTGCTCCTTCAATATTTCTTGGCATAGGAGTTGAACCAGGATTTATCGTTAGATGAATCTGATCTGGAGAAATAATGTGTTGCACATAACCCTGGGACATTCCTTCATGATCTGCTATTAAATGAAATCCTTCTTCATGACCCTCTGGTAGAAAAGGCAAGTGATCACCACACTGTCCTTCATCCTCATCATCTTCCAATACGCTGTGGTCCTGCTCTATCAGAACGGTTGTCCTGTCATAGACCGTCCCAGATGATGAAGAAACCAGCCCGTTTTTATCAGCAAACCTCATCATATTGTCATCTTGGGTTAAATCGTCTTCCTCTGCTTCATAGTAGGTAACGTTGCCTTCAGGACTGTTCTCCCCCATGGCTCACCGCCCCTCAGTGCGACATCGTGAACTTAGACCGTAACGACTCATCTGCAACACAAGGAGGGCGGCGGGGGTCAGGCGGCTCTGCCCCGGCCGGGCCGCGCCGGGCCCCCGGCTCCGCTCGCAGGCGCAGCGCCGCCGGGCAGGTGCGGCGCCGCCCCGGGGCCCGCCCAGCCTCAGGGCGGCAGTGGAGGCGGAGATGGAGGCGGAGGTGCCGGGCCGGGCGCCGCGGCCACCGCCCGCGGGCCGGGGAAGGCGTCCCCTCCCTCAGCGCGGCGCTACCCCCGCCCGGCCCGGCCCCGTGCCGCCCCGCTACCAGGGCCTGCGCGGCACCGCGCCGCCCCCCAGCCCGGGCAGCCCCGCCGCCGCCCCGCCGCGCTCACCGAGCCCCCGGCGGCGGCGGCACCTCCTTCCCCGCCCCAGCAGCACCATGATTACCAGCACACTCACTTCCGCTTCCGGCTGCGCACGGCCCGACGGGAGAGCCGCTCCCGCCGCGGGGCCTCACGGGAAGGGGCGCTGAGGCGGGCGCGGGGCCGCGCCTGCGCACTCGGCGGCGATCCGGAGCGGCGGTTCGCGCCGCCACCCGCCCCGGGCTCTGCCCGCCCCCGGCCGGGGCCCCCTCCGCCGCCCTGCCAGCCCCGAGCAGCCCCGGACGGGGCCCCCTCCGCCGCCCTGCCCGCCCCGAGCAGCGTTACCAGCGCCAGAAGGGAAAGGAAAGGGGGGCGGCAGTGCCAGAGCAACCGGCCCCGGGTAGAGAACGGTCCGCGGAGGCCGCGGCCCAGCCTGGCAGCCCGTGCAGCAGAGAAGATGCCGCAGACGCACCACAACCAGCGTTAAAATAGATTTATAGCATCGAAATACAGCTACACGATAGGGAAAAATAGCCCTTTCTTCCATTATTAGCACCAGTTGAAAGTAGAGCACACAAAGCCGAGATCTAAGATCCATTTTCCTTGATGCTCCACTTTTACCTCAGCATTTTCAAAAATAGTCTCGGGCTCTGCGCAGGCTTCACAGTCTGAAACCAGGGCAGGGGGCTGCTCCAGGCTTTGTACAACAGCACTTAAATCACCGTCAAGAAATTAAGAGCCTAAACCAGCCAAAATCAAAATAGGCAGATAGGCTGGAAAAATGCACCAACATCTTTTTATTTAAATAACAAGGATCTAAATTCTGAGTTTAATACAACTTAAATAAAATACAGTGTAAATATCAGTTTTTATATTTTTGCTTGTCTACATACAGCTTATTTAGAAATTTGATAAACTTTACAGCTTAAACAGTGACACCTGATGCAAACTGACTGATCTGCACCTTCGAAAGCAACAGATTGTATAAAATACTGTGATATTTTAAAAAAAGCCAGTACCCTGTACAAAAAAAAAATATTTTTACAGTAATTTGATATCTAAAAATCAGATTAGCTGCACCTGAAATTCATGGTAAATTGTCTTCTCTCAAGAGGAACTGATGGATAAATTGCTGAGCTTTCCTCTTTTCAGTTATATCAGACGTAGGATGTCCAGGAGGAGGTCGAAGTAACAAGCCACCAAATATACTCGCTGCATTAAAAAAAAAAACAAAAACAAGCCCGTCACCAGCAGGATATCAAGGGTAATTCCACCAACCCCAGTCCATCAAAGTGAGAGAGTGCCTGGCTTCAGAATGGGGCAAGACAAAGCTGATGATCCACGTATCTCTTGAGTCACTTCACAGCTTTTTTCAGGCTGCTGCAGTGACTGTTTTTCTATGGACTGTTTGCTTGTTATTAAATGCTTCAACACAGCAGAGCCCACGACTGCACTCGTTTTGGAGAAATGTGTTTTGTTATACAAACTGCAAAGCCCCTCTGAACAGAATGGTTATTTTTCTCGCCTTACCAAGAATATTCACATCCAAATGGTTTTTCCCTGACTTTTTCAGTAGTTCTCGTAGAAATGCCATTAGATATTCAAATACATTTTTATGGCACCGTGGCAGGTTAGAGATGATCTGAGGAGGGGGAAAAAAAAGCCCAGCATTTATATTGAAGATATGGCAATGGCTTAGCAGCTTTATCTACTACCAATATCACCCTGTGTGCAAATACTACCAGCTCTTAACCAAGAAGCACCAGTTTTAGATCCTTTCTATTATCAGATGATTAAGTTTCTGAGAGCAAAAACCTGTTACTGGTCTGGCATAGAACAGTTTGCCTCCCCTGCCTCCGGAATTACAGGAAGTCTCACAGCGAAGCCGGCGATACCTGGCTGCTCAGCGGGTAGTTGCTGGCACTCTCCAAACAGCTGCTGTACAACCTGTAGCAGATGACGGGCTCCGGCAGGCTTTCCAGGAAGAGCAGCAGGGCTTCTGCTACTGAGTGGTTGCTGCCAACTGATCCAAAGACAGTTAAGGGAGAGGCAAGCACAGCATTATCTATTTTGGTCATATTTCTGCTGAAATATTAATCTTTGCTTAGGTCTCCAAGAACGCCTCCTATTGTTCACAGCTTTGAGTCAAATCACTTGACTCCCCATGGCAAGCCGTTTCCACTGGCAGTCAGACACGTGCGTAGTTCATCAACAATCCTCCATCAACATCACAGAGACTTAGCGGAGGCATTCGCACTGATTACAAGGAGGAGTGAGGAACTGCAGATCTCAGCTACCCCAAGATGAGAGACGGCAATTTAAAAACCATGATGGAGCACAGAAGGCTGTAAAATCTTTTTCAGCTTTGATCACTAAGGCATAGTGAGCGTTACTGGACATCAGTGTAAAAGGATACGGAGGGTATCGTGCATTCCTTTGTCCAAACAATCTCGGATTTGCTCAAATTCTGATCTGAGGCCTGGCTGCTGAAACAGGTCCTCCTGCAAACAATACCATTAGTCAGTCTCAAGGAAAATAAAAGTTATTTGGATAAACAGAGCAATGTCATCATAATCTGGCTGGAAAATTCTCTCCAAATTGGTAGTTATCAGCACAAATCCCACTGCGAGCAGCTCTAGTAAGGCTGTGGCACTGCAGTAGAGAGCAGTGCAGAAGGACAGCTGCTGATGCACGCCACACAGACAAGGTCACCATCACAAAACAGTAACTCAGGGCACCAGAATCACTTATCACAGATGTCCTTTATCTCTCTTTACCATTGGCCAAACACCCACAGTTAGCAATGATTGCTATCACCAGTATCTTCTTCAAAACTAAACCTAACGCAAACAAATTATTTTGTGTTTCCAGTACAAACACTGCCAACCTGCTGGGAAGCATTGCGGTATAGGTGATCCACCATCATCCACAGCTCTTTTGGAATGTCCATAGGCTTTTCAGCTTGAACAGCATCATCACTCATTTCTAGTGGCATCAGGGTCTGAGAGAGGAAGGTGTGGAGGAAAAAAAAAAAAAAAAAAAAAAGGGTAAGCTAGCCAAGTTCTTATTCCACTCTGCAAAAATGCTTCACAGAGCTTATACCTGAGAATTAAGACTTGTTAAGAAACTCTGCAGCTTCACTCACCAGTCTTCATACAAGACCAGTAAAACAGGCAGATTTATATCAAAATTCCAGACAAAAGAAACAAGCTGCTCTTAGAAACACGCTTCACGTACACTCAGCTCTATGGAAATGTTACATCAAGCCTCACATCTCCGTTCAATGCAGAGAAAGCCAAAGGCTCCAGGGAAAAGGTCTACGTTTACAAGTTGCACACCTTTTTTAAATGTGCAGGCAGAGCAAATGGGATCTTACTTTCAGTGCTCTCTGTATGAAATGGGTTTGTTCATCCACATGAAGAATTAATGCAAGGTGTGAAGGCGGTGCCCTGGAGAGCACAAGCTGTATCAGCATTCTCAGACTATGGACCAGGGAAGTGGAAGAAGGCTCTTCAGCAATAAACAGGACTTAGTTTTAACGGTTCTTGTGGGTTCAGAAGGGAATCTTGTCTTTAACTCACAAGTTTCCGAATGGATTCTGCTGACATGTCCTGGATCGGTTCCCTCATGTAACACAACGTATGAATGGGAGACCCAAAGCAACTTGGCAAGTAGTTTCCCGTTACAGATAGAAAATAATCCTTCCCCCTGTTAAGATGCAAGACTAAGATATCTTCAAGTTTTTCCTTTCCACAGTTTAAGTGTGTAGCTGTTGATTTATTAACAAACACCTCCAACTCAATTGTGATCTCAGCATCTGCCAGAAAATGATAAAAAAAACCCATACTCAGTTAAAAAAGGTACTAAAGCAATAAGCCTACAAATAGGCATAGCATTCTCAAAATAGCAGAGAGAACTAAGCCAGAAGGTGACAATATGAGCTCATTAACATGAGATGAACAATGAGGAGCTCACCTGATAGCAGAAAGCCCTTACTGGGATTAGCAATCAGCCACTCCTTGCAGTAGGTTTCCTCATCTGGTTTGCTGATAAATTCGAACTGGCAGGGCACCGGTCCATTGCGGATTGTGAACTTTGCTACCTGCAGCTGCATGTATTTAACGTCCTCGAAATGGAACTAGAAACAAATGTGGGTCAACATCATCAGCCAGTTCCACCTTGCCAAGCACCAGCAGCAATTCCAGTCCTGTAGTTTAATCATTAAGCAGCAAGATACCCAGATTAACCCTCTTGCTCCCTCATCCCATCTCTTCCAGGATTACAAAGGATTACATTTGCTTACTCTGTATGCTAAAGTCGTTTGCATCAGTGGGCCCTTTAAAAGAAATACTCCCCTCAAATAACCACAACGAAACTTGAGCACAAGATAGCTGTAGCCTCAAATGTCTCATTTGCTTATCTTTTTTAGTCCCCAACACACAAAGCAAATGCCGGATTTGTGACCTTCTCCAAATCCTTCAGATTTTACATTTTCTTTGAAACAACAAATCAGAGCAAGGGCCACAAACTACCCTTTTACTCTCTCCCCACCTCAGGGAGTGACACGTCAAAATATTCTACTTCTTTGGAACCAGACCCCGGGCTCTAGAATCCATCTTCTACCGCTGGAATACACTTCTGGGGTCTAGGGTTGCTCCGTTTCTCCAGCGAGTCACAGCACATGAACATGCCCTACCTCTCTCTGGGAGAGGGTCACTGAGGGAATGTTGGCATTCTCCAGCTTATCCAGGGAGCGCACTATTTCCTCAAAGGCTTTTCGATAGAGCTCCTCATTCACAACCTTCACCTGAAAAGGACAGACACTGCACCAGCTGGCATTTACTCTGCCTCTGCAGGACAGCTGTAACACAGCTGGAAACATGTGAAGTGATTTGATTTTAGCAGCACACTAGCATGTACAACACATCAACACATGAAATGAACAGAGCCGGATCTCCTGAGGATCCAACAGTAAAGGACCTTGCCATAACTAGCAAGAGTCACCCAGTCAGTACTAGATCAGCTTTTTCCTGCTCCCCCCCAAAAAAAAGTTTGGCAACACACTACTGCGTTGTCACTGATGTGGCATTCCTGCACTGCAAGTTTCTGTGAAAATTATGAGGAAAATAAGAAAAAATGCAAAAAAACACTTCTGAAAAAACACCTACAGACATTCATGCATGATTCTGCTTAACTGAAGTATCACTTAACACAACCCTAGCTTACTATGAACAACAATCCTATCTCAGTATCTTATCTAGCCCACCTTTTAAGCCATTGTTCTCTGTGTCTGCCATAAAAGCAGGACAGGGAAATTAGCAGGAGAACCTCCCTCCTCCTTCCCTCTCCCCACATAGAGGACGACATCAGCAGAGTTATTTCCTTCAGCACTGATGTACTTACCCCAACATCAAACACAGAGCTAACTGGCTTATGATCACTGATCTTCAAAGCCATGTGGCTGCGATAGCTCAGCTGAGCAATGTTCTGCCCTTTCCAGAGTATTCGATCGCACCATGCGGGAACACGACACTTCTCACTAAAACAGAGGTTAAAAATTACAGTTTCCAGGCACAGCTCAGGAGGAGTAACAATGCAAGGCACAACGCTGCTATGTTCCACATGATCAGGAGGATGCTGTGTCTGCTTCTCCATCAGAGAGAACACGTAAGAGTGAAAATCTCAGAACTGTTCCTACTTATAGCCATTAGAACTGCAACTCTTTTTAGCTTTGTTTTTACTTCCTTCAACGATAACATTAGCCATTGGTAGCATCACAGAGGAGGCAATCACCATACCTCGTGTCCCAGTCATCACAGCCAGCATCATATTTGTATGTTGGCTGGAAAGAAATCTTTCCCTCTGTAAAGCCTTCAAAGACTGCATTTGCATTCATTTGCTTCTTTAGCTAGGAAAGAAAAAAAAAGACAAAAAAAATTAATTTTCAATAAGCTCAAGCACAATTCCCATAGGAGCTGAAAGGGAGATAGATGTTCAGCATGGAGAAGGCTAAGGAGCATGTGTGCAGTTTCTAACCAGCACCCTCAGCACCACCTGCAGGTAGGCGAGACATCAGTACCTGGTCATATTGGCAAAGCTCTAGAAATGCTTTCTCATCTACGAGCTGCTTCACTTTTGCCACATCCAGTTCCTCCAGCCGATAGTTGAGGTCACCCAACCATAAGATCACACTGAAAGAGAATGCACACCAGGAGTCTGCACAGAGGCCTACAGATGTCCAAAGCGCAAGCTGGCTGTGGGCTGGAAGCGCAGCTCCGCAGCAGTGCCTTAAACCATCTAATGCAAGCATGAGCTCCTCTAACCTCCACACGATCAGGAGGATGCTGTGTCTGCTTCTCCATCAGAGAGAACAAGTAAGAGTGAAAACTTGAAAGAGAAGCTGCATTTTCTACCTTTGCTGGTTTTAATTCCTGTTCTGCATGTTTGTCACTCCCTCTTAATAACTGGTGCTTTTAATATTCCACACTGACTAAATCCCACAACCCATTGGGGAAATCGATGCATATTATTGCCCCATTCCCACTTCATGCTTGGAAATAAAACAAGGCCTGGAAGAGCACAAGGCAGCAAGTGACTTGTCAGAGCTGTCTAGGTGTCCGCTCTCAAAACCAGGGTCACGGTAAAGCATTTCTGTCCCTTCCAGGCTGACAATTAGATCACTGGGCACCCCTTCTCACGCCCCTGCTGAGAGAACCTCACACCCCAGTACGTTCATAATGTTCCTCCTTGCCACATGCAGTGATCCACACAGTGATACGGGAAGCATACTCGTGTTTGCCAATTGTGAGAGGGGGCAAATTTGGATCCAACTGGCAGAATTGCATCCGAGAGCAGATGTCTTTGAAGTCCTGGTTCCTCCGCTCATATTCCTCCGTGTGAGCTGCAAGGTGAGAATTCACAATGCACACACTAGTGTTATGGAATTTAAACCTTATGGCAACACCACCTTTGTTACCCTGAAAGATAAAGGCAAAGACACCGGTCAGAAGCTTCTACACAATACATAATCCACAAATCAGTTACTAGCACTGGACAAGCCAGAAGACATTGAGGCAGACCATTTAATTCCAGAGGAAGGAAAAGGCAGAAAACACTAATTAGTGATAACTACTTCATGAATTCAAGCCAGTAACTCATGTGAGGGTTGCACACAGCAACAGAACACAGCAAGCAAGCACGTGGAACTCAGCTTGTAATTCAGGAATTGGCTAATACAAAAGGAAATTAAAATCAGTAAGAGAGATGGTCAATTACTTTAGCAAGTCCCAAAACTTATTTAGCAACAAACTGGATCTTTCAACACAAACCATAAAAAAATTGCAAATGGAGGAGGAAGCACATGTCTTAGCTGGTCAAAAATACCTTTGACAAGTTATAGCTGCAATGTTCACAGAAACTACACTCAAAGGGTACAGACTTCATTCCAATGGTGAGGAATGGCAAGAGGCCAGGAAGTCCTCCTCAGGAAAACTAATCTGGATAGACATGTTTTTTCCACTCATGTTTCCTTGTGTTATTTGCTTTGGGCAAAATCACAGCCAGCATCAAAAACACATGAGAGCAAGGCCCCACACAGCCCAGCTGCATCCCTAAGCTGGAGGAACAACCACTACATCTAAGGACAGGGGCTCTCCAGGGCTCTTCTAAACCTCACCCCCTCTCATGCACAGTTGCCATTCTTACCATCCTCCCCATGATTCCAGTTCCCACAGTCTCAATTTCCACCTCGGAGACGTTCAAAGCAAGGTCTGCTTTCACATACAACAGAAGCATGATGCCCACGAGCCGCACAAGTTTAACCTGCAAAACAGATCCTGTGCCATTAAATACTAGAATGGGAGAGGTTTGATGAGAGAAGGCACATTGCCCTCGAGTCCAGAACACCAGTCACCAAAATACAGATGAAGAAAAAGAGTTCCAGGCTCATCCGACAGACCAACTGGACTCACAGTACACAGGCACTCCAGCAGCACAGCATGGGAAGGAGCCAGGGACCAACACCCCAGTAAAGGAAGTTGAAACTCAAAGCAAAATCTAAAGCACAAGCACAGCCCATGGAAGGACCTTCCCTTCAACAACAGTGACAGGAGACAAAGCAGACCTAAGGAGCAGGAGCCAAAACAGAAGCAGTATTCCTACCAAGATACCTTCACAACTCATTCCACCATGCATTGCGGAGACAGACATGGAAGAAGCTAAGATACTTCCTATTCTCTTCCCCCAAGATAGCAGGAGCTTCCTTTACGTGTGGATGCCTGGCTCTGGTCTCCCGTCCTGCCCCCTGCCTCAGACCCTGCACAGCAACACTACCTACGTCACCTCCAGAGCACTTCTGACAGAGCAAAAGCCTGCAGACAATGAGCCTCTGGAAGACACAGCAACTGAGAACAAGAAAAAGCAAAGGGAAAAAGAGGCCCAAGTGGAAAATTATTCCACACTCCAACCTCCCCAAAAGCCACATTTACCTTTGCATATTTGGCATCTGGGTGAAGACTATCAGTTACAGCTTTAAACCATTCTTCTTCCTTCGGTGTGTCATTGAAAAAGAAGGCTTCTTTACTCAGATCAAGCTCCTGGAAACTGTGTTAGAGGAAGGAACCCATGGATGCATGCACTCGTTTATAACTCTCCAGCCTTTCCTCTGGGAAATAACTAAATCAATTTATACTCCCTAAATTTATAACTGAAAACTCAAATTCAGTTATGCTGATGTCAGAGGTACGTTAAATGTAAAGCTAAATTACTATCAGTATTAAATTGAATGGCACTAAATTTTGTAACACTGCAGTGCCAGAGAGTCCAAACGCTACCAGAGTAACAGCCCTTTCAGGCTATGCAAACACACACTCTAAAGCTATGCAATGGAGTGAGGCAATGCAAACATTCCTCAGCTGTGGCGTCTTGGCTGAACACCTCCATGCTACAGATTCACAAGCAAGCGACCCACAGGCGAGGTTTGGAAGGACGGGCCAGAAAGAGACACTCACCCCACGCAGTAAATATCTGGAGGCTCAGCATCACATCTCAGCCAAGGCTGGAGGCTTTCTCTGGGTGACTGACCATTCACATTATATGTCCCAACAAAAAATCTGCAAAGAAATTAACTAAAATTCCAGAGCTGCAAGTTGTAGAGCTGATGGAAATACCACTACTATTAACCCATCTACTTAATACGGCATATAACTATTTAGGAGTAACATGTTTCCAGGGGGAATTAGGAAAATGTGACAAAGTTTAAATCCCTAATATAATTTAATTACAGTAGCATCTTTACAGACATGTTTTACAGAAGCATACACATTTTTACACATAGTATTAAAAAAAAAAAAAAGACTAGAGCTGTGCCGTAACAGCTTGAAATTGTAAGTTCATAGAATGAGATGCATAAAAGGATTTCAACCTTCTTGGTTGAAAGTTTTGGTCCTAATTACATATTTCACCCAAGCTCTTCTGAGCTAATTGGAACAACTACATG
Source organism: Nyctibius grandis (assembly GCF_013368605.1). NCBI lineage: Eukaryota > Metazoa > Chordata > Aves > Nyctibiiformes > Nyctibiidae > Nyctibius > Nyctibius grandis. The sequence continues at coordinate 371,551 of NC_090681.1, read as the reverse complement.
CATAAGTAGTGAACAGAAGCAGTGAGAGAGGTGCACAGAACTGATACATTTCCAGACACGATCTGAAATAAGCACAGGAAAACGTCATTTCAAAAAGGCCATTTCCTCAACAAGAACCACGAGGCAAGCCTTGACAGAGACATGAATTAAATTCTTCTCTGCTAATGCCTAAATGAGGAAAGCAACCTGTTCTGGAAAGCATGGCTCATACTTTTCTACCAAATTTCCTATTTGTAGGGATACTAGATGAAATAACGAACATGATTTATTTTGACAGCTTATGCTAACTAACTTACTCCCCACAAAAATAAGTTCTTCTCAGGAATGATCATTACCTGAAGCTCTGAATGTGTGTGTAGGAATCCTCCATTTGTACAAGCTGAGATTTAACAATAGTATCTCTTAGTCCAAACTTTGGTTCTGATAAGATGGAAGCCTTGTTTGAAACCATTACGCTGGAGGACCGTACCATCTCAGTTGTCACTTCAGGTTTGAGTTTGTTTTGCCTGCAAACGAAAGCAAAACCGCATGATGAAACCCAGGACATACACACACCCTAAACAGCTTATTTCTACCACCAAGGACTTGACTCGCATTTATCTGTTTCACTAAAGACAGATAATCAGTGTTTGGGATCAGCAAACAAGACTGAAATAAGCATTTCTTAGAACGGTTCAGATCTCTAGATAAAACCAGTTTAACTAACTGAAATAACAAATGGTTTTCACTAAGCTGGTGCAGCCCGTTGATTCAGAGCAGGCCTTGCTCACACCTGAAGGCTCATACAAAACCTCTACACCTTCCCTGCTTAATGGAGCAAGGAGACGCAAATCTCATCTCCTGCTGCCTCTGCTCAGCCCTTCTGACCTCAGCAGAACAAAAACTGTGTTTGTTTAACAAGCCATCTGGTGGAAAACTCCCAGCTCTGCCTAGAAATGAGGCAGCACAGAGTGGATGGAGGTAGAGGTGGTTTTATTTAGTATCTGGTGACTCTGCAAACTCCTTTTGCAACAATAACAATGCCACAGCTTTGGAGTTCCCACAAGCAAGTGGATGGTATAAATTTAAGGTCAACAACCTGCACACCAGTGCCAAGGACAGCACACAGACAGACATAGGCAGCAGGGTCCACAAAGTCCTGGGAACTGAAAAATGAAACTGGAACATTTTAAGAGTGTATCTATGAGACAGGGTGGCCCTAAGCCAAAGCTCTCTGCATTCAAAACAAACAACCCTAGTGGGTCCTGTCCCACTGAACAGCAAAAATATGCCCAAATAGGGGACTAGCAGGACCGCCTCTGAGAGACTGTGCTGAAAGTTTTGACAGCATGCTTATGCTGAACTTTTTTCTCTCCTAACTAGAACCTGCAGATTCTCATCTCAAAAAATTGCCAACTTCTGCTCTAGATCCCACCACTTCTGGGGACTGCAACCGACAGGGTTGCCGGCAGATGGAACTAGATAACGCAGCCGCAAGATTGCTTGAGCACTGGCGTGGGCACAGACCTCACGCTGGCACCAGAGAGACCAACTTCCCCACTTGGTTTCCAGCTGAAAACCAGGAAGCCCAGACAGATCGCTCTCTGCACCTTCTTTTTCTTCCTCTAGACATCAAAGCATCAACAATTTGCTCACTGCAGTTCATTCCATCCGTACACCATCACCAAGAAGTACCCAGAACTTTGGTGCTAAACATATTTACTGTCACAATACAGAGATCCTCTGCAGAGGGGAGGCATAGCTAAACTGGCAAAGAAACGTTGCCACCACTTTTACTGCTCACTAGAGCTTCCACAAAGAGCTGACGTGCACAACGCTCCCTTCAACTGCTTCACCAAACCTGCACAAGAAGCAAGAGAGATACCGTACCTGGGAGCACTTTTATCGGTGCTGTCGTGGCTCTGGTTCTCACTAACCACAAGCTTTTTTCCATTCTGTTTGACGCCTTCAGCGCCAACCTCTTCTGGAAAAAAACAAAGTTTCACATTAAACACAAAGTGTTCTTTAATTTATCAACACACTTATGCAAACACTGGCAAAAATCCGTGAGCAGAATATAGTTTAGATTTGCGTGGAGAAACAAAGCGCCCCGCAGGCTCTCTTTCCGTTATCTGATAGATTCAGCTTATTTTGACAGAACCGTTCTGTGATGGTGCAGCTTCCCCTCGAGAGGAAGCATCAACGCTGGCATGCCGTGCAGCCATGGAGAGCAGGAGAATTGCTGCACGCTGCCTGCCCGCTGCTGGAGCGGGTTGCTGTTGGCTCTCCTTACGGCTAAGCCAAAGCAGGACTTAGCAGTACAAAATCCAGGGCTTTATCCCGGGAATCCAAAAAAATGTACGTTAATAACAGGTTTTTTTCTTTCTGAAGCAAGACAGGAAGTACAAAGAAAGGAAGAAAAAGGGGAAAAAAAACCCCACACCACACTACCATTTGAAGGCTTCCTACTTATCTGCAAACACACAGCAAAGCACAAGTGTTTCCCCCCTCGAGGCACTGCAGTATAGAGCCACCATATGAACTCACTGCAGCTCAGCAGAAACAAGTGCGTCAATGCAAACTGCATGTTCCTAAAAAAATAATGGGGCAGCTGCCATGCAAATGTAACTAAATACAGGTGTGACACTAAATACATCACACTATGTTACCAAAATTTGACCAGTCTTTCAGCATTTTGTTTCCGCTATGACATTCTGCTCCTACAAGTAGCAAAATAACAGTTAAAAAGAGGATTCTGCGTGGGGGTGTCCATGTTTAAGACGCACAAACAGCAATCTCAAGATTATGCTACTTTGCATACAAATCTAATGATGATACAGAAATTGTTCTGAAGATTAGAAGGTTCTAGTCATTCAGTTGAGCTTCTCCTTCACTGAGCACAATCTAGAAAAATTAAAATGTTATTGCTGTCATGGTACATTCTCCAGGATGAGGGCGCAAACCAGAAACAGAACTTGAAGTACTTTACCTAAGCACTCAGAATATAAACAAGCTGACAAGAAGTGGCCATATTCTCAGCTTGGAAAACCTCTTCTGCCAAGAGCCCTCTGAGAATAAACACTGTGTAAGAGGATTTATCACAGGTTGGTTGCAGAAGAGCACGTGACTCAAACCTCATTACAGATCACACAGACAAAGTCCCGTGGAATTGAAGAGGAACGTACGCAGTTCAGAGATGCGCTGCGAAGCGTGGTCTCGGGGAGCTGGGACAGAGCCATGAATTTTCTCCATAGGCATTACGTCCTTCATCAGTGCTGCTGGACCCTCTGCAAGTTCTCCCAATAAAGATCATACAACGTATCTTAACAATGACAAGAACCAACCTGAACTTTCACTTTAACGGACAACTGTTGCTTCTGTAACAGGAAGGGAGCAGAAGCTCAGGCTTTATTACCCACACAGGACAATGGCGCTGGCCAGCACGCAGAAGGCCTTAGTGCCAGAACAGCAAGACTTGTGTGCCTGCTCAGTGCTGATGACACGGCTGCTACGTGATCCAAAGATCACAGTCATACAACACACTTTGGCATTCTAACCTCGTTAGTGGAAACCAGTTCTAGTAGGATTCTCCTAAGAAAAAGCCTAGCCCTGGAAAAGGGCTGTTTCCTTTAGATACATTTATATCTGGATACAGATTGCTCTAGCCAGAGGGATCTATATGTTAGAGATCTGAAGTGGAATATTTTAGCAAGATAATGACCTTGTTCAATAATTGAACTGGGCACAGAAATACAGAGCTACGTGCAGCGATTACAGAACAGCAGAATGTGTACGACCTGAATCAGACAGGATTTGCAGCTGAAAGAGATTTAAGCAGTAATAAAGACGTTCTTGTTAAAAATGCACAGTAACATTATAGTACTGTTCTATAGCAGGAAAATGGTGACTCCACCACCTCCCTGGGCAGCCCATTCCAATGTCTAATAACCCTTTCTGAAAAGAAATTCTTCCTAATGTCCAACCTGAACCTCCCCTGGCAAAGCTTGAGGCTGTGTCCTCTTGTCCTATCGCTAGTTGCCCGGGAGAAGAGGCCGACTCCCACTTCACTACAACCTCCCTTCAGGTAGTTGTAGACTGCACTAAGGTCACCTCTGAGCCTCCTCTTCTCCAGGCTAAACACCCCCAGCTCCCTCAGCCGTTCCTTGTAGGTCAGACCCTCCAGAACATGTTCATGTTCCAGAATTCATGTTCCAAAAGACCCCAAAAGTGACAGCAGAGGGCATTTTCTTCTGCCAATACAAGGAGGAGGGAGGAAAAAAAAACCCAAACAAAACCCTAGGCTCCTCTGACTCAAGAAAAACACAATGAAGCCTTGAAAAAGCAACTTTGTCAAAGCTCAAAGGCAGGATTTGATAGGAGAACTACTTCCCAAGGAGCTTACCATTCAAAGAGTGTTACTGTGTTCCAGATACAACAAAAACACACCAACAAAGGAGCCAGGGTTGTGTTTCATTCAGCATGTTTTTCGTCCTAAACACATAGACGTGCCCTAGTCTCTCCCAGTCAGTTCTAAGACACAAGTTAAAACTCTGCATCTGAGGGGAAGTTCCCAGAACCCGACCTGGGCTCAGCCCATGCTGCGCTGCTGCCTCAGTTACAAAGTTCATCCCTTCCCTTTTTTTTTTTAATACACTGCTGATAAACACAGAAATAAAAAGAAGGAACGCCAGCAATAGCAAACTGCACCTCACGAATTAAGAGGAGCCCAGCCGAAATGAAGGCGGGCAAACGAGAAGTGGTGTAACTCAGACCCTGAGCCCCACACTGACCTCCAGGAATTGCTCTGGCCCTCTGCATCCTCTCAGAGGTGCGCTCTGCGCGGAGGGAAGGGCAGCGGGCACCGGCGCCGTGGGGACCGGGGTGCGCAGCAAGCACCGACCCGGCGAGAGGAGGTGGCTGCCACCCCGCCGGCACAGCCGAGCCCCGCGGCAGCCGAGCGCCGGCGAGCAGGGCGGGAGCGGCACCGGACTGCCACAGCCGCAGACACCCCGGCGACCCCGGCAAGCAGCGCCCGGGATCCCGGAGGCTGCCGGGCCGGGGCCGGGGCGATGCCGCGGTACCTGCGCGGTTTGCTCTGCTCCGGCTGCCCCACAGCTCTGCCCGCCATGGGAAGGCCGGCGGCAACAGGGCGCTGTGCCCGGGGGCAGCCCCCGGCCCCGCCGCCCCGGAGTCGCGGCCGTCGCCCCTTGCAGGGCGGCCGAGCGCCCGGGGCCGGCGCTGGGCGTCGGGCGGCCCCCGGGCCCCTCCGCCCGCGCTGCCGCTGCCCCCGCCCGCTCAGCTCCCGTCCCCGCGCTCACCTCGGTGGGGCCGCCCGCCCGCGGACATCGCCGCAGCTCCGCGCCCCCGGGAGCCGCCCCGCCCCCGGGAGCCGCCCCGCCCCCGGGAGCCGCCCCGCCCCCGGGAGCCGCCCCGCCCCCGGGAGCCGCCCCGCCCCCGGGAGCCGCCCCGCCCCCGGGAGCCGCCCCGCCCCCGGGAGCCGCCCCGCCCCCGGGAGCCGCCCCGCCCCCGGGAGCCGCCCCGCCCCCGGGAGCCGCCCCGCCCCCGGGAGCCGCCCCGCCCCCGGGAGCCGCCGCCGCGCTCCCGCTCGAACACGTGCACAAACAACGCGCGGGCCGAGGCCGCGAACCGCATCCAGCGCCCGACGGAGCTCGTACCTGGGCTGCACCGGCGGACCTCCTGAAGGAACGTGCGCGTGTGGGAGCCAAAGGGCAACCGCAGCGTGAGTCGATCGTCCGCTGAACTTATCCGGACAGTCACGTCAGAGCCTGGAGACGTTGGGGGAAGAGGAGCTCTCGTGGTCAGTGCTGACAAGCCTTCAGAAACCCAGCATTTTCCCCACCCTGCAGCAGCTGGTGCGTGCACACATGCAGACTTCAGCAACAAGTCTCCCCACACCGTCTTATCATGGTCCTTTTCCACATTTTACGTGAGAATGCCATTTAAAAATATAAAAATCAGCGCTTATAATAATTTTTATTTTGCTCATTCAGTGACAATAATTAATATTCCAGTAGCAGTTTAAAAGTGGAAAAAATTGCTCCTTTGTTTGAACTGGGGTGACGATACGTGTTAGCGTGAACTGAATCACAGCAAAGAGCACACCAAGTCCCCCAACAGCAGCAAGACAAGATCCCCCCGACCAACAGCCCGCGCACGAGAGCCCCCACTGCTGCCTCACTGAGCGTAGCTGTGCAGGGCCCAGGAACGCCTGGAGCACAGGCGTTAAAGCAACAACAGAACTCACCGATGACATGAAGGTCACTGTCAAGTACAACTGTAAAAGCAAAACACAGTTCAGTTACAAGGCTAAGCAACAGGTTTGCAGACTGCGCTGACACTTTGAGGTTAGCAAGCTCGGTAAGTTCCTCGACCCCCAAACACTCCTTGTGCGAACAGAGACAGGCAGGACAAACCTGCCGCAGCAGGAGGCCGTGGCTGGTGCCTGGTGGGACCCAGGGCGCTCTGGATTGCAGGGCCATTAATCTAGCAGGGCCCTTCCAGCCGTGCTGTGTGATGCACAAGTGTCACCGGGGGTTACAAATTGAAGAAAAAACGTGAAGGCTGAACAGATCCCAAATTTCAGCAAGTAGAACAACAAAATAAGGACTCGAAACCCCTTCATCCCCTTCCTTGGAGGCGGCTGCTAAGCCACCAAAGTGTGTTAGTACCTTCTTCCACTGCGAACCCTTCTGTGACCGGGATCACCTTCTCCAGCCAGACATCCTCAGCGGTTATGGCCATCCGCCGGTGAGTGTACACGTGGATCCTGCGAGCACAGAGCAGACACGGAGGCAACGCCTCCTCGATTCTGGCATCTAACCCAAACCTTCTGTGGTTCTGTGATCTCTGCAGGTACAGCGGACCCCATCCCCTCCAGCGCCTGCTAGCGCAGCCTCCTGCGAATCCCAAAGCAACCGCTCGGCCGTGTGCCCCCCCACCTGCCCACCCCCCATCTAAACGGGAACGTATCCGTGCCCGGGCAATGCGCCAGACCGGCACCGCCGGGGCCCGGGCTCTCCCCATCCACCGCCCGTCACCGCAGCGCGGTAAGCGCCGGGGCACGACGCCCCCAACCCACCGCCACACCGGGCCCGCCCCGGCAGAAGCCTTCGGCGTTCCCGAGGCCCGTACGAGGCCGCAGAGCTCTCGGCGCCTCCGCGCACGTTCCTCCCCCCGGGCCCGCCCCGCCGCCCCCCGGGCACGGCCCCGGCACCCACGCGTGCTCCCCGCCGCTCTCCACGAGGCCCAGGAGCCGGCTCTCCGCGCTCTGCCCCGCGGCCAGGACGCCCTGCACCGCCTGCGGCTGCGGTCAAGGAAGGGCGGCGAGAGACGGGCCCGCGGGGCCGCCGGAGCGGGGCGCGGGGGGCCCGGGACCCCGCCCGCCCCCGCGCAGGCCGCGGCCGAAGCAAAGGATACGGCGCGACAGGTCGCCCCCCGCGCCAGGCTCTCCTGGATGGCGACCGACTGGTCCATCCTCCGCGCCGGGCGCGCAGCGGGGGCCGCTCGCCAGCGGGGGCCGCGCTCCCCGGCACCGGGGCCCGGCGGCTCCCCCGGCCCGGCCGCTCGGCGTCGTGCCCGGCCCCCCCGGCCGTTACCGCCCCCCCGCCCCGGCTTCCCCCCCGCCCCGGCTCCCCCACCGCCTCTCGGCCCCCGGCCCGCCCCGAGGCGCCCCGTTAGCCCTTCGCTCCGCCCCGCGCTGCCGCCGGACGCTGCGTGACGCGGCGGGGCCGGGCCGGGGAGGCCGCGGGCACCGGAGCCCCGGAAATACCGGCGCGCCCCGGCCCCGCTTTCGGTGAGGCTGTTCTCACCCAGTCCCACACCCGCTGCTCGGCCCGCGGCTCCTCGCGGGGGCTGCCGGAGCGCGGCCGTTCTGCCGGGGACAGCGGCGGCTCCCGGGGCAGCAGCGCTGCGCCTCAGCCAGCACCCCCGGGCTCCCCCCAGCCGCGTTCAAACACCCCTCCCTGACCAGGGGCCGACGCACGGAGTGTTATGGTCTTGTTCAATCTTTTCTTTAAAGGGACAACAGTGACAAATCATCTAAAACATGAGACACTTCCAGATCAATCCCAGTTTCCTGCCTAAGAATTGGAGATGAAACATAGAGGTACTAATTTTACCTACCACGACAAGAGATATTTCAGTACCAGAGCAGTTTTAAACTAACAAGTAAGAGGGTGCCCAGGAAGGCTGCGCTGTGAGCAAATTACTAACTAGAGCAGACCCTGTGCCTTCAGTCAAGGCAAAATTTTGGTTTTTTTAACCAGGCTTAACACCCTCTTGTTCCTGCTTCTGAGGTCACTCTGCAGTCCCAGCAGCACAGAGGCACACACTACAGCAGCTCTCAGAAACCATAATCAGCTTGCAGGTCTCACAGGCCTAGAGGTGTTGGGCAGGGCAGGGAAGAATACCTCTTTGTAGCTTCCTTAGTGCATAGATTAAGTGCTTTTCCTCTGGATACACTGGGGGAGTCTTGATTACAAGTGTTTAACATTCACTGAAATGTAAGACACCAAAGAGGAGCCAGGACTCACCCGTTGTGGGAAGGTGCAGGATGTAGAGAGGAGCTTAGGGATGGGCGGTGGGATTTGGGATCAGGGTCCTGTGCAGGGCAACTACAGAGCCAAGCATAGCGAACGCCCCAGTGCCGCTGCCCCTGGAGGGCCAGCCAGAGGCGCGGCGGTGGTGGCCCTCTGCTAGTCGTGTAGAAGTGGCGGCCGCGTGCCGCCATGCTGCATGAGCAGCCCCCAGGGGAAAGAAATTCTCCTTGCATGGGCTTCAGGAACAGCTTCAAGCAGCTCAGGCAGCCAGTCAGTAACCTGTACCCGGCCAGCTGGGCCAAAAACGGGAGGAGCCGTCCCCGGGCAGAGCTCCCAAGCGGCCGCCCGCAGCCCCTTCTCGAAGCAGAGGGCACAGGGGCGTTGTGCTGCGGGACAACACGAACAGAGGCGGGGGCCCGTCAGCACCCGCAGCCGCTGCCACCCTGTTTCGCTCAGAGGCCTGGGGTCACCCCGTGGGAGAAGGGGCCACCTGCAACTGGGCACCTTGTTCCTGGGACAGGGACGAAACAGAGGGTATTCGATAGGGGCCTGGGCTGAAGTCAGAGGGAGACAGGGATCCTAAGGAGCGCGGCGGAGCTCCGCTGCAGGAGGGCAGGCTGCGGAGCACCCGGGCTGCTGCCTACCCCCACAGGGAAGCCGAGACCCTGTAACTCAGGAGCAGGACCACCCCACATGCCATGAGCTCCAAGAGCAGGGCCGGAGTCACCTGCCCAGCGCTACTGACGTGGACTTTGCCATCCAGTTTCAGACAGCTGGCTTTCAGGGTAGCTGGGCAGCACTCCTGGTAACAGGCAGCCTTCATCCCACCGGCACAGACTGGCTTGGCAGCCTTGCAGGCTCGGCTACATCCCGCCATGTAATTCAAACCAGTCTTCTTCATCTGGAAGGAGGACAGAGACATTAGCCCGGGGGTCCTGCCAAGCCTTTGCTATACACGTTACAGGGACGCACCCAGGCTCCTGAGCTGTCCTGTTTTTAGCCCCAGGGCCATACCTCACAGAAGTCATGCCCGACAATGCATCTAGCAACCGTCTTCTTGCCTTTGAAACATCCGTCCCCATGACAGGAGAACGCCGCACACACTTTCCCCTACAAGACAGGGACAGAGGAGACACTGTACATTCGTCGGTCCAGAGAGCAGGACTCCCAGGACAAGAAACTTCTCTCCTGAGGGCTCCTCTCTAAATCCCCCTGTTCTTAGTGTTTGGCCAGTGCTGTCTCAGGCGTTTTAGATACAGAGAGATGAAAGACTAACAGCGCCCATCTGAAACTGCAGGGAACGTTAAACACCAGCGTAGCAAACAAGTTTCAAACCTCCTTTTCCTTCCTCTTGACAGGGCTCTGCCCAGATAAGCACCTTCCCCTCCACGTAGGCTCAGGAGAAAGGCTGTGGTGCCCCGCGGTCCCCGTGGCTGCGAGGAGGGCTCGCCATGCAGTTGGCTCAAACTGCTTGGACCGATGTCGGTGCTGGGCTTGGGAAAAGGCCTGTTTGACAGGGCTCGTTATGGACTCTTTCCTTTCAGAGCTCATTAAGGATTTGTTCTCATTCCAGAGGCAGCTTTTGACCCTGTGAAGCACGTGCAGGAGGGGCCTTTTCTCTCCCCCCGCTTGAGTGGGAGCTCAGATGTCCCAGCGGCCGCAGCAGCATCTGCCTGGCTGGTACCTACGTTTCGGGGGGGAGCTCGGGTGGTGGTGGTGGTCGTAGGCGGCGCGGTGGCGGGTGGCAGGTCACCTGCAATACCAAGGACCCTGTGAGGCTGCGCCCAGCGCACAGCCTGCACAGAGCCACAGCCACACACAGGCAGATTCACCAGGGCAGCTCACGCTGTGGCCAGAGCTGCTGGGCCACCCTTTCCCCTCACCCCAGCTCTGACGGAGAGCAAGCCCCAGGGCAGAGGAGACGCTGCAATGCAACCTCAGCCAGCCCTCTGCAATGGGGCTTTGCTGACCCGTCTCCCTCCTGCGTGGCAGGATTAACCTCAGACCCCCAGACTGCCGCCGGGGACCCTGCGGGCAGTTACCGTAGGAGCTGGCATTGAGCTGCAGGCAGAGCGGGGAGTCGCAGCAGTCCAGGGCGCATTGCTGCATGCTCACACTGCTGTTGGTCCTGCACATCTCCGTGCCACACGTGCTGCTACACCTGGCTGTGTAGTTCGTGCTGGAGAAACGATAAAGCTGCAATAGCAGAGCCAAAGGAAAAAATGCTCTGAGTGTGAAGAGATGCCATTACGAAGCAGCGAAAATAACTGACAGACTGCAACAGCGAGGGAGAAGGGAAACAGGAGATTGGCACAGTAACGTGGATTCCCGATATAAAGGAAGGGAAAACAGACTTTCCCTCTCACAGCCCCCCTGCACCTCCGTCTCACCGAGATCCGTACCTCGCAGTAAGTCTCGTTATGGCAGGTCACCGTTGCGTTGGCACGGGCTTCATCCTGGTAGCACCTCTCCCCAGAGCACTGAAAGCTCTGGCAGGTGAGCTGGAGGGAGAACACAGCATGCTGTTACCGTGCAGCAAAGCCTCCTCACACAGCACCGCGGTGCTGTCCCCAACCACGGCCTCGCTGTCTGGAGGAGCTGCCTCTGCGCACCCGCAGTGCTCCCCTTCCACCCCAGGAGATGCTCTCAGAGGACTCCGGGCTTCTGCGAGAGACCAGTCAGGCTGGAGACCCTGTCTGTGGGGCTGTAACAGCCCGGCCAACGGCCCCCTTTCCTCCCCGCTCCTCTCCTTACCGGTCTTTGTTCCGTACTGTTCACAGAGGCGTTGGCGGCCACCGAGGCGTTGGCGGCCACCGAGGCGTTGGCGGCCACCGAGGCGTTGGCGGCCACCGAGGCGTTGGCGGCCACCGAGGCGTTGGCGGCCACCGAGGCGTTGGCGGCCACCGAGGCGTTGGCGGCCGCGTTGTGCTCTGGAAGACACAAAGTTCGCCCTTGGTGAACAAAGTTCACCCTTCGCCCTTGAAGCACCACCCTCGCGCTCAGCAAACCCTGCATCCCCTCCTGAGCCTCTGCACGGTCCAAAGGCACCTGCGGGAAGCATCAGTCACGTGGTGGCTGGGATGGGGGTGGCAGTAAGTGACAGGATGTCCCAAACAAGCTCCATTTGCAGCCAGCAACTGGGCAGCCCAACAAGCAGGCCAGAGACAACAGACTACTGCAGCAGCACTACAGACAGATGTTAAACCAGCTTCTCCCTCCCACTTCCAGCCACACTGCATGTGAGAACAGGCTTTTCTGGAGTCAAAACTTTGAAAAAAGGTTCCTCACTGCAGCTCCATCCTACAGAATACAGCCTGGAGGGGACAGGGACAAAGTCCCTGTTGCACCACACTGCCTTTGCCCCACTCCTCACAGGAGCCCCAGGTTTCTCTTGGGGCGCAGAGCTCACCTGCTGTGGCAAGAGGGTCCTGGACGCAGAGGTGCAGAGCCAAGACGCAGAGCAGCAGGCCTGGAACGGAGCGGGGATGACTGAGACCACCACGTCTGCTGCCTGCTTCACCCACAGCCCAAAGAGCCTCCCCAGCAGCACCGGCAATTCACCCTCGAAACACCAAATCTGGCCTCCACCAGCCTCCCCGGAGCAAGGTGGTGGCCAGCTCCCCTCAGGGAGGTTGCGGGGAACCCCACAGACAACCTGAGGTCAGGGACCTGTGCTGGCCACAGGGGCCAGCCCTGCTGCAGAAAGAACCCCCCACCTCCCAGAGCCCCGAGCGACCAGCAGCCACCCCTCGCCCCCGCAGCCTCTGGCACACGGACGGACGCAGCTCTCTACCCTGCAGCAGAGCCCCCATTACCTTGAACAGGGGACACGAGCCATCGGTGACCTGCCATCTTCATCCACCAGCAGCTTCACCCGGGACCTGGCAGAGGCACGGTCAGAGCCGGGCAGCAGGAGGGGACAGTCCGGCGGTTGCTGCCGCGGTCACAGCAGCTCGTGCTCCCTGAGCCTGCCCGGCACACGGCTTGGGATGAGGTGGCAGAAACAGTACCAGGACAAGTTACATAAGAGAGACTTTTCCTGATGAGATTTTTTTTGAAGAAACCTTTCTCCTAGGAAATTCTACAGCCTGTATTCTGGACACCATAGGACACCAGAGAAATCCAGGTTGTTCAGCATTCCATTTTTGGTCCCTGTAGTGGCAGGACAGGCTTTTCAGGTAGGAACAAGTGCCTGGCAATAACAACACCCACCAGCAGCACCTCTGAAAACTGCTGTCCAGGTCATCTCAACAGGCTCTCAACCCAGAAGTCATCTGACGTATAAATAACCAATTCAGCACCCTTGTCACTGTGCTTGCCTGGACTTCAGGAGCAAGTCAGGCCCTTTCAGCCACAGCTGCAGCAGGAGACAGTGGAACAGGCACAGAGGCGACCTGGGAGCTGCCTACCCCAGACTGAAGCCCCTGGGCCACCAGCGCGGTGCTGGCCAGCACAGCCACACGCCCCAGCAGCACTGGGTGCCCGCTCCCGAGGGGCGGCTGCCCCTCCCCTGCGGCTCAGCCCAGTGCAATCTCCATCTCCAGCTCTTGTGCCAGCAGCTGTGCACCCAGCGCTGGGCACAGCTGCATCGCTGAGCGGGGCCACGGCTCTGCCCAGGGGGTCTTTGTGCCTGGGCTGCGCAGGAGGCCCAGAGCGCCCTTGGGACACCGGCTGCAAGCACCTGCAGGGAGAGAAGGCAGCTGCCGGGGGCCTGCCCAGCTCCTGCCTGCATTGCTGCTGAGCGCCGCGGCCGGCTGCCAGAGGGTGCAGGGAGCTGCCCCCGCAGAGGTGTGGGCAGACCCCCCAGGACAGGTCTGCACTCTGCCTCCAGCACAAGCCCCAGGGCTGCAGCAGGGTGCTGCGTGCGGCTGCGTGCCCCAGGAGCGGCGCTCCGCCACGCAGGCTCAGCCCCAGCCGCTCCCTCCCAAGAGGCTCCAAAACCACCGAGGCTGCTGCAGCCACCTGCCACTGGCGGGGCCCAGGGGCACGGGACGGCACAGCACGGCACGGCTGCTGGCGAGGAGCCCCCCGGGAGCCACGTGCTCCCGTTGGTGTGGTAACCCTGCACCTGAGCTCACAGGCAATACCAGAGCTGCGGGCAGCTGCCAGGAGCACAAAGGCAGGGTAGTTACAGGTGGCACTTGGCACCACGCAGCAGTTTGCTGATGCTGTCGCAAATGAAGATGTGCCCCACCGGCAGCAGCACCCATCATGGGAGGACCCACACCCACCAGCCCTCAGGGCTGCAAGAGACCCTCCATAGCAGTTCTTGCTGTGGATGGACAAAGCAAGTCTGGTGTGAAAAATGCCCATTTCCAGACACGCCTACGCAACAGGCCCTCGGGACCTGGCAAAGAGCAAAACACAGGCCTGTTAGCTGCGGCACACAACTCATGTGGGGCATAAACAGGAGCATTTACAGCTAAAGTAGATTTCCCTAGTGAGAGGTGGAAATGCTCTGGATCATAAAGAGCCATTGCACTGCCAACGCTCAAGTATTTCTGGTTAACTCACAATAAACAGTCACATCCTTCCCACCTGTCCACCTCTGCATGACCTCCCCTCCCGGCCACCCCACACTGCAGCCCCCAGCCCAGGACAGTGGCACGCACATCCCTTTCACGCAGGATTTCCCACCTGCCCGGCCTGGGCACCACAGCCCTCAGGCTGAAGCTTGTGTAGAGACTGCCAAGGCTGTTCAGAGTGAAAGAGAAGACGGTGCAGGCTGGTGTGTCTCTCGCCTTCCCAACCAGGGCAGCCACCACCCCGTCCGGGTTTGGACCTCACTGAGCCGGTGCCGCTCCAGCACAGCCCAGCGCCAGGGCAGGAGAGGAATAACACCCACCAGACACGGCCTCATCCCAAGAACACCTTTCCCCCAGGGCAGGGACAGGAAAGAGCCCACAGCATTGACTCACCCTGTCCACCCGCTCCCCGAAGCCCCAGCGAAAGCCCGCAGCTGCTGCAGGCGGCCGAGTGCCTCCGAGTGCCGACGGCGGCTGCGGTACCCACCGCACAGGCTCAGGCTCGCACCCTGGTGCCAGCAACCAGCCCCACCCTTGCCAACCACTGGCTGCGCAAACCGTCACCCGGGGGAAAGGGTTTGTTACCTGCTGCTCCGCAGCATCTGGAGATGCAAACGGCCCTGCGCAGCGACAACACAGAACGGGGTTTTTCAAGGCCAGAGATGTCACACAAGCCAACTCTACACCGCAGAACCCCACCTGCGGGGCTGGAGGGGGGCACGAGGACTGCCACAGTGCTGGAGAAATGACCACAAACCGCCCACGCAGCTCAACCTCAATCAAGCTCTATTATTAATTCCCTGAAAAAAAATCCCCGTGGCCAAACCTCCACAGGGAGACAGACGTGAGGTGAAAGCAGCAACGCAAGGCAAATAAATTTGTTTTGCAAAGGAGCCCAAAGAAAACCATATTCTTACAGCAAGATACAGTACAGGACTGTTACTCGTTGTCAGCATGCAATGTTCGTGTGTGCTTTACAGAAAGTCAATCCTCATAATAAAAATTTCCATCAGAACTAGAATAAGAGCGAAGTAATTGTTTCTGACAAGTCAAACTGTGTAAAAAGCATTTTAAAAATACCGTAACCAAATCTCTTCCTTCCAGCATAAGAAAGGAGATAAATTTCTTAGCATTTCCTAGATTAAAACCAGTTTATTTTTCAAGTTTTTTTTTTAATATAAAATAACATCACAAGGCTGCGTTTCACAAGGGGCTTACTAGAAAGTGATTCTATAAAGTATCCTTGAAATCTACATTCATGCACATAGAAAATTCAGAAACTGAAGAAGAGTCAGAGCTGCTGACACATCTACTTGCTTTTCAGATGTGAAATCCTTCACCAGGGAAAAGCTACAGCAGCCCTTGACGTTTCAAGTCTTCATAGGTCTTTTTATTCACCACGTTCCCACTGGAATCCTCGTATTCCTCCTAGGATGGAATGAACAGTTTAGAGACACCTGGACAGAGCCTGGTTTGGGTTTACTACAGCATTTGAATTTTAGCTCCAGTACCGCTGCTGAACACGACCACCCTGCCAAGAACCCCTCTGCATGCAGTGGATCCACCAGCAGGCTCCAGGGGAAGAGCTTATCCAGAGCCAGAGTAATTACAAGCTGTAATACAGGCTGGATTTCCCACAGTTGCCCTGAATACTGTTGAAAAATGGTTTGAGGCAGAAGTTTAGGAAAAGGCACTGGTATAAGTGAACACACTGCTCAGAGCAGCTCCTTTGTCTGCTCACAAAATAGACACTGGTACTGTGAGGCAGTGTATTGAGAGATCCCTACACAAAGGGCCGAGTCTCTCTGATCAGAACTACCTTCCAACACAGCACAAGTGCTTTTCGTCCCTCACCACGGCCAGGAGCTGTGCACCAGCACCGCAGGCTCCTGCTTCTCTCCCCAGCACATGCAGGACTCAACTTAGAAATCCTTTTGACGGAGGCAGACAGTTCATGCAAGGTAAATGGGGGGTTCCCATGTACACAGGACTAGAGACATCCAAATGCCTCTCTAACATCTCACCTCTGTGTCGGGCTGCCATCTCTCTGAAGCCTTCTGTTGTTTCAGCTTTGCCCACACTGTAAATACAAAGTCATACAGGGTCTGACGCCATTTCCCTTGAGATACTAGTTTTTAATCTAGTAAGATATACACATGAGGGTTTTTTTTCCTTTTAAAACACTGTCACTTCAGCAGTCCAGGATTGTGTTGAATATCCATTACAAAAGTATCATTCCCCTGGAGGGTTTAATGAAAGGCACAAACATTAAAGCAAACAAGGCTTTAAAGTGATCATTCAGGATGGGACACAAGACACAGAGGTCCAAAAACACTGCTTCAGAGATACAGCTCCAAAGGTAGTAATAGCTTGTTTGGGAAATCAAGGCTTTACCTGTTGGGTTTCTTCTAGGCAAGAATTAATTTACCTCCAGGAACCATAACCTGTTTCTGTTAACTTAAGTAGGGCAGATTCAAGAAACAACCTCTGCATGAGGGAGCCTCCTCAAAACACCAGCACAGATTAGCCACATTAAATTATAATCCCTGTAAATCCTAAGCACTACAGGTTTCCAAAATCTGCCTATAGGCTCTACCATTTCTGAAGGTTTTTCTGGCTTCCCCATTAAGATGTTAACGAACATCAATTAGGAAAGAGTTACATGAGATGATGTAGCCACACTCTTGCCTAAGGAAACGGTGGCCCATTGCACTTGGCTGAGATTCCATACACAAAGCATCACAGACAAAACAGCTGGCGACAAACGAACACTTCGCTGGCAATCCCAGCAAGCATCTACTGCTGCAGGTATCCAACAAAGAAAAAAAAGCCACTCTCCTTTTAAGAGCTGGGAGGGATGGTCCAAGGAAGGATCATCCCACACGTACCATGTTTCTTACCCTCTTTGGGTCTCTGGTCATAGGGTAAGACAAATTTTTGTCAAGAGCTGATATGAGCATTCTCATGCCACACGTTCCCTGTTCTGCCATCACTACTTACACGAGACTGCATCCTCAATCTGTGTGACGTTGGCAAAATGTGCAGTGTTGGGAATGCCCAGGCATCTCATCCCGTGAGCGTGTCGCCACTCCTAGGGAGAGGAGGCAAGAGGTCAGTGTACAAGGGGGAATGCCACTTCATCTGCAATGCCAAAGACTAAAGGTCATGTTAACATCTGGACAGGGTGTAACAAATACTATCAAAATACAAATCTACCAGTCCTAAAAACCTCTATAAAAGTATTTTTTTGCTGTTTTAGACAGACAATACACTGGCAGTCAACAGGCACACTGCACCCATCAGACCTGGATACTGGAATTAAAGTGTTCAAACAAGAAGGGACCATACAGAAATTTGCAGAAGTGATCTTAGCATGCCCTACGTAATTCATAGTTCCGATCACACGGCCCTGCAGCATCAACCCAGACCCACATTTTAGAATCAGAAGTGCCACTCAGGCACTCCAGTGATTTACTACTTATAAAGATTACCTGAACATAGTACTGGTGTTCTCGTAGCAAAACATTACTTACTGCAAAGTGACGCTGAAAAGCTTTGGGACCTCGGTAGGTGTAGTTACCACAAATCTCACAGTTGTAGTTGATGTTTAACCCATGCAATTTATATAACCAGTACGGGATTGGCTGACAAGAGAAGAGAAACAAAGTTTAGGCAAACGCCACGGCAGGCTGAAACAGAACAGTGTGGGGTCAGCGACATCTCCCACTTTTCCAGACCTGACAGTCTCAGTTACCTTGCCATCCCAACCAAGAGGCAGATTTTTAGGATTATAAATGATCTCATTTTCTTCATCTTCACTCTCACTCTCACTGATCTGCTCTTCCTCCTCCTCCTCCCTCTCTTCCCCAGTCCGTGCTTGCTTACGCTGCACATTCTCGTGGGTGAGGTGTCTCTGCTCCTACAGCATGAGACAAGAGAAGAAATTGTTCACGCAACACGAGAGCAACAAAATAAGGACAAACTTGCAGTGTGAAACACATCCTCAATGTACAGAGGGAGGGGAATGAAAGACCAGTACGAAGCAGAGAACTCGCATTTTATTTAGCCCCAAACCTTAAGTTTTTGGTATAACGTTTCCTACTTCCAAGGAACTAAAAACTTGTACTACCATTAGCGCTTCCAAGATGACAAGCTAACAGCAACAGCCACCCTGCTAAAAGCCATCGCCCCAGCCTGAAGCAAGGACTTAAGGCAAGCATCAAGGCAGAAGAAGTAAAACTTTGCAATACCCTGTGACTTGGGCATAAAACAGAAATTATCTACATTGATGTGGTGCCTAGAAGAGAAGGTTAAAAAAAAAAAAAAAAAGACAAGACAGGCTTCCCCAAGGGAACGTGCAACCTCTGTATCTGGGCCTGCTCACAAAAGCCTGCCAAATAATCAGCTAATGGAAATATAATCCATCATCTGACAGAAAAAGCTATCTGCTAACATGCACTTTAAAACATTACGACTCTGGACATGAAAATGACTCTTCTAGGCATGTTGACTATGAAAGTACTGGGTAAAGATGTGGATGACCTTCCAGCCACTATTTGACAGCTCTGCAATAAAAAGCTCGAAGACAAAATAAAATCCTTACCCCAAGAACTTCCACATACTCATAAATCTGAGCTTCCAGAAATGCAAGATCTTTATTTCTTTCAGTGTCTCTGGAAACAGATAGAGAAACTTTATGAAGTCCATTCCAGAACTGAAAACATCATCTGTACACTGGACAACTACAGACACATTTGACTTGTATACAGCAAGAACACAGAAACAAGTACCAACAGCTCATGTAAACTACACTGCACACAAACCATGCAGCTCTGTTACCTTCCCTTTGGTTCAGGACTATTTGGTGCAACATGAAAAGCTTCTAATACTTAAGAATCTCTCTGTCACGACTATACAAGAGTGATGTCTATAGAATACTTCTCATCCAAGTGAAGAGAACACCACCAACCTGAGAACGACCTTTAGGAACTCACCTTTTGCTTCCTTTTGTCTTCGGATTCTTAGCAAACAAGGAAGGATCAAGTGCTTCTAGGGATTTGCCTTTAGTGCTAAAAAGTCTCTGAGCACGCTCTTCCAGAGTCCTGTGGAGAAGCAGGGAGGAGTCGAGTCCAAACCATAGTTTTACATTTCCCAATAACTATTTGAATTCATGCAACAAAGTTCTAAATTTAGCTTGTAAGAGATCATGAGATTTCCTATTATCTTTGTCTTCATTCCTTAAGCCAAATTATTCTATACAAGAGACTTCAGCACAGGACACTTTTCAAAACAGTAGATCGCAGTATCCCCTGAGTGGTTTTCGATGTTTTGTCTTTCAAACATTATTAAAGTAATTCTTGTACAACAGAGACAACAAAACAAGTATCCCATCAAGGAATGCAAGACAGGAAGACCCCAAAAACTGAAAAGGAACTATAAAAAGATTGCATCTTACCCGCCACACTTTAGTCCCAGGGCCAGTAAAGCTGATTTTAATCTGTCCAGTCCCAGGGAGGCCAATTCCTGTTCAATTAAAGTAAATCACAGTAACAGAGAAGCTATTAAACAAATACAATATGGATGTATGTCCATTTTAACTCATTACAAAAGAAAAAAAACCAAAACAAATACCAAACAACAAACAGCATTCAAAAAAAAGGACTGTTGAGGGTGCTCCACTCCTCAGTGAAAAATGAGGAATGTGACAAATTCACCAGATCTTTCAAGTTACATCTCCCTAATGGGAGAAATTAAATCATTGGGATAATCAAAGTTTTATTCAGAGCACAGAGTCAGAGGCAAAAGCACAGTACGTAAAATAATGAAAAGAAACAAAATTACTTAAGCTTCCACCTGCTCAAGATTTATCACTAAGTGGAGAGCACTGAAAACATACCTCCCAAGAGGAAAACGCTGAGAGATCCAGGTGTGCTCCAGCATGAGTGAGTGCACTGCTGGTCTCTTTCTGCCAAGAAAACCCACATGCAAGATCTTTGTGACACCCTACACCACTTCATGTAATATAATATTCTAAGCTCAAGAAAAGCAGTTCATTTCACAGAGAAAAATTCTCTCACTAAACTGAGCAATGGAACAACAGAAAAGATAAGTAATATGCAAACCTTAAAAAAGGTTCTTTTCAAAGCGGTTACGTTGGTTTTCAAATTCAAACTAGTATTAAATTGCATCTTCGTGACACACAGCTACACACCTTGCTATTAGGCTTAACCTCAGTGATGACTTCACACAAACGATTCACAGAAAACCTATCACAGACACAGAAGCATTCACACGGGCTTAACAACTGCTCACCGGCCAGCCAGGGAACGTGCCGTTTTCCCACTTCTTCTCAAACTCAGTCTGAATTTTCCCAAAAAGCTCATTCTGGTCAAGTAATGGTTTCACTCGATCTGTGTAGTCCTGTAGGTACTCCAGAAGCATTTCAAGGTACCTGGCAGAGTAATCATGAACACAGGTAATTCAATATCAGCCTCTAACATATTTCTCTAACCACATCTTTGGAAAGTAATTACCCTCTAGTGCTCCAATCAAGATTACAACAGTTTTCAACACACAATTTCTAGATGCAGCAGTTACAAGGATACAGTAAGGTCCTTCCACAGAGTGGAACGTGGCTTTCCACATTTTTGCTGTGCTGCATGTGTTCTCAGGGCTCAGCAACACGACTGAGTTACTACAGCTCAGTGACCCAATTTATATGAGTCAAGTTTGACCGTTAATTATATTCTTAGCAGCTGTACACTTAAGAAGCAAATTCCTTCTCATCAACTGTCATAAAAGCAGTAGGCAAAAAGACTCACCTCTTATATTCAGCATTTTTTCTCTCCTTGGGAATATCAAAGAGTTGGTCAAATGTGGATAAATAAGTGATATAATCCAATTTCTAAGAACAAAAAAGTTTGAGTCAGACGTTATACACATGCAGCCAAATTAACACCCAGTTTCCAGTTACCAGATCAGAAGAAAAGCACCAGCTCATGCCATTAGTCTGGACAGCAGAGGCCCAGAGTTCTCTGTGCACTAACACATTGCCTTAGGCACCCACCAGTACTTGGCAGCAGAAAACAGAGGCTTTTTCCAAAGCCATCATTACATTAACAGTTGAGAGATACCAACTGAAAGGAACAAAGAGTCAAGTCCTGAAGCAGCATTCAGAATTCAGATGCTCTCTATGTGCCACACAGTGACTTTGAAGTAGCTGTTTGGAAATAAACTTATTTATGTAAGGAAAAAAACCCAACAAGTAACCACGAACCAACCAAAGAAAAACCCCTCGGCCTTAAGCACTGAAGTTGCCCAGACAGATACAGCCACTTACCTCTGATGATTTTAGATTAATGTACTTGAGATAACAATCATGCAGATCTAAGTATCGCCCATATCCTTCCTCATCTGTGAACTCCACCAGATCTGTAGGAAAGATCATGAAGAGCTTCATTATGAGCTTAATCTTCCCCACTTATTACACATATCCTTTAGAATTTGAAAAGGATTAACTGTGGACTAATTTATGCTTAAGGAAGATGTTTACAATGCCAGTGGGATACTCGTTGATCAGACACCTGACCGCTTCGCTGTGTAAGCACGCTAGAACATTCCTCAAGAGGAGCACCACTACTGTGGAATATTCCAGCGGGCTGCAGTTCAGAAGAATTTAAGGGACAAAACAACAATTTTCAGAAGTCACTTAGTAAAAGGGAGGTGGAACTCTGAAACATGAAAAATACATCAAACCACTCACTAAATAATGCCTCTCAAGCAAGCACCGTATTCTCACTTAAACTGGCCTCCGAGAAAAACCACAAACTTACTCTGAGCTTCTTCGCTTGGGTTGTCTCTGGCCTTCAACAGTTCCTCAAACTCCACTGACATCGGAACACAGATCTTCAAGAACAGACAGAAGTTACAGAAAAAATTATTACTTCAGCTAACGCCCCAGAATAATTAATATAAAATCACAACAGGCTGCAAACAAAACTGCTAATTGAAAAGGCATCCAAAGCATTTCTTCACTATTATTTTTGCATGAAGGAAAAAAGTCTTGACTTTAGCCAGCATGAGACAGGCCAGACCAAACACCAGCTCATCAGCAGAACATTCCTGAGCTATCACACAGCAAGCGGAGGACACGGTCAGCATCTCACATCTTCTCCCATTCACACCGCTCCCACAGGAGCTCACACACTGCCTCTGAAGCGCTACCTAACCTTGCACATCTTCTTTTCTCAGGTGACATTTCAGTGTACTTAATACTTGTATATTAAGACAATTAAACTGGAAGAAAAAGAAGTGCTTATGTAGGGATGAGGTCCAACAGACCACAAATCACCTGTTCTTATGAAGTAGATAACTACTCACCTCATTTGGGTGCTTCCGGTGAAATTCCTTAATTTGTTTCAGTCTGTTGTAGAATTCTGCAAATTCATTTGGCCCTGAAATGGCACTGAGTTCTTCCTTCCGTAAGCTGCGAGTTCATGAAAAAGGACAGGTCACAAGTGAAAAGGAAAACATGCCAACACTGATACAACCTTTTCCCAGGTCTAGTGCTGCATTTTGATCACACAAAGCTCCAGTAAGACTGCCTGCAAACCTCAGAACATCACATCAGGTCTCACAGCCCACCAGGCTTACGGTTTGAGGCTCCACATCACATCTCCCACCGAACACACTGTAGTCTCCAATTACAAAGCTTCAAGGCAACTCACAGCCTCCCCCCATGACTTACACCAAGGAAATAACAAAATGCATATACCCAGTGTGTATGCACCCAATGTGCAACCTGGGTCCTGCTCCAGCAGGTTTAGTTTCCAAAGCTCGATTCCTGGTCTCAGGCACCAGCATTACTCCTCACACGTTTACAATCGACTTAAAAAAGCCGCCAGGTTCTTTCTCTGCAAAGCACATCCAGCAGACGCTCAGGTGCACACGCACCAGACAAGGGGTTTGTACAAGCACTCACCCGTCCTTGTCGTCATACAGGTCTCTCAGGTTGCCGCTCACTTCCATGTACCTCTAAAAAGCAAAAGAAAGCCCCAAACCCCACAAAGCGCGTCACCAGGGACAAGACCTGTTCCCTCCCGGGCGCCCGGCAGCACCAGGCAGAGGCCTGGGCCACCCCGCGCTGCTCCGGGGCCGCCGGAGGAGCCCAGCCCGGGTCCGCCGCCCGCCCGCCCGCCGTCCCCGCGCACTCACGTCCTGCATGGCCCGTGTCCGGTGGTCCGAGTTGATCTGGTCGCGGAGCTGCAGGGCGAGGCGCAGGGTTAGCGCGGGCCCCCGCCGCGGCCGCCCCCTCCCCGCGGCCGCCCCCCTCCCCGCGGCCGCTCCCTTCCCCGCGGCCCCGGGCGCACCGTTGACTTCTTGGTGAGCATCTCCTTCACCATCACGTCCATGAGCCGCTCCCGCTCCTCATGGTACCGCCGCTGCTGCTCCAGGATCGTCTCCATCTTCCCTCGCCCGCCCGGAAGCCGCCACCCCGCTTCCGGTCCCGCCTGCGCCCGCAGGAAGGGTCCGGCCAGGCCCGTGTCCCGCGGGAAGGGTCCGGCCCCGCCCGCGCCCGGCGCGGAGGTTCCGGCCCCGCGGCGGCAGCCCCGGTGCCCGGTGCCGGGGGGCGAGGGGCCAGGCCCGGTGCCGGGCTGCCAGGGCCGGCCCACAGCTCACGGACCGCCGCGGTGCGGCCTCGGCAGGAGGCGGCTGCGGCCCGGGGCCGCTCAGGCCGGCGGGTCCCGTCCCCCGGCGGGCCCGGGCCGGCTCCTCTCCTTCTTCCGCGCACCCTCACGGCGAGCCCCGGGCGTCCCCGCCCGGCCCGGGCCCGGCTGGCTGCCATGGCAGGGCTGCGCTGCCGGCTCGGCCCCGGCTGGGCGCGGGGTCCCCGCCCGCACGGCGGCCGCTGAGCGAAGCCCCCCGGGGCAGGAGGCCGGGGGCGTCCGCTGCCGGCGACAGACCGGCCCGGTGGGGGGAGGCAGGGCTCGGGCCGAAGCCCACACCGGAGGGGCCTGAGGAGCCGGGGCCCCCTCGGAGCAGGCCCCCGGCATTTCTGCGGCCTCGGCTCCCCCGTGCCTCGGCTGCCAGCGGCCGTGCAGCCGTTCTGTTGCCAGGGAGAGGCAGATCGTTGCGCAAGTGCCAGAAAAGCAACACCAAACCCGAAGGTGCCGACAGCGTGACCTGGACAGAATCTGGGCACTGGAGCCCGCAGAGGGGTTTGCAAAGCTCCCGGCACCCCTTTTTTCCACCATTTCTACCGGTGGTGTCGTTAACAGGCTCGCTGTCCTGCTCGGGCGCAGGCCTGGCAGCACACCGTGTGCCCCTCGCTGCTGAGGCCACAGGGACGTGCTGGCCAGGACCCCGGAGCCCCATCCGGGGGGTGTCTGCGGGCCGTGCCTCCGCTCCACCGGGCTCCACTGGGACGGCGGCGGGGGAGTGGGTGCCTCGCCCAGAGCCCGTGTGTGCCAGCCCAGGAGCAGGGGGCTGGCGGCAGACATGGCAGCAGCGGCCCTCCTCGCCCCAGCCCAGGGCCCGGAGCTGCCCTGTCTGCAGGAGGGGACACGGGTCTGACAGTCGAGAGCGAAAAGGGGCTGGAGAGCAGAGCCCCGTGGCCGGCAGCAGGGCTGGATCCCCGCGCACGGGGCTGGCTGCACACACGAGGCCTCTGCAAACGGCTTTCAGTGGAAGAAAGGGTTGGCACCGTGGAAACTGCTTACGCTTCTTAGTCCAGAGTGAAGGAAAGTGGCATGTTGTATGGGGCCATTATCTTAAATTATACTCAAATAGTTAGCAGTCACCAAGCAAATGCTGTTTTATGTGGAGCAGGGGGGCTCCGTGCTGCCCAGGCTGCGCAGAGAACTGGGGTGGGTGTGCGGCAGTCGCTGCTGGGAGAGGAAGGAAAGCCTTGTGGCCGGGAGAGCTGCGCTGCTGCACAGCCCTGCCTGCCGGCCGGGAGTCCTGCCTCTCCCTCCACGGCAGCAGCTGGACCCCGGCACGGCCACCCAGCCCAGCCCTGCTGCGTGCTGCAGGCAGGAGCCCTCCCCGTGGCTGCCTTCCAAGCCCCCCCAGGCCTGCCCGCAGCTCTCCCCAGCGCTGACCATATTTGGTGGCACAGACTGCCCCGAGATGCTGGCGCTGGATTTGGGATCAGGGCTGACCCCAGCCTTGGAGGCACAATGACCTTTCTCAAGGAGCAGCAGCAAAGGGGAGAAGGCAAAGTTAAAAGCGGGAGACACGTGTGAAACCGTTCCCATCTCTGCAGGCAGCAGCCTCGGGGCAATCTTGAGGGGTGGGAAGGGGCTGGGCTGGTGTCAGAAGGTGGGAGAGGAGGGAATGGAGGAGGTGAGATGCCAGCAGCTGGCAGGATTCACAGGCTCCAGCAGCATTACATGGTCATGAATCAGAGTCCGAACTGGAACAGACCTGAGAGCAATAAACATGTAGGATCTGGTACGCAGCCCTCGCTGACTCTCATGGGTCAGAGCTGTTGCCCTCGGTACCTGGGAAGTGCAGACTTTTGTTGCCTCACAGGCTTTCAACATGACTGTGCTTGAGTGACACGGTCCTGGGGGGAGTCCTCCCACAGAAACTGGGGCTGCAACCTTCCACTTTCACTTGGATTTTAATTGCCTTCGTCAGATCCACCCTAAATGCCAAGGAGAGATCGTGCCAGTGCTTTGCCCCCACTTTGCCAAATGCAAAGCTATAATTAAATTTTAACTCGCAAATAAATTATTCATATTTTTTTACCATGCACGATAAATTACTTTAAGCCAAAAGCAACACAAAAAAGTTGGGCTTAATTACGGCAGACAAACATGATCCTGCCCTGGGAACAGCCAATTCACTGAGGAGAGAGTGATGCTGAAGGTAAGAATATTGTCTTTAATTACTCTCTTGCACTACAGGCTGCCCCAAAGTACGTCATTTCTTCCTCATGAATGCCTCTCTAAAAATAAAAACAGAGATAAGATTCTGAACTTCGTGTTCTTCCATTTCCCTTTGCATGAAACGTCATCCCTGGAAAGGGAAGGAGCTGAACTCTAGCGACGTCCCATCCAGCCACATGGACCCTTTATTTCGGGCTGCTGGCAGTAGGAGGGTTGAGGTGGGACAAGACCAGCCCCCGCAGGGCCTCCCTCCTCCTCATCCCTCGAAGGGCAGCGCACCTGGGAGGAGGTTTGCTGCAGCGGGGACAGCTGCTCTGGGAGGTGCCGTAGCAGCGCAGCCCCTCGGTGCCACGTGCCGCAGCCGTTGTGCCCGTGGCTGCGGGACAGACCAGGGAGGGACACGGCACGCATTGCTGCCGCGCAGACCGTACCCGACACAGCAGCGGCTCAGCTCTCCTCCGGGGAAACTCTGGCTGGAAAGAGAACAAACCCCTGGGAAGTGAAACCGCTGACCGCGGCGAGCCCGGGCCAGGAGCAGCTGTGTCCAGCTCCAGGGGAGGAAGCCCACGGCCGGCACGTGCCCAGCACGGGCACCGCTGCAGGGCCAGCACCGAGCAGCCGTCGTCACCGTGGAGCTGAGCTGCTTCTGGTGCCCTGGGCTGTTACACAGGGCTGCTTCCAGGCACCGAGGAGCATCGTGTCCCCATCCCCATCCCTGCCCAAGCCCCGCGGCTGCACCAGCCAGCCCGTGGCAGAGCCGTGCTCTGGCCCTGGCACTCGCCGTGGCCTGGAGCGAGCAGCTCTTCTGGGACACCCCCTGGGGCCAGGGGAGGCAGCGGCTCAGACCCAGCTCTGCCCGTCAGGGCTGCAAAGGCCATTCCTGGTCCGTGCTGAGCTCCGGCCGGGCTGAGGCACGGGCAGCGCAGGGAAGCACAGCTCGGGCATCTTTGGTCAATGCTGGGTGCTCTCCCCCCGCCCCCAGTGCCACCCTGGGCTCCCAGCGAGTTTCCCTGCTCCCACCTCACCCCACACAGCAGCCCCGGCCCTGCCCTCCCCCCTGCACCATTCGCCTGCGCTTCATAACATTTTCATGACTGTTTTAGACCCGCACTGCAGGAGTCTCGGGGGACGTTTGTGCATGACATCACCCTCCCCCTCCCGTAAATCAGGCACTGGGCCGCGCGTAGCCATGACCCATTCATGACAGGGATAAAATCCAGATGTTCCAGTGCTATGTGCAGCTGGGTCATTTCCTTTTTTGGCTAAAAACGTGAGGCTCTTGAGGCTGACTGAAAGAGGAGCCCGGGGGCCCTTTGTACAGAAACCTTCTGTGGTTAATCCCTGGAAACAGCGCTGCAGAAACAAGGGTTTGTGGTGCTCCAGCTGGAGGACGGGCTCTGCTGGAAACCCCCCGGGCTGGAGCTGCTCACTCACCCTTCGAGGCCAAGCAGCCCCAAAACCAGGGCAGCAACAAAAATCTTACTTTAAAAACCCCGTTAACTGCCAGAGCAGGAGTCTCTGAAGGAGCCAGGAACGTGCACGCACAGAGCCCGTGCTGTGGTCCCACACGGGCCCCCGGGGCTGCGCCTGTCGTGCCGCCGGAGCCGAGCCACCGTGCAGGGGAAGGGAGCGGGGTGCTGGGGCCGGGGCAGGCAAGCCCAGAGGAAGTCGTGGCAGCTGTTAGTAAATGTAAAGGAATCTGTGGAAAATAGTTTCAGATGTTAGGGGAATAAATGGCTCCCCAGCTGATAACAGTGAGTAATGAGCATGCACAGCTTCGGGGAAGGCTGCCAGAAGGGGACCACCATTACCCCAACTGGAGACTGCAGCAGCTTCCCCACCAACCCCCCTCCTGAGAGCCTGCGTGTGCGGACTGGGCAGTGGGTATCGCAGGGGAAGGAAGCTTGTCTGCACAGCGGGGTATGATTCGGTATCGCAGCGACCCAGAACAGCTCCCGCGGCTGTGCAGCATCCCGGCTGCTGCCGAGCCCGAGCCGGCAGCCAGCCCGAGGCATCGCGCCCGTGCGGCATCGGCACCGGCTCAGTCCTGCTCGGGCCCGTCCTGCAGAACAGCCTGCCCGGACAGGCAGCAGGCACGGACAGACAGGCGGCCTCGGCACCAGGAACCCACAGCAGCCCCACAGCAGGGCGAGGGAGCTGCCGTTCCTCTGCCATAACCCAGGGGACGGGCACAGCTGGCGCTGGGCACGTGGTTTGGGGAGGGGAGGCACGAGCACTGCGGGGACCAGCCGTCCCCAGTACGGGGTTAGGGGCAAGGACAAGGCTGAGCACTGAGCCCAGCACTGATTCAGACAGCGCTCTGCCCTGTGCCCGCTGTTCGAGAAACACACGAGAGCAAGCGTCACCGAAACGGTTTATTATATAAAGCCATAGGAAATACACAGGAGGGTGAGGTTTAGGACACTTCCCTCTAGAGACTGCTCCAAGCTCCTCAGAATGGCAAACACACAAACTCTGATTTGCCTGCATCAAAGCTTTCAAACAAGGGTTCAACAAGGATCTGCATACAGAGGTAATAACACTTCAACATGCATAACATTTTCTGTTCCTAAGTGAAGCCTGGGGCGGGGGGGGGCCGGGCTAGCCCCTTCATCCTGCAGCTGGTTACAAAATGACAGATATTCATGACAAAAAGAGTACAAAAGGGAAAAAAAAACACAAGAAGACGCTTTCAGAAAAGCACGTGGCTGTCTAAGCAGGAAAGCAGGGTCAGCATAAGTGCCCCAGCAAGACAGAAGCAGAAGGGAGGTGAAGACAAGGCAGGCATGAGCATCCCACTGCAGAGGGGCCTTAGGGGGGCCCAGGGCCAGCTCAGCCATCGGGCAAGGACAGCTCAAGCCCCTGTGCGAGTCTGGGGTGGCTCAGGATGCCCTACTTTGCACAGTTAAGGCCAACACAGGGACTTGGGAGGTGCAAAGCCCCTCCTCAGGGCAGCCCAGGTGCCAGCTTTGCTTTGCTTCTCCTCTGGGACACAGCGAGGGATGTGTGTGGCTGTGGGAGTGACCGTGCTCTGCCCGCCGGGGCTGGGGGGACACTCAGCCCCCCTGGAGCAGGTTGTGGACACCCTGACTGCCCCCTCGTCTGACCTCGGCGCTAGAGCCCTGCACTCCCGCAGACCCTCTCCTCCAGTGCTCCCAGCAGCTGCCGAGCGCAGCCACAGCCTGTGGGCAACGCTCCCCTCCCCGAATCAACGGAGGGTTTCGGTGTTACCTGTGCGGCTGGCAGCTGGGCTCAGCAAGGCAGTCCCTGTCCCATGGTTCCCGGTGAGAGGGATGGAGCAGGAATCCAGGCCTCGGTGCTCTCAGCCTTCAGCACGCCCTTCTCCGGGGCTCAGCCAAGCGCATCTCAGGGGGGACCACCAGTGGGCCAACACCCCCCAGCTCCAGCTCCAACACCGCAGAGGCAGCCGTGGGAGACCACAGCACAGATGGACGGGAACGGGGCAGGGAGGTGGTGGGGCAGAACGCCCCGTACCTGCGAGGGATTTGAGCTCCTCATCCACATCTGAGCGAGAGCATCTCCACGGAAATGTGCAGAGCAAAGGGTCTGGCCTGCAAACGGTGAGGTGGCTACAGAAATCCAGAGGTGGATCCCATCTGGCAGGACAGATGCTCTTCTCCTGTTCGCACTCCAGCCTGGTGTCCCCAAAGCTCCTGAATGGGGCAGAGCACGCCCTTCGTGCCCGGCCGCACACATGGGAAGGCTGTGCTGCAAAGCCATCCGCTCTGCAGGCCAGCACGGCCAAGCCACACGGACCAGGAGCAGCTGCCTTGTATCACACAGAGCAAGGGAAGCACATGGGGAAAAAGAGAAAAGTCAGCACAGTGCCAGGGGGAGCAAACACATGCTTCCAGCGTGCAGATCGAGCAGCCCAACGCTGAAGCTGGCGCTGCTGCCGTTTGCTCAGCTGGGGCCCTGGGCTCAGCTCGTGCCTGGTCAGACAGGAAGCAAAAGGAAAGAGTAAATAATGGGGGGTCTTGAAGCTCCTTTTTCAACTTTATTTAGCTTTGACTCTGCACAGAGCCATAGCATAGCGTACTCTAGCCTTCAGAGACGAGCACAGGAACCCCCTGAACACACCGCGGTTCGGGGTCAGCCCCCATCTCCTGTGCCTTGTGCCCTGCCCCTGAAATGACGTTGGGGTATCTGGCACAAAGACCCTGAAGAATAGAGAAAGCCCCTGCCCCACGGTGCCCTCGGAGGCTCATAGGTCACTGCTGCAGTCGCGGCAGAGGATCTCATCGTTGTCAGGGATGAAGCCTTTCCCGACCAGCGAGGTGTTGCAGCGGGCACAGTTAAAGCAATTATGGTGCCAGTGACGGTCCTCAAAGGAGACGTATTTACCACCGCCAAAGCCTATGGGAGGGACAGAGCGCAGTGTTAGAACCCCTGGGGACACAGGGATGAGTTTCCCGCACAGACCAAGGCTTGGCCTGTTCCTCTCCGAGCCAGGTCTTCACACGCAACGCAGTGCTGCGCTGCGGCACCCAAACACCCCCAGTATCGAATACACCTGAAATACCAATCTCCACACTTGGGGGAAGGGGACTGAAGGGATTTCACACTAGGTTTGGCAGGACTGAGATCCTCGGACCAGAATCACCATTTTCTCCCCAGAGAGGAGCAGGGAGCAGAGCTGCACTGTCACAGCGAAGGAGGGGGCTATCGGGAGCTCCCGGCAGCACTGCCTGGAGCAGCTCCTCCCAAGGACAGTGCTAGTGAAAGCCTGGGAAGAGCCCTCCTGCCACCAGCCCAGGCCCGGGCTCCTGCAGAGGCTCCACAGGCAGCTTCCTTCCTCTGCCGGTAGCGGTGGCACTTGTGGGCTGTGACCCCCTTCTCCCTGGGACTGCGACAAAGTGATAAGGACCAGATGGGAAGCAGGGTGCCCAGGAGCTGCCCTGTCCTCAGCCAGAGTCATCCTCTGAGTCACCAGCTGATTCATGGCTTTGCCTGCCTTCCCAGCAGCAAGAGACATGAGTTGCAAAGGGAAAGGTCAAGTGGGGGTGGACAGGAAGGAGGCCAGACCCTCTCAGGGATTTCTGCAGAAGAGGACCCCCTGCTTCCCCTGTCTTAGGCAGGTATGACAGGTCCAGACTCCCCTGCAGCAGTTGCTGCTCCAGCTACGGCTGGAAGCCTCTGGCTTTCCCTGTCTGTGAGCAATCTTCCCAAAGGACGTGGCAACCAGACTCAAACAACACAAGCTGGAGACACGAGATCACGCTGTGAGGGGTCATTTTGGGAGCCTTTACCCCGGGCAGAGGAAATTTCTCCCAAGGAGCACAGTTCACTGTTTTGAAAGATGCAGATGAAGGGACACAAGGAGCCCTAGGACCACTGCAACAGAGAGATCCTCTCTCATGGGGTTCCTCAGAAAGCAGCTGCAGTTTCTTTGGGGGACGTGCCTCAGGGCACCTTGCACTCCCCAGCATTTGTCCCTGGGAGGCTTGAAGTGCCTGGAGACACTTGAGCAAGGCTGCATGGTGGAGACATGTATGAGCATCATATGGGCCTGGGTCATGCGTGCACTCAAGAGGGCAGCTTCACCCAAAGAAGTCACCGTGTGGCTGAAAGCGGGGCAGGTAGGTCATGCCCTGCTCTGCAGAAGTGCCCCGTAACCAGGGCCGTTCCGCTCACCTGTGATGGGCTTTGTGCAGGCGCTGCACTTCTTGGCATAGAGGTTCCCAAAGCACTTGATGCAGTAGGGGTTGTCATCCTGGGAGGTGAACTGCTGGCCAGCCAGGGGTGTCTTACAGCCTGTGCAGACGAAACACTCCTTGTGCCACGGCTCATCCCGGTAAGTCACTCCTCCCTTGGTCAGGGTCTGCGGGAAGAGAGCGCACACTGGTGACACACGGGCAGGGGGCAATGGGCCTCAGCCCATGACCAGCGGCTCGCCGGGTGCTGGCGCCTGAACCCTTCTCTGGTGGGTCTCAGACAGGAGTGGGGAGCATGTCCCTGGATCAGAGAAGTCGTGAACTTTGGGCTGGCAGGCCAGACGTACCTTTTTGCAACGAGTGCAGCGAGGAGCGAACTTGCTCTCGTAACAGGGGACACAGTAATAATCCTTCTTGTCTGGGATGAAGGATCGCGACCCAATGGGCTGCTGGCAGCTGCTGCATATGAAGCAATGCTCGTGCCAGGTTTGTCCGTTGTACTCCAGCTTACGGGATCCTGCAGAGAGAGCCACTCGCAGTGACAGCACACGCACACACAGGGCACGTGGGCGGCTGTGCAAGATAAACTGCGATCCTGCACACCCGGCTCTGTGCCTGCCCTCCCCATGGCAGCGCAGGACCCAGGCACTGGAGAGGAGAGGCCCCAGGCCCACCCCACAGCTGCAGGAACATGCCCCCAGCACCAGCACGCAGGCTGCGGCAGAGACGCCTGTTGTAACCTACATCTGAAGATGGTGCCAGAATGGCCAAGAAAAGACACTCCCTTGCCTCAGGCCATCTCCAGAGACACTCACACACCTTCAGTCATTCCTTCTCTTCTCATCAGCACACACCAGAAAATGCCCAGGAAACCCTTTGTCATCTCCTCCCCAGCTCCCTTCCCCACAAAAAAGGGGAACAGACAGACAGGGCTGCTGTGGTGATCGCAGCTCGGGATCCTGCTGTCTTGTCAGACAAGCAAAGAGCCCAGCCCACTCTGTGCGGTGACAGTGGGGCAGGAGAGCAGAAATTCTCTTCCTTGCTGCCCTAGTGCTGGGCCCTGCAGCCCTGGCCAGTGCCGCTGGGACCAGGAACAAACTGCAGTGCTCGAGTCTGCCCGCTCCTACCTGGCATGACCGTCTTCTCACAGGCAATGCATTTGGAGGAGAACTCGCTGCAGTAGCAGTCGTTGCACAGCAGCTCCTCGCCTTGGCAGGTGAACGGCTCGTCGGCCAGAGAACGGTCGCAGCGGAAGCAACGAAAGCAGTGCTCGTGGTAATGGCGATCCTCGTAGTACAGCTCCTGGGGAGGACGGCCGAGATGAGGAGGGCACCGATCGCCCCAGGGAACCACCCTGCCCGGCCACGGGGTCCCGTACTCACTCTGCAGTCATGGCCGATCAGCTCCTTGCACTCATCACAGGTGTTGGCAAAGTGGGCATCGTAGCAGGGGATGCAGTACGGGCCATTGTCCATCTGGATGTACTTGCGCCCATACAAGGACTCCTTGCAGTTGTCGCAGTCAAAGCACTCTGTCATGGTGCCAGTCTGAGGGCCTCCTTCACCTGCTAGAGATCAGCGGAGACGCGGGGTCAGTATCAGCTTACGCTGCTGAGCCGTCCCTGCGCAGCCCTGCCACCCCGGAGGGCAGGGACCGCCAGGCCCTGCGCTGAGCCAGCGAACAGGACACGGACCTGAGCTGCTGCACCCGCTCTGTGGCTGTACACACTTCCAAAAAAGCCTGCACACGTTCAGGCCCTGGGATGAATCCTGCTTCAGGCTTATGCTCCAGTTCAACAGCTGGAGCACGCAGGCACCGCTCAGAGAAACCTAGACACGTAAGCATGCAGTTGAGCTTCTCACCGTCTGCCTCCTTGCTGAGAAGCAAAGTGTACACCATGACCAAAAGAGATTTTTTTTTTTTTTTTGCATGAAAAGTTTTGATTTGGAACCAAAAACAGGACCATGCACACACTGTGTGGGCGCACATCTACTGTCACGTCGGAGAGCCAGCCACCTTGAGGGAGACCTGCCTACCAAGCAGCCCTTCAGAGACCCACGCTCTGCCACCAGCACGGCCCTGGATCAATGGCAAGATTCCTCCTGACAGCCTGCGAGCTGATGCTCTGCCTGACGGGGCTGTCAGCGTTTCAAGTTTTGGAACTTCTCCAGAACTTTAAAGCAGCTGCTCCACAGGGAAGCAGAAATCAGGCACCTCACGCTGTGCCCGGCTAGGAAGCCACATCCCATCAAACTGTTTTGCACATGTTGCTCCAACTATAAACACTCTTCAGGGAGAAAGCGATGGGGAGGGGGGGTGTTCTACAAGCAATAGAGGTGTTGGGGTTTTGCACGCAGGAGATCAGACATCTTTCGTCGCCCCTTGTCTCCCTCTCAGACAAGAGGTTTGTGGAACCATTTTGCTTTGTTTGGAGCACTAAATCCAGAACAAGAGTATCCTCTTCCTGTTTGCTTTAACCTGGTTATTCCTAAATATGGAGTTTTCCACTTGCAAAGTCACACCCTTCTTTAATACAGGTTGCTATCAAGTGCAGACAAGCCCATGGAATTACATCTGAGCAGTCAGCTGCAGAGCGCCGCACGCTGCAGTTTTCTTCATGAACCCACCCACATCAGAAAGAGCTGTTATATGGCTCGATCTACAGTTTAGCCTTTAATGGGGCAGGGAGCTCACCGCCAGCCCCTGGGCCTCCCCTAAGCTGGGAGGCAGCCTGCAGGGCAGGAGCCGACCCAGACAGCTCTGACTCACAGCAGCGAGCTCCCCAGGGCTATTCTTGGTCAAGCCCCACAGCTCCCAGCTGTTGTCAAGCCTGGTATGTGCCGATAGGGCTGCTGGTGAATAAATCTAGTGTTCCCACATGGCTACGTGACCAACAGAGGGGGAACAAAGTCTCTTTTCAGACACCCTCTTCACCCAGCTGCTGCCCCGGCCCGTCGGCTGCTCCGCTGACCGCTCTGTGCCCTCCAGCACGACAGGCTGCTGCGCGTGGCAGTGGGAGCAGCTCCATGGCGTGCCCCTGCGAGCAGCGTGGGCTTGGGGCCACCGCTCCACCGAGCCCGTCCTCCAGAGCCTCAAACCCAGCCCCAGACTTGCTGCTCGTGGAACAAGGCAGCCCGGCCAGTCTGTTACTGGAGATAGGGCAGGCGCACAGGATGGTGTGCACGGGGGAGCCGGACGGGTGCCAGGGTGCTGAACTGGAGGCGCTCCCCCAGCTGTGCCCCCAGCCTGGCCTGGCGCCCCAGCACCCCTCCCTCTGGGGCACCCCATGAGGTGCTCACCCGGCCAGGCAGCAGCTCCCGTGCCCCCCCGCGACCCGCACGGCTCCTGGCCGCATCTCACCTGCCGCCTCCTCTGCCGCCCCACTTGCCTTCACGCCCTGAAGCCACCCGGGACCTTTCTCTCTGGCGAAGAACGAAAACCAAACTAATAACCCTCCTCCTCCCAGCCCTGTTGAAGGGAACTTTCCAAGGTGTGTCTGTAATAAAAGGGCCTCTAATGAGCACTCCTACCCCGGGAGCCGCAGCACTGCTGGAGCGGGGAGCTGCCATGTTTGCTCAATGGGCTGTGCTTTATCTCTGCGGTCCTGCAGTACGGGGTCAGAGGACATCAGAAAATGTGAGGGAAGGAAAAACAGCTTGGATGGGGAAGCCTTGGGTTCTACCAGTGACACGGACTCAGCCTCCTGAGCACAGTGACAGGAGAGGAACATTTCAATCCCAAACGCTATTTGTCATCCAGGCTCCTGGCAGTGCCAGTCCTCCTCTCCTCCACGACTGAGGGCAGCTGGCACTCCCGAGCCCACTGGGAGCCCCAGCCAACCAAAGCCCTGGGCCAGCACTTGCCGGCACCACAGGCAGCACTGGCGGGTGCCCCGCGGTGCCGCTTTCACTGTGGGGTGCACAACACAGAGCGACCGCAGCAGGGGAAGTGAAAAACATATAAACCCTCTGAGAATTATATTCCAAGGAAGACCCTAAAGCAGTGTGCCACGCTTGCCTCCACTGTGAGCAGCTTCTCCCCAAAGTCTGGCTCTGTCTGTTGCACGCTGCGAGCCAAGCTCCCGCTCTCGGGCTGGCAGACACACGGACTGCCAGCAGAGCAAGCCCCGGGAGCATCACGTGGCCCAGACTGCCCTGAGAGCACACAGGATCAGACTCCGTGTTGCCTTTTCCACAGAATAAAGGACAGGCCCAGGAAGTTTACTCAGGGTTATTTGTATTAGATAAGCTGTTTGCTCTCTTTGTTCTGGTCTCACATGCAATGCTGGGCAGGGGTGTCAAAGCCCTATGCAACGCTAAAGCAAACTCCACATCTTCACCCCTGAGGACATGGCACTGCCAGAGACGGGGTTCATCGAGAAGACGAAGGTGAGACGAAATAGAGTAGAAGAAATAGTACAAAAGCCCACAATTCTTACTGTGATTGTAATGAGGAACCTGGAAATCGGCTCCATTCATGAAGAAAAGAGGTGGAGTTTTGAAATGCATTTTAAAAAAAACCTTTAATTGAGGCTCAGATTTAGAAGGCACAATATAGGCAGCCACTAAGCGTGCTAATTAGCACATGCTCATACTTTGCAATCTGCAACACCCTGTAAACGTCAGCTGAGTGCTAGGCTGATGTAAGTAACGCCTTCAAATACTAACCAAGGTGTTGCCCTAAAACGATGGGATTCCAGTTGCAAAGAGAGTGTTTGCTTGCTCATCACCAGATGGCTGCGGTCCCTGTGGGACAAGGTCTACTGAAGCAGGTCCCTCGTACGTGGGGACAGTGGAGCTGGATGTGGGGTATTCTCTCAGCTGTCTCCCTGGCTGTCTGAGGGCAAAAATAAACAGCAGATATATGCCTGCCAGCTGCCTACCCTTCCCCTTCGACAGATATAGTTGTGTTCATGGAGGAGAGGAAGTTCAGTTCCTCTCCTGTGCCCATGAACAAACAGCTTTGGGAACAAGAGCTCCTCTCACAAACAACATTAAAGTGCTCCAGGATGAAAATCTGATCGGTCTGGAACAGAGCTCAGAATAGCTTCACGTATGAGAAAGGTCAGCAATTTGTCAAGGACAGACAGCAGAGTCCGCTTTCTAATTAGAGAGTAACATGCACCTAACACCACTCCGGTGTCATTGTCCGCAGCACCACAGCAGATGGCTTAGCAACAGCCCCAGGAGATTATTACATTAATTTTAGTGTCAATAAACTGGGGAACCTATTATGCAAAGGAGGCAGTACAGACTGTCCAGGGCCAGGCTTTCTGCTGCACGCATCTCTTGGGAGTTTAACCAGCCTTTTGAGATGATTCCTGCCGCAATGAACTCGTTCAGCGAGAGGTCTCATGTATATGGTCAGCCTATAACCCTGTGTAACTTCACACCAGTTTGTTGTTCGTTGTCAGGTCACAACCAGCTGCTCCACAAAGTGATCCTAGAGCGACCCATAAGGCTATGCCTAGGGAAACACTTAATCTTTCCAGGACACAGGAATAGACTTGCCTTTGACTGTCTCTCAGGTTCCTGCCTATTCTCACCTTCCCTGGGCTGCTCTGGGCACAGCTTGTGCAGCTGCAGTTCACACCTAAACAGACATGCAGAAGAGAAAGCACAACCTCGCTGGGACAGGCGAGCGTTCCCCATGTAAGGATGAAACCGCCCAGGGACCAGGCTTTGGAAGACGGTCCTCAACACGCTCCAAGGTCAGAAGAGGAGAACGCTTTGTGTTCCTGTTGGCTTTCCAGAACCATTATGGGTCCTGGAATCTGCATGGAATTGTTTCTGCCTGCCACCGACCCTAAAAGGGAAACCAGCTGCTTGCTCTGAGGGGCAGCTCCAGCCCCTCTGTGAGGCTGGGAATGTTTTCAGTCCACGTTTCCTGACACCGCTCCTGCGGACCCGCTCCGTGTCACTGCGCACCCCA
Organism: Nyctibius grandis; assembly: GCF_013368605.1. NCBI lineage: Eukaryota > Metazoa > Chordata > Aves > Nyctibiiformes > Nyctibiidae > Nyctibius > Nyctibius grandis. Next base: position 333,992 of record NC_090681.1, on the reverse strand, counting down.
GCCCGGGGCCGGCACGGCCAGCCCGGGCTCTCCAGAGCGGTGGGGACCAGCTCCCTGGGGCACAGCATGGGTTTCTCCGTACCTCCTCATGCCGCTGCCTCCGTCTGTGCCCTCTTGCTCTGCTCCCAAACCCATGAGCACAACTGTGGAGCTGGCGCAGTGGGAATAGCATCCCCCACCTGCTGCTACAGGAGACCCGGATTTCGGGCGAAGGGCTGGAGGCAGCTTGCCAGAAAGGTGCCGAGTGTTCCACCAGCACAACCCGGCGGACCCAGCCTGCACAGGGCACTCTCGGGAGCAGTGTTGCATCAACCCTTCACCCGCCTGCTCCTAGCACCACTGAGTCACTTCCTGCCCTCACATCTCACCTCCAAGCTGCCTTCCAGCCTGAGCTCCCCACAGACAGCTCGGAAATCTCACGTAGGAAGGGCTGCACTGGGGACTCTGGTGAGAAGCAGAGTCTTCGCAGGGACCAACAGCACAGACACAGACCTCACCTGGCAGCTTCCCCATCACCAGCACAACGGCAGGACGCTGCAGGCCATTTTTCGAACACGTAGAGAAAATTTGGTTCTTACAGTCAGCCTCAGAGGAGGCGGCAGGAGACGAATCAGATGGGTGGCCACACAGCCCCCACCTGCACCGCTGGGACGCTGCACTTACGCGTGTGCATATACCGAGCTCTGCTGAGCAAGCTGCACCGCAGGTGTTTCCCCCAGCACGGGCAGACCAACCTCCTGCCCAGAGCAGTCATGGGCTGCTCTGGGCTCTGCAGCAGATTTAGCAAAATGGCTGGCACAGTTGTAAGGCAACACCCCGCATTTCAAATGAAATAAGTGCTGTCAGAATCACCCCTGCTCAACAAGGTAGGCAGCTGCCTGAAAGTGTCCACAACTTTGAGAGGAAGAAGTAGCAGAAACTGTTAAAGCACCTGACAAGTCACAAGGTAGACCTAGATTGTTGCACGATTTTAATACAGCCTTAGAATGGCAAATTGAGGGTTTCCTAATGTTCAGAAGAGATCTCTGAGGTGCCCTCTATCCAAAGAGGAAAACCACATCACACAGACTCCTCCTGACAGCTCTGCATATAGATCAAGATAAGTGCTAAAAGCACCACTGTCCCACAAACGTCTGATCTTACCCTTAAACCGAGAAAATCTCACCGGCTGTCAGCCCACAGCCTGCCCAGAGGCGCCTGCAGGAAGCACTGCACTGTTTGCACAGCCGTGACTGAGACATCACACCTGGGCCAAGGTGAGCAACGGCAAACAGCCACGGTGCAGGGCACGACCATCGCCGCTGTGCTGGGCTCGCGTGAGGTGCTGGCAGCACAGGCTGAGGCACAGGCACGCCGGAGCTGAGCGGGGCCTTCGCACGCAGCACTGCCTGCACGCAGCGAGAGGGTTGCAGGAGGATGCCGCTAAGGCCCAACTCTGCTAAGCGCAATAAGAGGTGCCCTCTGCCTCAAACAGGCTGACACACAGGATGAGAGACAGGAAGCATCCTTATCACTTTACACATTAGTGACATGGCACAATATGCATGCTAATACTTATTGCCTATATCAGCATTATTCTACAGAGGAGGAGGTGATGGGATGCATCTCCAGGAGGCACCGTCTCCAGGAGGCCAGGCTCGCTTTCACGCTTTCTTGTAATACCAGCAATGCTGATTCTAGGAGGAAAATGACCACTGATGCCTGGTCTAAGTACCTGCTGAATTCTGCCAGACCAGATATACTCAAAAGATCTGGAAAGCAGCAATGACTTTTTAAAGTTTAAATAAAATTTTTGAATTACCATAAAGGATTGGCCAGGTCTCCCAGGAAGGCCAACAAACCTTGGAGCGATCATACACAGAGTCAGCTATCTGAACATGGAAATAGTTTTGGCCTTGATGTGCTTACAGACTCTCCAGTAGACATGGCTGGGTCTGCAAGAAGTCTCAACAGCCCCAGGCTGTGAGCTGTTGTGCCTTCGGACTGGGGACATGGAGCTGTCAGGAAGTTCAGGGTCCTAAGGACCTCCAACACTCTGCTCTGGTTTCAAAACACCAATGAGTTCATAGACCTTTTTCCTCTAGTACTAAATTCCTCATTCTTTCTCCTAAGATAAGGACACATAAACCAAAACTTTTCCTATGTGAAAGGAAAACCTGCTGCTAATAACTCAGGCTCTCACAAGGCAGCATCCCCATACAAGGCAACGGGACAAAGCTCTGAGCCAGTATTTGTGCACACTGGGACTTTTGTCCCTTCTCTACCCTTTAAAGAAAGAATCTCTTTTTAATGAGGCTGCAGTTGCAGGGGAATCCAATTTTCCATGCTACAGTGGAAAACCAGGCGGGTTTGCCCATCTGAGATTCAAATTGTAACTTCTTGTGGCCAAGACCTTGCTTTGGATTTGGTTTTCAGCTACTTCTGTCCCTTTCCTCCCCACATCCTTCCTATCTGAGCAGGTCCCCTGAATCCAGCTGTGAGCTGGAGCATCCACAGAGTGAGCATGACGATACGTGGTTTGGAGGAAGAGAAACGGGAAATTCATGCAAACACCACCAGTGAGAAATGCCAGGCTTCCTGTGGGTGCCCGTCTACACTGTATCTACCCACCTTCCAAAACCCCAACAGAGAGACAGCAGAGTGCAGGCCAACAAGGAGAAAGGCAACAGGCAATTCAGCTCTTGCTCTAGACTTATTTTCTTTAGGGAAAGTTACTTCTACCGGGGTCAGAGATAGAAGCTTAAGAGTCCCTACTATGCAACCATAAAAAGAAAAACTCTGCCCAGGAAGAAAAAAGGGAACAATTTCAGAGTTAAAAATTTAATACTAAACACCTGTAAGGGTTAATTAACTGTTTCAGGTTCTGAACAAAATCCTCCCCCTTCAGAGGGCAGCTTGGACCGAGGGCACAGCTAACAGCAGCAGAGCTGTTAGGACACATTCGGAACAAGCCGTCTGTGTCATTCTGCTGACATTAAAACTGAATGTTTGCTCAAGAGATCAGCTGTTAATCTTATTCAAAATGTATACAAACCAGGCAAATTCTGCGCACTCAACAGGAAGTCAGGGATTGAAACCATTTGGGCAGTTTGGACCCGTCACGATTCAAACAGACCACTTAACTGAAGGAGGACGAAGTCCCTTTTACCAGATGGTTAAGAAACCTGCAGCTTAAAAACGTACCAGAAGATTCTGTCCAGTCTCTGAAGAAGCTTGGGAAAAGAGAGACAGCCTGGCCCAAGCTCCACATTGCCGGGACCTTTCCCGGCCACCTGCACCACTGACCAGCAGGAGCCTGCTGGCAGCAACGCTGGCACCAAGCAAGGCTGCTACTGAAGCTCGTAACTGGCTGTAGGGCAGCAGCTGCAGACATGGCCAGGGTGACCATAATAGGAAGAAAGATGCTAGAGCCAAGTTTCAGGGAGCACAACTGATCACAGGAGCTTCGGTGTGATCAGAGGAGCGGGAGTCACAGTCCAGGGAAATGGCTGCTCGTATCATTCTTAAAAAGGAGCAAGGAACAAGTGTGCAACTGCTTTCTGAACTCCTGCTCCCTTCTCCTCTCAAGCGTGTTAGTCATCCCATTTCAGAGGAGTATACGTTCCCGTTCGATTATGGTAACAGTGATATCAAAAACATGTGAGTGCACACTGACAGTGGGTGCACACCAATCTTCAGGCTCTCCTCGTTTGTGACAGGCAGCGGGCGTAACACCAGCCCAGCAGCAGCACGTCCAGTGCCATTGCAAGGGGTCTGCCGGTGCTGGACTGCACCATCAGCTCACACTAAATCCCCAACACGGGAACATACACCATTCCCATCTGCTTGTGGTGTCTCAGCCTCAACAGCCCTGGCAAAACTGCCATCAGCAAGCGGGTGCTTGACGAGTCACGAGAGTCTGCCAATGTCAAATCCACAGATTCCCTTAGTTTTCCTCTTTCAACTAGAAAATTGGGCGAGAAGGAGGAACTTGTTGCTTCTGCAGGGCTGAATAGACCTTTCAGACATACTGAGCAGACTGTACATTAACTATCATCCTACTGGCAACAAACAGTAATGCAAGAACACAAAACAAACCCTAAAGATAGTCATCAACCATATAAAACAAATTAATGGGCAGTGGCTGGCCTCCAGGCCCCAGGTTTCACACCAGGTCTAGGCAGAAGCTAATCTGGACAGTGAAATGCCTGCTGCTTAGATGTGGTATAATTTATCTGTGAACCTTCTTTGCCCGTGTCATTAGGAAGTGATGGACAAGAAAAGGTGGTAGGAAGGGATCGTACCTGGATGAGGTTTCATCAAGAAAGTCTTGAAGAGAGTATATATAAACGTACATGAAACTACAGATTGGTATATAAAGGGTTTCACGTTACCTGCCTGTTGTAGCATATGTTTTCTTGTTCGTGTGCTACAGCCTCGTGACACCACACATCATTGCAGTTACAACCCTGCATGAGGAACAGGGCCCCCTGCATGAAGTCAGTATTCTCCTGAAACGAACATGGCCACAAAGATCAAGTGGGAAAACGCATCCATGCCCCAAGCTCTAAAGACAGAGCCTAGGATGTCCTAAACCTTCCAAACAGAGAAACCCAGTGAGATCTTTATAATGCCCTGGCTATTACAGAAAGAAAAAGGGAGTACCAAAGAATAAGCACCTTGTGAGGACTATAATCTAGCAATGAAAGTTTAATTTTGGACTGAATTGATTTATGCCCATGCAACCCCCCCCAAAGCTGGCCCATAGCCATACAAATGCCTAACTGCTTATCCAACTCCACAGACCCAGGGCTCCCGCAATAATGTTTCAAAATCTCTTTGCCCCATAAAATAAAGGTCATATCCAGCACACTAGGATTCAAACATGAAAGCATGACAGGAAATGACTAACTGCACACTGAGGCCAATTTACCTTCATCTGGGATCTGCTCAGCACACAAGAATCTTGCAATTCAAACAGACATCACAGCCTATATGCAGAAAAAATAATCTGACTGCTCTAGTTGCTAGTTCTTGGAGTCTGTGCATCTCAGTACAGATATCACCAGAAAGTAATGGAATTCCGCTCTATTTCCCTAAAGCTCTTTTACAATTCGAGCTTTATGCTGTAGCTTTCACTTTTCTTTCCCTTAGAGGCAGCTGTTTTTTAAATTGAGGATGAAGCCATTCTTATTTCTGAGGTGATACATAATTTTTTGTAGTCCCTGACTAAAAGGTACTTACGAGATTATACCTCTATTTTGCACATGAAGGCAATCAAGGGGCTGCTTCAGGATTACTCCTGAGCAAGCACAAACGCGAGCTTGTGGACAGGCTGCAGGGGACAGCTGCAGTCACAGCGCACATGTTTTGTGCTCAGATACTGAAAAGCAAACCTGCGTGGTCTGAGCCCAATCCCTTATTAACTGTCTTCTCCAGAAAGCCTGCCAGCTCTTTTGCCGATTAAGGCTCTGCTCAACTTCAGGGTTTTTTTAATAAACAAAGCAACTTTGACTTACAGTAGCAGGAAAAGACATATAAACCAGACACGTTTTATTTAATGCATGCCTGTTACTTAAAGGGCAAAGTAAATTTTTTCACCAAATTTGGTCAAAATATTCCCTTTTTCGATTCGATTCTTTGTCTTCCAAACATGAGCATTTGTAGCTAGTTTCTTGCATACAAGCAGATACACTGACTGAGAAGCGTGACCTGCACTGTAACGCTGCCAGTTTTGTGCCTTTCAGGGCTCTCCACCTGTATGCAAAAATCAGCAGAGTGAAGAGAAGGTCAGGAAGGTGGCAGTGGAGGTGCTGCAATGACACTCGTGTGCCACACAAGCTCTTGCCCAGCAGCCTCTCACACTGTCCTGATCACTGACTGTGGCCTCTCCACCTGTGCTGGCTGTTTGCACGAGAACTGAGGACAGTCTCCATCCAAAGTACTTGTTACAGCTGCTGGTGTCCCTTGCAAGCAAAGGCAATTACAGCTCTGTAGCTCGCAGCATGTGAGCAGCTTCTAAATCTGGGGAAGGACTGAATCCTGGCAAAGACGAATTGTCTCAGGTTACCATCCCGAGAACTGCTTGCCTGTGGTCCGAAACAAAATTATCATTTGTCGCCTGGGAGATGCTGTATGTGCCAGCTGCAACCCTCCTGAAAAAAGGTAGCGCTCTGCAAGGAGAGCATAGCTGAGCCCTCGAGAGTGCAAGAAAGTACAGAATGGGGACAGATGGGATTGCTGAGAGAGGAAGAAAACCTCTCCTTTTAGCCACTGCCTTGCCAACGTAGAAGTGAAATGAGTTTCCTTCTTCTGTGGCTGAAGATTTCTCTGCTAGGTGATCTGGTCATCAGGTGTCATTTACTTTTACTGTACAGGCTGGTTATCTTCAAATCAGTCTCCTTGTTAAGGCATTTCTCACTGGCACTTTTAAAAATTACTCTTAAATACTGCACATTTTAAATAATAGAAGCCATCAGTTGTAATTGTCACACATTTTACGTAAAATCTCTAAGAAATAAGTCCTTGCAAGCACTAAAAAGAAATTTCAAGATGCAACATGCTTTCCAATTTCTGCCATGCTGTGCTGCCGTCCTTGGACATGGAGAGTCTTTGGTGGAACCCATGAAAGGGAAAACTGGTGCCACATCCAAAACATTAAGTGGAAACAGCTATTTTAAGGGGCACAACTGCTCACAAAATTTACGAATGCCTTTATATCACACAGCTACACGTTGAGTTTCCAATCTCTATGTCCCTGCCTGCTGGATGTGTCTGTTTGAGAACTCGTGCTGCTGCTCACCTCAGGCATCACTTCAGTCCGGGCAATGTGGAGCACTGCTGCTGGCAGGCGGCACGGTAAAGCACACATGCTGACTGTGCCTAAAAACTCATAAGAGAGGAAAACTGCTCCTTTACAGAAAAAAAACCCACACGAACAGAAAAGAAGTAACAATATTAGAGAGCCCCTGATCCAGGTCTGTGACTCACAGAACCTCATTCTCTCATTCAAACCTGGGATTTACAAGGAAACCTACATGAAACAGATTTGTCACCAACTAAAAAGGAATCAAAAGGTCAGAATTTTAACTAACAGAGGCTCCTCTCAGGACAACTTTCAGGTAAAGACCAAGAAGAGTTGATGTTTCTGCCCCTGAAGTGGGTGTGAAGCAATGCCCCGTTTCTTTGCTGCAGAGAAGATGCTCCACACTCATTCACTGAAGGAAGCCACAACAACCTGCTCTCTGACTAGACTGAAAGATTTTCCAAAGCTGTTTGCATGCTCAGGCAGTTCAACGATTGTGGGCTTCACTGCAACAAGACACCCCCACCCCCTGATAACCCTCCCTCCCTTCTCCTAGCCAACCAGAACAAAAGTGCTCTGTTTACAGACTATTTGTCCCAAATTAGCAAACTCCTGAAAACAAAAACTCAGACCAGTTCTCTGTTACCTTGCATTGCCGAATGTGATGCACCAGCGTAAAACCCAGCAGCCTCAACAGCAGCAGCACCGTAAGCAGCAGCACGAGGGCGGCTCTCCCAGTGACTCACACCGCAGACAGTTAGAGCAGGTGCGACCAGCGAGGGACTCGCACTAGTAAATCATCACTTCGCTAGTGAAACACTCAAGTGCTTGCCCAGAAACAAAAGCAGTCACATCATAAACCAGAGGCTGACATCAGCACAGGGATTGCATTTCCTACAGTGGTTTAAATGTCATTACTTGTGACTGGAAATTGGACACTTGCAATTCAAGTTACTCTAAATTTTCATAAGAGACATAAGAATTCCAATTTTGTATAGATACATTTCACTTCCAAACCCTTTCTTTTTCTCAATGTCATGATGACAGGAAAAAAAAGAGAACAAGCAAAACTCCTAACAAAAAGTAAAAAGCTAATGAACATCATTATTAGCCTGACTTACCAAGGCAGGTGCTAATGAGGTGAGCAGTAGAACTCACTGATTTCCACTGGAAAGGGGCAGTGTTATTCAAACAGCATGATCTACTTTGGGCCCAGTTATTCAAGATGTCTGGATTGCCCTCTTCCACTCTTAGTGGAAGCTCAAAGTTCTGCTCTGCGTCTTCTTCTAAAGTTAAAACTCAAAGCTACCAAGGATCCGAAAGCACTTACTTCATCATTCCTTAGTTGAGTCATTGTTTCACGGAGCATGAAGCATGATATAGTCTGTGCATATGGTCTAACACCTTCACCAGCCTGGGGTGCATTGGTGATTTTCCACACACAGCTCTTCAGGCTCTCCAAAAGCAACACATCCAGGACTTCTACACAAGCACAGTGGGCCAGATTTAATCTTCCTGTGAGTTACATGATGTTTGCGTAGGGTTGAGAAATACTAGAAATAAAACTTCTCTTGGCTGAGTTACATGCAACACACTGTGTACTTTTTGCTATTAATGACTTTTCAGTAAGTACCACTATTACTCTACATATTCCAGAACCCTCTGAGTTAGGCATCGCAGCAATTTTCTTGATATGAAGTGTCCACTGAGTTAAAGGTAGCCACTGAAATGCCTTAAAATTTAAATGCTGACTTTTCTTATTTTCTCTAATCTTCATTCGAGGACACAAACTAAAGATTAGTTTCTTTACTTGGAAAGTAGTTTAGCTCCCTGACTCCCTACTGCTACACCACAAATATATATATGATGATCCAGTGCAAGACCATAAATGCAAGCGCGCTCAGTTTCCACAGATCTGACATCCCATACCTCTCACAGGATTATTGCTTCCTCAACTCCCTAACAGCTGTCACCAGCAAAAACATTATTTACCCTTATAATACCTGCAGGGCAGGGAGTTATTTTATCTCCCTCCTGGGATTTGCACCTTAGAGGGTTTTGGCACAAGGCAAGTCTGGTAGAACTAAAAATGGAACCAAGATCCAAATCCCTGTCCATCCTTCTTCTCCTTCTGAGATACAGCACATATTGCTGTCAGCCTGGATACTGTGACGCTCACCAATGCATGTTATAGTCCAAATAGACACCACAAACTGAACTCTTTATGAGAAGCAGGGGAAAAAGGAAGAGAAGGAAGAGAAGGACATGATCTTTAAGGTCCCTTCCAACCCAAACCATTCTATGACAGACAGACACAGTACTGAGCAGTTACGAAGTACAATTAATCCAGACCCTCGATCTTTCAAACCAGTAACGCCATGCTTTTGCTAGTCCCTCCTACTATTTAAACTTTGGCTTTAGAAGCGACCACGTTGAGCTGGAAGAAGGCACTGGAGTAGTGCAGCACCAGGAGTTACGCACCAGTTCAAACTGTGTTAGTTCTTAAGAGTAGAAAAAGACATGTTTTCCTTAAATGAGGGTAGTGAAATTCCACGGTGAGGTCAAAAGCCTGGCAAAAGTCAGCAGTTTAGGCTGGTACGTGGGATCGTGATGCCGACAGAAGCAGTCCTTGCACTCAGAGACAGTTCAGGATCCACTTTTTTTTTTGTGGCTGTTCTTTCTTCACCATCTTCACATCCAAAGCAATATCTAGGAATACTGCCATCAGATGTGGACCTCAAGGAGGAATTTTCTTCTCTACGGCTGGACTCGATGAACTTAAAGGTCTTTTTCAACCTAAATAATTCTGTGATTCTGTCTTCAACTATGCTGAAGTCAGGCCTTTTAGGTAGATGTTTTATGTTATTATTATTCAATTTCTTTTGTTTCATTAGAAGAGCCTTAAAAACAGACATTTTTTTCCCCAGCAGTATGGTGTTAGTATACATGCTGTTTTAGCAGAAAATGGCATGATCTGTAGCCACACAGATCTGAACGACAACAGAAATTACCTAACCTCTGATACACTCACACGAGGGAAATCCTGTGGGCTTGGATCATTCAAGAAATAAGGTTGCTTTACAGTTACAACACGTGTCCAGAATGGGCTCTAAACTGGTAAGATGCAGCTTGAAAATCAACTGCTAATTGTTTTTACAATTTGCATTTTATATTAAAAAACCTCCCAAAGACCTCACAAGGCAGAGTTCAGCCTAGAAAGGATTTTTATGGTTACTCTGTAAACCCACGGAAAGCAGGGATCTAGAAGTTCATTACAGCTAAAATACTGATCCTGGGTTCTGCCTGAAAGAGCTGGGATTATTTCTCCAGTTAAGCAAATTCCTGTTCCTGAAACCCACTCTGATACTTAAAGAAATTTGGAGAAGATACTGAGTAGTCATTCTTCTTCACAGCTAACAAGATCAGAACCATATTAATTGATGAGTTTCTAAGCAAACACTTGAAATTTGGGTAAGCAAATTCAAAATATCAAGGCCATATTTACATTCCAGGGTAATAATTAAATATTTAGTATCTTGTGCTTCCAGTATTCTAGGTTTTTCTATGCACCAAAATATTTAGTCATGTAAAAAACATCTGTAGCAGCTGGAAGACATTCATTTGGCCTGCTAAGATTCATTAGTTTAAAACTACATAAATAAAGTGTTCATTTTCTTTCCAAAAAGCTAACATTGCTGCTTTCAGCTCTATTAGGGTGCTTGGTGAATAATGCTTATGCAACGTTCTCAGCAGGAGGTATCAGATGCCAGTTTCACAAATGCATACAAGCATCTGTTAACAAAAACAAGTCTTGTATTTAGGTTAAGACTCTTCTGTACTGACTAACTCAAGTCATTGTTCACAGCAATACGAAAACCAGCTTGCAAACAGTTCAGTCCCTACTTTTATTCTTTCTCCTATTCTCCCAAATTCCCAGTGCTGAAATCTACTTTTAAAAATTACTGATGAAATTGCTCCTCAGAACTGGGATTCAGATACCTGTATGAAAGAATGACAAAACATACGCCTCCACACATGCCTTTTCTTTGCAAGAAGTTCCTGCATAATCTTAATACAGCTTTTTAAAAATCAAGTAAACAAGAGGCACATCTGAGATCGTAAAAAAAAAGAGTTGAATTTGGCTTAGTATCCATAGGGATCACTTTTCTGGCCAACAGTTTGCTAAGGGTTATTCATTGGCTAGTCGTTTTTCTTTTGCTGGAAGATGCTGAGATTTTAGCAAAGTTTCTGCAGAGTATGCAACAGTATTCAGCGTTTGCTCAGCTAATGAGTTAAATCATTGCAGCTCTCAGATGACATGAAGATTATGGGTGTAGGAAAAGGGAATGCTCCAGAGGGGAACTTTCAGCAGTCACCACCAAACTGCGGTTAAAACAGACACCAATGACTCTATTCAGCTCCCAAACCTCAGACAGTTTCCATTTTCTCAATAACAAAGCATTTTTGTGGAATGAGGTAACAGCCTTCATCTGCCAGGTCTAACTCTCCACTAAGATTTCTCAAGAGCGTGGCTGAGCAAGGGCTGGCCGCCAGAGACGGCTGCAAAAGGCAGGCGTCCCTTACGCATGGGAAACAAGGGGACAGACGTGGAGAGGAGCCTCTTTGGGACCGTCACACACTTTTGCCATTCTGCCACAAAACTTTGTAGCCAAAGCCTTAACAGAAGCAAATACATTGAACCCTGGTGCTATTTAGTCCTAGGGGGATGCTGAAATCTGGTATTTTTATGTTAGTCATAGGTGCTAACAACCAACAAACTCATAAAAATGCATGGAGCAACTGAAACTCAACTCACCTGCAACCCAAACTGGGCAATGCGCTAATTAGGAGACAAATTTCACTTCCAAAGATGCCTGTTCTCTAACTGTCAATCTTTATTTGTGCAGCCAAGACACAGCCTCCCAGACGTGCGCTGATGCCAACCAAGGAGGAGCTTTTTAATATCAGAAGATCTGGGGTATACTCCCACCACTGCTGCTGGTTTCCTGAATGGCCTTGTACAACCTCCTTCCCACCTATACATCTAGTTCTCCCATCTAAAGGAAAGGCAATTTTTCAGTTGGTTTTCTGAAGGCCTTTGGGTTCCTGTAGCACTTTCTCCTGAAGTTTTGAAAATGTTACTATTGACCTCCTCAGTCTCTAATACCACACACCCAGCTGGGTACCTGGAGAACACAGCTGGCAAGTGGCACACCTTCTTTCCCAGCCAGGACAAAACACTTCCCAAGCCAGTTTTCTTCCCGTGAAGAATGCTGCTGTCAAATCTCAAAAATCCATGCTGCTAATACTAGCCCCATCGCAAGGTCAGCCAAAGAGGGCTTCCATCAGAGATGAGCTCTGCTAGAGAAGGCTCCCTGGAGATTATAAGAATAGTACAGTCAAGCCCAGATGGCAACAATGTCCAGAGCACATTTCCAGCAAACACAGTGACTGGGCAGGGGACTATGCAAACTAAAGTCCACCCTGATTTCTGCCATCTGCTAGCTAGACACTGAAGTCTAGGCTGAGGCCTTTGGGAAAGGTCAGGATAGTCTTACAGGCTCTCAAGATACTGCTTTTGTTCTCACTATTTGCTTCTCAATCCCTTTGTTAAAAGATACTAATCTCTCTGTAAGGCAGTTATTTGGAGCCAAGAGTTTAGATATTATTGCAAAACATATGCTTAAAAGAGACTGGAAATGATGTTGGCAGTGTTACAGAGGGGAACGAAGCACAGCTTTGGGTCAAAACAAAAAAAAATAAACCTAAGCTAGTAAGCAATTCCCATGCGATAGTTTGGAAGAGCCAGCAAAAGCTTCTTCTAGAAAGAAAACAATACTGTGAGAACGAAGCTAACAAGAGCTGGGTCTTGGAAAAATAAAATGGCCAGTAATGAGCCAGAGTATTGCCAACAGCACATATCCAAGAGAATCTTTCTGGGAAACCGACCCAAGTCATTACGCTGGAAAGCCCTTAGGGACTAGGGACCTTGAGGCTAAAAGCTGGCAAATTGCTTCATCAGTTAAGGTTCGTCCCAATGTTTTCTACTGCGTAAGAATAATTTGTTTTAGCCTACAGGTCTCTACAGAGCAACGGGTAAATTCAGGCTGCTTCCTCTGGGAAGGGAAGCAGAGTGCTCAGCAAAGCCCTGCCCAGCGGGATGATTTTAGGTTTCCCACCATCGCTGACATCCCCTCAGCCCCACATCCAGCCCAGCGCACTTGGGCTGTTGGCTTTGCTTTGCTCCCTGGGCACCCCTGGCACTCCTTGGGGCACAGCCTGCCGATCACCTAGTGGGACAGTCACCCCAGCCATGTCGGCCAGCACTCCACCAGCGAGCAGTTGCCACAAAAATGTGATGACTCTGCCTCCACAAAAGCATCTTCGGGAGACTCATTCACCCAAAATGGATGCAGTTAGAGCAATTATTCTGATGTATCTTGTTTTCCAGAGGGGTAAAAAGGAGACCCAGCTCTCTCTCTGTTTCAGAGAGATTAGTTAATACACCAGGAAATAGGTGCACTGATGCAGAGTGATAAAAGCAAGGCTTTTGTCTGCAGTCTTCTCTTTCATTTCCAGTCCAGCTACTCATAGTTGCAGGAGTGTAAAGAGAGCACAGAAGACAACAAATGTGATCTCCAGCTGTGCTTCTGTGCTGGCAGAGAAAAATCCTGCACTGGCAGGGAATGTCAAGGTGCTGTCTAATGACTTTCCTCCTCTTCCAACTCCTTTTCTGATTCATGTTGCCATCTTCCTTCCAATTGACCTAAATAACATGTTCAGGCAGCACTGGAAGTATTTCTGCCTCATACTTCAATAGCACCAAGATCTCCGCATCTGGAAAGGGTATTTCTCAGGAAAGTCACACCACAGGTGGCTTAGGAGTGTCTTTCCCGAGAAAGGAAGAGAAGCACCCTGTCTTGTCTCATTTCATCAGTAAGACTTCCTGGCTGCAGGAGAACAAAGGTTGCCCAGGAGCAGAGAAAACACATGCTACGTCTGTGCCCAAGCCCCAGCTAATGTGAACAATGTGGGCAGAGTATTCAGTTACCTCATTTCCAGGTGTGCTGTCAGCATGAGCCATGACTGGCTAGGGATGAAAGAGGAAAAACTGTTCCTAGATCTGGACTTGTCTGCATCGTTTATGGTAATTATTGCCCAGCAGCCTTTAATCCTTTAATGTCCTATCACACTCAGTCCTCAGTTTCTCTGTAACCTTTTGATCACTGCTTGCCATTCCACTACACAAAGAGGCTGGAGGACAGAGTGCAATACCGCACTATCCCACCACAGCCAAAGGCACACCAATCCAGGCTTCAGGAAGAGGAAAGCAAAGAAAGCCACTGCAAAAGGACTTTGGCAGGTCAGCCATCTACAGACACACAGTGATTATGTATGCTAGCAACATACAAGCACTTAAAACAGTTGTATATCCAATTATAGTACCCCTCCAGCTATTCACTTCAGCACCTTTTATAACGTAACACAGTATTCAACAGCACTGCATCACAGGAATACAGGGACAATCCATCCCGTCGCTCCACCGTGGCTTCACATACAGAAAGATTTTTGATCTCCCAATCTCATTCTTTCCTTTACTATAAGTTCAGGCACTCCTGATAGTCATGTAGATATCTCACTCTCTTACAACCCCCTGCAGACTACCGATCTCAATGTCATCTTGCAGCAATGGCCTTCACAGGCTGTGTACTGAGTAAATGAAAAAGTAAAAAGTCAATTGAAAATGCATTTATTGCCAACAAGGAAATGGACTGTGGGGAAATACAGGAAAGTATTCCGAAGCTGCAGGGACTGCCACAGCACTTCCAGCTCTCAAGCAAGGAAGCGCTAGCCTGGGGGTCACGCACTATGCCTGGCAAGGCAGGCACTAGATCCTCAGCAGCCTAACAGATGCCCTTCTCATTCAAAGGATACACGTGAATACGGTTCCCCTATCACAACAGAAAGGAAGTTACATTTGATCTGTGCCAGCTCTTTTTCAAGTAATTGTCTTCAAAATTAAAGCACAAAAGACTCAAGCAAAACTCACACATCTTTGTGCTACAGCACGCCTGTTGAGTCCACAACTGCTATTCTGTATCTGTTATCTCTACATTTTTTATTAGCTCATGTTTACTTTGGCTGCACATCCAAGCAGTCATTTAAACAGGGTGAGAGAGGAAAATCTTGGACTCTCAACAATGGCCAAGCAGTTTAATCTGCCACTGGGGACAATGACTTGACTCCTATTGGCGTTTAGTGCTGGCAGGGTCAAGTGTAACATGTGCTGAAGGAAGCACTAGGGAAGCAGATCCATGGCCGTTCCAACAACACTGAGCATTTCCTTGTGCTATTCAGAGGTCCCTTTCCCCCTCATGTGTAGAGAAAACATCTCCAGCTGTCCAGTCACCTGCACTGGCTTCTCCACTCCCTGGATTTATGACACTGGAGGCTGCTAACAGCTCCAGGTTAGGTACAGCACATTCCTCTGGCTTACAGCTCAGATGTTCAAAACTAAGTTAGGAAACAGTTAAGATTATGTCCTTGGCATCAGCCACCAGGTTGGTGCTGAAAGATAATTTATATTCCTGAACAGAACTGGCACGGGGCAGGGTGGGCATAAACTTCAACAAACTTTTGCCCAGCAATGACACCAGCAGAAGGGTCTAGAGTTAATATTTACCCATGGTGACAATTTAAGAATTTTTTTTGTATTTGAGAAGTTCAAAATACTTTAAATAAAAGAACTCTGCAACTTGCAAGCCTAGAACAATCTACAGTAATACATCCAGAGGCAAATAAAAAAATTATATGAGTTAATGTTAGCAGTCAGATGACCAAAGGCCAAATAAAGCCAAAGTGAGACTGCACTAAGAACAAGAATATAAATTTCAGGATTTTTATTCCATTGCTATTTGGATTCTGTGTTAACAAATTTCTAAATAACTCTTGATTAACTATTAACTTAGCCCCAATGGACATGTCTTTCTGATTCCTCCTCGACTAGTATTATCCTCTCAGAGGGCTCCCGTTGACTAAGGGCAGAATCATTTGTTAATACTGTTCTCCATTTAGCAAATATCAACAGACACAAAGTGAGTCACTCGGCAGAGGCAGTTCTGCTAGGATGAAATGCAGGAAGGTGGAAGCCATGCGGCGTTCTTCAATTTCCCCTTTCCTTTCACAATCAGCCCCTTGATATTTTCTTCAACAGGAAAACTGGAACTCCCCCTCCCTGTAAACTGCTGACAATTGTATTTTACACCTGGCAAAACCAGTGCAAAACGGAAGGAAGAGAAGGAACAAAGAGCAAGGACTTTTCTCAGCAACTACATCTCCACAGAATGAAGCATTTTCCTTTCCAACTGTAGCTAAAGTCCCACCACTTCGTAATGGACAAAGTCTAGTAACTACACACCAGCCTTCATGGGAAATGCCACCTCCTCTGTCGAACGACTGCAGAACGGAGAACGCTGCAGCAGCTTCACAGAGAGCAGTCAGAGCTGTCAAGGCTGGCTCTGGGACCCGAGTCCCACTGAAACCAACAAAGCACGTGCAGCTGAACCCCTTTGCCTGCAAACTCTCAGCCCTAATACTTGAATGTCCTGTCCTTTAAAAGTGATCCAAACTCTTGGTAGTAATCTGAAGATTAAACAATACTGGTTAAATTTCTCTGCCACCTAAATACTGGTCTTTTCCCTTTCCTAGATGCAGCTGGTGTCTATTGTTATGTCTTTTTTTTTTCTTTTAAACAGAGTAAAACATTTACATTTGTTTTCATTACATCACCAGGCAAAACATTGTCAACTTCTCTCTGAATTTTTCCAGTTTGGCCATTGAAATTGCACCTGTTTCAGCAGAAATAGTCAAAGTCCCCTAAGGAGGTGCAGCAGCTTGCACTCTGGAGGCGAACGCTGAGCAAAACTGCAAATGTCATTCGCACCACCTTCTTGCCAGACCAAGCTGGGTGCTCCATGGTAGGCATGGGCAATCCAAGAACAGCGGGCGACGACCAGGGATACTGAATACTGAACACCAGAGGAAAAATGGTTTCCTTACTTGAGCTATTACAAGAAATTATGAAGCTGTTCGTCCAGTTAACGAGCTTGGCTTTTATTCAGACCAGCCAGCTAGTCAGCCTCCAGTTTTCCATAAACACCTTCTTCATATATGGAAACTTTCTCACACAAAAGGTGAGGCAGAGGCAAAAAGGTTTACACTCAAGTCTCTCACCCGAGGCTACTGCAGCAATCAGGGCTCTTCAAGCACGACCTCATGCAAGCTAAGGACAGGGAAAATCCCACAGACATGAACGAGGACCCCAGCGGCCCACCATGAAAATCTTGTCTATCAGTGCTGCGATTACCATAAAAGTCATTTTCCAGGGAGAGGGGGTGGGAATCACTTGAGCACTAAGAGTAATCAATTTATCTGTTTTCCTGCTGGCATTTCAAAAAACAGCAGGCCATGTAACAGCATCAGCTCAGCCACAATTAGGAAGACAGCAGAAAGCATCTCCCCTCATAGAGCAAGTGAGTCCTGGCTGTGAACAGAACCAAGTGCTTCCAAAGTTGGTGCCCTGGGAATTTCAGTAACCTGCCTGCAGAGAAGTTTTTCCTGGCTCCATCAGCTAAGGGTTCACCTCTATCTTAAAGCTGCTGGGTCCAAAACCCAAAAGAACATCCCTGAGCTCATACCGCTCAGAAGCCTATTGACCTGTGAACACTGCCTATAGCCACACAAGCCTGGTACTCTACTGGAAAAGCACGTGTGATGAGGGCAACCACAATGACACAGGCCAGGAAAGAGACTCCTGCCTTTCTTCCCCCGGAGAGCCCTGTACACAGCTGCTCCTGTGTACTCAGACAGCACGGCTGTTTCAGAGTCCGCTCTAAAACGAACCCCAGTGTAAACAGGAAGCAGAGCTGACAGCAGACGTGCTGCAGATGGCTGCAAATCCTGCAGAGGGAACGGCAGTGACCTACCGTCCTCCCAAAGACCAAGGAACCAGCCTGGTCTTCCACACACTTGCACTGCTCAGCTCTTCGGATGCTATTCTACAGGCAGGGGAGATGCACAGATTTTCCCCTAAGAGGCACCTCAGAAACATCCAACATGGAGAGACAGTGGTGCTCCAGAAGCTGAGACCATGGAACTGCTCACAGAGCTTCCTGCTAGGGAATTCTGGATATTTCCAAACACCACCCTGCGTTTGGTGTGTCCCCACCACTCCCTACGGACAGGCTTAAACAGTATCCAAAACATACTCTTTGCTGTAGAGCATCCACTATAATTAGGGCCCACAACTAACTATATTGCCTATATTTTTGTGTCCTATGCTATGCCACCAGCCTTAAAATTACACAAAATTACAGACCTAGCAGAGTAAGAATTAAACTAATGCTCACAACTCTATGCCTCTAAGGAAGTAGCCAGCAAGAGAAGGAGGCAACCATAAAGTCTCCATCTTTGGAAAAGGAAAGAAAATGGCACAAAAATAAGACAGGAGAAATGTCAGACTTCCCCTTTCCTGCTGCCAGGATCCTGCATTCACCAGACCCTCTGCCTGGTCTAGGGCCACCTTCCCTCTGCTCCTGTAATAGGTTTTTCACTTTGAAAAGATGTCTTTATGATTTTCAAAACTGGGAGACAGCGAACATATTAAATTCAAATCTAAGTATAGAGACCTCAGTATCAAAGCCTGCGCTGCGAAGGTAAGTAACCACCATCATGTGCCATCCATTTGAGCTTTGAGTCAGTGCAGAGTAATTCCTACTAACATGCTTCACCCAGGCTAACTATAAAGTATACCCAACATTTCTGTGAATTCTCATGAAAGCGTCAAAGTGTAATAATGTAACCACAAGTACGAAATATTGACAAAACTGGAAACCAAAAAAGAAAATGTTACATGTAAGAAAACATGTAACAATCTGAAACAAAACTGTTCAGTAAAAAAAACATTTTTAAAAGATGCTGAGCGATTTTTTAATAGCAAGATTCAAACTGTGACTTTTGAGTCTTTGTTTCACGCACGCACAAAAAAGAAACACCAACAAGGCTTTGAGCAGTCTTTCCCTATACCTACTCTGGGATTCTCTGGAAACATAGCAACCGTTCAGGATGTGTTCAAAATTTCTTTGTATTACGTTTCAGCATTTGGTTTAAGTTTACTTCCGAGTTTATCGCTTGGGTAAAGTTTCAGCACTTTCTTAATAAAATACAGCTTAAGCATTGCAACTTTACAGCCGGGGAGAGACACGGACGAAAGCTTTTTTTTTTTTTTCTTTCAGAAAACGGTGCAGGCTGTGCTTCCCGGAACAAACCGAGGCGGAGCTCTGCGAGCGGGCTACATCCCGGGGAACGACCCGGCAAACCCGGCCGGGGTCCCGCGGGGACGCCCCGTCCCCGGGGAGCGTCAGGGACCCCCGCTGCGGAGGCACCTTCCCTTCCACGCCCCCGCTGAGCCCCGGGGCAACCACCGCCCCGACCCGCCCGGGGCTGCGGGGGCCACAGCGGGCGCCAGCGGCAGCTCCCGCCGCCCGCACGGCTCCCGCCGCCGCCCGCACGGCTCCCGCCGCGGCACTGCCCATTCCGTCCCGTCCTGACCCACCTGGTCGACGTCCCGGGGCCGCGTCCCCGCTCGCTGCTCGTCCCGGCGATGGGTAGGCTCGGCTCGGCTCGGCTCCCCAGCCCCGCGGCGCGGAGCCCGGCCCCGCCCGGCCCGGGGCGGGGCGGAGGGGCGGCGGGCTCGGCCGTCCGGTGCCCGCCCCGCACCAGCCCTCGCTCCGAGGGCGCGTTACGCCGCCGCCGGTGGGTGCGAGCGGGACAGTCCCGCCAGCCCGGGCATCCGGTACGCGGCCCCCGCGGGACGCTCCCCGTGAAGCGGCGGTGCGCGGCGGAACCCCGCTGCCGCGGTGGCCGGCCCGGCGCTAATCCCTTTACCTCCCCGTTCGCTTCCGAGCGGCCATCCCAGAGCCCCGCTACCGCGGGACCCGCCCGGCCCAGCTCGGCGGGGCGCGGGGCTGTCCGCAGGACGGGGCGAGCGGCGGCTGCGGGAGAGCCGGCCGGCTGCGGGCGGGCAGTGGAGAAACGCACCAGCTCCCGCCCCGCAGTCACCGGGGCTGCGGTCCAGAGCCCGGCCTGCGCGCCCCGGGAGGGCACAGACAAGCCCGCACAGGGCGAGCGAGAGCCCGGGGTCCCCCGTGGCGGCGGGGCCCTGCCCACAGCGCAGGCCTGGCTCGGCCCCTCCCGCCGCGGCTCAGCGGGCCGGGGGGCGCCGGCGGAGCCCGGCCGTCGCCATGGAGACGGCGCCACTGCCCGGCTGGCCTTGCGCGCACCCGCTGACCCCAGGCCCCGCCCCTTCCGGCCCGTGCACCGCGCCGGGCGGTTCGCAGCGCGGCGGCGGCTCCGCGGCGGCGGCACCGGGCGGGGCGGGACCGGACCGGACCGGACCAGGGCAGGGGACGGGGCGGAGCGGGGTGCCGCGGCGGAGCGCGAGGCGCGAGGCCCGGGCCGGGCGATCGGAGGCCGCCGCCGCCCGCCGCCATGTCGGCCGCCTTCCGGAAAGCCGCCAAGTCGGGGCAGCGGCCGCACCGCGAGCGGGCACAGGTCAGTGCGCTGGGCCGGGCCGGGCCGGGCCGGGCCGCGGGTGCGGGTGGCGCGGCCGCTCATGCCGTTCCCTGCCTTCCCTCCTAGCCCGCCTCCCGGCAGAAGCTGGGCCTGCTGGAGAAGAAGAAGGACTACCGGCTCCGCGCCGAGTGAGTGGGGCCGCCGCGAGGGAGGGCGGCGCGGGGGGCTCCGGGGGGACGCGGGGCGCAGCCTCGGCGCCGGAGGCACGGCAGGGCCCGGCCCCGCGCGGCGCGGGGGTGGGTGTCGCCAGGCTCCGGGGCCGTTACCCCGCGGCCGGAGCGGTGTCCGATGCGCGGAAGCCGGGTCCCACCGGGCAGGCGCGTTCACGGAAGCGAACGCAACGTGCACGGACCCCTAAACATCCCCGTGGCTGAGTCGGGGGGCGAGGGAAGGCGGAGGGCGAAGGCCTCCCAAAATTGTTATTACTGTGATTAATACTAAACTTACAAGCGTTATGTTCCGTCTTTAGCGGCTGATTTTGTAGAAGGTCTGGAGCCCTCAGCAGCTCAGTGAGCTTTGCAGAACGGGGGAACGCATTTCCATCACTCCTCTGGCACTCACTGTTAGACACTATTCATTTCCAGCTTTGTTAAGGAATAAACTGTAAAGCTAAAGTGATTTGCTGGCATCCAGCTCTACATGTGGAGCCTTGTCTGCCGTCTCAAAACTCTGAGCATCACTTTGAAGGACTCAGTATCTCATCAGGGAATGTGAACATGGAGAAACTGCCGAACAACTTCTTTTTTTTTTTCCCCAGTGACTATCACAAGAAACAGAATGCCCTCAGAGCACTTCAAAAGAAAGCTCTGGACAAGAATCCTGATGAGTTCTACTTTAAAATGATACGTGCAGAGCTCCAGGTGAGAATCTAAATTGCCTTCAAGCAGGGTTACACACTGTTGCTCTGAGTAATATTTTTTTTCCTACCTTGTTTTGGTTTTAATTTATGAATTAGTAAACAAATTAGCAGACTTTATTTGGTGCCTCTGGAAGTCTTTGAAGAAAATGAGGGGCAAAGGACAAAAAGGTTCATTTGCTTTTATTATTAGGACCCATAGTAGACTATGGCTAGAATGGTATCTGTCTGTAAGTGCTATGTTCCGTCTGGTTTTAGGATGGAGTTCATGTGATAAAGCAGCCAAAGGATGAAGTGACCCCCGAACAGGTGAAATTGATGAGGACACAGGATATTAAATATGTGGAAATGAAAAGAGTGGCAGAAGCCAAGGTAATACTTGACTTTTTTAGTGTTTTCCAGTTTGCTCAGAATTGTTCTTTCTATTGTGATTTTTGTTGTTGTTGGCTATTGTGTTTATGTTTAGTGAACTCTGATTTGTGTAATACTGGAAATGATAGATGGAAATGTCAGTGGAGCTCTATATATAGAGCCTAAAGGTATACTGAATAATAAAAGCTATAGTGTGCGCTATTATAAAACATGGCGATTTCTTACGTAAACTTCAGAGATTAGACATGTACTCTTGCTTCTCATATTTATAAAGAATTGAGGATTATTGTTACTGAAGCAGGTGGCGTGACTAGGGTAGGCAGGCAATCAACAGAAATATGACCCACTTCTGAAAAAGTTTTATGCTCTGATGTTGATCCACACACCATCTATGCAGATAAAAAGTTAAAGTCAGCTTTGAATTTTCCTTCATAGTTTTGCTAGTGATTTCATGGTAATCATTCCTCCTTTGTCTGCTGTACAGATAACTTACTGTTCTGAAAATTGATTTGTATATATTTGACTGGGTAATACCAGAAATTACTTTTAACCTCTACTTGAAAAGGTTATGAAGACATGGCATAAATATAGACTAGATATTTTTTCAAAGATTAAAAAGGAAGGAAGAGTTCAGATGCTTGAGAAACAAACAGGAATTTACTTCAGAGAGACATCATTTACCTTGTTACGGATGTTTAGCAGAACAGATTAACTTTTCCTTCCTGCAGAAAATCGAGCGGCTGAAGTCGGAGCTCCATCTTCTGGATGCTGAGGGGAAGAAGCCCAACAGGCACATGTTCTTTTTTGATACCAAAAAAGAAGGTAAGATTTAAATAGGTTTTATTGCCAGGTTGGATGGGGCTCTGAGCAACGTGGTCTAGTGGAAAGATGTCCCTGCCCATGGCAGGAGGGTTGGAACTGGATGATTTTTAAGGTCCATTTCAACCCAATCCATTCTATGATTCTGTGTTTTATCGTAGACTCTTTATGGTGCTTTCTTTATGCTGTTACCACAAAAAAAAATTTATTTTTTTTTCAGGAATAATAATTCAGGTGCTGTAGAAATCTCTTTTGATTACTAGATAAGACCTCAGTTCTGCAGGAGCTACGTTGCTGGGGCTTCCAACACTGACTGTATTTAAGCTACATGTTTGGAAGGTTTGCTGAGCATTAGTCCAAGAAGTCCATGCAAATTTATTCCTAAATTTCTTTTTTTTTTTTTTAATAGTTCGGGAGTTTGATATTGCAACTCATCTGGATACTGTTCCGGAGCTCGTAGATAGAGTGTACAACCGGCCGACCATTGCAACACTGCAGAAAGAGACACTGAAAGGAGCTACTGATCCTGCCCACTTAAAGGTAGCTAGTGCTGCCACTATTTGTATTATAGTTTTCTTAATGGTTTACACCTTTAGTATAATAAACACTGAAGATGATTAGTTGGACCATTGTGGAGGAGAACAAAGTTGTTCTGTTGTCTTAGAATGTTTATTGGTGACACAAGGCTGCATTGGATGTCACTTAATCATCAGGTGCCTGAACCCTACAGTCAAATCTTTTCCTGGACCGACATGGGAGAACTTGTTCAGTTGTATCCCAGTCCACTGTGGATTATAAATCAAGAGTTGTGACATATGGGCCAGAAAGGAACAGTATAGATCTGTTTAGGCAGTTCCCTTAGCAAAACTGATAGATTTCTCCTCTGTTACACGACATACACCTATGGGACAATCTTTTCATTAGATTGCTGCAGTTTTGTGTGATTTTTGCAGCATCCACTGTTAAGTCCCCCCTCACACCTCCCCAAAAACACTTGCACCCCTGAATAGGGATGTGAAGAAGCTTATTCCAACATAGATGTATCTATTGTTGAGTTTCTGATCTCAGTATTTTTCAGTTAGGTTCTGAGCCTGAAGTAGCTTGAAATTCAGGATCTGTCTTTCCCCTTTTCTTCTTAAAGGCATTTTTAAGCTATAGTCTCACTTCCTGGCTTTCCTAATTTATAGTGTTTCAGGATGAATTGCTTATGCCATCAGCTTTGATTCTGATGTTTTAATATCATAACACTTCTGCCCTAGATGTAGCTACACTTGGCTTTAACACTGTAAATACCACTTAATTAGTTTGTATATATAGGGCAGTCCTATAAGCTTGAGTTGGTATGTGTAAGGTAAAAATAAAGTTGTCTAAAGTTGCTGATTGGTAAATTTGTAACCTGTTGTTTTCTGAATCAGATGTCAGATAACAAACACCCTGTGGTCCCTTTCTTCTTGCCAGCTTTCTCAGTTTGGCTTGTCAGTAAAGCAGTTGGACAAGTTGTAGACTGACAAGTTTTCTCTTCTAAATGTCTGAGTCATATTTTAAGCATGCTGGGATCTGTTCTCCTTAATTTAATTACTTAAATCATACCTGCAGTAATACCATTTGTGTGCTGGGAAAGCCATCTGCTCTTAGTAGGTAAACGTGACCAAACAAGTTGCATTTTGGGAGGCCTCTGTGCAATTTCTAAGCACTTCAGGAATTGGTCTCTTTTTTTTTTTTTCCTTCCACCCCCACCCCGCCCCAGATAAGCTGGGTTTTTGTTAGAGTTAAATGTTATCTTGCACTCAACACTGAAATTCAGAGGATTTAGAAAAATAAAATTCCAGCCACTTACTGAAGAAGGTTACACAGCATCTAAACTAGGTTAGAAAAGGTTTGGTTTTTCATGTTTGGATTTAGGAGATAAAAACAAGCATATATAATTAAGTCCTAACTAGAAAAACCTCTAGTATGAGAATCAAGATCTTAAAATGGTTCTCTGGAATCTAGCCACAGAATTGAAGCAGCATTCTTTAATGTGATGATGATTTAAAAATGTAAAAAATGTCTGTGAGGTCCAAGTGCCTCAGAATAGGTCAGTTACAGACCATAGTGTCTTGTTCCTCTCTCAGTCTTAAAAATGCCTTTTTTTTTTTCCCCCTCCAGAAATTAGCCCAGCAAAGGAAGAATCAATATGACCTCCTGAAGCAGCGCATTGAAAGAGAAAAGGCCATGTTTGTTATTGCACAGAAAATCCAGACACGTAAAGATCTTTTGGTGAGGGATTTAGTTCTGGTTCTTTGAATCTGTTTTGTTAAGGTCATTAGGTCTAGTTTTGTATGTGTGCATTTCTTCACTCTGGTTTTATACTGACACTCCAGATAACTCCTGAAAATAAGTAATCCTCTTTTAGTATGAAAAAAGCAAGGAGGTGAAGCATTCCAGTTGTGCCTTGGCTAGCAAATCATATCTGCTAGTCCAACTCTTACCATGTCCGCCAGGACAAAGACTCAACTTTGAAATGGTGCTCACAAGCCTTTCCTAAAATACAGTTGCCACCTCTCAAGTACTAAATGAATACTCTCAAGTAGCGGAGGCGAGGAACCATTTCTGTAGGTTATGAAAAGATCTTAAAAATCCCAATGACCGAAAAATTGTCTCAATGGGACTCACCATTCACTGGTGCTTGTGAACAAAACAGGTTGTGCCTGACATCCTAGAGGTGGAAGAAGCAGACGGAAATATAATTGCCAGCTAAACAGTGGAAAGTGACCATTTTTCACTAATGCCTTGTGAGTCCCAGACAGAGACTTTCTTATTTATATGAGGATGGGGTTTGTGGTTTTTTTTTGTTCTTACATGCCAGCAAATATTTTTTTTCTTGTTCCTTTTTCCAGGACAAAACTCATAAAGTAAAGGTGAAGAAAGAGACAACAACCAGTCCAGCTATTTACAAATTCAAATTTCAGCGGAAACGTTAACCATTCCATTAAATAACTGTTACCATATTTGCTTAGAAAGGAAGAGGATTCTCCTTCTGATACATTGTATCAGTTTGTTTTTCACTGCAGCCTAGCACTTTGTTAAAACAAATTACTGCGGGCCTGCAGTATCCATAAATATATTGTATCTAATTAATTGATTAATAAATCAGAGAGTTTGTTCTCTTGGTATTTACAGTGGGAAGCCACAAGAGGTGTCTGAATGTCCTAGTAATATGCACCATAAACAATCCTTGAAAAGTCAAGGTCAAAATTAAGAGGCTGGGAGATGGGTTGCACACTGCACACAGAAAAGGCGCTCTGGGGTTGTTACATTCAGCTCTGTGGCCAGTGGCCTACGACGCATCCAAAACCGTAGTAGATTTCAGGTCAGCTTGTTTAGCTGTCTTTTAAAGCAGGTTAAAGTTGAATTATTATCTTTATAATCACTCCCCCCCCATCCCTCATTAATTTTCCTATTCTGCTTTATCTGCACAAAGTATTTGACTTTAAAACAGAAGAGTTGAAAGGCATTGCTGAGGGCACATTGCTAAATCCAGGCACCACGTGAGCCAGACTATTCTGGAATGGTGCTAGCAGTGGGGAATTGTTTCTTCCACTGTACAGAAAGGAATAAAAACTCGACCTTTATGAATAATTTCCATACCTGAGAAGCTGTTTGTGCTTATTCATCTTCTCCCGTACAATGGGGTAGTGCCCGTGCAACGCCAGCTTTCCAGTGTTGCCTACCAAGTCTGAACAGAGGCGATACTGAACTTCATGTCTGGGGAGAGACAAGGCAGAAGCCAACCGTGGGACAAAAGTTTGTCCTCTTTGTTTGTATTATCCTTGTTGCAACGTTGGTAGTTGGAAGGGGGTTTCAGCTGAAAACAATGAAGACACATTGAGTGTCCTGGAGCAGTTCAGGCAAGTTAAGAGAGCCTGGGCGTAAACATTCCTTTTCTTATCTCTCTCACTTGTACGATGGCTGCCAATAAGCAGCACATGCCCGTGCAAGATAGCGGGGAAAAAACAAAACAAAAACCTCTTCTCAAGCACTTCCCACTCTGGGAGTTTTCCCAGCTTCTCTTAGATGAAACGCGACTTTTTTATGTGCTAAAATGCAGCTTCGGATGCTGTTTCTGCCATTGCAAAGAATCCGAAGTTGGCAGCGATTGTGGGGTGGCTCTTTCTGCGAGGGATGAAGGGAGGCACCGCACTTTGCTCTTAAAAGCAGCAAAGATAACTCTTGCTCGGAGGGTTTGCGGTTTCCCCGTTACCAGCGCGATACAAACCGCCTCGCACCAGGCGGGGAAAATTAAACGCGTCGCGTGGGAGAAAGTTTCTCCTCTTTCCCTTCCTCACGGGAAAACACACGACTGAAAGCTGCAGAAACGGCGGCGAGTCGGTCCCCGGGAGGGCGCGGGGCGGGCGGCCAGCAGGGGGCAGCAGCGTCCCGCGGCGGGAGCGGGGCCGGGCTGTGACAAAGGCAGAACCTGCGGGCGCGACCCCAGGGTGGCTTCGGGCTGCCGGAGGGGGAAAGGCGATGTATCAGGGCGGCAGTGTCGGAGGTATCTTACAGCACTGTGGTGAGACTTCATCTGGAACAGCCTGTGCAGGTCACCAAGATTCAAGGAAGACTAGTTCACGATGGAACAGATGAAAGAGCCTCTAAGAGGCAAAAGGGAATTGAGTGTCTTACAAACAGGACTAGGTCTTGGCTCCTTCAGCCCAGCAAGATAAAGGCTGTACGAGTGCCTTAAGCTTACAGACAGCAAACAGCATGGAAACACCTACAGCAGGGAAAAGTGCTGGCACAGACACAACAGTGTGTGAACTGCCCAGGAACAAATTTGGGATGAAAATCATGTTTTCCAGGAGGTTCTGGAAAAGCCTCTATCTCCAGGAGCCATTTAAGAACAAACATCATTTGTGACTAAGGTTACAGGACATGGTTGCCACTGTCCGGCAGTAGCAGTAGCTCTGGTGCAGGGTGGTGTCCCCGTGGGTCAGCCACCAGCCCCAGCAGCTCCCTCCTGGGCACATCGCAAATGGCAAAACCCCTCCCTTCAGTTCATCTGTCAGACCTCGCTCTTGGTTTGACTCCCAAAGCCCTTAGCTTAGTTTTGGCATCCTAAAGCACTGAAATGTTCCTGCAAGGGTCTGGGAAGAGCCAGTATCTTACAACCAAACCAAACACCCAGACCACTCAACCGCAGCGCAAGATTTGAAGCGAGATGTTGGTGGGATCTGCCATCCTCTAGCTGAGCCCTCATGGGGAAGGACAGAGAGAAACAGCCCACAGCTATTTTCTCCTTGTGGTAATTATAGTATCAAAGGCTGAACCAACAGGTTCCTTAGCAAGGAGATTCCCTGCAGCTTGCAAGATACAGATATCAAAATACCCCACAGATTCTCAGCTCAGGTTTCAGGTGACTCAGAATAATATTGTGCCATGTAATAATTTCATGTAATTCCTTGTTCAAGCTGAAGAACTCAATTGATAATGTCTGTCTATAAAAGTTAATAGCAGGCTACATTAAAACACTTGCAGGATTATCTCTAGGCAACTGCAACAACATATTACTAGCAGGAGAGCCACCACCAGCCCTTAGGCTTCACAGGTGCTTTCCTGGAGGCCTCATTTTCCGAGCCTGAACCAGACAGATCCCAGCATGGTGGGATCTCTCGCCCCGTCCCTGGGGCACGGCCACAAAGCCAGAAGCCGACGTGCCGGGGGAGGCTCTGGAGCTCCCCATGGGCAGCCACTGCCGGGGCTGCGGCAGCTGGAGGGACACTCAGAAACCCCAGAGCCCTCCTCACTGCTTGCTTTCGGCAGAGCATGGCAGAGAGGCTTTGATCCCACCCGTCCCACCACACGTTATGAGTCCACTCACCGCGTGCCCAGCAGCCGGACAGCCTGGAGTCCCAGCAGGTCCCGCTCGCCCTCCAGACACTGCTGTCCTGGGGTCACTGGTGGGATGGTGGTTGGTGGTCCGGGCGTGGGATCGCAGGTGTCTCCAGCGGGCAGGACCAGCTGCCCCGGGGCTGTCACTAAGGCCCTGCTGTCCTTACGGCAAGGTTCAGCTGAGGTGTCTTGCCCAAGGGCACCATGGAGAATAGGGTGGTGGAGTTCCTCCACTCAAGCCTGAGCAGCTTCACAGCAGGTAGTTGAAAGAGCAGGATGTAAATCAGGAATGACTAATTGCTGCTCAACATGGCTGCCCTAAACCTCTCTTTTCCACGGGCTCCTTGGCCACTGTCTGTTTAGCCCCCACTCAGGGCTAAACACTAACCAGTTGTTCTGTCACCTAATGTCCCTTCCCTGACCAAGAAAGGGAATTGGGAAAAGGAGGGAGACTCATGGGTTAAAATTTAAACAGATTTCATAAAATAAGGAAACCAGTATCAATAATAATACAAAAGACACAAAATTATACTTAGCCCACAGAGTGGTGGCAAGTTCCTCCAGGGATCACAACCATTGAGAAGAGAAGGAAAAAGAGGGAGGGGAGAAGAGAGCAGAGCAAAGAGCCCCCCATCTCCTCAAGATTTCCCATTTATAGTGAACCTGACACTAATGTTATAGAACACACCTGTGGGCCAGCCTGGGGCAGCTGCCCTGGGTTTAACTGCTGATGGCCTTGATCACCATCCCACAGCTAGCCACAAACTGAAACAGCATGGAATAGAAAAAGGATTCTATAAATTTTATCCCCACAAAACCAGGACAGCCACCCAAACCTTTCCCCACCTGTCTGGGAGCAGCACAGGGGCTGCTAACAGCCAGGAACAGCCTGGGCACAGGGTATCATCCCTTGGACACGGCCCCCCGTTTCCCTCCAAACAGGATATTCCTCCCCAATTCAATTACAGAGGTTTTCCAAATAAATAAATACCTGCTGCTGCCTCTCTTGGGAAAACCCAGGCACCAGAGCAGACCAAGTGCTGTGCAAGGTGAAAGCAACAAATATTTGCTTTGCCATCTCTACAGTTATGTACCTGAAGCTTTTAGTGCCTTGAGAGAACCAAGGTGAGCGGCACTGCTTTGGGCAGGTAGGAGCCCATTATTTAGAGAGAACATATTCCCAGGATGTCCCTGGCTTGGCAGACCTAAAGACTGAATAGTAAGTTAGTGCATATAGATCATCATTTACTGAAGCACAAGCCCTGATGCACCTTTCTAGGGAAGCTCTAATTTATTATGCATTGTCATTAGCTGCAGCAGGCAGCAGGGCCTTCATTAGAGCTAGAGTTAAGGTCTGTTTTGGCTGCCTCATCAGCATCAGTGAACTGCGTCCCTGCGAGGTTTGATACAATTTAATTAACCTAATTAAAAGCTCTGATTGCAGAGATGATTGGGGTAGAGCCAGCAGCAACTGCATATTTATAACGAGCTGGAAGGTGCGGGACTGGAGCCAAATGATATGCATCTCTAATGAGCTGGTGCTATTGAAGTGTGGATTTGGAACACTAACATTTATTTTTGGCAACAATGGCCAGTTTATCTTCATGATAGAAACGATCACGGCTTGATTGTACATACCAGGGAGTTCAGCACTGTGCTCCCTGGGCTTCTCCAGCCCAGTAGCAGCCCCGCACAGGCACCCCACAGCCTGGCTGCTCCCCACTGGTCCCCCCCAACACCTCCATGTGCGAGCAGACACAGCGCACACCAACCCGCGCCCCGGCATCTCTCACACACCCACCCGTGAGACACGGCTTGCACAAACCTAACCACGTGCTGGCAGTCCCAGATACGCCCGGTGGAAGACGCCAGCAGCCTTCTCTTCCCCAGCCACCTCCTCCAGCCTTCCCACGCCTCCCCTGCCCTCTCCCGACCCTCCTGCCCCACAGCCAAGTTGGGCTCCCAGGACAAGGAACTCACCTCCATTACTCCTCCAGGCATAAAATACCCCGTGCCCTAATCTTCTGTTGAGCATCTATGCACCAGTGCCCGGATAACAAAAACCAGCCTGAAGCGAAGCACCATCTGCCTGCACCCCAGCAGCCATGTCAGGGGCTTTAAGGGTTCTGCTGCCTTGGCTGATAGGGCCGGCCAGAGGCTGGGTGAGCACCAGCACCTGCCCTTGGTCCACCCACCACAGCAAGGTCCTTTTCTCCTGTTTAAAGACAGAGAGGCCGTCAGCCCCTCGCAGCTCCGTGCTCTGCAGGGGTGCTGCGGCAGAACGTGGGGGCTCCCGGCAGCCCAGGTCAGGAAACCCTTCTTTCTGGGCTGCAGCAGCTGTAGCTCCGCTTGACAGAGGAGGCGGCAGCGACCTTTCTCTCTCCATGTTCAAAGGCTACAAACCCTACTCAGACCTGAGGCAAGATGTGCCACCAGCGCTCATCCCCCAGGACCCACAGGGATGTCCTGGCGCGGGGCCCAGCGCTGTGCCCACGCCAGCTCTGCTGCGGCTGGCGCTCACGGGCTGCAGGGCTGCGGACGGGCAGGCAGGGCAGGCAGGGCACAGACCGCCGTGCGCCTGCCCCAGCTGCCTGGCTCTGGGGCGGTGGGCGCAGGGTGCGGGCAGCCCGGCTCCCTGAGGCCAGCGCTGGCAGGGCTCCGGCATCCCTCCCCGGGAACCATCACTGCCAGGCCGCTCGTCTTTGCTGGGCAGGGCGGAGGGGACCGCTCGCCATTAACTGCCCTTCGCCCCTGCAATGAGGACGTGTGTCCTGGAGCAGTGGGCGAGCGAGGCAGCAGAACGGGGTGGGGGGCTGCTCCCCCGCACCCCGGTTGGGTGCCCCCAGCCCCGGCTTTCCTCTCGGCGCAGGGTCAGGGTGCTGTGGGGAGTCGGGGTCCGGCGTGCCCAGCGGTATGTCCCAGGGGTCCCGGGCAGCCGAGGTACAGCAGTGAGCCTGCCGAGCCACTCGGAAGATTCGATCCATACTAATTATGCTGAAAAAAGCCCTTCTGATAACGAGTATGAAATAGAAGCGTAGATAATACTCATCTCTGAGTGCCATTAATCTTCAAAACTGGAACAATAAGTGAAAACACTGCAGGGCATATGAAGCAAGGTGTGATTCACATCTGCTCCTCCGCGGCCGCCGCCTGATTTATTGGCACAAGGAAACTTTCCTGCACTGTTTCAACAGAGCTGCATTACATAACACCACGGACTGTTTTGCTTGCCTTTATCAATCAAAGTATCTCCTCAGTTTTTTAAATAATCTGCTGTCCTTCTTCCCCAGTACAGCTGGGAGCACAGGAGACAAGTCCCCCAAACCCATGACTCTCTCCCAGAGCAGGGCTCAGTTCCCAGCCTCTCTGGAGACGCCTCGTTCAGCCTGGCCGTGATACCGGCCTGTGACGGCAGGGACGAGGTTCCCCAGCCCTGGTGCACCGGCGGGGCAGGGCAGGAGGGTCTCCCAGGGCCCAGGCTGCCCTGTGCCCCGCGGACAGGGGGATGGAGGCTCCCCTTCCATCCCTGCAGGGCAGGCGCTCGCTGGTGAGCCCCTCGAAGCACCGGGGATACTGTCCTCTCCTGGCACTGCACAGACACTCGCTCCCTAAGCCAGAGCTCTCCAGGCCCTCTGCCACCCGCATGTACCGCATCTATCTTCACATTTGATGCCTTTCATTTTCAAGTGGTGTGCTCTGGGATTCACTTTCTTTGATTTAAATTGTGGATTTGCTGAAGTGACCTTTTAGCTGACTCTGAGGAGAGGTGGGCAGTTGCTTCCCTTGCAGTCCCAGAAAGACTGCTGACCTGTGGCTTTGAACAAGTTCAAAGCATTGCTTGCCTTTTGGCCATACCCCTCAACAGAGCCTTTGGATGGATTTCTCTCCCACACTCCTGAAAAGACATCATCAGAGACATTTCTCCTCACAGGCTCTTTAATATTTACACTGACTTTGTGAACAGATAATATATTCCACCTTTTTTTCAGCCTTTTGGGAGCACATGCTGCTTCTCGTAGCGCGGCTGGAGGAAGCAGTGGCTGCTGCATGGAGGCTGCCTTGGAAGGCCAGGAGGTCAAACTGATCTCAGGGGGGACGCAGATTGCTCTGCACGGCGCTCGCTTGCCTGCCTGCAGCTCACGGCACCATCCAGCAGCATCTCGGGGCAGCTGCAGGCCTGGAGTGGCCCTGCTGAGTCTCCTGCTGCAAAAGAGAGACAGTCCTTAAAACCTTCCTCCCAGTACTGACTAAGCCCAAAGCTCATCATCTTGCTAGCTGGAAGACAATCCAAATGCAAAACAAAATGCTTCTAAAAACTGTCCCATAGATTGTCAAGCATCTTACAAAGCCTGGCCATGGGCTTAACTATATCAAAATCATACGGATGCTTTTTGTCAAAATCGTTCTAAACCAGGAAGGCAGCAAGCAGCTTACAACCCAGAAGTGTCATAGATGTACTTGCAAATGTTTGTCCATAATTTTGCTGATTCCAGACTGCAAGTCCAGGAGGGACTGTCAGATCCTGTGTTCTGATCGCCTGCATGCTGCCACCCACTGCATTTCCCTCAGAGAGCCAACACTGCATCCAGCAGCTCAAGCTGGATTTTGACGTTTCAGTCCCAAGGAGGCTGAGGCACAGCAGCCTCAGGCAGGAGGTTCACCCCCACCCAGGTCTTCGGTGACGGCAGAGGAGTGCCAAGGGGAAAGATGCCTGGGTGCTCCCGAGAGCAGGATCGTGACCCCTGGGGCAGAGGAAGGCAAGACCTCTGTAGTCCTTGGCATTTTCACTTGGATGTAAACTTCTTCCTCACCTCACACCTGGTGAACACAGAACCACAGACGTACGTGAGCAGAGCACAGCTAGAAGCGCTGAGGGAGACTTCAGGACGCCGCTCCACAGCACGTCCTGTGCCTTGCTCCACATAGTGTGAAAAGCTCTGGGTAAGGTGCAACCTCCTGCCCCAACAAAATACATCAGGCCAACTGTTCATTGGGGCAAAAATACTTCTTCGCCTTCAGAGGTGGCAGGACACAGCCCCAAAGCAGGAGGTTTGATCACAAGCCTGTGTAAGTGGCAAGCGTTACATGCCTGCTGAGGGCAACGCACACCTCCCTGTTCCCTTCCAACCCTGCGAAGATGGTGGGTGACCGGGAGCCCCTGGCCAGGTGGGACCCCTGCGAGCCTGGTCAGCCGTCCCAATGCATCCCTCCCAGGAGCAGGCGTCAGGCCCATTTCAGGAGGAGTCCCAGGCAGGACGAGCTCAGCCCCTCCTGCATGCTGCTCCGGCGGTCAGTGTCCCTCTGACCCGGGGGGCTGCTCCTTGCTGACGGCCGCTCCGGCTCCCCTTGGCGCACGGCACCCGCCGCACGGCTGCAGGACGGCACGGCCCCCCAGGGCTCTCCGTGGAGCTGAGCTGGAGCTGTCCCAGGCCAGAGACCGGCCGGTGAAGAGGAGCCTGGCACGGGGAGGCCGGGAGGTGCGTGCCCCAGCGGGGAGGCTCCCCGGTGTGGGGGGCTGTCTGCAGGGGAAGCCAGGCTGGGGGGCTGGCCTGAGGTAGCCCCTTAGGTGGCCAGCGATGACAAGAGCGGTGAGGCACACAGCTGCGCAGAGGGTCACATTTTTTCAGTCCATGTTGCCCTAACAAACAAATGTCCCAGGATGCAGACAATAATGTTTTTATGAGACTTTAAATTCTAAACTCAAATGCTCTTTGTAGCGCACTAATAGCCAACACGTGGCCCTTCATCTCACGCTGAATTTTTGTGGTCCTGCAAGGGGAAAAAGGGCCCTGGTGAGCATTTACACTGAGCACTTTGTTCTCACAGATTTGTAGAGCAAAGAGAATAATGTATTGAGACTCTCAGCCCGTGCCAGTTTGGCTTCATTTGTCCTTCTGAACTTGCCCTGAGAGATAATGTTTCCTTCTAATCTGCTGCCGTCCACCTACAGCAGGGACCCAGTGAATAATTCTCCCAAACAAGCCTTTATTCTATCTAGCCCGAACCCTTTCTCCCCCTTACAGAGTAATTGTTGTGTTCATTACATGGTAACAGCCTGAGCTGTGTTCCAGCCCACACTTGCCATGGCCACACAAACGAGGTTCAGGCTGCGCTGCTTTCGGGTAACGCTGCTCGTTTGGCGTTATCTGAAAGAATGTGCCAGGCTCTGAGCACCCCGCACGCTCCCCTCGCCAGCCAGCCTGCGCCACAGCACAGGGCAGGCACAGCGGCTTCGCTCTCCTGCAAGAAACCAGCACGCCCTCCAAAGAGCCAAGGCTTTTTTTCCACGCGTGGTAATAAATGAGTGTTATACTCCTATGGGAAGAAGACACAAGGAAGAGGAAACAAGGCTTATAAATCTCTAGTTAATGTGACAAATCTTTTCTGTTCTCTTCTGTTCAGGTACTTATGTCACCCTTTCACAATGATATTTTAATAAGCCTGTGTAAGCTTCACAAATTGCCCTTTATATCTGTAGGAGATGGGGAGCTCCAGGGGATGAGCAATGAGCACGCTGAACGTACATCTCAAAGCAGCGGTGAAAAACCAGAAAGGCACTGAGAGAGGCTTGGCCTCCCCTGTCCGTGCTCAGCACCGTGCGCTGCAGCCCCTGCAAACCCCTGCCCCAAACATCGGCACACGCACGGGTACCCCCACCATCCCCACGGCTTCGGCCCTGCCCTGTTCCCAGGGCTGCTCCTGAGCTCACAGAGCCCAGCGAGGGTGAAACATCCCCGCACAGGACAGCTTGTTCGGAGAGTGCAGGAGCTCAGAAAACCTGAGCGCAACAGCAGTGTCCTTTGTGCACAGTGAGGCTGGACTCCTGCCAAATTCCTCTGCACCCACTGCCTCTATTAAATGCGTCAATCATTTCTTGGCAATCAAAGCCCCAGAGAGGAGTTGAGAGGCAACTTCAGACAGTTCAGTTGTTTTCATTAGAAGGTGAAGCTGAGCGGGAGCGGAGAGCGGGCTGAGCTCTGCGTGCACGGAGAGCTGCACCCATCCTGCCAAGGAGGGGAAAGTGGCAGCAAAAGACAGACCTTCACACGGTCACGGCTCTGTCAGCTTGTGAAATACCCCGACGCCTGCTCCCACTCCTGGAGCTGAACCCAAGGGAAAAGGCTGGGGTGTTCGGCTCCCCGCCCTCGACAGCGGCTGCAGCAGCTGCAGTGTTGGGTGGGAAGGTGCCCTCGCTGCGGGGTGGCACCGGCGCTGCCGAGGCACCTGGGGAGCAGCAGGGCTCTCGGAACAGGAGAGTCCGAGTGACTCAAAGATTCCTGGCGCAGGGCAGAGCTGGTGCCAGCCGAGCATGGCGTGAGAGGGGAGGACAAGCGGCAGGGACCTGCTGGAGGAGTCTGGGCAGGGAACCGTGGAGTTCAGAAGTGGGGACGAGGGGCCTGGGAACACCCGTTGAGTGGTCTGGGGGGGTCATTGGGGGAACGCCAGGAGGGGGCCAGGCCATCAAGCGATGGAGGGTCCCGGGGTGGTGAGATCAGGAGCTGCGGTTATTCCTGTTTCACAAGGCAAGACGAGAAGGAAGTTGCATGAGAACGGAGAGACTTTAACTGCTTGGTCGTTCCCACAGCACCCGCAGCCCAGCACGGCCAGCGGCCCGGGCCCCAGGCTGCTGCGGACGGGTTCAGGACGTGAATGGCCCCAGGATGCGATGCTCTGCCCTGTCCCCCCAGCTCCTCACTGCTGGGGGAGGCTGCTCGGCGCACAGCCCCTGCCGGGAGCCCCAGCCTGGGGCGAGCACAGCCTGGGAACGGTCCTCTCTGCTGTCCTGCCGGGAGTTTCGGGAGGGAAGGGATGCGGCGCCCGGGGCAGCGGGGTGGGTGCAGCAGGAAGTCAGGCTTGCCGAGCTGGGTGTGTAGCATGTGGGGATGCTTGTCTGGGCTCCCAAAGCATTTTCCAAACACTTTAATTATAGTGATTTATATGGCAAAAGTGTGGGGGCGAGAGCTTGGGAAAGGCATTAGCAGGTTTGTTCTGAGGGCTCTAATCAGAGGTAGGTGAGGGAGGGTACAGCACTGGGGCTGTACCTTGAACTGCGGCGTCAGGACAGGTCTGAAGGGTGCAGAACCTCCCAGCCATGCCAAGGATGTGCTGACGGCACCTCTGAGCCCTCGGTGCGTTACGTGCTCCTGTAGGAAGAACCCCGGCACCAGCAGTACCAGCAGATGTCCTGCGCCCATCCCTGTGCGGCTCCGAGCCGGGTCTGCAGCACCGTGCCTGCCCGCGTCCCTCCCCAGCGCCAGCGGGGCTGCAGCCAGCCCCACGCACAGCACTGGCACGGCCCACGCATCCCCTGCGGCAGCGGAGGGGAAACACGCGGCTACGTGGCACACCAGGCCCTTTGCTAGATGGTCACCAGAAAACCGGTCAACAGTTCAACAGCAACTCAGGATCTTCCTCTTGTTGGTGTTACCTTGAAAAGTGATAACCTCTTCTATTCTTGTTTTGCACAACACGGTTCTCTTAAATCTCCACCACAGTGCCTACATACACGCACACTCACGTGCACCCAGAACAGTTTTCTGCAGGTCCCTGGCAGCCGAAGGGCTCCTGGTCCCTGCACAGGAACAGCAGCTCCCCACGCCCGGGCAGCCCAGCAGCCAGGAGCGCACCGCAGGCTGCACGGCTCGCGCTGGAACCCCAGCCCCCGCCAAGCCCGACTTGCTCGGAGGAGACTGTCAGTCCTCCAGAGCCCTGATTACACGGAGGAGGTGAGAGAAATGCCAGGCTGCTGACATGGCTGGTGGCAACAGCGCGGCCCTGGGCACAGCACCGGGCTGCGCGGCCGAGCCACGGTTATCAGCTGGCGCGGGCACGCGAGCGGCGCTGGAGCAGCGGCGCTCACCCTCTGAGCCACCGCAGGATGCGGCCCTGGAAGCATGGCCGGAGCACATGTCACCCCTGCTGCAATCCTGCTTCTTGGCCTGTTTTCTGATAAATAACCTTTTCCCGTCCTTTTTGACACTGATGTTTATTGACGTCTGCAATCCCTCACAGGCGGGTCTGGCCTCTGACAGCCGAGGTGCCCTGCGCATCCCACAGCCGTGGAGCAGGAGCGGGGAGAGGGGCAGAGCCAGCTCCGCGCCGCCACGATGCCCACAGCCTCCCTAACACACTTGCTCACAGATGTGTCAGGGTGATTGCTGCCAGTATCTCCCAGTGCAAACACGGCATTGAGGACAGAGTAAAAAAAAAGAGAGTGCTTTAAATAAAAGTACCTCTGCTTCCTGCAGCAGCTGCTCCTGTCTGTGCATCAGCGCTGAGCGTCCCAGCCCGGGCTCTGCGCTGCTGGTCCTCTCTCCCGGGGAGCCTCGGGGCCCAGCACTCGTCCTCGGAGGGCAAAGGCCCCATTCCCCCCACGGGCCTGCGGCGAGGGCAGAGGCACCGGCTGGAGGACACCTGCACTAAAACCGCATGGACACTGGGTGGCAAACCACTCTGCCCTACCTGGGGAGAATTTGCTGATTAAGGGATAAGCAATCACTTCCCCACCCACAGGCTCGCGTTATCACTTAATTGAATCCAATTGATTGAGAAGCTAAAAGCAGCCCTGGCTCAGAGCACTGCAGATGGTGCCTGGGAGCAGGGCAGCACACTGAACCCTTAAAAGCATTGGCATCAAGGGCAGACACAGTCTTGCTCTCCTAAAGTGTCTCACACATCATCATTATGAACGGGAACCAGCAGCAGCAGGGCAGTTCCAGGGGAATATTATTTATCATACTTCAAGTCTGCACAAACAACCTCTTATTCTCGCCCCCTCTGCCCTCAGTGGGCAGGCTCTGCTCCCGCAGAGATTGCAAGGGAAGGAAGTGTGCAGCTGCAGGGCGGCACGGGGGCAGCCTGGCTCTTCAGTGGTCTAACCACTAGCCCACACTGCTGGGAACGGAGCCCATACCTGCTGCCCAAACACAAGCTTGTATGGAGGAGCAGCTGCCTCCAGAGCTGCTCGTGAACCTGCATCCTCCAAGCAGTGCTGGAGAGGGGGAGGCCCAGGAGCATCCCTACCACAGCATACCCTATGAGGGAGCGGGGCAGACACTGAGGTCCCTCTGGGCATGGGGAAAGGATGGGGAGGGAAGCGCTGGGCACCGGCACAGCCTCAGAGCAGCCTTCACTTTGCAGAGTCATGCCCGAGACGAGAGCTGGCCCGGGGAGCCAGCACTTTCTCAGCAGCCAACTGAAAAGTCCCTGGGTGCAGGTGACACAGCACTCTGACCAGGGCTGCAGAGTTGGGGCATCTCCACACCAAGAAACAGCATGTGCTCTGCAAACTCTTTCTTTGCAGTGAGCCTGACTGTGGGACCTCACAGGGGCCAAGGAATCTCTCCTGGCACTGTGTTTGCAATGCCACTGCCCAGGCATGGTCAGTCTTTGCTCACCTTGCACTTGTCTTTCTGATTGGGTTGCATTTTTCAGGCATTCAGCACTGACATCCCTGCAAAAGGCAGTGCATACTTTATTAACTCTGCTACTTTCTTCTCCACTAATTAAAATCAAGTTGTATCTGATGCACACTGCATACTTTGCAGCAAAAAAAACCTGCTTCCCCCTTCCGCTCTCTGGAACTTTTGTCGCTGAAGCGATTTATTTAGATCGCTGAGCTGAAGTGTGCAGCCCTGCAGAAGCCACAGGGGTGCCCGAGGACCCAGCTGGCTGGAGCTTCTCCTGGGCTCAACTTTTGGGGTTCATGCCAGGCTGGGGCCAGGGTCCCCCAGGGCCAAGGGGAAAAGCATCAGTGCAACATCCGAAAGCCTCTCTCCGAGCTGGAAAGGAGGGGAGGCTGCCCAGCAGCTGTGGAAGGTGATGACTGGTGTTAGCGGGAGGCTGTGAGTGCCACGAGCACAGCTCTCCAGCCCTCAGGGCAGGGGGCAGATCTTGCCCCTCTGCTCAGCAGTCACAGGCAGGTCCTTTTGCCTGACTGCACTAAAATGCAGGTATTGGGTCCCCAAGCGACACAGCAAGCGGCTCAGCACAGAGCAAGCCTCACTTGGGAAGGCCTCAGGAGAGAGGAAGAGGTGCCCCAGGCCAGCCTCTGCCCCGTAACCCATTAATGAAGCCATTACACTCGTTTTTTTTGCCTTAGGGAAGGGGTAGAGTTTGTGCAAAAAGACAAGAGCTCCCTTGTGGCCCTTGCGCTGGTGCTGGCAGGAGCCATGTTTGGAGCAATACATCATCAATGGAAGGTATCTAATGATATATTGCCCTAATACATCACCATAGCAACAGTGCTCTAATAATGTATTATTCTAATGTGTTACCCAAGCGCACGTTCTTCCTGATGATGTATGGCCGGGATCGCTGCGCTCTGCCCAGCCCAGATGCAACAAAGCTCTCCTGACTGCCAAGCACCCTCCTCGGCGCAGTACATGCCGCCGCACGGGACACACCAGCTGGCTGCAGGTGGGCTCACCCTCCTCCTGCCACGAGGGACACCGCTGGTTGCGCTGGGGACTTCTCATCACTGACGGTCATTCCGTGCAGTGAAAACTGTGTTTGGGACTGTGCAGCTTATCTGGAAATTAGCGATTGTGGTCAACGTGCTCTTGCTGAGGTGGCTGCTCAGGCTGCGGGGCAACGGGCAGCTGTGAAGGCGCCTCTCAGCTCCCCACACCATCCCACCAGCACACACCCTCCTCCCACCAGCCCCGGCCTCCCCGCTCCCCTGTACCTTAACTCCAGCAAGGGGACATGCAGGGAGAAGGGTGAGACTGGGCAAAGGGTGACGGTGCTGCAGAGCTTGCTTCCACACCCCTGGGCACCCTCAGTCAGAGGTGCCGCCTGGGCACCCAAGGGCAGGGGAACTCCTGCATGCCAGGGCTCGTCACACCGCACCGTGCTCGGGCAGCACGCACCTGGGCAGCCAGGACCACCGTCCTCCCCTTCCCTTCTCGCAGCTGAGGTCTAGTGTCTCACTTGTGGAGCGCTGAAAGACAATTTGAAAAGCATTCCTTTCCTGGCATTTGAAAAGTTCAGAAGGGGAAGTGACAGGCTGGCTTGTGCATTTCTCCGGCCCCTTCCAAGGTAGCGGGGCCACACAGCGCCCTGGGTTTGCTCATTAACAATGAAAATGCCAGCTGGAATTCTCCTGCCACCCATTACAGGGACAGCGTTGTTTCCAATTCACACTATCTTTTTGACCATTCAAATGCCATCAATTCAGTCACCCCAATGCGTAGGACAGTTATCTGAAATGTTTTCCCAAACAGCTTAGTGACTATAGAGCAACAATTCATGGAATTGCTCGGGGACATCTGTGCAAAGCAGCGCAGAGCAAAGCGCCCGCGGCCGGCTGAATGCGCCCTGTGTGGAGCCCGGATTCCGCAGGGTAGCCGGCAGACAGAGAGACTGAATGAATGGCAGGAGAAATCACTTCATCTATGCAAATCCATGCCAAGCTCTCAGCGCAGCTGTTGTCAGCAGGGAGCTCTGCCCCTCTGGACTGACAGGTCAGGAGATTTTATTGTGCACCGAGACGCTCCCCCTGCCAGCCCAGCAGCAGCTCGCTGTGCAGGGGTGGCAGCCGCTGGTGTCCCCCGTGGCCGGCATCTGCCATCCACGGGTGCCCGGGGCGAGTCCTCCCGGCAGCGCCGCATGCAGAGCGGGCCTCAGCGGTGGGGCCTGCAGGGCGGCACCCGCTGGCCCTCTGCTCCGAGATGCCCAGGCCTTAGAAGCCCCTAGAGAGTGAAAGCTAACTACTAGCTCAAAGCTGATGACACCCACGGCTTATTCCTTCATGTCCCCATGAAATACCCAGAGCTGAGGGGACGAGGCTCATCAGAGCCCCAAACCTGTGACACCCCAGAGTGGCGTCCCGCTGGCACAGACCTACCAGAGCCCCAGCCTGGCCAGTGTAGAGGCAGAAAGGCTGCTCAGTCTCCCCAGGGCTGTATCAGACCGTCACTCAGCTGCGGCCAAGCACGCTGCAGCCCTGGCCGTACGTGTGGGTGGTGAGAGATGCAGGAGGCCTCCCTGAGCTGCATCTGCAATGCTCCCGCGCTGCACTGGGCAGATTCCCATCTCTCAACGTTTCAGGGGACAGCAGTGACAAATTACAGCACCTGCAGCAGAGAAAAAGAGAAACAGAGGGACCAAAGGAGGAATGATTGTATTATCAATAACATTTCCAATAGCTGATGGATGAGGACACCCAAATGATTTTTAAGGTTTCAGTAGAAACCCTCCAAATGGCAGCACAAAGGCAAAGCGTGTGTTAATGCAGGGTCTCCCAGGGAAGGCCTCCAGGGATGCGCACAGCAGTGCCAGCGGCAGGCAGTGTATGTGCTCAGCATGATGCTGTGGACAGCCCATTTAACAGCAGACAAGGAGGGACCTTTTCCTTGTCCCCGGGAGACAGGAGTAATCCTGAGAGCTTTCGGAGAGGGAGAGACGCACAAACACACTGCTCAGTGGGACTCTTCCAAACGGCTGAGATTTGTCCCCACCTTCCCCCGCCAGGGCTCAGTGTGAATGCTTACTGAACACCTTCTGGAAACAAACAGCTTTTTGAAAGCTACCGAAAAACCCGCTACTTTCACCAAAACTGAGAGTAGGGGACATCAAGGACAAGATCACCTCCTAATTCTTTGGGAAACTGAATTTGCATAACAGCCACTTTGCTTTAATGAAATTCCAACCTTCCCTTCAAAGGGCAGGGTGTAGCCCCTCGCCCTGTGCACGGCTGGATGTACAGCCAACAGCTCTGTGATGCCGTATGTCAGACGCAGCCTCGGAAACGCGACCACGCTGGAAACGTAACAGACAACATTGTTTTGCGCTGCAAACTGGCAAATCTCCAGGCTGGGGTTTCAAGGGATAATTCGTAGATTGGATGTTAATGAGTATTATTGTTGTTATCTGGAGAAGTTGTGCTGACTTCACTCTGCTGCCAATTGCACGTCTTGACTTTTTTTTTTTTCTTTTACCCCTACACCAAACAGAAAGGGCAATTCCAGCACAGCTGATGCTGCAGGAAGCCAGTTTAAGGCACGTGGAAAAGGTGATCCTTACTGTGTCCAGCCCATGTCACTCCCTCCTCAAACTCTGCTGCTTCAAATACTTGCTCAGAGATGGGATCACCTAACTCTTGTCTATCTCTCCTCCTGCAAACTCATCATGCTTCAGTAACCATCCCCCAGCCATGGTATCTGGCCGTCAGGAGCAGGCATCAGTGGGATCTTTAATAGCATAAATCTTTTTTTAGCTCTTTGGGGAAAGACAGGCAGGGGAAATACCGTCATTCCTGCAGCCCTGCACTACATTCAGAGTTGTGACATGGCTTTGCTCGTGGGAGCAGTTCACGGAGGAGCAGCTTACCTGGGAAAACCGTCCACGGGTGCTCTGGCAGCGTGGCCCAGGCTGCGCCCCACTGCAGGACCCTTGCCCTCCCCGCCGGGCAGGCTGGGTCCAGGGCGCTCGGCAATGCCCTGCGACGCCCCGTGATTTATGTGCCACTCGCACAATTGATGCGCTTTGTGCCTGGGGGCAGTTAAATGGTAGCTCTGTCATTAGTTTAAGCAGAGGTTAAAGGTGATCAATAACAAGGGTTTCATGCCCAATTGATCACCCCTCGCTATTTATTTCTGCCTTTTGCTTTCCATCCCATAGTGCTTTTAGAAATAGTAATTAAAGACACAACAAGCGTTCCACTAAGCAGAATATCAAACACTCCAGGTATCGATTCAATACTCTCCTTAATGATGCTGACCCGCACCTGTCCCCAGCACCAGCAAGGCCGGTCCAGACTGTGAGGAGGCTCTGCCCCAGCCAGGGTTGGGGAGGGGAGACCCCTGCCCCGGGAGGAGGGGGCACAGCCAGCCCCCTGCCCCGGGAGTGCGGGGGGGGGCACAGCCAGCCCCAGGCAAACGCGGGCAGCACGGCCCCGGTGCAGTGCAGGACTGCGGGAGGGCTCCGGGCCAGGAAGGTTTTACCCACGGGGGCCAAGCCTTTCCTCCTGAAGCAGCCCCCCAGAGCGAGCCCAGCATGCAGACGTGGCCCTGGGTTTAAGCCACACGCCGTGGGCAGCAGCCTGGCCGGCTGGTCCTGGGACAGGCAACTTGGCTCCGTCCTGCTGCTGGCTGCGGGCACCCTCCTCTGCCCTGCGGGGCCGGCTGTCACGGGCTGCTTGGAGACAGAGCCAGGCTGAGCCCTCCCAGGTCCTGGGTACGGTCCAAACGGGCCAGCAGCAACGCTGGACCCGGCAAACACCCCGACACAGACACACGCAAACCTGATAACCGCCCTGCAGTTCTCTCACTGCCCATAATTCTGTTCATTTACTTGAAAAGCCATCACTTCTTTTGTCTGTATCCAGGTTAGTCTTAAATATGACTGAAAAAACTTCTCCAATTTAGAGCTAATTATATATTTAGGAAAAAAAATACATAAAGACATCTGATGCGATGGCCTGACTCTTTAAAACCAATCCTGCAAGTGACTGCAAAAGATGCAAACATGTAAATCACATTAATTTCCCAGAGTTTTGGCTAGCTACAAATTTAAGATCCAGCATAATCTCAAAGTCACACAGCCTCCAGGGTAAGCGAGGGGTACTAATAAACGTTGAGCTCCAGGTAATGAAAAACCACAGGATGAATTTCCACAGAAAAAAAAAAAACCTACAGTGAAATGAAAAAATACCCATTGGCTTTCTCATACCTTCTATCGATCCCCTAGTGAGGAGCAGGCACTTCCATGGAGTATCTGACAACTCTTGTGCATATACGTGATATCTGCAAGAAGATTTTTGTGCACTTGTTCATTTATTTACTTTCAAGGCACTCAGCTGTTACGGGTACAGGAGACAGGGAGCTGAGCAGCTTCAGCTAGCCATCCCCCTTTCTCACATATGTTGACGGAAAAGCCAGCTTGGAAACATTATGAAAGAAATACTATTCTGTGGCTGTGGTGACTGCTGTCC
Source organism: Nyctibius grandis (assembly GCF_013368605.1). Lineage (NCBI taxonomy): Eukaryota > Metazoa > Chordata > Aves > Nyctibiiformes > Nyctibiidae > Nyctibius > Nyctibius grandis. Next base: position 289,724 of record NC_090681.1, on the reverse strand, counting down.
AAAATGCTCCAAAAAGAAGGTGGTCAAGAGGGAAATCAATAAAAAAATGTGTTCAGACTTTGGCACGGACAGCATTCTCCTCTGCAGCAAGCGCTCTCAGCAGCGTATGAGCCAGGGCACCTGCGTGACTACACCACCTTTAGCAAGGCTTACAAGAAATAACACTAATTTTGACCAACACCGCAAAGAATGTGACATCAAGGAACATGAAATATTCATGAGGTCTGATCTAACGCGCACACTGTATCCTGTGTACAGTATCATATCCTTTAACACTGCCTTTGCAACCTCCTAATTCCCATGCATGGCATGGTGGGTTACACAGAGAAGCCTGGTCTTACGAGCTCAAACTGAAACTAGGGGGAACTTTCATGGGTAGAGTTCACATGAACGACAAAGGAAAACAGCTGAGTAAGTGCAGCTGGCTGTATTTCTACTTCTGTGCCCAGGTGAGAGCCGTGTGCGTACACACGCAGAGTTACACTCACCAACAAATACCAAGCGGGAGAGACACTGAATGCCCACAAACCAGCTCTGCAAAGTGCAGTGGGAGTTCACATGAAAGACCTAACGAGCTCCTTCTCTGCATGTTTCCTATATACGTACATACACGTAAACCAGAAGGATGATCAGAGCCCACATCGCATTCACTGGTGTAAGCCTGGAGAAATCCTGTTCTTTGGAGCTGCCCATTTCAGAAGGGTCTGTTGGGCCAGGTCTAAGCAGCAATATTAATCTTAGCGAGACCAGACACATCCATCTATGAACATGTAGCATCTTAAAACAAAACCAAAACAGCCCCCACCGCATCTCAGCGTGGTCCTGCCCCTGCCTGGAGCTGATCTGCTCGCAGAGCGGCAGGAGGGCAGCCAGTCCGCAGGTAGCCCCGCGCCGGCCGGGGCCGCGGCACGCTGAGCTCCTGTCCTGAACACATGCGACGAGTTACGAGCACCGGCTTGGAGCCTGTTGGCCAGATGTGCTAATTTTAAACAACCCATTTGTAATGAACAATACCAGGCAGCTAAGGAGAAGCAATTCCACAGCTGTGGACTTCTGCCTTGCGGGCACAACCCAAGCCCGTTCCCAATACCTGTGAAATAATGCTGAGCTTTCCCAGGGCTGATCCAGCTCCAACCAAACAACGGTAGCAATAGCATAAAATTAAAATATATGCAAACAACATTAGCACAGAATTAAAATATATGCTCAACCAGACGGTGCTGAAATCCCTCCTTGTGGGAGAGAGAACAAGCATGGATGGGCAGAGTCAGGAACAAGATGCCAAGGTGTTAACACTGATGCTCCAAATTTACGTGAAAAGAGATTATAGTGTTTCTGCTGCTGCTTTAGCTAGTTAGGGGACAGTTCACATCGCTGGCACTTTGCTGGGATCAGACTCTGAGTGGATAGCAGTTAGCAGAACAGATTCTGTTGAAAGAGTAAGATGAATACGGCATCAATAATTATGTGTGACTGTGCCTAGCGAGGCAAACTGCTGTGCTGTAGCCACTTCTGCAGCCATTATAGAGTAAGCACTCCCTGCTCTTGCAAGTGGCAGCAATAATATGCCAAGAAATGTGAAAAGAAAGTTGGACACTGGAACACCACAACCTATTCCTAAGCACAGAGGAAAGCTGAGCAATTGCCCACCTTCTTAAAATAAAAAGTGATACTCTGCTGAATATTGTCTGCCTCACACAAAACAGCAATTTCCTAAAATTACTGATAACCAATTTATAAAGACAACAGCGTCTGGAAAGCAGAGCTGCCCTCCAGAGCACCTGGCGAGCCCAGGCGGGCTGCCCTGCTCCCAGCAAGGACGAAGCACGCAGGAGGCTCAGCACAGCCTTGTGTCTTTCTGCGAGCACGAGGGAAGGGCTGAGCTCACATCAGGGACGCGTCTGCCCGATGCCAACTGTCCCACTGGCCAGAGACCCCTCGGCCACTACCGCACCTCACCTCGCCAGTCCGAGGGCCGACTCCGCACTTCGCCGGCTGGGCGCCAGCCTCTGGACCGTGCACGCGGGAGGCTGCGTGGGCAAGGTGGAGTGGTCACCTCCAGCCACGCTGGGGGAAAGCGCTGCCCCGAGCGCGGCCAGCGCAGCCCGATGGTGTCAGGGGACCAACCGCAGCCCGAATGCCAGCGCAGGAGTGACGCTGCTCTAAAGAGCATCTGCTGGGGCCAGGCACTGCCCAGCAGCAGAGAGCTCCTGCAGCTCCCTCGATCCTTGGGTTACAAGGAAGGATTTCACATCAATGCAGACCTAAACCCCTCTGATATTGGTAATGCGCGTCACTCCTTTTCCGTATCTACCCTTCCTGCTTTGCATATTCTATTTACTTTGTGCATTGTTAAATAACTATTTGTACATCTGCTTTCCTTTAATGTACCAACATCTCAGTCCTACCTTCGTGTGCTTTACTCCTGATGTAGTAGTATGAGCTCATACTTTCACTTCAGTGAGAAACAGCCACCACCAAAAAAACAAGAATTAAAACAAACAAACAAAAAAATCAAGTCTCTTCCCAGTAATTGCTATTTAATCCTTGACCAAGAAAACTAACAAGTTCTTCTAAGAGAAGCAAACCTTTGGGGCATTTGATTCTTAGAACGGCTGAGCACTGCAACACCGCAGAAATAAGATATATGAAGTGTATTTTATTTTTGCTGCTCAACAGCATGAAAGAGCTAATGCAGCGGGGCTGCCAGCGCCTTATACAATCTGACAAACCGAACAACCCAAGGGTGCTCACCCTCCCCAGCACTCGCAGCACATCTCATCCATTACGAGAACGCAATGTGAAAACTGACCCTTCCCTTCTCAGTATCAATATAAACACTGTTTGCCAGCCAGGTTAGTTCAGAACGAAGAGGCTACTGAAATCACTCCTGGTATAGAAAAGCAGTACAATTAATTGTTCAATGCAAACAAGAGTTTGCTTTCTTTAACAAATAAAGCCTCTTTTGTTCATTTGCTGTTTTCTTTTTCCCTTATAGCCTGGCTATCACACAGAAATTCTTAAGTAAAGGCTGCAGAGTTACAGCATTATCAAACATCAGACACAATGGTACAGGCGTGTGGAACACACAAAAGAATAGCTAAGGAAAGATTTTTTCACAGTTGAAAATTAATTTAAATGCTTTCATGATACATTGACTCAAACCCTTGAATCATCATGCTCACTTTTTTACTGGAGTGCATCACCTAAGCTACAGCATATGCTCAGCTATTTAGAAATTAGTAAATATTCAGTAAATACAGCAAAACTTTTAGAATTCAGGATCTCTACAACAGCCCTACAATTCTGTGCTTTTCTATAAAAAACAGCCACATTACAAAAAAGGAAGCTAAGTCTGCAACAAAAGCTGACAAAACGTACAATGCACATTGAATCCTTTAAGTGAGATTTCTTATTATGCTCTGCATGCCGAGGAAAGTTATTAATACACTAAACTGCAGCATTTGCTAGCTTATTTGTACCCCAAGTGAACAATTTCTTTACATACTTATGAGCATCAAACATAGTATTTAATGAAATAACTGCTTAAAGTGACTTTATTTTAAAAAATCTCAATAGACAAACAGTTTAGTAGAATTTTGAATGAGAACTTAATAGTTTTGTATTAGCTGATCTAGAACAGCTACATTTTACGAGACATTGAGAATGCAATAATTTATAACACGATCAAAGCAAATATAACAAAGCAAATGCAGTGTTGCTTAGGCAAGTATTATACACACCCCCAAAGGCACAAAATGCAGTGAAGACAAGAATTTTCATGTATAAATTTTCAAGTGTAAATTATATTTGATACGTTAAAAATGTATATATATATAGATATAAAAATAATTATATATGAATTCTTATGCAGGATGCAGTGCTATCACTAGAAAATCCCTTTTAAGCCTGCTGTTTTCACAGCATATAATTTCTACCAAGAGTAAAGCAGGGAAACTAGTAAGTGCCAGATGTTCAGCAACATTGGTAAGTTCTCTGCCAAATAAAATGAAAGAATTTGGTGCTTTACTACCAGATTTCAACTAAGTATTTAATCAGTGCAAGAGCTCAGTATAGACACATTTCAAAAGTTCTCCCAACACACAAAACACCACAGGAATCAAAGCACCTGCAAAGGCAAACACAATTCTCACATGCGACTTTTCTTGACATTTGCTGAAAGGTTTAAAGTAGAGATAGAAGCTGATTCTTCTAGAAGTAGAGAATGCAGTAACTAAATTTTCAGCCTTTCTTGTCATAACCACAAATTATTAGGGCACAAAACCATGAAAGGGAAAACTGGTGGCATCAGAGAACCCCGGAGTGTGGTTTGAGTGGAAAGAAGGAATCTTCTTAGCTACACCGGTGCACATTTATTACTTCTGCGGTAAGCAGGAGGAAAGTTACGTTTAGAATGTTTTCTACTCACGCTGTAGACTGCAAAAGGTTATGTTAAGATCAGTAAAATACTGTAGTGACACAAACACAAGGCTACACCACTTCATCAGCGCTCGCAAATGCTGAAGCTCGGTTCCTGGCTATTTACACGCGTGCAGACAGAAAACCCAAACGCACAAGAGCAACGAAAAAGTTTCCCCAAAGCGCAGTTACCGGGAGGGGTAAACGCCGCCGAGCCGCGCTCGTGCCGCCGCACGGCTACCGGGGACAACGGGGCGTCCCGGAGCTCCCCGAGCCGCGGGCGGGGGAGGCCCGAGGGGGCGCGGGGGTCTCGCCAGCCGCCGGCGGCCGCTGCAGGGGGGAGCCCGGCGGGGCCCAGGGAACGAAGCGCCGCGACTAAGCCGGCCCCGGCCCCGGCCCCCTCCGGCCGCCGGGCCCGCTCCCGGCTGCGCGCCGCAGCCCGCAAAGACGACACGAGACCGGTGCCTGGGTAAATGGTTTATGTAAGTAATAAAATATTTACTATAACATAAATAGAAACGTACCCTCGCAGTCTACATTGGTTTTGCAACAAAGATACAAACAAAAACCGAAACCCAAGGGGACGGACCGGACCGGACCCACCAACGGAAGGGGAGAGCTCCGCGCACGCTTAGAAAATAAATAGAAACGGGCCGGGAAATGGTGCCGAGGCGTCCTGCGGGCGCGTCCGGGCCGGGCGGAGCGGGCCGGGCCGGGCGAGGGAGGGAATAAATTAGAGATCGCAAACCTTTGGCTACTGCTGCTGCGGCCGCCGGCGGCGCCGGGCGCCCGGGCGAGCGCGGCGCGGAGCGGGGCGGCCGGGCCAGTCTGAGGAATAAATTAACGCGCGTCTCCCGCCGCCCGCGCCCGCTCCGCCGCCGTCGGGGCCGCGGCGGGTCCGCGCAGTCACTGCACGGCGCCGGGCAGCGCGTGGTGCAGCGGCGACGTGTCCGCCTGTGCGTAAACGTCCTCCATGGGGGGGTGCGGGACCCCGGCCGGCGTCATGCGCTTCTCCTTCTGCCGCCGGTTGCAGAACCAGACCCGCACCACCTCCTTCTCCAGCTGCAGGGAGTCCGCCAGGGAGGTGATCTCGTGCGCCGAGGGCTTGGGGCACTTGAGGAAGTGGTTCTCCAGGGCGCCCTTGACGCCCACCTCGATGGAGGTGCGCTTCTTGCGCTTCCGGCCCTGCGCCGCGATCTTGTCCAGGTTGGTGGGGCTGCCCGTGCTGGAGTCCGTCTCCTCCAGCCACTTGTTGAGCAGCGGTTTCAGCTTGCACATGTTCTTGAAGCTCAGCTGCAGCGCCTCGAACCGGCAGATGGTCGTCTGCGAGAAGACGTTCCCGTAGAGGGTGCCCAGCGCCAGCCCCACGTCGGCCTGCGTGAAGCCCAGCTTGATCCGCCGCTGCTTGAACTGCTTGGCGAACTGCTCCAGGTCGTCGGAGCTGGGCGCGTCCTCGTCCGACGGCTCGGGCGGCCCCAGCGGCGGCGGCGAGGCCGCCAGCTCGTGCGCGCCCGCCTCCTCGGCGCCCAGCGGGTCGCGCAGCCCGTGGTGCAGCGCGGGCGCCGGCGGGCCCAGCATCCCGTTGAGGCCCGCGTAGGGCTGCGCGTAGAGCAGCGGCTGCCCCGACGGCGGCGACATGGGCGGCAGGTGGTGCGCGCCGCCCTGCGCCCAGCCGCCCGCCGCGCCGCCCGCCGGCGGCTGGGGCACCAGGTGCGGGCGGTGGTGGAAGGCGGCGGACAGCTCCTCGCGGGGCCCCGGCGGGCCGCCCTTGGCGTGCTCGGCGGGCGGGAGGTGCGCGCCGCCGCCGCCGCCCCCGCCGCTGCCCCAGTCCGTGCCGGCGCTGGGCAGCCACTGGTGGTGCGCAAGCCCGACGGCGTGCCCGGCGGCGGGGGCCAGCCCCTGCAGGTACTCGTGGTGCATCATCTTCTGCACCTCGCGGTACGTGGTGCCCTGGTGCAGCCGGTCCCCGTCGGGGTGCATGAGCGCGGCGGAGCGCGGCAGGTACTGCGCCGTGGCAGCCATGGCCGTCTGCCCCGCGCCGCGCCGCGCCGCGCTTTAGAGCCGCGCGCCGGGCCGCCGGGCTGCCGCGCGCCGGCCCCGCCCCCGCGCCCCATTGGCCCGCCCGCCGCCGCCGGCGGCCCGCGCCGCTCCGCCATAGGGCGCCGCCGGCGCGCGGCACCGCCCCGCGCTCCCCGCCACCATTGGCCGGCGGCGGGCGGCCGCTGCCGCGGGATTGGCCAGCGCGCGGGAGCCCGCCTGCGCCCGCCGGCGGAGCGGCCGCCGATTGGAGGAGGGCGGTTCATTCATGCCGAGCGGCCATCGGCCACGTGGGCGCGGAGGCGCGGGGCCGGGGCGCGGGCGGGCCCGGGGGCACGTGCCTGGGCGCGGCGGCGGCACCGGCGGCACCGGCCCGGCCCGGCCCGGCCCCGCGCCGCGGTGACACGCCAGGCTCGGCTCCACGCTGCGCTCACGGCCGCGGCCCGGCCCGGCAGCAGGGGCACCAGGGGCACGGCGCAGCACCGCCCGGCCGGCACCACGCGGCGCTGGCGGCCCGGCACGGTCCGGCCCGGCTGGCTAAAGAGCCCGCCCGACGGCGCAGGGCTCTGCCCCGCGGTCTCTGGGCCTCCCAGACCTGTAGGGCACCGGGCAGGTCTCTGTCCCCTCTGCCCTGCGGTTGTGGGGAATGCGGCCTCCTGCAACTGCTGCGCAGGGGCAGCTGCTGCTCCGTAGCCAATAAACCCTGTAGTAATCAAGAGCTTCCCAGACATTAAAAGCCCTGATTTACCTTTTTGGTAAACTCGGTCCCTGGAACCTGGGAAGGTGGGAGCTCCTTCCTAGACACCCCGTAGGATAATCCGCCAAGGGCCAAGAAATGAGGTTCTGGGATTGTTTGGGCGTCATGGGAAATGTGATGCTTGGAAGCAGCCTCAGAGGCAAGTCTCTGAGCCGGTTTGAGGGTTGGCACAGGATAAAGGGTGGAGGAGTTTGTGGGAAAAGACAATGACAACAAGCAACGGACGTGTCTGGCAGTGCTGGGAGAGGGGCAAGGGACACCTTAATTAACCCAGCTCCAGACTTCATTTGGGGCTTGAAGCCCAAAGTGAATCAGGTGGGCACCAGGAACACTAATCACTTCTGAAAATTAATCTTCGCCTCTTCCCATTTGTAAAATGGGAGCAGAGACAGTGACCTTTGCCAAGGGCTTGGGTGAACAATGAACCATCGGATCAATATGTGTACGAGTGTAACATGTCAATGGCCACACACAGATGACCTGCTCTCTCCCAGTAGAGAGAAGACGCCTGGGCAGGGTGGCTCTCCGCTGTTAAGGACGTTGCTGCCTCCTGAACGGCTTTTCCTGAGGTGTGCCACATCCCTTCCCTCTGCGTTGGAGGCACTTTGCCATCTGGTGCACCGAAAGCAGTGATTTGGACGCAGATGACTCCAGCCCTATGTGCTGGGACTACAGAGCCAGCAGACAGAAGACCCAATGTTGTCTTCTGGGCTTGTGGGTACCGAGCAGGGCTGCTGCAACACCCCACACTGAGTTTTCAGCACAATGCACTGCCCAGTGCAAACCCCTACTTGCACTGCCCACCTCATGCCAGTGTGACAACGGCCCTGCAGGCTGTGGTGGATCAAGCCCCTGGTGCCGCGGGGTGGCAGGGCGAAGGCAATGCCCACGCCTGCTGAGGCGCCTGCCCTGTGATCACTCCGATTTGGCGCACACCGGACCCCTCTCCTCGCACACGATGGCTGGTTCGCCCAGCCCCTGGAGCTGCAGGGTGGGTGGGATCACGCCAGGCTGGAAAGGTCTGTCTCCTCCTCCAGGCTTGCAGCCGGCGGGGTGCCCTTTAGCAGCCGAGGGCCAAACTGTCAGCAGCAGGTTCAGTGCGTGCCCATTGCAAGGGCTGAGGCATCGCGTCAGGGGACTGAGGAGCTGCTGGCCCTTGTTCTGCTGAGTTGTGGAACGAACAGCTACAAGAGTGACATACCTTGCTGCTGGCAGGCTCAGTTTTGCACTGTCCTTGCCAAAACCGACAAGTTTGGGATTGAACACCTGCGTTTTTGGCTGCGGAATGATGTGCAATTGGTTCCTTTCACTGAACCCAGTATCTCTTTTCAGGTATACAGTCCTAGAAAGAGGCTGGACTTCGCAGGAGAAATGGGTTTCATAGATCATGGAACATATTTCATTAGGAGAATAATGGTCTCCCCCCCCCCCCAAGGAATTCTTTGCAAACACTGCATACGTTTGTAATGAATATAATCCTTTCAGATGATTCAGTGACATGCTGTAAAATATCATACTTGGTTAAGCATTTTCTGTGTATTTTTTTCTGACCTAGACTCATATTCATGTCAACTCTCCATGATGCAGTGCCATAATATTCAAATTTTTGGTAGCCAATTGCTTTTGATATTTATATACATTTTTAAGGGAATCACAATGAATAAATGTGCCCAGCTCTAACTTTATGCAAAATAAGCTGTGTGTAAATCAGTAAATCATTAGTAGAAATGAATCATTTCCAAAGGCTGAGGACTGGGGCATGTTTCAAACTTTTATCCGTTTATGTATTTCAGAAGTCACCGAAGGAGAAAACACATTGTGTGTGATAACTTCAGTCCCCATCACAGACCGTTTACACAGTAGTATCTGTTTATGCATGATCAAATGATCTTTCCAAACTAAGGCATTGTGCACAGTTTGTGCTCTGGGCTTGTTTTGCTTAATAAAAGTTGAATTTAAAGACTGGAAACAGTAAAGAACAGAGGAAGATGAGAAATTCCTATTTAACACCTTCCTCAGCAACTCCAGCTCCAGAAGTGAGAGCCAGGTGGCAAAGTATCTCTTTTGTAAAAGGACGTGAAGGAGGTAAAAGCAAAGGAGACGGCTGACCCTAAGTGAAGTTGACGGGAAGCATTGAGATATGTTCAAATAAGCACTAACTTCAAGAGCTGGATGTACATACTTGTGTTCCTGGTGTCCCTGTCTCCACCGAGGTGTGCTACTGAGGAAATGTGTCATTTGAGAGACCCTGTCAATATTTCAGTATGTTGAAAGTGTCTTTGCTTTTTTAAAAATTATTTTTATTTTATGTATTATTATTTTTACATAGCTTTTCCAGAGCTGTATTATCCAGCAAATTCCTGTAGGAAGGCATCCAAGTTTCCTAGCAAAAGCTAGTTCCTTCATTATGCCTTACCAGGAATATTGGCATGCAGTCCATTCCCTCTTCAAGGAATAAACAACCCCATGGGCAATGTTCAATATGATTCATTCTCTGTGTGACTGTGACAGCATCAAAACCTGCCTAATGCAGCTGGGTCCGAGGCTGGTGGGAGGACTGAAATAACGAGGCAAGCTCAGCATGTAGGAAAGCGGAGCCTGAACTGCTGTGCATGGCAAGGGGGACGCTGGCCTCGCAGCGCGTGCTGCGCTCCCCGGACTGGGGCTGGGTAACAGGGACGCTCAGGCTCGCTGTTGCCTGGGGACAGTCCATGACCAGGGGCCGTGTCGTGTCAGCACATCACAGCTGGAAGCTTGTCTCAAAGGAGCTGGAGGAATCCTCCCCGTCGGTTTTCTGCTGGGCCTACAGGCATGCCAGTTCCCTCTCCACTCCCCTCCCAGTTTAAGTTCAGCTCCTACGTGTAATGCCAAAAGGATCTGCGACGCTTGACACTGCAGTGCCGTCAGGTGTGGTAGGAGAATCCATGCACTGGAGCAGGAGGGGCTCCCTCCAGCCTCCAGTTTTATTGGGGTTGAACTTTCTCTTCTGTGCTGGTACAGACTGGAGGGCTGTTCTGGAGTTACACTGCAGAATGACAGATCTACTAACACCCTGTGAAGTGAGCATGCAATGCCACGTCCTCACTCACTGGACAAACCCCGTCTGACCCAGTGAATTCAAGTGTGTTGCAGGGGCTTTAACCTGGCCTGGGGTTAGGACTGCTTTCTCTTCTAAGCTAAAACAACAAAGACATTGCTGCTTCTACCTCCAGGTCATCAAGACTCACACACAGAAGGCAAAAATCAATTTGAGAAAGGAGGATGAGCTGTGGGCACTCTTGGGAGGGATGCTGCTATTTCCTCTGCAGCATCTGCACTGTAAGGTACATTAACACCCCGGGGTCACTGGGGGGGAACAGCCACAGCACACTGCAGCTCCTCTGGTCACGGTGGAACTGTGCCTTGGATCCAGGTCCCCTGCAGCTCAGCACTGAGTGAAGCCAGCTGCTGTTACTGTCCAGGCCTTGTCTCGGACATTAGCTGAAACAACTTGATTGAACATGGGATCAGTGGGTTTGCACCATTTCTGCAGAAAGGAAAAATACCAGCATTATCTGTCAGCTGAGAGGAGTCCAAAAGTCAAGTCTTCTCACAGTAAACTCTGTAAGTGTGAAACTCCCCTGAGGAGAGGCAGTATTTCCTAAAATTTTTAGCATTTTGTCTAAATGTCGTTCATCTAGAGCACAGATAATAAATTTTCACAACTTTTTGGAGGTCTATATCTTTTCGCAAAATACTCTTTTTGCTTTGCTCATCTAGACTTGCAGAATTCTTAATTTAGTGAGTGGCAATTAACAAGTTAGTGGCTGGGACAATAGTGATTTTAAACATAAAACTAGAGGGAAGGGAAATAGAGAGTGAATCGCGGAGCACAGTTAATACAGATGTGCGAGGTACGCTTACTACGCTCAGCTTTGGTCATATACGGTCCTGTAATTATTTGAAAATTGTCCAGAAATATGTTCTCACAAGGCCAAAATGAATGCAAAAAATGCTGTTGTGATCTGTTATTGAATCAATGAAATTTAGATTAGGCAGTCACTACACTCCTATTTACACAACAGACCTTAATGGCTCTAAAGGAAACACTCAAATGTATGCGACAAATAATCCCTATTTATGAAAGCCCCATAATATGCATTTACATAATCCCCACTTTAAAAAGCTGTATCAGCTCTAAAGTTCTTCAGCTCAGAGATATGCCTCAGGGGATTAAAAATGCGAAACAAAACAAAGGGAAGTAAAATGTACACATGCACACGTCCACAGACACGCACCACAATCTTTAACACACACAGAAGGCAACAGGGACAGCATACTAGCGCTGCTCACATCCCCCCTCCACCTCCAACAGCACAAACATGAACACATGCACACGCACAGCTCTACAAGTGGCTCAGCATGATTTTGAGCTTGTGCATGATACTGCGGTGTCCCGATGCACCAAGTCCTTTCTCAGCTTTCCCAGCCTTTTTTCACAAATATAATATTGGTCAATCACGTATGCCCACTACCATAACGAAACAAATAGTCTGTACGAATATTTCGGGAGCGACATTGCAGCTTTGGAAAGCAGCTGACTTGGCACAAAGCCAGTGGGTCACACGTTTTATTCATACTCAACACGACTGGACACTTGCTAATATTCCCATGTGATGGATGTGGCATTTTGCTGTCGGAGGTGCTGTCCTTGAGATAAGAAGTATGACAGGGTATAGATCTGCACCAAGCATGTTAATGTTGCTGAAGGGCTTGAATTTAAAAAAGCTGTTCTTTACTGTGGAAAACAAGCAGTCCCTAAAAAGCTGATTCTTCAGAAGAAATGCAAATTTTGGATACTGATTTGTTACCTTCTTTAATTTTAGCCTGTTTAGCAACTGCCCATTGTTTAGGTACAAAATGCCCCTCCCAGTCCTTCTCCAGAAGCCCAATGGGTTTTTTCTGGTTTGCCGGGGTAGGGCAGGGTCCGGTATCCCCCCAGCTTCTCTTTCAGCAGGGGCTGAGGCAGCCATCCGCAGTGCTGCCGGGCGTCCCTGCCTGCCTCTCCCTGAAGAGGTCTGCTCTCCTCAGCCCTAGGGAACTCTCTCCTGCGTGATGGCCAGTAAAACTCTTCACCTTAAAGCCTTGTTCCCTGAGAGAGGTTAGGGGTAACAGAAGGGCTCAGCACTAAACTCCGTCAGGTGCCTGAGGCACTAAGCATTTCTTCCCAAAATAACACAAAAGCTTGGTAATTTCGCTCCGTGCGTTCCAAGCTCTGTTCCACCTTAATAATGAAGCTTTTGAGTTAAGGTTTCCATTTAATGAGGCTCTTTGCAGTTTACATAAAACAAGCATATGAATAAATACTCAGGTTAGAAAAATAAGACCTGAGGATGAGTTTGGCAGGGGTTCAGCAAGAAAGATTATGCATACAGCAGATAAAGGTGTCTACAGTTGTGCCGTCACTTGATCTTGTCAATCTAATACCAACTCGAACATGGAGGAGAAGCAACCATTATTTTACCGGTGTGCAGGGAGTAATGGGATCTCGGGAATCACCACACCTGGAGCTGGTCAAACTCAGCAGCTCTCATGTGCTTGTGCCTCAAATTTGGCCAGTGGTGATTACAGTCAGCGTAGCAATCTGCAGAGTCTGATTGCTGAGAAAGGGGAATTGCATGGAGAATCGGTCATTTTTTCATTTCCCAAACAGATTTGGAGTAGGACACGTGTTTTCCTTTATTCTCCCCATTCCACATTGATTACTCCAACGATGCACAGTTCCAGAGCCGGTTTTTCAATATTGACAGGCTACGCTTCCCAGGTTGGCTACCCAAAGTGGGATGTTTTGGAAAAATGTACAGATGTAGAAGAACGGGGAGGCAGAAATTTTCTTCATGGCAAGGTTGAGGTGCGAGGGTTGGGAGATGAAGCGATGAATCCCTGTCATTTTGTTGTTACTACAAATTATGCCTTGTTTAAACTCTCCACCTCAGGTTTTGATCTGTTATAGTGGTGCTAATCATATATTTTTGCTTTGCTAGTCTGGATCCAAGGTGGTGTAATTCAGCTCATCATCAAGACCAAGAGTCCTCCCTATCCTCTGTCTGCACTGTCACTCTATCATAATTTTTGCACTTTTTGTTACTCGTCATCGGCCCTGTTGTGATAACTGAGGCAGAGGACAAGAGTTCAGAAGGAAGGAAAACATCCATTTTTCATGAAATTCACTTCTCAGGTGATCACGTGCTTCTGGAGAATAGCAATCAGGCGCCAGCCTTCAGGCTACCCATCTCCTCCCTGCCTGTACCCCGGCACACCGAGCCCGACACTCGCTGTGCTCTTCTCGCATCGGGAACGGGGGCCTGGCAGTACAGACTGAAACTCAGCATGCTGCTGGTGGCTCTTCGCTGGTCTCATTCTCTCCAGGGAGAGGGAAGTGGTGAGCAACTGGGGTAGAGGATCACACCTGGGAGAGCGTGTCACTAAGTGTGGGCTGTTTTGTAAGGATGACGCCACCAACAAATTTCATTTCTCCACTCCTCTTTTTGAGCCAAGCTCAATGATGAAAATACCAAACTTGGTCAGTTCCAAGATTCATCTTTGACCAGCTCACCCAGCAACTTCTCCTTGTGTGTTGCTTCTCAGCAGTCTTATCTGTTTCTGTCCTCCCTTTGGCCATTTCCTTACTCATGTAAATTATGCTTTCAACCTCTACTTCCTTCAGTCCTGTAGAGAGCCTTACGAGATCAGCAGGGGGTGCACACCATAGAAACAACATAATACAGCTAGATGCGTAAGGTCATATCTGGCAGACAATGATGTCTTGTGCAAACAAACAGCATTGAACTGAGTGGGAAGAGCAGGTGCTGTAAGGGACAAACCTTTCCAGCCATGCTGCTGGACCAATTCGCACTGTTACTGTTGGGACAGGAGGAGCTGAGGATGAGGAGCCTGCTTGGTGCTTTGGCAGGATGTTCAATCTGTGAGTCATAGCTCTACTGGAGCCGTACCAGCCCCTTGGCCAGACAAGCTTTGCCTTCATTAACTCTTTCCTGCAGGAGAAGCAGAAGCCAATTAATTACAACTTCAACTTCATTCCATTAAACTCCTCTAAGCTCCAGGGGAAGAGCCTTCAGACTCTACTCTGATCCTGTTGCCACTGACGCCAGTAAAAAGCTCTCCACAGACTTGGATGGGAGGAGGCATTAATTCCATGTCTGCTTTCAGCCTGGAGCACGGCCACACTGAGTGCCACTGCCAGGAGGGCTGTCCCTCTGAACCTAGTCCCTCTTCCCCATCAGCACCTGCCTTAGGGAGATGCATTGTCTGCAGAGAATGATTTCTGCTGGTCCCAGTCACAACAGACTGAGCAGCCATCCTCCCAGTGGCCGCACATTGTGGTTACCATCAAAACCCTTCTCCTGTATCTTATCTTAAACATTCATTCTTCTGCTCCCTATAAAGAAAAACCCCTGAGCCTTTCACCTTCCAAGCTGAACGGACTTTAATTAGTTGGATTTTCAAAGAGTGATCACCACATCTGAAATGACAGACTTCAGACCATTCCCAACACTTACAGTTTTGCTTCCAGAAGAGAAACCTTCACAAAGAGGGACTAAGTCACAGCTCCACAAGGCTGGTTTTAAGTGGGCAAATCTTACAAAAGAACTGTTCCTCAATCTCCTTTTTATAAACTATTTGTGTTTCAAAAAAGTCAGAGGACAGAATGCAGGTTGTGTGTGTCACACTGGACTGCACAGTTGACAAGGCAGGAGTGGATCCTGCTTTGTTACAAGAACAAGTTAAATGCCATCATCCGGTGCAACGCTACAGACATGTCTTTGCATGGGGTCTGATGCCATAATGCCATGTACTCTGCAACGCGTAAGCAGCTGGGTTGTTATTCACAGGCAGATTGCTTAGGTATTTGGTGTGGAATAGGTACAAGGTGATAAAAGACATGTATTACTTACACAGCGTATGAAAATGCAACTGGTCTTCTGGATATAGGACAGCACAGTTCAAAGTCAAATTTCTCTTTGTTCCTTGTGTGTTGCAAGTAGCTCATTGGCGAGGGCTCAGCACGTCTCAGACTTGTAACAAGACTGTCTCATCTGAGCTCTGATCTGTGCCACAGCTTGTATTTCTTGTATTTTGTTTAGCTGCACTGTGGGCCAACAAACTCCCACTGCAGTCAACAGGCCCTCGGGATCCAGTCTTTCTCTCGAGTCATGGTGCAATGATGTGTCACCTCTTCACTCTTACTACTGTTATGAACACTTTTCTTCCCAGTCCCACTTATTTGGGTCAACATTTCCTAGAACCTCATCAACAAAATTCTTAGCAGGAGACTTGCTTTACTCTTGCTGTAGTCCGCAGAGGTGGTAATGCTCCGGGGGTCCGCAGAGGTGGTCACGTCACAGAAATGCTCAGATGCAGGTCTGTCTGCCGATGTGCACATCTGTCCTTCCCAGGGAAAGGGCAATGGACTGGGGAGGGGGAGAGCCTGCAAGCCTTTGGCAGACAGTGTTTCAGTCATTCGAAGTGGCTATAAAAATAGAGAAGAGTTCTCAATAAAAGGTTGGTTAGAGAAGTCAGAATACATGACAAAGTATGGAAGTGAAGAAAAATAGGTTAAACAGACATCGCATTTCATCTTTATTTGTTTTTCTGTCAATTCCTTTTCTATTGTCTAGTAAATTCTCTTTCGGGGCACTGTGGTTTGGCAATTCAGAATTGGTTAAATCCCCTCGATGAACACTACCTCACAGGGCGGTTGTTTAATGTCCAGGGTTAGATTTTCAATGGCTGCAGTGCCTCACCTCAGCTTCAGTTGTTTCTGCACATCTATAAGCTCACAGAAAAAAAAATTAACATGCACCGACCCCCGCCCCTGATTTGTGCTCAATTTGTAGTTTTGCCATTTGTAGGTGCTAGTAGAAAAGCAAACCATTTTTGCACACAAGTTCTTGTGTGCAGATTTCTACGTGAACAAAGAGAAACCACACTTCGCAAACATGTCTCTGTGGAGCAGATTCTTCAAGAATGGAATTGATACCTGCGTAAACTCAAGTGGCCTATGCACTTTATTTCCTCCCCTCTTTCATTCAGTCTCACAGCATATCACAACCCATTTGTCTACAACTACATGTTCAGAAATGCCTTTTTTCTTCAGTTCAGCTGCAACGAACAGATGCTCTACGCTTCAGAATGAAGAATGCGTGTGGAGGCTCCCTGTTTTTTCTAGATGTACCCGTCGCTACGTATACACAGCAGAGAAAACACATGAACTTATTTAAACTGCACAGAATATAAGCTTAAGATTCATTGAAACTAATCAAGAAAAATACATGTACCTGAGTTTCAATTATAACAAAATTAAAGGAATTCAGCTCCTCTGTCTTCCCGGGGCTGGAGCGTCCACGTGGCCCCTCTTGTGACTGTTCAGTAAGCCCACGCACTGGCTCCTGGTGATAGCAACACAGCCTTCCCGCTGGGAGTGATTCTCCACGTGCTTTTCAGACACCTGTATATCACAAGAATCACAGGTTCAGGGGATCTGCCCACCCCTGAGAACAGTGAGCACCCCTCCTGCCTGCCCGCAGAGTGTGTGCTTTCCAGTTGTTAACAACTGCACACTCACCATCAGCTACAAGCACACAGAACAACTGGCAGGTTGTAGGCATCTGTTTCAGTTTTTACCAGGTGAAGCAAGGCTAACAAAACGGTAACACTTAGAGCTATCAGCTGCCTCAAAGAAAACACAGCTGTTTGTTCCTACGTCAGCACTGTGGGTGGGTGAAGCCCTGATGACATTTATAGGAGAATTTTCTTTCCATGCCAGGCAGTGAAACAAACTTTTTCTAGAATGTGTTCTTTTCAGAAGTGTTTTTTTTTCAAATTCCCATCCTGAGATCTTAAAGTCATATATAGAAATGAGGCACAAGAACATTAGAAACCGTACTGGCTTGGAACTTGTATCCCCTCTCTGCTTACATTGCTTCAGAGCTACAGCCTCTCTCCCCCACATTCGGTAGTATTTCATTAGATACTCAACCTCTGGTTCTGATTAAATAAGTTGTCTAATTAGATTGAGACATCTGCTTATCCCTGGGGGAAGAAATCCTTTTCAGCACTGGACTAAGTCTGATTTGGTTAATTACCTTAGCAGTACTGTATTAATACATAGTTTCTTGATGGCAAGGAGCTGTGGTATTAGGTTTGTTCCTCCTGGCTTTCACAATACTATAGTAAGACAGTTCAGGGATTAGGAATCAGGCATTGAGCCCAGTGTTTCCCTCCTCTCTTCACTCAACACTCTCCCCTCATTTTGCTGATTAATTATTCCCTGTTTTGCTTGCCTGTTGAATACAGTTTCCAGGTTCTTTGTTTTACATATAAGGTTAATATATTCCCAGTGACTGCTACGAAGCAATGCATTCTGGGATACTTTGGAGTAATTAAAGTTCTCAGGCTTCTTTGGAGATGCGAATTTGTATCAACAAACAAATGCATTACTATTAGCACTGCTAGTTTTTCAGTTCATCCTCCAGAAGCAGAGCAGTCCACATACAGACTGGCAAAGCGGCACCGACACTCAGGTCTGCACACGCCGTCCTTTTCCTCTGGTGGCTGCAGGTTTGAACATCTGCGGACAACTGGACTGCAAAGTTCCCTGCGATTGCAACAAAGACAGAGTCTGTCCTTTGGACAAGCTTGACCAAAAGTGAACAAACTTACATATGCTGCAGAAGCAGCGACTGAGGTTTGCATCCAAGCTTGGAAAAAAACATTCTCAGAAGTGGGTGGCATGAAGCCCAGTGGGCACCAAGCCCCAGGTGGGTGCTCCGGAGCTGCGCCAGCAGGCAGCGGGCAGAGCCATCGGCAGAAGGTGTCCTTGGGGCATGCAGCCGGGTGCTGCTGGCTGCAGGCAGGCAGCTCTGCCAGGGCCCTCACCGCTGGTCTTCCCTGCTCACCCCCACTGACTCCGAGGTGATCATTTAAACAGGCTGGTCTGGGGGCACAAAAGCACTTCTGGCAACGGGGAGAACTGAATCAGGAGTAAAAGGAACATTATGCAGTAGAGCATTTTTCTATCAACAGATGGAAATACCTAATAAGATGTAAATCATCTGTGTGATAACCAAGCTATTACAGAACTAGAGATTCAGGCTTCCCAGGGAAACTTCAATTCTCAGAACCATGTATTTACTATTTATATGACTTGCCAGTCTACCTAAAGGCTCATCCTTTTCAGAATGCTATACAGGCAGCCAGAAGGTGCTTTCACAAAGAATTGTTTGGACGCTTCTCAAAGCAAAAATATATTCAGTGCAGAACTTAATTGTAACACTAAATCTGTGAGTTTTAGAAAAAGGTGATGGGGGTGGAAATCACAGGGGAGGAGAGGCATAGGAACATAACATCAAATGCCTATAGGAGGTCAGAGCAAAGATACCCTGTCCAGCAACAGAGGTGTAGGGAAGACTGTCAGAACAGCACAAATCTTGCGGCAATGCCTCTCCAGAATACTCCCAGAGTCTGACAGTTTGCAGAGATTTCCCATGACAGAAGTGAGGTTTGTTATTCAATAGCTGTTAGGCTTTTTTTTTTCCTTCCATGACTTTGTCCAGTTTGTTTTTTTAAATTTATGTAAAACCTTCAGTATCCACAACATTCTACAGCAAAGATTTCTGTAGATTAATGACGCACTGTGCAAAGAACTACCTTCTTTTGTTTGAAGAACCAGAGCCAGTGAGCAAATCACCTCTGGGTGACTTCTTCATGCTACTCTCGATTTCAGAGACTGCTATCATTTTGTCCCTCAGTCACCTCCTTCCAGGCAGAGGAATATCACAGTCTATGGAGCTGTGCCTCCTATGGATGCTATTCTATACCCTTGATCAGCCTTGTTGTGCATTTCTGAATATTTTCCAGGTATATAAATTCTTCGACAACTAGGAGAGAAAGAGAAAAAGAGAATTAAATAACTTCACCTGACTTCTGTGGCCTGTGTTCCCAAGAATACTGGGCCACCCGAAGCAGCAGTCAGGAGAGAAGTGTGTCCCAAGAGCTGAGACTGCTGTGAGGCGAATACATTCAGTTTAGACAGATTTAAATGCAGTACAACTTAGGAGCGGTTTGGCTTTTGTTAACACCTAGAGTAGCCCTTTGCTAGGCAAATGGTTTAAATAAGCTTTCTCACATTTCTTCTGAAAAAAACAGAGGGGAGGGCAGCCTGCACTGCCAAGGAGGCAGAAGCAGCAAGAGTGTTTCTTACAGCACCCCTCAGCACAGAGCCAAGTCCAACGCTGCCTTCCTGGCAGAGCAGTTTCAGCTTCAGCCAAGAAACATTTCCCCTCTGCTCTTTTTTTTAGGTCAGAAGGTGAGTAAAGGTTGGATTTTGTCCTCAGTACTTTTCTTTCCTTGTAACTTTCACACAGAAACATGAAATATAACCGGATACATTTCAAGCAAGACAATGGATTACCTTGTACTGACGTGCAGGCCCAAGGTGTCTATTATTTATAGACCTAATTTTCTTGTAGCGAATTTGCATCGATGCACTCCTGGTGGCTGACAGGCCTAAAGCTGTGAGGCTCGCACGTCAGTGCGGATACTGGAGAGCAGGAGAACTCCGCAGCCAGGTATCACTTCATGTTACGTTGCATCGCGACCTCTGCGTCGCTGGACCGGACCAACCTGGCGACAGACTGCAGAAGCGAGTCAGGAAAAAAGGGGCAGAGGAGAATTTTGCCAGAAAACGGAGACTGCTTGGTTCTGGAGGGGATATTTCATTATTCTTCACATCACTTTGGCACTACGACTGGTACAGTGGAAACATCCCAATCTGCCCGTGCAGCCACAGTGTGTTTAAGGGGATTCAGGCTCCTGTCAGGGACCTGACAGAGCTCTCATGCACACGTTGTCACCAGGAGCAACGTTCAGCCTGAGAGAAAGCAAACTGCTTTGGCAAAAGCTACACGAACACTCCCACACCTGGCTTGAAACAGAGATGCTGCCTGGTGTCAGCTGGGTGCATTGCTCCTGTTGTCATCAAATGAATTCAAGCACTGATCTGCCAGGAGCCAGAGCGTGTGTTTAAGGGAGACTCGTCATTTCCCTCACTGGTGACAAAAGTGGTCCTCTGAGGACAAGGCTTACCAGAGTGTGTGGCAGAAGAAGCGTGTATCTGCTCCCAGGCTTCAGCTCAGCCCTGAACACCTGTGCCCAGGAGGCGCTACTGTAAGAGAAAAGGGAAAGCGCAGTGTATACCTGTTCCTTGGAAGAAGGTGTCACAGAAGCCACACGAAGCTGGTTGCTCACGATAAGGGGTCAGTGGCTTTCTTCCAGAGAGCTTCTGCAAGGAGAAATGCTGAATTAAGAGAAGACACCAGCGGGAGGGAAGCGACTGGCGTGCACGAGCAGTGCCGTGCTGCTGCTCTCCGGCATCCCTCCCAAGCAGGTCGCGCCGTGGCGGTGGGACCCCCGCTCCTCCCGGCCACCCCCAGGGAGGGCTCCC
Source organism: Nyctibius grandis (assembly GCF_013368605.1). Classification (NCBI taxonomy): domain Eukaryota; kingdom Metazoa; phylum Chordata; class Aves; order Nyctibiiformes; family Nyctibiidae; genus Nyctibius; species Nyctibius grandis. The sequence continues at coordinate 269,007 of NC_090681.1, read as the reverse complement.
CCGCTCCCCCCCGAGGTCCGAGGCCGCAGGCGGCACGTGAGCGAGCGCAGTGACAAAGCAGGGCCTGAGCAAAGTTAGATCCAATTGCACAAAGCTGGATCATGTATCACAAAACGAGCTTTGCTTAGTTAATCCTCGGATTGATTTTCAGGCCTTGCCGAGACTGAAAGACTATTAAGAGATTTGTGTTGGCAGTGCCTCCCGGCGCCCCGCAGGGACACCCCATCTGGTGCGGGGTGCTCCCCCTTGGCACATCCGCCCGCATTGGTTGGATCCCCTGCTGCCTTCCCTGCTGGCGTGCTCCTGTGATGATCAGCACTTGGGTTTGGCTTTTCCTCTCGAAGGCAGGGCGGCACAGCAGTGGGTCTGCTGTGCGGCCGGGCTGGCACAGCCCCGGGGGCGGCAGGCAGCTGCGAGCCCACTGAGGACACGTGAGGAGCATTTTCCAGCAGCCACTGACCCGCAGGAGGGGTGGACACCTCTCCCTAGGGCCGCTGTGGGTCATGCTAAACCACACCGAGGGAGGGGAGCCAAGGCAGCTCTTGGTACCAGCACACCCGGCACTACGGGCTTCCAGCTTTGCGCTTTGTCCTACAAATTCCTGTAAAGCAGATGAGTTACAGCAACAACAATCACAAAAGCAACCCTTGTGAGGGACTGGCCTGACCGCCCTGCCCTGCCTAACCTCCCCGGCAGTGCCTCCTGCAGACACCCGCTCCAGGCGCAATTAATCTCCCTCGTGCTGGTCCACTGAGACTCATGCGCCTCCAGCAACAGTGCAAACACACTGGGGGACCAGCGGGTCTCTCATCACAGCCCTCGGGAATTGCAGCCCAACATGCTTTGTTTTCTTCCACTATAACTTTCCTCTCGATCCTTGAATCTCACCTGAAACAGTTCCCTTCCCCTGTCTCACAGAGCACCGATGCTGCCTTACGCCTGGTGCTCAGGCTGGCAGAAGCCCTGCAACACATCCCCGGTTGTTCCCTGACTTCAACATCCCCAGCCCTGCTTGGATGGGATGCAATGTGCTGAATGTGCAGACCTGAAACGCTTGCTCTTGCCTTTGACTGCTCATGTGCCTGCCTGTTTTCTCCAGCACCTGCCTCCTCATGTCCAGATTCAAACTCCAGATAATGTAACCCTGCTAGCCTCCTGGGCAGGGTTGTGTATGCTAGGAGAAATGCTGGCCTTGAAAAATGGGTGTGAGTCTGTGGGATTCTTCAGATAGTTTCTGCCACTGGATTGTCTGGAAGAGGCTAAAGTCTGACCCTCAGTTCCAGCTATCTCAAGTTCATGCCAGATATTATGCCCAGGTAACTCAGGCCACTGTCCTAGACTATGGCAAACCAAGACATGAGCAATTATGTTTTCTCCTGTTGGTTAGGCACCTTCTTTGTTGCAGCAGGAAGAAGCTTTCCAAGGAGATGCTTTTAAGCAGCAGCTTAAAATCCTTGCTCTACTCTGCAGACTCTGTCCGGGGCACAGGCACCCTGCTGAGCTGAACTCCCCGGGCACCCCCGGGCAGGAAGAGCCACTCAGCAGAGACCATCGTCGTCAGCACAGACTGGGACAGGCCGGCCACAGATGACACTGAGTAGGATCTGGACATGCTCAGCTGTGGTGGACTAATCCTGAGGCACACAGAAAAGCAGATACCAGCGTCCTTCCTGGTGCCAGCAGACTGCTGCTCTGTGGCTCCAGCCCCAGGCTGGCATCTGAGACCAGGCTGTAAGTGGTGCTGTTGTTAAGGGAGATGCAGCCTCCTGGATTTCCTCCCTTGGATATGCTACAGCTGCAGATGTGGAGGTCTTGGACTGCACCCAGTCTATGCTGTGCACGATGGAAAAAGCACTCCCAAGCCTTTCTGTGCAGCCTGCTTTACTGGAGATGAATGCTAGGTGCTGCACAGAGCCGTAATTCCAGCAGTGCAGGGCACATGGCAGGTTGCATATGTGACGTGAAGCTTTCAGTCATTCAGATGCTGCTGCCAGATCCACTCAGCTCCGCAGCGCACTGTGGGCCAGCAGCTTCTCTGCAGTGTGTGCACAAGATGAGCTTGGTGATGCTCAGTCCAGGTCTCAGGGCATGCACGTGCACAGTGCAAGAGACCCACCACAGACTACTAGCTGAGCCAACTCAAGAAGAGGTTTATTACAGCAGCTTGAAAGAGGATGAAAAACTCAGGGGAGGGCTCTTAACATGCCAGAGGCCTTCAAATGGAAAGAACCCAAACGAAGACCTGGTTCTAAAGAACCAAACTCTGTGTCTGGCTCTGATATGGCTGCCTGTCCCCGCTACAGGGCTGAGAAGCCTCACAGGTCTGGTGCCTTTTGTTGACGTGACTTAAAGAGCAGTCCGCGTACCAAAAATGAGAGCGTACGATGGGGATGAGGCTCTGCCAGGATTCCCAGCACTGGGAACAATCCAGCATGAGTTTTGGAGGGTTTGCAGTGAGAACATGAAGCAACTTTGCTGCTTGTCAGGATGACCAGGCAAGTGAGAAACAAGAAATTGCGAACCGTTCAACCTGGTATCAAACTCCACACAACACAGTGGACAGCGTGAAACACCTGGGAATAAGGTCTAACAACTACTGTGTAACAGAGACTTATTAAAAGTAGGGTGTGCCAAGCAAGTCCAAAGGACTTCTTCACTCGAGACACTGTTTTTGCAGATGATAGAATTCATTTCTATTCAAATAAAACAGTTGATATAATGCTGCATAATGAACTTAAAGAAAGCAGGTAACACTAAACAAGAAAGTCTCCATAGGGCAGAGCAGGGGTGGAGGCTGGCAGGCTGGCTGGCAGGCAGGCAGGGGTCTGGGCTCACAGCAAGGATTCCCTGATGGGCATGGGCATCAAGGGGGTGCCTGCCCCTTGGAGCTAGCTTTGCCGAGCTAGTAGCAGGGTGCAAGCTGACCCCACAGCTGTTCTCCACAGCAAGCTGACCTGTTCCTCTTGGGGAACAGAGATGGACAGCAGGATTATGTGAGCTTCTAACTTCACAAGATCAGCAGCCATGCCAGGACAAGGATCTGCTGGGACCATATAAGCTGCCTTGTTCCTGCTTTTTTAAATAGTATGAGAATTTTGAAGCTGCAAGACAGGAATGCGGGCAGAGACCTGACGGTTCCATGTTGCTCAGCTGAGCAAAGCTCTGTTAATAAACCGCAACCCCCAGAGGGAGGGCCGGTTCTGTTTTTGCTTAACCAGGGTCTCCTGCCATTACAACATTATAATATCAAAGAACTTTGTGCTGAGAACTAGATACAACAGCAAGAGCAGCCCCAAAAGGACCAAACCTGAGGATCTCAGTGGGGTTTGCTGCAGGGGAGGTAGAATTTAAGCCATATCTGGAGAAACAAAGACTCAGGGGACAGGATCGTCTCTACTTATCTTGCAGTTAATGTGAATGAGCAGCAGGATGAGGAGAGGGAAGGGCAGGAGACACCAGCATGAGAAGCACTGACCTGGAGCTAGGGAAGGAAAAGCTTAGGCTAGATGCAGAAAAAAACCCATAAAATCATACTATAAAAAAATGACCGGCGTAAAACAGACTCCTAAATGGAGAGGCTAAAAGCTTAGTCACAGGAAATACTTACAAGGAAATCAGATGCAGTGTTAGCAGGAAAGTTGCAACGAATAACTGCAGCAAAAGGGCCTGGCTCAAACCCTTTGTCAGGACGAAGTGGTCTTTCCCAGCCTTCCCTGCTGGTTAGTCATCTGCTAGTGGTTTCCAAATGGCCCTGAGTACCTAGTACCTCTACCTGAAAAATGAGTGGGCACTGGTAATTCAACAGACGCATCTTTTTCAGCAAGAACTGTTTGGACATTTAACATAGTAATATTTCAAAAAGAACAGAGATGTGTTATTTAGAAAACACTCTAAAGGGTTAATCAAGGCTATTTCTAATTATCTCTTCTTCCAGGAAAAATGTATTTGCAGCAAGCACCAGGTGCTGTTGTATTTTAATCTAAGTTAAGGGACTCCTGTTCCTACACTACTGAATACTCAATTACTCTCAACAAACCATGGTCAGTCCCACATCCCCTCAATCATATTAAGGCACTTCCCCATGAACACATCCACTCAGAGTTCCACTCATTTGATCATGTTCACTCAGCTGATCCCAAACAGCAAGGCTTTAGCTGCATTATTCTTCACTGTTCACAGAATTTCCCCATTTCTATTCCCAATAACCTCAAACTGCAAACAGAAGGTGGTTCCTGGATAGGAAGGATTTGTCCAAAAGAAGTTTTTCAGAGCAGTGCTTCTCTGCCTCCAATATTTCACTTTTCATCTGTTTCTGTCATTTACTAGGTGCTATTTCTCCCCAGAGTGCAAGACTCCACTCAGGTGGGAGACATGCAAGGGTCAGCGGTAAGACGGCGCATGGACTAGCACACCCGTGCGCAGCCCAACGGAGAGCATGGGCCCGTTTGTCAGGTTTTCTCTGAAGCTCATGCCTGGCCCCGTGGCTCTACCCGAGCCTGTTCTAGGGGGCCCCCCCCTTGCTGCGGATCCACCGCCCAACCCTGATGCCTTTGGGCTGCACAGCCCCTGGCACCCGCCTGCCCCCAGCGCCGGAGTGGGGCTGCTGTGCGGGTTCCAGCACCCACGCTGCGTGCAGCACCCCCAGGGACAATCCTGAACATCTCAGCTGTCTTCAAGTGCCGCCATGGCCAACCGTCTAAGTAGAGGCTAGAGCTGGATGGGAACACTGGAAATACACATTTTCAGACAAATCCTTCTGAGGGAAAAGAATGGTTTTAACACTTTTTTTGATTGTCATTCTGAGGGCTCAGATTTTTTCAAAAAATACTGTAACCCAACCAAAGGAATATCAGTTCTTTGGCATACGAACTGATTGTACGGTAATTGTAATATTTCATATTTAGACATTCTGACAACAGAAATGCAATCATGTAGAAAAAGAATTCATGTGACCTAAAACCTAAGTAACAAAAAAAAATGTGTTGAAATAGAAATGTTAATATAGAACCCTCTGTGCAATTAGAATTAACCTCACTAATACTTTGAATATTGTCCAATGAATTGTCTGGCATATCTATCATGAGACTGAATAACTTCAAACAGTTGAGAATTAGAGCTTGGCTGCACTTGTTATGGATGGAGCCAGACAGCAAAAACAAGTAAACCAAATGGTAACGTAAACTTCAATGAAAACATCCTTCTACTCATTAGTTAGTTGACTAATGATTTTGGCTGAAAATGTACGTTTACCAAACTGCCCCTTTGTATTGTAATGAGTCAAATCCAACTTCCTATCATCAAACTTGTAGATGGCAGCCAAGAAAATTATGTTTAATTGAGTTGAACTATAACACTGAATTTGTAACTTTGACGAATCTGGATAGTCTCACTGTCCAGGTTTCTCACCCAGTTTGAGGTTTACTTCTGCATTTCAGGAATTAAGCAAGAGGCACTTCTAGCTAACAGGTTCTTTCGAAGGAGACTAAACAGAAATAATTAAAGGAATTTGGACCTGGCCTAAAATCTCTGTGAGACTGGAGCCTCTTGCTCCTGACAGGATCCAGGAAGCAGTGCTTCCACATTTATTTAATAGTGAGAATATATCAGATTGTTCAAAAATATGGAAGTCCTACTAATCTCCAGGTTACACTTAGAGTTGTGGTAGACCTTACTATGAAGCACTGTCTCCCATGGGAGATGAACTGGTGGTTCCAGCCACAGCAGCCTGACACAAATTCCCACTAGCAATAAACATCTTATCTTTCTACCTGACCTTGTACTTGGCTATCTCCTAAAAGAGCTATCTAAGGTCAGGAGAAGAATTCCTGCTTTGGACTCACAACTAGACCTTTGAGTTTCAGGAATGGGCCTGTCCACAGCTGAAGAGAGTCTTCTGGTTTCCTCCCACCAAGAACTTGTTTATTGTAGCCTCAGATGAATCTTTCCTATAACTGTGGTTAACCTCTTCCTATGGTTAGGCTCCTTATGATTCACCTATGCTAAGTATTTTGCAATTAAACTCCCCCATAGAGCAAAACAAGCCTTTATTACAGCTGCAGAAGGCCTCTTTGGCTGGCTGAACCGGGTCTTCTACTTTTGTTCCCATGACTTTTTCATAACAGGTTTGCAAGTTCTCATCCCTGGGTTGTATTCCACTGTGACCATAAGCTTTCACGGTTTTAAAACACAGACAGAAAAGGTGGTAGTGCTGGTGATGGGGGGGGTCTTTTAGTCTACTTCATATAGACCTCTATTCTTTGAGGCTAATTCTTCGTTCTTTGGTGGAAAACAACATTTTTAAGGGACAGGTGAATCATGCATTCTCCTCTAGCAAAATGAGCCCCCAAAGAGAGCAAGGTACGTATCTTAGGACTCTCCTAAAATCACAAGCATAAGCAACTGGCACAAAAAGGGGCATCTATCACAGCGAAAAAATCTGCGCCACGTAAACAGCTCCAAAAACAAATGTACGAAAACAACGTCTAGAAATTTACATCATAGTGAAAGACACTTTTGAGTAAAAAAAAAATATTGGCAATATCTAATTATTGGTGAAATCTATTAGGAAACTACTCACAGTTCAGTAACAATCCTTCAGGATTTCTGTATGAGAGTTTAAAAGCCTTTCAATAAATTCAGGGGAAGAAAAGAGAGGCTTAGTTCCAAGTCTGAGCCAAAGTTTGCTGTGTAGTTAAAAAGAGTAAATGAACTTGTGGATTTGACTCCTCTGTTTCCTTCTCACACAGTGTCTTCTACACTTGAACAACAGAGCACACAGCCTGAACACGAAGGCTTCATGTTTTATTAATGGTGTCCAATTCGTTCCCTGTTTTCATGCTGATAACCTACCGAGGGAGAGGAAGGGAATTCAGGTGGCAAGACCTCAGATCCATTTTTCTTATACCCATGAACAGTTCACAAGTGGGTATTTCACTAGCAAAATCTCTTTACTGCATGTATTACTGCATTCTCTGGAAGCTTAACTGGGACGGCTGGCTTCACAGCTCCTGGCATACAACTCCAAAAGCCTCAATGTTTTCAAGGCAAGTTCTCTTCAATGTGATAGCTTTTAGTTTTTGATTCAATCAACACTCAGTAGCTATTTTCACTACTGTCCTTTCTACAGGACTAACCTCATAATACACCAAATTACTACCCTGGCAGAAATCTCCTAGTACAAACAAAATTCGCATTAGCAATACCATTCACTGTTTGTAGAAATGCCAATTTATTCCCTGTTAAAGACAAACCAGTGTAGTGTTCAGCCCAGTAGCTATTCCCAGAGATTTTGTTTTTTAACTGAAATAATGTTACCAGTCCTACAAAATGGAGCAGGTTTTTCAAAAGCCTAATGCTTTGTGCAAATTTCCCAGGTTTTTTTTTAAAGCATAATTTCCTCTGTGTCTGTAATATTTACCAGGAGTGAGCACATCCTTTATAAAAGGCCTTCTTCAATGCAGTGTTGAGAGTGAGTTCCTAGAAAAGATTGAATGTTAAGTATCTGTATTTATGAGCTGAAGAAGAACGTCACCTTATTTCTTCAGTTTGAAATCCTTTGCAGAAATGATTTCAGCAGTTGATGGAAATGTTAAAAAGTGTCCCTGTGTTCAAGATCTACTTACAATAAAGGGATCCTTCCAGGCTCTTCCTTCACCATCTGGCAGGCTGATCAGATGGAAACTTGCTGAAGAAGGATCAGTCTTGTCCAGTACTAAGCGCTCAGTTTAGAAAATCATTCCTCATTGCTGCTAAGCAGAAGGAGAAAACATCCCCTTCTAGAGAGTAACCTCTTGTCCATTCCAAGTGAATCTATCTATACTGACAGTATTCTACAAGACAGAGCTACAGCAGGGTGGCTTTTACTGGGGGTGGGGGGGCGTGGGGGGTACTGCCCATGTAGGAGGTAAAACATATTAGGAAATAAATGTAAACTGTATCCTGGCACCTGGGGAAGCTTTAGCTTGCTCAGTACCTGCCAAACCTTGTCCATCATATGTGTTACAGGCATTTGAAACACAGACCTTGCTGGGCCAGTTGTTGGAAAAGTGGACTGAACCTCTGGTTTGACTCAGTAGCAGTTCTGAACACCTTATCAACTACTTTCTTCTAGAGACATCAAACAGAAAAGATGAATAAGCTAAAAACTGGCATTCCACTCAGGGCAGCAAGCTCTCACAGAGAGAACAGAAGGGCTAGAGCACCTGAGTGGACATCTGGCTATCAGAAGATACTGTAATTTGACCCTGGGTCTGTCCTGTGCTTATTCACATCAGTGTTCAAGAAATAATCCCCATTTTCCTATTCCTCAAGCTGGTAATACAACAGAGGCTTGGGTCTCATAAAACACTCCTGCAAATAACATAACTTTTCAGAGAAAGATGCAATTCCTCCTATGATTCTTGTACTGGCCAGAGATGCCCCAGTCTGGTTCAATGCTTCACATTCCCTTAAAGCAGCAAACACTTTAACAACAATTACTTGCCTCTAGTTGCTTCTTCCTATGAAACCCATTGGCCACTTTCCCAACAAGAAAAAAAGCACTTCTTTCCACAGCCTGTGTGCAGCTCAGTGTGGCCATGCTCTGTGGCAGGGGGTGGGGTTGCACCACTGAGCTCTTGGGGTTTCTTTTAGGACATTTTTCTTTGAAAGATAACCAGAATTGTGATGAGATCAGTAACCTCCTCTGTGTTGGCAGGCAGACATGCATGCCTGGAGGTAGAAGTGCAAGTGTGTGGTCTTGGGTGTGGGGAAGAAAGGAGAAGGGTGGTGACCTGAATGTTGGAATGGAGTTCAGAGTAGACTTTTTTGGTTGTTTTTGTTTTTGTTTTTTTTTTTGGTTGCCTTTCCTTGCATTGGGAACCCCAAGCATGAAAAAGCAGGAGTTCCCTGCCCCACCAGTGATATGAAAGCATATCAGAGATGTGCCGCCTCCTGCTTTCTGAGCCTCTTGGCTGTAGACAGCCACACTTTTAAGCCTTCCTCTGAAACCATGAGGACTAGAAATAGTATTATTTTTATCAATGAGAATGGAGATTCTGAGGTAAGGACCTGTGGAGCTAGGACATACAGGAATATCCAAATGCTGCAACAGTAGTTATAAAATATGAAAACTGGCAACTTCACTCCCCCTAATATGTTTCACATAAACACTGAGCTTGGACCCAATATACATAGACCCATACGTGCTACTTGAGACTCGGCGCTCAGCTTCTTTGCGTCTCAATGATTTAGCCCTGGACTGTCAGGGCTGGAAAAGAGACAGGACTGAGGTACTCTTAAAATCATCCCTCACAGACAACCCTTGTTTGTCGTGTTGTTCATCTCCAGTGACAGAGATTCCACAGCTCCCCACACCAGCAATCTGCTCTAACAGTGACCTACCTCTACCAGAAGCATTTCCCTTTTTCCCCCCCTCTAGAGCCCTGTTTAAGCCATGATAAGAAACATATGGGAGAACAGAGTACTCCCTCCTCTTTGCTGCAACATTTTACATGTATGATGGCTGCTCTACCATTTCCCATTTGTCTTCTCTGGACTGAACAAAACAGACTTTTGTCAGTCCCTCTTTGCACATCATGCTTTCTATTAAGTCATTCTTATTGTTCACTTCCAGATGCACATCAGCTGCAAAAAGTCTCATGGATTCCACTTAAAGCCTTATGGCTGTTCAGTGGAATGTAAGAATTACTGCGTATCTTCAAATGACACTCATGCTTACATATCTTAGTATGATATTGGATATTTTTTTTTTGCAAAATCCAAATGAGAGCTTAGATTGCATTTTCAAGCAATGAAAGTAAAGTGTGATGCAGTGCTAGGTGTTAAAGTAGATGCCATTACTGAAGGTCTGACTGGGCACAAAGACAAGAACCCATGTTCCCACCCCTAGCACAGAGTAAAATATGTATTGCAAATAACACTTTGGGAATCATTTGACCACGTGGCCCAGCTGGCACTGCTGATAGATCCTAGCATGTGCTTGATTTTTCTTCTCTTTTAAAAAGTTTTATCTAGTGATCACTGCCCCATAGGGGTGTATGGCACCTTATTTAAATACACTGTAGACCTGCAGCTATTGACTCTCTGCATATATTGTTAGTGTATTTTCTTATCCTTTGCTTTAACACCAGAAAATGGTGAAGTCCTGTGTGGAGGCAGCATTTTTTTTTTTTTTTTTTTTTTTACTGTCAATACATTAATCAGCACAAGAAGTTTTCTGACTGTGGGGGAAAATGAACAATTTGAAACCACTGACCTTTCTTTATGGTCATCTGCCACTTTGAACGCTGGTTATTCTGATGCTGGGCTACAAGAGGAGGGATATTTACCATTGAAAAGTGAATAGCTGCCAACTATCAAGGCATCATCAAGCTCTGCAGACAGGTATTGTCATAGGGTGGCACGTTATGTAAGCACTCCTTAAATGCAAGTTACTCTACATTCTTGGCAGCAGACCACATGAAATTTCCCTTCAGATGTTGATGGGATAAAAAAAAAAATATATATGAAAATCACCTTATCATTTACAATGCAAATCTTGGAAGGAAAGTTGGTAAATTAAGTTAGAGATTCACCTAAATTAAGCTGGCATTCTATTCTGGTGTTTCAAACTCTGAAAACATCGCTGGCTGACAAAACAAGCCCTGGAATGATTAGCAAAAACCCTCATTCAGAGGCAGCAGATGAGCAATCCCTTTGAACCTTCACAGCACATCATAAACGCTCAGCAGACTTACAGTGTGGCAGTCCCAGTGCTATCAATTATTTACCCTTTTTCTGTTTACCTTCAGGCAGCAAGTAATTATTTTTAAATATTAATTTAGTTGTGTCATGTACAGTTTGTGGTTTAGCCCTAAGATCTGAGATACAGAAAAGCAAACTGCATCTCAAATCACATTTAGCTAGTGACGCATTGATAGTCGGATCCCCACTCCAGCTACTCAGCAGCTACATTCAACTTCTTCCATCATTAGAAACAGAAATCTGTTCATTGCAGGAAAGTGAAAGCAATTTTCTTTATAGGAAAAGGCGCTTTTATTTAGCCTGAAAGTCCCAGAAACTGAAAAATCTAAATAGGAGAATATTATTTTATTCTAAAAAGTTTCAGTGTTTTTCAGATGAAGATGTTTTTTCTCCCCCCTCCCTTTCTCTTTCCCTCAGAATTTTTCCCAGAGTGTTTCATTTCCTTTATCCTTAGCTAATTTAAGCTAAAAAGAAGTTGGCTGTTGTTTCTGCAGTCCTGAGAGAAAGAGATCCTATGAGACAAGAATCACCTTCCTGCACTGAAATCCACTACTACTTAGAACCTGAAAAGAGAGGATGGCTCTTGTCAGCTCACATGAACGTCTTTCCACAAGGGACTGGTTCTTTCTTTTTAAGAGTTCATACTAGAAAAACAAATACTAATTTTTATATATTTGCACAAAGATATAGATGTGTGTCCACAGAGAAGTTGATGCAGTATCAAGTTCGGGGCAAACTGCTCGTTCCACCAACGGCAACAAGACTGGTATTGGTATTGGTTAACACTGTTGCTGTAGAGCCGAAAGATGAAAATGGCACAGATTTCTAAGCCCAAAACAATGTTTTCTTTGATGAGGCAATCTCCTTATCAGTCACAGAAGATGAAAACATTATTGTGGATCTATTGTCTACAGTGCTGAAAGACAGGAGTGAAGCTGAAGCACCACGGACCAGGTCTGGGAATCAGCAAGAAGTATGAAATACCACTCCTGTGTAATTCCTGAGCGTAACATGCCATACTACATTGCTTGTAGTATGAGTGCAGCAGTCAGATACTCTGATTTCAGGTAGAAAGCAGCCTGTTACGAGTTCAAGTTCTGTAACAGCTAGACAAGACCCAAGCACCACTAGTATCTCACTTCAGGCTTCAGCCTAGCTCTTGTTCTTGACACTTTTCACAGAAGTGAATCTCACAATTAGTGATGTCATTGTGAAGAAAGTGGGAATGTCTGTGACATCTTATACATTTTATATGGTGACCTGTTATTTTTTGACACAATTTTCTATGGGTAATTCAAGCACATGTAGGTGGAAAAGCTTGTGCCTGAGTGCCCTCAATTTCTTCATGCTTTAAGAGAGATTCACACCTGTAGAGCTATGTCTGTCCATGCTGAAATCGGCTTCTTGGCTGGTGCTTGAGGCAGAGAAGGGCTGAAGCAGCACAAAACCCCATGTGCCGAGCACGGAGCGAGGGTCGGTGTCCCCAGCCCCACCGGTGGCGCGGCCCGGGCGCTGTCCGCGGTGCTGAAGGGCCGCGCGGCGCTGTCCGCGGTGCTGAAGGGCCGCGCGGCGCTGGCCGCCGTGCTGAAGGGCCGCGGGCGGGGCGGGCAGCGGGCCGCACCGGACCCTAGGCTGCGCTTGTGTGGCTGGTGGATTAGACAGTTTCCTGAGGGCCTTTCCACGGGAGAGAAGTTCACTGAGCAGTTTAGGAAGTTCAGGCGGACACCAGAACTCGTTATTACCTAGATGAAAGGGAACCCAACCATGAAGTAGATAAGAGTCAGTGCGGTCTGTTCGGCTTTCTGCTCAAGATGAAGTCTGATTCCCACAGATGGTTTCCAGGGACAATCAGGGCAGCCAAGAAAACAGTGACATGCAGAAATGGCTGATAAAATTGCAATGAAACGTCTGTTGACATTGATTTTGAGCCTGCGGGCAAAGATGAATGATTGAAACACTAGGCTTGTTAAAGCTAGAATGCTTTTGATTTCTCTTCTCTGTGCTGAACAAGATTTAGCTGGGGGGAAGTTAACAATCAGCTAATTGACATTGAATTAACCATGAAATGCAGTATAACTACTTTTCTTCTGAAGTACTCTTCAGCAATGCTTTAACAAGGCTTTTAATTATTGATTATCGCTTATAACACACACCAGATCTCCTTTTATTTGTTTTAAAATCTGGTGTCCTTCAAAGGTGTCAGCTCGAGTACTCTCTGTAGTTCACCTGTCTGCTAATGGAAACCAAACAAGTAATCAAAGAAAAACTGTATCTCCCTCCTCTGGCAAAACATCATAGCATAACACATCAGTTTTTCCACTATCCAGGTCAGGTTAAGAAACAGATACTCCGTAAGAATAAGGTTAGGAAATCCACTGTATCCTTTGGCAAAGGTGGGGAAATTGAGGGACAACTATGGTGTGTTTTCAGATAATCCACTGAATTGACTATTGCCTTTGGGACATGTCGTGGTTTAACCTCAGCAGGCAACTAAGCACCAGACAGCTGCTCACTCACTACCGCGCAGTGGGATAGGGGAGAGAATCGTAAGAGTAAAAGTGTGAAAACTCATGGGTTGAGATAAAGACAGTTTAAGAGGCAAAGCAAAAACTGCATGTGCAAGCAAAGCAAAACAAGGAACTCAATCACTACTTCCCATGGGCAGGCAGATGTTTAGCCACTTCTAGGAAAGCAGGGCTTCATCAAGCATAACAGTTACTTGGGAAGACAAACACCATAACTCTGCATGTCTCCCACCTTCCTCCTTCTTCCCCACAGCTTTTATTGCTGAGCATGACATCATATGGCATGGAATACCTCTTTGGTCATTTGGGGTCAGCTGTCATAGCTGTGTTCCCTCCCAATTTCTTGCTCATGCCCAGCCTACTCACTGGGGGGGGAGCAGTGTGAGAGGCAGAAAAGGCCCTGTCGCTGTGTAAGCACTGTTCAGCAATAACTAAAACATCGGTATGTTATCAACACTATCTTCATCACAAATGCAAAAGGCAGCACCATATGAGCTACTATGAAGAAAATGAACTCTATCCCCACCAAAACCAGTACAGAACAATAATAGCATTTGAAGAACTGTCACATGCATGAGCAAAAAAAAGAAGATGCTTGTTTGCTGCACATCTGAGAACCAGGAATGGTACTGACAGCAGTGGACACAATTATCATCAGTGAAGCTGCATATGCTGCACGTCAACTACAACAGGGTTACTGCTCAGCACATGCTGGGGAGCTGGCAAAATCTGTGTTGCTAATGGCTGCGGAGGGCATGAGAGTAGAAGATTGCTCGTAGAATTATGCTGAATGCATCAGAACAACAACTAGGAAAATACTGGTAAAAATCAAATACAAGAGAAGACAGATTTTTGCGTGTTTAGAAGAGATTACTATTGCAGCAGTGGACGACGCTTCTTAAGATAACTGCTCTCTCACCTGTGAGATGTTCTTGTTTCTTTACAGTAGCACAGGGACTTGGGGAAACCAGCGTCTTCTGAGAAACCTCTACCCTGTAAGCAACTTTAAGATAGCGGTCCTTCTATCTCTGATCCTCTTGGTCTTGTTTGTCCAAAAATCCTACTTTGGCCCTGAGAAATCATCCTAATCAAACGTTCATCACTGTAGGAGCACACTCATCACTACTATCAACACCAAAACTTTTTGTAAAATGAAAATGCTAAGAGCTTTCAAGATGACAGCAAGGCAGGCACATGCTGTCTGTAAAGGGAGGGATTGCATGCCAGCGGGGCTGAGCCAGATGGGGCATTGTGGGATAAATCTGTTACACTAAGCACATGAAGGTGTAGTGTGCACAGAACAGTAGGTAAAAAGCTTACGGGAATTTCTCTCCCAATTCACTATAAATGGGGCAAAGAAAATTGTTCCAGTGGCTCACAACACATCTAGCAGATTACACTGCCTACAGACTTTAACCCTGCAAGGTGCAGTCTATGACACTGTGCTCCTTTTCTATTCTCCAGTGCTGCAGCACTTTCCTTCTACCCTCATCAATAGCCAGGAAATAAGATAAGTTTTAGGGGCTTTTTTAAAAAAAAACAAACCTAAGTTGTAGAGCACAATTTATCAAGCAAGCAACACTGCCTAGAGGGAGTGGAGTGCTGAAAAAGGGAGAGATACAGTATCACTTAAAGCTTTGAGTTCACACAAAGCATTCCCATTCAGCAGGTGTAGACATCAAAATAAATAGCCCTCTGGCAATCTTCCAGATGGCCTAAATCTCTAGACATATTCAGCCTGATTACCTTAGATTTTTTTTCAGGCTTGCTGTCTCTGCATTTACTTGTTCTACATCCCTTGCCAGATACAGAGAAACAGCTGTGTCTGGCCTAGGGTGTGAACATCTGGTTGTGACTGTCATATCCAGCTGTGAGTCTTCTGCAACACAACTCCATTAGATACTAGTATAGGCAAGTGCAAAATAATGAACATTGGAAGAAACAATTTTAAACTACTCATTCACAGGAAAGGGGCTCTAATAAGTTGTGGCTTCTCAGAAACATGTCCAAGTACAATGAGCAGAACAGTGAGAATATCAGGCAGGTACTCTAAACTGCAGAGGCCAGAAACAGTTCTCTACTGAAAAGAGAGGATGACTATTATTCCCTTGTCAAATGACCGTTTTGATCTTTCACGTGCTTCAGCCTATATTGCTGGATGTCCTCTGGATGTATATCCTAATTTGCAGTAACTGCTATCAATAATGATCAGTGAGAGACCAGATTCAGGCACTTTAATACAAAACCAAGCCTCTAAGAAGTATGCGAATGGCAAGGAGAGCTGGAGGATCAAGTTCATCTCCCACAGGCACTAGCAAGCCTGGAAAACACAGGCAGGCTGGGCAGGTAAGAAGCACTACAACTGCCTGCGTGAAGTGGCTGCTGCTGCCTGAAGCATAAGGGACAGCCCCAGGCCCTGTTCTGGAAGAGCATTCTGCAGAAAGAGTGAGAAGGGGATTTCACACATGTAGGTGCTAGTGGCATTACATGTGCTCACTGGAATCATCAGTCTGGGCCAGACTGTGCTCAGCTTTTCCCCAGTGAGGACAGGTAGGAATTTGGAAGGAAGAAGAGACAAAGAATATTAGCACTTTCGTGCATGCCTTTGGCTTCATGAAGGATCAGCCAGTTTTCTAACACTCTCCCTCAGCTCAATACTTTGTGGCACACACAGCCCACATTCTGCCACATGAGAAATAAAATCTCCCCATGACAGCCTACAACTGGAGCATTCAGGACTGCCTCAGAGGGCTGGTGCACCTCTCCTATGAAGACTGGCTGAGAGAGCTGGGGTTGTTCAGCCTGGAGACAAGAAGGCTCTGGGGAGACCTTATAGCAGCCTTCCAGTACCTGAAGGGGGCCTACAAGAAAGCTGGAGAGGGATTTTTTACAAGGGCATGTAGTGATAGGACAAGGTGTAACAGTTTTAAACTGAAAGAGGGTAGATTTAGATGAGATATTAGGAAGAAATTCTTTACCGTGAGGGTGGTGAGACACTGGCCCAGGTTGCCCAGAGAACTTGTGGATGCCCCCTCCCTGGAAGTGTTCAAGACCAGGTTGGATGGGGCTTGGAGCAACCTGGTCTAGTGGAAGGTGTCCCTGCCAATGGCAGCGGGGTTGGAACTAGATGATCTTTAAGGTCCCTTCCAACCCAAACCGTTCTATGATTCTATGATTAGACTGCAAGCTCTCAGAAATAAAAGGGAAGAAACAAATGTTGACCAAAGCAGCGCTGTAAGGAAGATAGAATGAGACTCTCTTGTGCCTCACACATCAATACAACTGCTAAACACATAGTAGGATAAAGCCTCTATCAACCTGTGCAACTTCATTACAAGAGCTTAATTTTATGCTACACCTCCATTTTAGCTACTGATACTGGTACAACTACCACAGTCTGTCTCTGTCCAGCGCATACCCTTGGTATTGGTATAACTTGTGTTGCATATTCTCTGAAGGCCAAATCACTGTGAGCTATACTATTCCCTCCTCCACTCTCTCTTCAGATGAACACGCACTATCATGTACATTATTGTGATGTTCAGCCTCAGTGTTCCCATGCAAGCTGTAGATTTGCACTATGCTCAGACAGAGCTGGAGGCAGTGCTGCTCTTACCCTGTCCTTCCAGCTGTAGCACTATTTCTCTCCTAGGGGAAAATTACAGGTTCTTCTCAAAGAGGATTAGTTCTTGTCTCCCATACATTTCTTGGCTAATCATCCAGGCTGCTGGTCTCACGGGGAAAGTGTTCCTAATACACCACTCTTCAATGTTGGGTTTGGCTGGTGGAGCTATGGGTTCCGCAGATTCCTCTGTTCCCCATTCTCTGATTCTGGATGCATTTACCTGTCAAGACCAGGGAGTGTAATTAGAGGGAACAGGTCCCAGGATGCCTCTCCCAATTCTGGCAGCAGGTGTGAACTCAGCACTGCTGAATTCCACACCTCAGTCACACCCTTTGGAAACTCTACAGTATGTCCATCACACCAATAGATCACAGTGCCAACTGTGGTGACCACCTAAAATCCTGGATCACAGAGCTGAAAAAACAGCAGTTCTATTTTGTTATCCTTGAAGGAGAGTCGCCCTCACTGCAAACACTGGCACTTCCATTATCCCCTGCCTATTGTTCCACTTATGCTTTGTGCATTAGTGTTCCCCTCTTAGTGTCCCATGTGTTCTCTTTTGGATGAGTGGGTATTAAACCAAAACAGACTTGGCCAGCTGAAGGCTTTCCCAGTCTTGATTTGTTGGGTGGCTCTTTTTGTTTCTGAGAGAAGCTCTCAGACCATACTGCAATGGTCTCCTTCACTAACCGTTCTTGATGGCCCAACAGGTTCCCATTATACTAGTTAATCTCAATATTAATACTAGAAGAGTTATATACAATATAGAAAAAATTATTACAGACAAATCTGAGAGCAATACACATTTCAGTAGGTTACAATGCCATGAGCTGCTTTTGCTTTCATAGATTTTCTGCCAATTGGGAATTTTCCCTCAAGGAATTTCCAAAAACCTTCTCAGCCTCTAAGAAACTATTTGTTTGGCGCAGTTAACTTAGGAGCTCTTAAAATTTTGTCAAACACATCAAACCAAATGGCCCCAGGCAAAGATCTTGCATAGCAAGTTTCAACCCACACAAACTTCTAGTGCTAGCTTGTGAACTCCTGGAAGCACAGGCTTACAAAGGACACTGCATATAGAGGGGGACCTTCTAAGGCTTTGATCCTCCATAAAAAAATGAACATGAGAAGTTTCCTTAATTTCTCCAGATCTGGTGCACTGGTTGTATAGTACTTGTTTATTCATTTGTTTTGTAGTTAACTGTAAGTCTTTGGGGCTAAGACTGGCAGTCCAGGTTATAAAGCCCCTTATGAAACAGGGAACCAGTCCTGGCTAGAGGCTGCTTTAATACAGTTAATCATCCTACTAGCCCCAAGGCCTAGCTCTCTGTCCTCTTCTCCCCCCATACTTTACAAAGTGGTACGCAATCTCTCTGCATGCACCCTTCCAGAACTCTGCCTCGTGGCATGACAATCATATACACTGTTCTCAACAGCCCTTGTAGGAAGCTCTGAATAGAGAATGTCCAATGCCAACGGAAAGGCTGACTTCCAAAGGATGCTGCTGCAGAACGATTTCTTGCACACCTGGCCTCTGTACCAGGCCACATCAACACAAATTAGAATACTGTGATCAAACCTGATAAAATGAATTTCTATAGATGCTACATATAATCCAAGATGAATGTTCACTTTTTCAATTATGCAAAAAAATGAAGTAAATGATGAATTACTCAAGACACAAGTGTATCTTTAGGTAGAATGGTGCCCTGCACACATGCAGCTCTGTTTGTCTTATTTATAATACAGTGTGAGCTCATGTAACTTGAAGGACAAGGATCACGCAGAGATGCAGAGCACCACATCACGGCCTCTCCAATGTTCACATTTGTCTTTTCTTACTATACCTAATAAAGGTCAAACGACAAAAGGTGACATACTGTATGTGTTTTATCTCATTATTAATTAAGCATATTTATCTCTTAAATCAGATGTGACTTGCACCACAACATCAGTAATTAAATTAAATATTGATGTGTGATGGTTGTATGCCGAGGCTGCATGGCTAAGTGGAATTGCCATTTCTAATTAATATCTTGCAGTAGTAGCCCCATTAGGTTTGTTAGTTAAATCTCCAAATGGTTATACTAACAAAAGTGTAACTACCACTTAACAACCCCTAATTAATAGAAGCCTCATCAGATTGATGAATATATTCATCCCTGTTTTGGGGGCTGTTGACTAGACTTTTGTTGTATTATTGTGAGGTTGTGAACTATTTAAAACTGGTAACTCTACTGTGTTTTACCTTCAAGTCTCAGTGTGGCAAGGCTGCTTATTTTCTCTTTTGAAGAAACATATAGCAGCATCAGGCAGTTAAGGATCAGAAAAGCACTCAAGATGACCCTCCCTGCCATTATTTCAGCAAGGGCTCAGACTTCCCTCTTCTCATGAGTAGTACGTTGCATGTGTATGAGAGAGACTGTGTCTGTCTGGAGAGCCCACTCGCCCTCTCTTAAACATGCAAGGTTGGCTGGTGCCCTAGGTTTTGAAGTGTTACCTTCTGCCTTACTATATACAGCAATTTCTCCTTGGAGAAGACTACAAGGATTTTTTTTTTTAAAATGCTCATTAAATGCCAGTGTCTTATAAGCAGTTCAGTGATGCTATTGAAATTCTGATTACTGTTCCACTGTATGCTGAACTGAGAATACAAAATTACTTCACTTGAGATTAGATACAGATTCTAGCCAGGATTTCTGGATGAACTGCAACTATATCACTCCTTGCAAAATACAGTTAAAATAGTAATTGTTACATAGTCTGGGTATGTTACATCATTTGAAGTGATTAATGCTCAGGTTCATTTAACTACTACAGATGCTATTCTCAGCTGTGACTGAGTGAAAAAAAAATCAAGTGCATTACAAAACTGTTCCCGAATTTGTGCTTTAGAAACTGTTTCAAAGCTAGCCATCCTTCCCAAGAGTCAGAGAAAATAATTCTCCACTGACAAGACTCCTTCTGCTACTCTTAAAAGTAAATGACAATACAGGGCATTGTGTCTGACCAATTGTCTCATGGCTGCTGCAATTCCATCTTGAGGTTCTGGCAATAACAGAGCTGAACATCAATTTTCTTCCCTTCTTTCTGATTACAGCAGATTTCAGCTGGGTTAAAGATGTTTACTGTTCTCCATAATGAAATGGTACAAGTGATATTTCTTATTCCATTATTCCCATGTCTTTCTCCCCTTCTTACTGCTGTTTCTCCCACAAGTATCTACCTCCCCTATTTTATTTACTTTCCCACTTGTGCACAGAGTAAATTACAATTTGGATTTTAAAATGCTGTAACAGTTGGATTAGGAAATATCTGGATATTTTGACTTAAACATGCTGGTCCAACAGCACAGAAATGAGCTGAATCACAGTCAAAACAGATTGTTTGCTAAGTGGAAAAGCAACAATGAAGAAACATACACCTATACGCAGACTGACCATTTAAAAATTAGCAAATATTACTGGTAATAGAAGCAGTCAGCATTTGTCTTGAGCTTTGTATCTTCAAATAATTTCTAGGATCAGCCGGTTAAAGCAACACTAGAGATGACCATTTGGCTATGTCAGTAGCTGGTTAAAACATCGGCATGTTCTGGGAGCCCAGGTTCAGTTGAGACACAGGTCCCCCAAGGATAGTTTCACAATGTATGGCTCTTCCAAATACAGGCCTTCAAAAACAGCACCACCATAGGACACTTCAGTGTTAACCAGTAGTCAGCAGCCACAAGCATTTGCCCAGCATCCTAGACCTTTACTTTCATCACCCTAGCTGTGCTGCACACTTGCTGTCTCCCTCTGGTCACGCTGCCTGACAGTGTGATCTCAGAACACACTGCTCTTGTGACATAACTGACGTCAAGAAATACTGATACTTCAAGAGCAGGGGCAGTTAGCTGTGTTATTTGAAAGTCATTTCCCTCCTTCACACTCCGTTGGAGCAACAAGCCACAACACCATGACCACATATTTTACCAGCTCTTCAGGCCTTCACAGCGTGGAGCAACGACTGAGATTTTATTTTGGTAACAACTCTGTGACAATGTACAGCTTATTTTTGAGCAGGAGTTTTCCCAGGCCCTACAGAGCACTGACCCTCCTAGGGATACACAGATCACAGCAATAAGAGACAAGCTAAGCACCTTCAATGCTTAGTGACTGTTCCCAGAAACTGCCTTACTCAGTTATTCCTGCTATGGCAGCTGCTAATAGCTGTATTTCTTGTTACTATTCCAAAACAGAAACCTGGCCCAGCATAACACACAGATCTGCATCAATACCTTGCTCTGCACAGAAATTACCTGCACTACTAAATAAAACTTAGTGAAGAATTGGGGCTAAAGTCTCAAAGTCACCCTAAACCTACTGCTGCAGCCACACAAACCCTTGACACCATTTCACTCTTCCACCTCCCCCACCAATCCTTATACATTGGGAAGAAGGTGCCATCACCTTTACAAGCTGTTTTCCTCTCCCAGGTACCACCTGCCAGCACGACTCGGCAGTGATTAGTCAGTTAATCAAGGCCAGACTGCTTCAGCCCTTAGAAATAGCATGATTGCATAGAAAAGGCTGTTTGGTCCTTTCTAGAGTCTTGTTAGCAAGAAGAGTCTGAAGGGAAATAGAAAATGCTAGACCTTATTTTGGCAGATACTGCTCTACATGTAGTAGAGCATCTAGCCAGGGGGGAGAGACTTCTTTTGGTCAGACACAAACGCTACCTGTGCCTGTTTAGCAGGTATAAGCAAGCTTAGAAGTTCTCACCATGCAGATACTAAATGCAAATATTAACCATGACAAGTGTAAACATATTGCTCATGTTTTAGTGAAGTAGCAGAACAAGCTCTCTTATTTTTTCTACAGAGCAGAATCATACCTGCTTATGGGATGAACCTCCCTAAGCATTTTGGGATGCAATGTTGGCAGTTCTTTTCCTAACACACTAAGAGCCAAATTAATTATCCCTTGTGCTAACCAACTAGGCTGCCTATCGGATTTACTGATATTCCAAGCAACGTCTCAAATTTTTAGAAGCATGTGCAGTAGCTAAGTATTTAGTAAACTTTACCATCTTTTAAGTGTCTGTGTACTTTGCTTGAGGAACCTGACTATCATTTTGTATTTAGGATTTTTTTCTTCTTTTCTACTGAGTGGTCATATTCTTGACTAAATAGTCAGTATTAATATATTACAACATTTGAAATCTACCAACAGTTTTGTGGCTAGTTCTCCTTGAAGGATGTAATTTCCTTTATTAAGACCCAGACAAATTAAAAACCAGATAGATAAAGGTACATCCATTTGAAATAATCGGCTATGAGCCAAATCCTAAAACACATAAAATGAAACAACCTTCAGTATGCATGTATGAACTCATAGTGTTTTTCACAGTTTCTCTCTCATCTTTCACCCTTCATATTTTTATTATAAAGAACACTTTATTAGGAAGATCTTAATATTTTTTATTATAATGTAAGATATTTAATAATATTTTAAAGATACATTCTTTTAATGTGTTATGTGTTGATGCTGTTACCCTACTCATCCAAATCCAAGTCACAATCCTAACTCAACCCAAGTAAGTTTTCTCCCTGGGTGCAAACAGACATTTCCCACTGAGAAAAGCTTCCTGCAAAGGACTCTCATTTGATGATTGATTTTGGCCAGGTGAGGCAGAATTGCCCTTTGCTCCAGGCTGCCAGCAGACACCCATCTCTTTGGGCCTGCTATAGGACTCCACTATCGTTTCTCATGCTTGGTTTCTTAGGTCTATGGCCAGATGCTCAGGCTAACAGCATTGCACACCGAGAGAAACGTCCTGCATGAGTACACACTCATATGACTGTTCTGCCCATTGTAGGGATACCTGATGTGGAATACAGATATTTTTGTAATGCCACTGGTCACAGTTGATGGTATTACTCTTAGAGAGGGCACAAAAACAACCTTAAAAGGAGAAGACGTGCTGAAGAACAAGTCTTGCCCATAAAGGAGGGGAGTTCATGGCAGACAAGCAGAGGAACAGCAGAGATAAGAGAAATTACTCTTTTAGTAAAACGATTCACATTTCAGACTAGTTTGGGACCCTGAGTTATTGCTAGTCAGACAGCCTGCTCCCTAAAGACATCTGCACCAGCCTCTGCTGGTGCTCACCAGGTGCTCTTTTGGCTCACCTTGTTTTCCATGCCCTCTCACTCATTCCAGTAGCGTTGAGCTCCCATTTCCCTCTCCAAGCATACAAACTTTGATGGCAGTGGAACTATCCAGATTTCATGCTTTTAAATAGCACATGCTATATTCAATGAATTTCAAAGACACGCTAAACCCAAATTACTGCTATCCATGGATCTTGAGAAGCTTTTATAAATGGCTGCATTACAGTGTAGTACAAAGCAGTGATTTCCATAATGCTTGTCTAATGTATAGAGCATTTTACATAGAACAGGCCCTGTTTCATCTTGAAATGCTTTTTAATTAATTCAATTCATTAATACTGCTTGTCATGGCTAAACTCTTGAGACTTAACAAAAAACTTTACTTCAGCAGTTGTCAACACATTTCATTAAAACATATGTTTTTGAATGCTTTCTGATAACATCACTATTCTTCATATGCAGAGTGCAGTACTTAAACGTATTAAACAGAGAAGAAGAAGGCTAGCAAAAACCTTTCCTCTATATTGACAATGCTGCGTTTAGAGATGAGAAATGGGTGGGCCAGCCTGGGTGTCATTCTTTTCATGACCCCTAAATTAACCAAAGTGAAACCTCTCCCACAGTTTGCATAGGGACATCCTGTTCTCCCAGCACCTTTCCAAGAGGTCCTCACTTCTGTCACTGTCATATAAAGAAGGCAGACAGAGCTTAGGCAGAGTTTGCAGGTGAACAGACCTTTTAGGTTTGACAGATTACTATATATTGGATAAAGGGTAGGATGAATTCTGTATCTTTTTCTGACATGGCAAAAACCTGAAGATTCCTCATTGTTGAGGTCAGATCACTAAGGAACCTCAAATTAGACACTGGAATAGGTTACCCAGAGAAGCTGTGCATGTCCCATCACTGGAAGTGTTCAAGGTAAAGTTGGATGGGCTTTTGAGCGAGCTGATCTAGTGAAAGATGCTCCTGCCCATGGCAGTGGAGTTCGACTAGATGATCTTTAAAGGTCCCTTCCAACCCAAACCATTCTATGATTCTATGAACATCCAATGAAGAATATAAGAACATTACAATTCTGGAGCTACTTATTAAGAATTGATTTCTATAGATGAGTCCTATCTGGACTTCTCTGATCTGTAGTAATCTATAATTAGGGATTGTATTTGGACTGACCCAGGGATGTGTTCATCACTAGGCAGAGAAGAGTTACCTTCACAATCCTACATGGCAGCCTGTCTGCTTTCAAGCCCTCCTTCCACCTCAAAATACATCTTCCTTTCCTTTTATCACCTCATACACACTGTCTGTCACAGAGCTGGTACAGCAGCACTGGGAAGAAAGTGCTCTTTTCCCCAGTGCAGCCAAAGTCTTCTAATGCTTGCAAGGAATTACACAACAGCAAATCGTCCAAGACACAGTGACAGTCATATATTAATATTCAAGAGTTCAGAACATTTGACCTTTAAATTGCATACCTGGACAGAATGATGCCTTATGCTCTGCACATCATTAACCAGAGCATGGTACTGACCCATGGATCCAGGAATACTCTGCTGTACGTAAGGAACAGAGGAATGGGATCCTGTTGAACATTTATACGTCCTGGATTATAGACAATACCTCCTTCAAACAGATCAAAACAGTGTGGGAGAAAAACCAAACCTGCCCTATACCTGCTCACACAGTGCTCCACATCTGTGTCTGCTCCGCACGGAAACACACTGGACAAGGAACAAGACTGGGAAACTGGCCTTCTCTGGATGTGTGAATTACAGAAAACGTGTTTACTTTAAACAATAGGTAAAAAACATTTGTCTGGAAACTAGTGATTTGGGTTTTTTTTTAAGGCAAAATGCTGTCCCAGGAGAGGTTTGTTAAATGGCGGAATAATTTAAAATATGGAAAACACTATCTATAACACTTCACTGATTATTTAGTGTGTCCTACCTATATCCCAGGCCATGCTGTCAATCTGTATTTTAAGCCACCTTTCTGTCTTGCTGGCTATGGTCTCTAATGTTTTTTCATGTTGTCTCCTGTGTGTGTTTTGTGCAGAGGAATACTTTACAAATCAAAATGTTATTGGGGAATAAGCCCATGATCTCCTGTGTAACATTTCCTGGCTCTACTGCACACAGATCTATTGTTCAAGATTGAATTGGTCCCAAGAAGCATCAGAGCATGTGAAAGCCGCTATGAATTTTGCAAAGTGGCTTCAGGGCAGTAAAGCACGCCAGAAGAATAAGGTACAAAATCTGAAAGTCC
Organism: Nyctibius grandis; assembly: GCF_013368605.1. Classification (NCBI taxonomy): domain Eukaryota; kingdom Metazoa; phylum Chordata; class Aves; order Nyctibiiformes; family Nyctibiidae; genus Nyctibius; species Nyctibius grandis. Next base: position 243,692 of record NC_090681.1, on the reverse strand, counting down.
AAATTTAGGAATCTCAGTCAATATTAAAGATTGAAAAAATAAGTCAATGCCCTTGGTTATAGCTTATGCACTTTTGTCTTGTGACATTCCTAATATAGTTGAAAGGAGCATGCATAGCCAGGACACAAAACAATTCCAGTTATTAAATAGGTTTATGTGCAATTAAACTGTTAGCCTTTGCTTAATACTACATGTGATTCACAAGACTGATTTCATTAGCCTCCCCCCCCTGCTGCCCCAGCTGTTGCATTCCTCTTTTATTCAGTGTTTTTTTACCTCTCTTCCAGTGCGCCTTCTATTTAGTCCTCAGGAAATTAGGGTCTTTTGGAAGGTGTAATGCATTTCTACTTGAGCTAGCTCAGTTGAAATCACTCATATTCAACTTTGAGCAGCATTTTTTCATACAGATATCAAAACAAAACTGCCAAGAAACGGCACATTCCACTGAAAGAAGGAGACTGAGAGAACATGCCTTTATCACAACTAATCTACAAGATTTCCCTCGGAAATTCCAATAGACCTTTCAATAAACTCCCACATAGGTGCTTCCCAAGAGACTGTTCTAGTCATTAGGGTCCTCTGACCAACTGCTGTTTGGCAAACATGCAAAGGGATGAACATGATGTTTCTGATGTTAACTATCTCTGTTACAAATGGGATTCAGTTCCTTTTCTACATATGACTGCTTTTTTCTTGTTTTCTTTTTCCAAACCTGCAGGGTACTGTGAGATTAAATTGAAGGTTTGATTAAGGTGAATTAATTGTATACTTAATTATATTTAAAACCGATAGAGAAAACTTTATACTTCAGTATATGTTTTGCTGAAACCATTTTGTGTGAGAAAAATCAGCTGTGTCATCCCAATTTACTTAAGGCCTGTGCAAAACAGTAACATATGAAACCAAAAAGTAACCAAAAATTCTTTATTTAAAATTCCCTGAAATGAATGGAAGTTTCCATGTTTACTGAGAGACAGAGTTCCTCAAGGACACAGTTCAGAGAATTACCTTGATAAAATAGATATGAATTATAGAGAGAAGCACATGTGCGGGGGAAAAAAAAGAATATTTTATGTGTAACTAAGCACAAGAAATGGTAAAAAATAAAAAACAGTAACAAGAAACTATTTCCAAATTTGTTATGTATGCATACAACATGTAGCCTAATGCAAAGTTATATGTTGCAGTTATTTAATATCTTTCTTCAAAGGTTTTGCTAATACATCAATGACGGAACATCTAAAGGGAAAAAAATATTTGTCTTTATAGTTTTAGATAATTGTCCCTGAAAAAAAAACCCAAACCTTTAATTACAACTCAGATGAAGAAAGCTTGATTTGTGTGCTGTGCCCAAATGCTGAGGAGTCGGATGTAAAATATTTGTAATATTTAGGGAACCCTGAGTTTTACATAAAAGTAAACAGCATTGCCTGAAGGCACAATTTCCAGCAACACAATAAAATGTGCAGTGAATTTATGGCGGCCATCCATTAGCTCTTACCAAGGCAACGTCGCCCATATCTGTCGTCCATCATTATAATAGAGGGTTAATGCACTGAATTTACATAAAAAAGTCATATTGTCTGCATGAATTATTTACACTCTCAGCTGTTTTTACAGCTTGGTTTCAAGCTGGATTCTGGGAGAGATTCTGCCAGTAAATTACTCTGTGGAGACCTGACTGTATAACTACAAACAGAGCTTGCAATGAAAAGAAAAGAAAATGGGAATGCACAAGTCAGTGGTCAGAATGGGAGTACGAGCTGTGGGCCTTCCTTTCCCATGCACAGAAGGAAGAGGTAGGGCAGGCAAGTGTCAAGAAAGCTCACCCGAGAAGTGCTGTACGTGCAACTATGTGTTAGCCTCTTTTTCACAGCTGCACACATCAATGCAATTCTGCTGTAGATATGCTTAATCCCTGCGCATATATTCACAGATCAGCATACTTGGTCTTTGTAAATTAATACAGTTTAAAAAAACCCCTCAAACACCCCCCCAATCTATTTATTGTGCACCAACACCAAGCAATCAACTCGCTGACCTCATTTGAATGCAATTTTTTCCTACTTTTCCTTTACATTAACATATACAATTTAAAAACATCAGGAAAAAACCCCCAACATTTTCTCTGGCATGGAGTAAACACAGCCCGCGTCCTCCTTCACACCAGAAAGCCAAAGTTCCTGTTGAAACATACAATAGAAAATCTTCAGAGATTCCAGTGAAATTTTATACTTTCGCAGACAGTTGGGCCTAACACCACCAAACCTCTTAGTTTTGCCAGGTATTCTGAAAAGTGGGGTCCATCACACAAGTCCTAGAGCTATGCCTAGAGTGATGATACCTAAGTGAAAAACTTAGTATATGAAAAGAAGTTCTCTTAATTTGACCAGATTTTAGCACATACGCACAACCCTAGGGAAAGACAAAAGGAAAAACAAAACCAAAACCTAAATCCAAAAAAACTCTTTGAAAGCTTGGGAAACAAGTCCCTTGCAGAAGAGCCTGCTCACGGACACACAGCAGTCCTCCACAGACACTTCAGCGGGGTTCGTAGAGAGAATTCCACAGAGCTACAGACCTAACTACAGAGTAGGAGGCTCCCTCCTGCTTAAGTTTATGGCAAGGATGAAATATTCTGTCACCGTAGTGAAAAGGTAACTAAAGGTCCCTACAGAAGCATGATCATCTGCTGTTAATTTCCTCAAGATTTTACCATTGAAATCTTCGTCTTCTACTACACTGCAAATAGCCCATTTCTCATAAAAAACACCACCTTGCTAAGCACACATATTTTGAAGCACCCTAAATGTTCTGTTTTTAAATCAAAACACCAGTTTCCTCTTTTAAAAACAAATACAGCACTCCCCTTTCTCCTGGCAGGCCTGTGCCTCTTCCCCACTGCAGTCAGAGCTGCAGGCTCCTGTCCGCTGCTCCAGCTCTTCCCCCAGGCTCAGGGATAGCCACGGTTTCATTATTCTGCCCATTGCTCCTCAAGGGCAGGCACTGCTCTTGCCCAGAGGATTTGACAGCAGCCTGCACTGGGAAGGCAGAGGACAACAATTCTTTGGAGAAGCGTGGGCTGAGAAGCCTGACAAAGGTATGGGGTCTGTCTGAGGATCCATTTTCATTGTGCAAAGAAACAAGTAAAGAACGTTAAAGAACCATAACACAGAAAGGTTTCCATGACCGCTCAGTTCAGATGTGTTTCTGACTAAGGGACCTGTCCCTGCAGAACGTCCCTGTCTCTGGGGCCTTCTGCTGCTTGCTCATGCTTGAACAATTTTTACAGCAAAGACTTTTCTTCTTCCCATCCTAGTCACCTCATTTTAGCTTTGGGCTGCAACTTCCTGTCAGGTAACTCGGGACCTTGGACCCAACAGCCTTGGATCCTCTTCTCTTTCCTGTATTTTGCTCCAGCAGCATGTGCACAGAACTACTACCATCACATCCTTCAAAGACTGTTCCATACACAGAAGGCAGAACTTACTGAACTTTGTATCAAAGCCAACAAAGCTGCAAGGACTGCACAGGATTTACTCTGATTGCTGAGCCAAAAGGGGAACAGCAGCAGCAGCAGAACTTTCTGCATTCCCTGGGGGGATGCATCTCTCCAGGGGGCACAATGTCTGATATGGCCAACGGCTTCACAGTTCTTAGCAGGCTTTTGCTGTTCACAGTCTCCAAAGAGCAACAAGATAGTCTTTGCGCATCCTCATATATTGTTGATGCTTGCCTTTCCTGTCTCATTTGTTCCTACATATTCACCCCTTCTGCCTTTTTATCACATAATTAACTTGACAACAGCTCTCTGATAACAGTGTACCTGACTCAGGTATACCTCCCTGATCACAGCAGGCCACCTACTTAGAAAACAAAGGCAACGAATGTTTTTGATTTTTTTATTTTCTCTTTTACAAAAGGGAGTGGACATAGATGGATAAAAAACCAAGGAACAGCTGTGCTGCTTCAGGGTATATTTTTGCTAAGTCAAGAGACCCCAGACTTCTGCTTGTGATGAAATGTAGTCACAGAAAGCAGAGGGGCTGCCCCAGGACATGGGAACACTCAGCACTGTCTTGCTACGAGAATGACTTAAGAGACCTGCCTGTTATATTCATAGAATGACACAGTCAAAATTTTCTTGGATAAGCAATGACATCCAGCAAGCTCTGAACCATGGTTATTTGACAGCAGTCGGTGAATGTTAACTCGAACTATTAAAGCTACAGGGTCAGGAAGGGTTTATTATTATGAAACCCACTTTCCCCTTGAAAAATGGAATTTCAGATGTTATTTTGGGTTTTATTTGAGCCAGCTTGTTTCCAACTCATTCTATGGTTGATCAAAACTGGGATTATCCAATCCAGATCTACTATGAATTTCCACAAGCTTTACCTGGGTTCTTGCTCTGCTATTCCATAATAACCAAGTACCATAGTTACCATGGCAACTGACATTAACTGATGCAAGTAATATTGACTACAATTCTTCTGTTTCCTCTACAGTGTATCACACATGTGGTACGAGTCTGACTTTAGATCCTGCTGTTTCAGGTCAGAAATCACCCTCCAAACTCATGCAAGGTAGAGTCCATGACGCTGTTAAGTGAAACCACTGCACGCCCCCAAGTCCCAGCCATGTCCCCACAGGAGCACCCCTGCTGTACTGTCACACCAATCCCATAGCTCTAATAGTCATTTTTTTCCCGAAGGACATTCAGAGGCAGGCTCTATGGCCCAGCCATGCTGTGAGAAAGGTCTGTACAACAATAGCATGTGGTACCACCAAATTACGAATAGACTGGACCAGTATTGGTAATTCTTCCTCCTGATTGTTTACACCCTTTAAATATTTGCAGACTTATCATGCACCGTCCTCAGCTGCAGGTGAGCCAAGCTATATCTATTTATCTCACTTAATCTTCCCTCATAAATCAATCTCTCCAGTCAATCTCTCCACTCCCTAATTATTTTTGTTGCTCTTCTCTGAACTCCCTCCAATGTGTCAATCAATATCTTCCTGGTAATGAAGTGCTCTGTAAGGAGCACAGTATTCTAGAGGCAGCTGTTCTGAAGCTGTATACGGTGCAACGATGCAACCGATATGGATTTTCAGTCTTTATGGGCAGGATGACCTAATGGTAAGGACACCAGCCTAGGGTTTTGGAGACCTGGGCTCATGTTCCTGCTCTGAGAGACTCTTTGTGTGACCTTGGTCAAGACACTTAGTCTGTTCTTCAGTTAAGCATCTACAAACACTGTGTTGTTAGGTACACACAAACAGTGAAATATGATGGTATGTGGGGCAGGATAAGGATCTGGCTATGTAGACAGGAAACACATACTCAACCAAATAGTGTTTTTTTAGCTTAGTTCATTCACTATTGATACAGAAGTACGACCAAGTTCCTTGGTACGGTGCTGTTAAAAACCACCAGACAGCAGCACATTGGCTGTGTGGCTTGCCAGTTATTGTACCTGTGACTTTTAGCATTTGCTATATTGTGACCACACCATTTTGTTTTACTTTTAGCTAGTCTCATTTATTGCATATTCATTCAAACATCAGGACAGGCTTCAGCTGCATCTTCCAGAGAAACGTCATTTGAAATCCCAGAACTTCTGTTTTCTGACAATTGAGTTGTAGATTTCCTTCATAGGGTACAGTGGGATGCAAAAAATGCTACGTCTTAATACAGCTATCCATACATTGCTGTACCCCAATATCAGGTTCACAGTGGGCTCTGGAAGTTAATCTACTGCCTCTAGGCACCCTGTAAGCAATATCATGCGAGAGTGTGCAACTGCTATATGCAGAAGGCCCTGATTTCCCACATCTTACACCTCACACTGCTGACTTCCACAGAACAAGCACAGAAGTCTACCTGGTTTGATGACTCGGGTCTTACAGCAGTATAAAAGCAGGACTAGACTCTTTGAAATGGTTCACCCTGTTACCTTTCCACAAACTGTATAAACATTGAGTACCATGATGTGTATATAGACACGTGTAATTAACGCATGATTAAAACTTCTCTAACTAAATCATTGTAAGTTTTTAAGAATGTCATGTCCTTTTCCCTTCTCTTTTAGAGGAGATGGTTACGAGTATCAAAATAACTGAAGAAAGCAAAGAAGTCTGAGGATTGCAGTTATTATTCATCAGGCTCACAGAAATGCATTATAATGTACTATAGGCTGTAAGACTAAAAATTATTCCCCACTGAAATGGTATTCACACAGCTTCTGCTGTGCTGAGGCGTACATCGTAATATAATCATAATAACTAAAGTAAGTTTCCCTTGGGGATTATACCTCTGTGTGATTTAATCCTTAAATTTGTTTTGCTTTCATCCCCAAGAGAAGAGAGATTTCAGTTATAAAGTATTCTTCCTAGAAATACCAGACACTGCACATGCATTTATAATCTGCACTTGTATTTACAAAGCCCAGGCCAGGGGGTAAGCATGACTGGAAGCATAAGTGTTACTATTTTGTTTCAAGAAACATGGTTTATTTTTTCAGAAAAAGAAGGCCACCGCAGAGGGAGGAGTCCTGCTCATCCAGGGAAGTTCCCCATATAACTCTCCTCTCATGCAGCAGAGGAAATGATTTGCTTTCAAGAGAGGGTTGTCACTCAGAATCTCTGAAAAGTGAAGATCAGAGAGAAAGGGTTTTGCGTGCTAACAAATAAAGTGTGGAATGAAATAGAAACAGCGTAAAAACATTAAGACTTTCTGTGTAATTATGGGTCTTAATTCATATCTTAAAAGACACAGTAGGCGCTTCAGAGGGTAGGTCACAGTGACTCTCAATAAGACACTGATATCCGAGGTCCGGGTGTTCCATTACATTTTGCAGCCAAATTTTGAGGTGGACTTCCAGAAGCGCTATATATCTAAAGCCTCTGAAGCTTGAAGCACAAATTCCTAAATCACTTTGCATTTGCAATACTGATTGGTATAACAGCTAAATGTCTGTAAAAAAGAAAATCTTTAACTAGGCTTCTTAATGATTTAGATACTTCGAAAATTTGTCTTTAGTGATCTTATCTCAACTAATTGACTTCTGCATACCTGGACCACAAAACAGACATGAGAACATTCCAGTTACATGCACTGTCCTATGACTATATAGACAGAAAGCGAACAGACACTTCCACATTCTTGCTTGTCCTTTCAATGCATATGAGAGACCGGGAAAGAGAAAGTATTTATCAGACCTGAGGAACACCATTTTACACCATTTGTGATGGTGAATGCTGACACAAGCTGCAGGCCTCAAGCTTGCAGCCATCCATTTCCTGATCTTTTCTTTCAACTGCAGAATAACTCTGAACTTTTATCTTTAAAGTTTTCACATCTTTGTTCAAGGCAGTGCCTATGACATGGGATACCCACATAAGACAGGATGGCATTTCCAGCTCGTATCTACACATGCCCAGTATTTTCTGGTGTAACTACACCAGGGTTTCCGGGCTTCACAATGATCTATTGACAACAAAGAGCTGAAAGTGACTTCGGCAGGTTTTGACTTAAAGCCTCAGTCATAAAACCCAAAGGCTGAACACCAAAAAGCTCTATCACTGCAGAAGCTGCCTAACAAAATCCACACTACAGAAACAGTTTGGAAATAGCAGGTTAAGATGCACAATGGCCTAATAACAGTTACATCTGGTGAATGACATTCTAGCCCCATATGTAGTAATTGTTATCACAAAGTGTGATAAGAAAAGCAGCCAGCAGCATATTGACAATGCAAGTCAAACTATGATCTGTTCATTCCATTAAGACTCTTGTTAAACACAGTAGTCCTTTACTGAGTGATTTTACCCAATAACAGTGATTTTTTTCCACAGATTAATCATTATTCAGTCATCAGCACACCATGCATTTCTTCTGTACATGTTTGTTCACAACACATTTTCATAACACTTAAATGGAATGTATAATCTTCAGCTGGGATAGAGTGTGCTAACCTTTAAAAAAAAATAAATAATTCACAAGCCAGTAGCACTTAGGATACACAAACCAAAAGGAAAGTATAGCCTAGTGCAGAAAACTTCATTTGCATCACACTAATCTTTATATATTTAGTAATTTTCAAAAAGGTGCTCCTGAAGCACAGACAAATTAGATCACAAATCAAGGCTTATCTGTCAACAGCTTTCACCTATAGGAAAAGTTTACATTCTGTTACAGCTTTCTCACTTTCTGGAAAATTTACTAAAATAATTTTCTTCCCATGACAGTCTTCAGGGAAACTGCTCCAAATACTAATTTGAGAAATACAATTCTTAATTAGCCACTTTCAGTAGACAGTGAACTACTACACTCCTTTTTCAAACATCTACTAGGGAACAAAAAAACATAGTCATCTAGTGGAAATAATGAATGCCCTGCCATTTGAGCAATTAAAAAATATCCTGGGGGGAAAAAAAGACAGAAAGACCCAGTTTGGATCGTAAACATACTATTAAAGATGAATTACATATGCAGCTGGTATGCACAGCTACATACAATTAGTTGCAGCTGATATGTAACACATCCAACATAGCATGCAGATATAACGTTTAACACACGTGAACGACTTGTCTCGGAATGCTTGTGGAAGGAGTAGCAGCAATGCTCAGAGAATAAACGTCCCCTTGATCTTTAAATGGTCAATTGTTTATACTACACCTTCAAAATCAATTGTTGATTGCCAAGATATTTCCAGGTCTACTGAAAACAACGTGGAAGCAAAACCATTCTCATGATCTCCAAAGTCAAGACATAAAGGGACTCCCCTCCACCTTTTTTTCCTTTTAATTTGGCTGCATAGCATCAGGAGCAAGGGTAAGCTTGAGAGCTCTGCCGTTGTTTTTGTCACTCTCAGAAGCACTCCTGACTCTTCAGGCTGGATCTCAAAGCTGTGCCAGAAGCTTATGAAGCCCTGGAAGAAAGAGGTCACAGCAGGAAAATAGGTCCTAGCCAGTTTCTCCAAGGCAGTTAATCAGATTGTACTTGTAGGAACATCAAACCAAGCATGTGCTTCTACTTCCTCATTGTCATGAGTTTAGAGTTAAGAAAGACAGAATGGGAGGAGACCTTTCGACATGAAAATCACCTGGCTGGAAGTCAGAGCTGTGCGCAAAGATCCACTGACTTCACAGACCCCACCTTCGGGGTGCAGCGCATTGCAGGGAACAGGTATCGGTCTAGCAGTCACAAACTCCCACAGGGCCCCCAGCAGAGCTTAAAAGCTCAGACATATGTTGTTAAAGCTTTATGGGACTTACTTCTCTAGGCAGTCAAAGCAACGGACAAATGCCTTCTCTTTAGTGTGTTTTAAACAAGCTTCTTACACAGATAGCTCACGAGCACCTACTGGCTTTATAGCAATGCAGTTGTATAATTGCATGCACCGGCATCTCCTGGTTTTAAGTGCGACAGCCTGGGGACACATTGCCCAAGGTCTGGAGTCTAGCATCACTGCAAAAAGCTCTACAGCATCGTGTTTTCACATATTTGTCTGGGCTGTCTTAGAATTCACTGCTCAGAGGATGTCATTTTGTGATACTGTCTCAGGGTACGCATGTTTAGTAACATAGATATAATGTCACACCAAGAGAGCCTTTGGCAGTCTGCAAAAAATAACCTGAGATGAGATGATATCGTGTCATGGCTGCATAGTTCCAGTCAATATGACAAGTAGCCCAAAACAATAGATCTGCTATGGTAATGCTTTTAGAGGCCAAATGATAAGTACCTTCCCCAACTCATAGCTGCAGCTTCTTGTGGCCAAGTGACAGCGAAAAACTCCTAGTTCGTGCTCATGGGCTGCCCCTCTGCCCCAACTACCAGTACGACCACTTGCCAAGAGTCCTGCTGTAGCCTGCAGTATTCATAGGGTACATGCATGGCTAGGGCAGGATTCACGTTAATATACACCAAGGAAGAACGTCACATTGCCAGCCGCATGCAGTGTTATGTTCTAAAGCACTAGAGTAAGACTGTTAATAAGCACACAGTTACTACACTATTTATTCCTAACCGTTTTTCTTCAGTCAACACCTATGTAGGAATTTTCAAAAAACGCAAATGAAACATTTGAGCAAATGTTGCTAATAATTTTTAATATGAAAGACACCACAGAAATGTTAAACACGAGTCACAACTTCAAAGCAGAAAACAAGAAAGCTTTTAAATAAATTGTGATGCAGTCTTATTGTGATTTGAGGAGAAAGTATCCTTAGTGCTTCCAGCATTTCTGAAATTCTTAAATATCAGATCAATTTTGCCAGCACTGTGCCCAGCCTGGCCTGTCTTTGTGACTAGGATTCTGAGGCATGACAAATACTTCAATGGAGAACTAAAACCCAGGTCTGGTTACAGCCACAGCTTTGAGGAAATTACTCTTTCTGTAAAAGGTTATGGGGCTATTCTAAGGTGATGTACAGTATGAAGTTACTACACTGTAGCGGTGGTGTTTATTAATAGCACAGCTGTATTGATCCCATAAAGCTTTCTTTAAGTATAGGGTGATTTGAATTAATAGCTTTTACCTTGTGCTGGGGGCCACGCAGACACGCTATAAATCAGACAGTCCCTGCCCCAAAGTGCTCACAAACCAGATTAGAACAAGATGCAGCAGGTGGAGCAGACAAACTTGAGGGGAGGGAGGAGGAGGAAGTGGAAAAGCAAGCAGCATTATGCACATTAAGCAGAACTTTCTGCTCAGCAACAGCTAGGCATTGCCAGCTGGCAGGTATCTGCAGGCATCAAAGATGAGTCTTCAGAGGGCCTTAAAGAAAGTTAAGGAAGTGACTGTTTTAAGGGAGTTTCCCTTATGTATGTGTAAGAAATAGCCTGCAGGAAAAGCACATAGTGCTTGTGGGTGAAGCAGACTAGTAGACAGCTCTATCTTCCAAAGGGCTGGGTGCTACTGCTGGTCTAATAGGTCAAGAAGATTGGCCTGTGAACTGAGATACACCCCTCCGTCTCTGAATTTCTACCCAGAACATTTAGAAGATAGTGAAATAGACTTTAAAGGTGCTAATGCTGTAATTATAAAAACACACAAAAGACATCTCAGCATTTCAAGATAAATTCAAGCCAAGTGCACTGCCAACATGCCACACTCCTTGCTTCCCCTTTGAAATAAATGGCTTTATGCACTTCAAAGAGGGCTTTGTTTCACTTTTTTTTAGCACGAGATGCAAATACATTGTCAGACAGAGCAGAAGAGAAAATGCATTTTGCACCACGGGAAGCAAAAACACCCAACCAGCCACTCAAATGAGAATGATCTCAGGTTTGGGAGGCACAGCAGGCAGGGGAGGCACTAGATTTCTTCTATCTAGTTTATTCCATTTTTAATTAAAATTATTTTAAAAAAATCAAATCTCCTTGCTACAAGAGCAGTAGAGAGATTTTTCTTAATAGAGCTTCCCTTGCACATACAAAGCCAGGGCAGGAGAACTGAACACAGAAATGGGAGCATGGCATGACACAGCCTTCCAATAATGCATAAGAGCTCGGATATTTTTGTTTTTCTAGGAAAAAAACCTAACACTTTTTTAACAGCTCACACAACTGACTGATAGGAGAGAATCTTCTAATACTCATTGGGAAAAGGATCACCAGATGCTTCCCCCCCGCCTGCCCGAGTGTTGTTCCAGGAGAGGTAACATTTGGAGACCAGTGTCTGCCCTGAGCCTAGGACGAGCAGGTCTGATAAAGAACTTTTTCCATACTGCTGAGGATGCTAGCGCTGTTCAGGTCCCTCACACCAAGCCTCAGGCAGAAATACATCTCCCGGCCCTCCCTTCTCAATGTAGGATACCACTGAGGCAGATCACCTCAAATCCATGCCAGAGAGGAGATTATTTTATCTGGCAGAAATTAACCATTACCTCAGAACTCTACAATTAGCTTAAGAAGTGCTCCTAAGATGCAGACCAATCAGCTGGCTCATTAGTGAACTTGCTCACCCCTCATCAACTACTACCTACTGAGCAGAGACCTCAGCCTTGACTCCACTAGAACTGCAAATAAGTATTCACTCTGATGCTGATCGGAGCACAGAGAAATGATGTGATAGACCCTTTAAAGGACGTGATACACTTGAGGCTGCTCTGCCCTGTTCTCTCCTGCATGGTGGGCTGCTGCAAGGGGCCAATGCAAAGGGCCTGGGAGGAAAACAAAACACCTTCTTACTTCTCCCAGCTACTAAGAAATTCTCTTCCTTGAAAAAAATCTTTCTGTTCTGATTGTGGTCCTGTTTTAGCAGAGCTCATCTGAGAATCAGCAGAATCATACAGTAGTGTGATAATATGGGAATTTCTAGGGAAGCTGCACAGTCGAGACTCTTGAGAAGGAGATGTGGCTTTTGAATAGCAGCTGATGAACCTCATGCAGGAAAGAAAGAAAAATTTGTGCATGTTTGAGCAGGATAACGACTGACACAAAGAGAAAAGTCAGAGGTTGGGTTTTCCCTTTACTTGCCAGTTCTGCAGGGCATGCAAGAGAGATCCTGGAAGACACTTCACACTTGGAAGAAGTTATGCCATCCTGAAATTGGTTCACTCCTCATCTGGCATCCATTTCCAACCACCTACTTCTGTCAGGTGTCCCTTCAGCATAAGGCAGGTATTTGAAAATGTTATTAGCTTTCCTGAGCAAAGCAGAGTAGCTTGCAGGATTCTGAAAATTTTAATCTGGGGCTGTCTGAAGAGAGACTGGAAGGGGGTTGAGGCCTTTCATCTTAAATTTAATAAGGTAGTGGCTAGGGTTGGCACTGCCTATCCTCTCTGTGCTCTCCAGGCATTTCACTCCACACCTACAATTTACTGGAGTCTTTCCACAGCCTTTGCCTTTCCCAGGCACACAGGTGGTATAACTGAGAGGACAGAGGGAAAGAACTTGGTATTGTTTTGGAAACACTCCCAGTCCGAACACCAGTTTCATTCCCCAGCTGCCCTCCACATGATGTAATGGCCACTGCATATGCACTACAGTTGTGTCCAGAACCTCTCAGGAGCACCACGCCTGGGCTGCGCTCTTCTCACATGCACTCAGTCTCAGGAATGTTTTAACAGCAATAACTTTCCTCCACCTGCTCAAACTTGGCACCCCCCTCTCCTCTATCCCAAAACAGGACAGGGAAGCTCTCGTGTATTTCTTCCCAGACATTATCTGGCTCAGCACAGTGATGACAGAACTGACTGAAGCTTCATTATGAAATATGGAAACATGTCAAACCTCCTGCTCCAACTTTAATTTGTGCATTATAGCTGCTGCAAGTTCCCCGTTTATCATAATAGTGTCCTTTATTTATTGGTTCATCCAAAAATAAAATTATGAAAATGGATTTAAAGAGAAAAATATGTTTAATGAGTAGAACTGTCTCTGCAGTCCTCTCCTCTGTGCCAGAAGGAATGGCTGAGATTCTGGCACAAGGTGGGAAGCCCGATAGCTGCACTCCAGTGCAGCTGCCAGAAAAAATATACTCAAGAACAGAACAGAACCTTAACATTACACCATACTTCTTCCAGCCAAAAGCTTCCTGTACATAATCCTGTGTGGCAGGTAAATTCTGCAAGTCAAACGCCTGAATCCATATCTAGTGGCTTACAGAGACCCCACAGAAAATTCCATTTCCTATTCACAACATCCATACACGTTCCTAACCCCAGAGGATAACCCAAAGCAAAATGGGAGCTAAACCCCACCGGGACAAAGTATCACTCAGCAGATGAAACAGAGCTTTTCCTCTTTGCTTCTTTATATAAATTTTTAAGTCACTCTAATGCATGCTGAAAGGTGCATCAGATGCCAGCCTGACAACTCTGGATCTAAAATGGCCTCTTTGCCTACAGGGAAACAGGCAGTGCAGACGCTGCGTGATCGTGTCCTGCTGTCCAGGGGACAGGCAGGAGCACAGTCTCCCTGGCCCTCGTCCCTGGGAGGCTCCGTGGAGGCTGCCAGAGACCTGCCATGGTTGTGAGTGACAACGTCAGTCACGTGCTCTTCTGAAAAGGAGCAGCTTGAGCAACGCTATTTTGATAGCCTCTGAAAGAACACCTTAACTGAAAATAAAATACACCTTGATTGAACAAGTGAAAAATTCTCTGGCCAGAAACAGGTGTCTGGATGATTTGCCTGTGTGTGTTACTCTGCCACTCAGAGTTTTCATGCCCATTTCATATTGACTTACAAGCTAAAGGCCCTAATCTTTGTGCCCATTCCTTTCAGGACTTGTTAAAAATTGCTTTCTGGAGAGGAGAACCAAGCATGCAAAATTCTAACTTTTCTTTCTTCATTTAGAAAGTGACATATCTTGTTTGATGCTGTCTTCTGTTGTATTTTAATATTCTCAGTCTTAGCTTATACGAACTATTTCTCACAGTTCATACCCTTACTTGCAATTCTAGACACTGTTGATCTTGCAATTGTTCTGTAACACATTCAATAAGCTTAAAGGGGTATGGTTGAGACCTCAAAGTTTATAAATAAACAGCAGCTGTGAATCAGAATGGTGAAAGGTTAATGCTACTGCTTACTTTCTTAAAGCCATGCCAAAAGGGTTTATACAGATGACTAAAGCCTCCCTCATTCTGTTTCCTTTTACCTATAAGCTGAGTCCTAGCCCAGAAAGTCAGTGGTTTCTGCAAACAGGAGGGAACATAGACAGGATGACTGCAGGAAACTCAAGTTTCCAACTAGAGCCTCCATTGCAGGAGACTGAGGCCAGCTACAAATTTGTCAAGTGGATACTTACTTTAGCAATAGGTAATTTATGAATATTTTTCGCTTCCTGATCTGTTTCTTGAATAAATAAGGTTGTGGCCTGTGTCACTGGGAATAAAAGGGAAAGTTCCAACTGTATATTCTGAAAGATAGCATGACCTTGAAGACAATTTATTTCAAGGCGAAAAGCACAGTAAGACTCCTTACAGAACGCTCAGAGAAGCAGACCCTGCTCATTCCCCAAATGTATTCAGAACAGAGGCAAACGCTTCTCACTGCAATTCAAGGCTGCCTGAGTTTTCACCTGTAGATATGCAGATAAACTTATATCATCAGCTTCCAGGTTTCTGTGGGCTGGTATGTCAGCAACAGCTACAGTGATTTAGTGCAACAGCTCCAAATGGATTAAATCACAGTCTCATTTGAATTTTACCCAGGCTTGTCACACAAATCTCAGAAACCACTGTCTTGCATAAAAACTTCCTCTTGATACTCCTGAGGAGTCATGACATAAACCAAAAGTTAAGTCAAAAATGAGAAACAAAGATTTCTAGCATGGAAAACAGAGGCAGCACAAACAGCACATTTGACTGAAAAATCCTAATTGCATTATGGTAGCAACCTCCTGTATTTTATTAAGTATATTTTTCCCATTTTTGATACATTATCATGCATCTTCTAGTGTATTTTTTAAAATGAAGTCAGTTTTTATTTGATTTCCACTCAAATGGAATATTCTTCAAATATTCCACTCTTCAAAAGGAATGTTACTGTACATTAAGTTCTGGAATATTTTAGTAAATACAATACCACTAGAATGTTCCCTGTGTGCACAACCAAATACCTTTTCTATTTAAGAACCTCCTCAAAGACTGGCATAGCAAAAAGAAATTTGCTACTGACTTCACTGAAGCTAGATTTCACTGTCTACCTTGAGTGATAAAAATGATTTGTGATTTTATGGTCCCCAAAGTTCAACTATATTTTGCATTTATTTCAGCATTGCCTGTGTAAGGATATTCAAGTCAACTCAGTAGAAGGACAGTTGTAATTTTTTTTAAAAACCTATTAAAATGACCCCTAAGAATAATGTATCTGATGCATGCACTTTTCTTCATCTCTGTTTGTAGGATTTAGACAGACACATCTGCCTACAAACTGCTTCATATTTCTAATGATGTTATGACACCCTCTGCGGATTATATTTACTCTGTGGTCCACAAGTAAAGTTGCCATTTGGATCACATGAGCCAAGTGACACCATTCCTGATGCCCAGTTGTCTGTAAGTTACTATGAATCAAAGGCTTTCAAGGTTCAAGTGCTTCCTGAAAAGATATTTTAACTTCACTTTTGAGAGTATTGAACATGGAACAAAGACTTTTTTCATGTAAAAGTTCCTACTCAAAAAAGGATTGCAAAAATTAGGTAAATATAAGTCAAACACATCTAAGAAAACCTTTTTTTCACATGCATCTGGGATTTTTTTTCCCTAAAGTATTTACTCAGCTTTTCTGTTTTTTTTTTCCTGATAAGTCTGAAGGAAAAATATTTTTTTTTTTGCTTTGCTAATTCTACAGTTTACCCACTTTTGTATTCACACCAGATCACTGTCACAGTAGCTACCTTTGAGAAACACATGTGAGCATTCTAGGATTTGTTTCCTTTGACTTCCCTAGCAGGAACAACCAGATGAGAAGGGTGCTCACAGCAGCTCCATGCTTCTGTCCTTCAAAAGGAACACAGCAGAGTATTTTGGATGCCAAGATTCTCACAAGTGCAGTGGAGGTAATGACCACCTCTCCCTGACCTTCTGTAGTGACTGGAGAGAGAGCAGGAAGCGGCAGACCCTAAAACAACAGCTATATAAATTCAGGCATACTACAAATCCATTCCTTATGCAAGTGCTCTCCATACACAGAACCTCTCTAGCTTGGACACAACAGCACAGAGTTTAGCTTATTTGCCTTAGCAGGAGCAGGGGATAAAGCTGACTAAGTACAATTTATCAGAGACTATTACAACCACTCTACCACATACGTACAGGCTAGGTCCACTCACGTACCATTGTATTCCAGACTTTTCTTCTGAGTCTATTGTGCATCCCAAAAGGACTAAGAAGAGTTAACAGCTCACAGAACAGCTTAGCCAGTCTCAGGACAAAGAAGGAAAGTGGCTAAATGAAGTTGCTTTTATTCCAGGGAGCCTAACTGGGGAGAAGAAACTCAGGTGCAGACAACTTGACTTAATTTCACAGTGAAGGCAAGTCCTCAAAGAAATGATGCACAGGTGCAGATGTTTCCCTAATGTCACACTTTTCAGGAGGCTATTCAAAGGCTCTTTGCACTTAAGATTGACTTTAGAAGATTAGCAGCACACAAGATCAGATATTTGCCTATAGTACACATACACTGGGATAATCATGTAATCTCTTTTCTTTGTTTTTTGAGGCAGATATGACTGTACCTGAAGGAGATACTGATCTGTCTACCTAGTAATCACAAATACCTTATAAAATATGTCTGAAATTAATCCATTGTGAAGGTAAGAAGGGAATACAGAAATATCCTCATTAACTCATACATACATACACAAAACTTTACATAACATACGGACTAGTTGGAAAGATGCCCACTGACATAATTGCATCTCTGTGTGAAGAGCATTTACACTCTCTCATCTCTGCTTTCCCCATTCATTTTAGTAATTACATGGAGAGAAGCAGCTAACACGCTTGTAATTAAAACCAGCAGTGAAGGATTTTTAGGTGTTTCGATACAAGAGAATTGACATGGAAAGCAAGCAGAGCTAGCAGGAGAGGATTGCTACAGTCATATACAACAACTCAGCCCCAGGAACAGTCTGCACTAGAGTGCCCACATGGTGCTCATGAGTACAGTGGGTGCAGGCAAAGCCCGGACCACGCACATTCTCCACATTCTGTGTTTGCTGAAAGATATTTGATCGCAAGACCTGGAGCTGCTTTTTGCTGCTGGAGACCTCTTGTTTCTGTCTGCTAAATTCAGACTGGAAAACAGTCACCTCGCACAATCTACATTGCTTCATTTTCTATCCATTTCATTTGGCATTTTATTGGCAAAGGCTGTAACAGTTATTTCGGTTTGGTGGGTGGAGCTGCGATGAAGACTCCAGGTCTTCTCATTTTAATGATGAATATTCATGACTCAAGAAATCTGCACCAGGCAGATTTTGTTATCCTTTCTTTCCCTTCCCTACCAACCCAAGTAATAGCTGTGCAGAATGTTATATTTGATGTGCAAATAATATTCTCTTTAATTTTAGAATGAAAACTGGACAATGTCTATGCTTAAGCTGGAAGGTCCTTGTATTAAACTAAAGCATGGCACACTTGCAGCCCAAGTACCAAGAACTCACACGAAGAACTAGATGGACGGCAGAAAGTGGGAACAATAATTGAGGAGTCAGATCTTTCCCTGGGAGCTTCTGCCTCAACATAATCCAGAAACTAGTTTTTGAAAATGTGTTCTCTGGGGCGATTTACGAAAAAAATCCCGTTTCCTCTAGGCTGTTTCTATGGTCATCTGAGCATTTCTGCAGCTTCCTGCCAACTAAACATGCAGGGAAAGATCTAAATCACATTAACACTTGGTGTTCTTCTAACAAGAACAGAAGCATTCATTCCAGAAGAGAGACACTTGACCAATACAAGCTGTCAGTGATATTATGCAGATGGTAATAGAAATATTATCCTGTGGTAAGTCACAACTGCAGGATGAACGCCGTGATAGGTGAGTGATTCTCGAGTATTTTTTGTGAAGTCTGTAAAATAATCTGTAGAATATCCAGCTGTATACAAAGCACTGAATAGAGAGAATTCCCCATTTTGTGTTCAGAGTTGCCATCATGAAGGGCAAGGGACCAACATTCTTTAGTATACCACACCATTTCGTATGCTGGATTTTAGAGTTCAAATATATTCTACTAGTAAAGGAAGAAGCATTCCACCCTACAACATTTCAAAGAAATGTGGCATGGCAGTTTGCACCCTATGAAATGACAATGCACTATACACTTGCATGTCAGTCCTGCAAAATTATACCTCTAATATTCTCGTAGAGGAACTCCACTCGCCTACTGATAGCTGTACAAAACTCTGAGATGTGGATCAGAGGGTGTATGCCAGGACAGAGACACTGAAAATTTTTTTTATCAAAACAGTTATACTAAGATAGATCTACATTAAGCCTGAACTGTAATAAACCCTTTAATGCTGCTCTGATGATCTGTTCAGCTAAACTGACCTTCATGGCTTTGTGAACTTCAGCTTGGTCAGACACTGTACGGAGAGAAAATTTGTCAGGAGGGACATATTGAACAGCATGATCAAGTCCTTACCTCAGATAAATATACTGAGACAAACGGAAGCTTATAAATACATCCAGTTTACCTGGTCGGCACAGCCCAAAGCAGCGGTTTTGGCTAGTATTCTTCCCATACAACTTTGTCAGAATAACTCTCCTTCCCTGAACTCTCAAGTACAACACATTTTGTACTTTGGACTGACCACAGAGCAATCAGATCTCCCATGTAGTGCTGGAAGGTTTTGGAGTGTGTATGGGTGTGGGGTGGGTTTTGTACAGATTCTTCTTAGCTAAGAAAAGCTTACCTTGCTGCCAATGTCTACAGAGGCTGGCTCTCATGATCCATATGTGGCACCAAGGCATCTGTAAGTGCACACCTGGATCACACCAGTGCAGGAAGGATCAAAATCGATGGCTATTTTCACCTGCTAGAAGTACCTGGTTGACCTGGATGTCCTTCAGCTGAACCCTCTTGGGGACTGGGAACAAGAACCCTTTAAAAAGATTTCTTTTAGTTGCCATCCACAGCCTGGCCATCTTTTCTGTCTTCTCAGTATGCTTGTTGCATACAGAAAGTTTCAGCCTGTTCTCTGACTGTGGAAATGATGCAGGCTGACCTGTCTCTTCCTCTGAGCTCTGGGCTAGCTAGCGCTTGAGCAAAGCACCAACCACCCTAAGGAAAGAGTAACCAACAGTCTTTTCTTTCTATTAAAAGTGATCTTTGATAACCAGTTTTATGGTTCTATTGTTGCCTTGCAAAAAGTTTGAGTAACTGCCACAGCAGGCTTATGTAATTAAAATAGCTAATGATCATTTTAAACATGAGCTCTCAGAAACAGGATTTCTATGGATACAGGGCTGCATCATCCTGACGAAGTACAAGATTTCATTTTGCATACTGAACTAGTTCACCTCCAAATCGTAGCACAAAGGGGAAAGAAGCCCCTGTGGCTTCAGCATGCCAGTACTGCTGAGAACATTCACAAGTGAGCATGCACCATACTGCATCACTGAACATGTTGGCAATGGGCGGCATGGACTGGAGCCCCTGCCTCAGCAGGAATGCATTTAACATACATTCTATGCAGCTACATAGGTGGGTAACATTTAAGCACAGAAAATATCTTTTAGCCGGAGAAGCAGCTCTTACATGGCTTTCGGTGGATTCAGTAAAATATCAGTTGGACCAATGTTCTTTAAGTCATGTCCCATGTTCTTTAAGTCATTCCACCACTTTAGATTTTTTTTGATAGCAGATGGCAAACAATCATGGAGCAGTTTTTGCCATAGGCTTCCTCACAATGGTTCAGAGCTGCCAAAAGGGTCACAAATGAACATCTTGCAACAAAAGCAAGGACCCAGCCCTTCTCCAAGTTCCTTGCCCAATTCCCTGATCCATTTCTCCCCTAGCTCCTCACCTTCCCTGCTCTCCCCTGTCAGCTTTCTTAGCTCTCCTTGCAAAACTAATACTGATGGGAACTGACAAAAATATTTTGTGTCGAGGACCACAGCAAGCATGAGAAGAAGAACAAGATCTGAGGATATTGTGAGAGCCATGTGAGAGTTGCTTTTGCAGGCTACACTGTATGAGGCCCAGTGCCCACTCCCAGCTTTTTTCTTGCCAGTTCTACAAGGTCAGAATAGATATTCCAATTAGTGCTTGCTATCTGGATACATAGGAGGGCACTGCTGAGGTGGGCCCAAAGCAGAGGCACTCAGCAATTATTCCTTAGAGACCAGCTAAAGAGGTTTATTCGATGGCCCGACCAGATGAGAGGAACAAATTGAAAGTGGGAAAAGAATATGGGAATTCCTACAGCTGCAGTAGGTATAGAAAACCCATAGAAAGGCCTACAAACACCAGAGAGAGATAACAAAAGGTGAGGTAATATGTGCTTTAGCAAATGTGGCTTCAGTGACCATTTTCCTTCACCAGATTTGTGGCTTGTTTACCCCTAGTTCTTTCACTAAAATATATAATTGGCAGTTCAATTAAAAGGAAAAGAAAAGTGTGTGCTGTGGCAGAGCCTCAGGGTACTCTAGCCTGTGCACTAACAAGGTTAGGGAGCATATTTATTGTACTATTCAATAGAGAAAAATGGAGGGGAAACTACCCTACACCACATACAGCACATCACACAAGGCACGGTGCCTCGTGACACACACTTGCTCAGACGCACGCACCCCAGCAGCAGCAGGCCACTGCAGACCTGTTTGTTCATTTATCTGCGAATTCACATTTTGGAAAGGGGTGCAACTGGGACAATTAAAGAGCAGTTCCAGCTTTCTAACTTTTCTGACAGAACCTTGAAAATACTCACCAAAGAAAGGATTTTTATCCTTTGATGCCCTTTTTAGTGCTCTTCCCAGAACAGGGCAGCTGTCTCTGGTGACGAGACCGGGCGAAAAAACAGCCCCCAGTAAGCATGTCTTTCCAGCCCCAGTCCTGCAGAAAATCGAGGCCAGCAGCTGCCTCGTTGTGCTGCTTCAGGAGCTCCACCGTCCTCTGCCCTACCTGCAGCAAAGCCATTGCTGCGGAGCTGCAAGGAAGAGGCAGGAAACCTCAGCGATTGTGCTCTGTCCTTGCAGACCCCGAGCTTCGACCCACAGACGCTGCCAAGGATGGGCAAAGCCAGGGGAGATGGCCCACGCTGTGCTGTGCTCAGAATGGCACCTGATGTGCACAGCCAAGCTGCCCAGCCCCGGAGCAGGACCTGACCGCATATCGCCCCAACAGAGAGGCTCCTCTTTGTCCCCATCTCCCTTCGCTGCTTCTGCCCTGCTTCCCCTGAGGCAAAACTGCCGATGGGGACAAACTTGCCTTCACTTCTGCGACTGGAGCTGCTGGCAGAGTTTGAATCCAGGCCTCCACGGAAGAAAGGTCAGATCATAGCTCACTGCCACCTTGCCATTGAGACCAAAGTCTATTTTTTTGCTGCAGAATCCTGCTGCACAGAAGTGCTGTGCTAATTTCCTTGGCCAACACAGAAGACAGGCTGCTACAAACTTATTTTGGCCTCTTGCCACTGCAGAGTGTGAAAGAGTGACTGAAACAAGCAGCATATAAATCGAGCGTGGGAAACATGGGGCAGAGAGAAATCCTTGTTTGCGTCACAGGCTGGTAGATGGACACTACGAAAACACACAAATCTTGAACTGAAATGCTGTATCTGAAAGGAAGAACGTGCCTTGCGGCTGCGAGAGTAGGTGACCTTCCCAGGCACATGGTCCCTACGGAGAGTCGAGGCAAAAGAGCAGTGCAGTTGTTATGTATGTGAAACGATGCTCTGAGTGCTGACAAAGCTGAAAACACTGCGGGGAGGAGGGCTTGTGATTTTATAATTCAGGTGATAGATATCCAGTAGGGAATTCATGAGTGTGGTTTGAAAGGGACCACTATGGTGATGGGAGGGTGCTCCCTGGGCTTTCTTTGCCAAACAAATTTTAAATTAGAATTTGGGATTGTTGTTTATTTTTCTCCAACAATGGAGGAAGAAAGGTTTTTTTTGTCCATTTTCAGTCTCTCTCCAACCATGCTGTAGTGTAATCTACCTGTCTACACTGCTGAATTTTCCATTCTTAAGGATTGTCCACCCAAGCCTAGTGCTGACCGGATAGGACAAAATTACTTGTCCACTATTTACTTGAATTTAAAGATCACTGTCGCAATACCATCAAGCCTGTAGTTTTGCGGCATATTCGTTTTCTGCAGATATCTGAGCCAAGATCTATAAAGTAGTTTTCATAGATTTTAAATGGGAATGCATGAGTAGGCGAATTAATTCATGGACCGTCACCAAGTTCTAAGCTGAGTATTTGGCAAAGAATTGGCATTTGCACTTCATATTGTGCTGCTGACTTGCATTCGTCTGCCCAGTCATGGAACAGGTATACTCTACAAAAGTTAAATAATCAATTAATACAAAGTAAATTTGAAAAGTTCACATAAAAAATTTACTACGAAGTATTCACAAACTGTTTTTGCAATACAAAAATATCAAGCGGGAACCTCATGAATAAATCTAAATAATGAGGGCATTTGAAATCTAACATTTACTTGGCAATATTTTTTTTAAAAAAAAGCAGAAAACAGTGAGACAGAGACAGAGAGAAAACATGGCAAAAAGTGAAGAGCTGTGATTACTTGTTTTGGTGCAGTGAAAACAAGAGCCTCACGGCTCTGACTCGAGCCTTACCCACACCACTGCAGACTGGCATCCGCTCTGCACACACGCACTCGTACACGTAGAGGCAGGCATCAACGTTTCTCAAAGCTCATTAGTTTCCCCGTGTCAGCAGCCAGCGCTCAGCAGATTCCCTGATAGCACCATGGAAAACACCAGCGCCAAGGCAGCGGACCTCGCACATCCCCATGCCAGCTGCGAGCACCCTCCCTCCTGCTCCGCAGGCCCGTGCTCTCCCTGGCCCACACACCTCTCCTCAGCCCCGTCCCTCCGACCCCTGCCAGCTCCGGCGCCGCACGGCGGGATGCAGCTGCTGCCCGGCCTCCGGCTGCCACAGGCTCGCCGGCTGCCACAGGCTCGCAGCCCTCCTCACCGGCCAGGGCAGGAGGCTCGGGCGGGAGAGCGGCCCTGGCTGTGCGGGGCTGGCCCAAGGGCAGCGCAGGGGCTGCCAGCTGCCGTGCAGAGCAAGAGGGCGACCACGGGAGAGCGGGAAACTTCTCTCAGCGGGTGACGAGCCTCCTCGGGGCGGGCAGCGGCATGCAGGCCTCAGCCAGCGCAGCAAGCCGTGCGGCACCAGCCCGTAACTGTGGACTCGAGAGTCGTAAACTCTCCAGGGACAAGGGTGCTGGGCGCCTCAGAAAGCCAGGCTCAGCCCTTCGGTTTCCAACACCGTCCTGGGCGGCCGGTGCTCTGCGTGCGCCGACTCCTGCTGCAACGATGGAGCAAGTGGGCCCCAGGCTTTCCACAGCTCACAAGACTCAAAAATATCTGCTGTATTATGACAACGTAGTTGCTGTTGAAAGAGAAATAATGTAAGAGTAGAGGACACAGAAGAGCTCTGCCCAAGGCAGCATGAAAATAAGCAATAGCAGGTCTCTCTGATGAGTTTCTCCAGTGTGCCCTGCCCCTCTCAGGAGACACATCAAAGGGAGACAGGGAAATCAGTCCACGGCAGCAAGCCTGCTGGAGCCCGCTTGCTCAGCACAGGCAAAATTAATTAAGAGAGAGGGAGAAAAAGAGCCAATACGAGCCTGATTCTGTCAGGGAGCACAGCACTGACAAACAGCAAATGCTAATTCAGGAGTTTTCCATCTCTCTCACACCTGCCAGTGAGAAAGAGGAGCACAATTCAGATTTGAAATAGACTGGATTTGGATAACTCTGATACATTGCACAATGCCACATCTACCCCTGCTTCCTGGAAGCCTACAAAAACTAAAAGTAGCTCAAGAGAAACTCAGCCCCTGTAATACAAGGTTTAAGGAAAACACATCAATGTGTTGGTTATGGCTGTTACAGGAAACAAAGCAAAGGTAAGGCCTCACACACAACAGGAGAAGCCACAAACAGGGACTTCTTAGCGTGCTATCAGTGAGCGTACCATCAGAACAAGACAAACATAACCAACAAACAATTCAGGAGGAATTAGTTCAATTTCATTTGACATAATAAGCACTAAGCCTTATTAATACTGCTTTTCTATGTACCAAACACTACAGGGTTGGAAACATGAGACACACACTAGCAGGAAGAAACAAAATATCAAATGGAAAACTCTTTAAACCCAGGATTTCCAGGCATTCAGGTGCTGTAGTAGGGAGTCCCTGGAAATGCTCATCAATTAATTAAAGACGTAAAGCTATCACTCCAGGGGTATTGTTGCTCTACTATTTTTTTCTTGCTCATAATTCAAAAAGGAGATGAAGCATCTGAGCCCAGTTTGGGACTAATAATTTCTAAATAAAAGATAAATACGACAAGGTTTCATAAATAGAAAGGAGAGCATGGCACTATAAATAAGCTTTAATATTTGTTTCATTGTAAAGTTTATCTGGATGAGCTCCTGCCTTTTACAGAATGCTCCTATTATACATCCGGGTGCATCAAAAAATTCCACTGAAAAAGGGACTTGCTTTATGTCCCGAAGAACTCCTGAACCACTGTTTATGGAGTACTCTCTGCAGCCCTGCAGCACAGCTCCACTGAGCCAACTGCCCATGAACATCGAGCAAACAGCCGTTGTGCTGCATCTGTTCCAAGCAGTTTTTCTGGACTGCGCAACAGGTGTGTTAATCTTTGTGTGTTGCCTTCTTTTTTTTTCCTGTTCATGGATATTATGACTATAGTCCTCAAATCTATACAATACAGTTAGTCTGAAGAGCTCCCATGATACCTTCTAAACTCACGGCCAAAGATGCGTGAGAACGATATCCCAACTGCTGGCAGTCCACTAGTGCTGTGCTTTCTAGGGGCAGACGAATGACTATCAGGCTACCATCTGCCCAGTAGTTAAGCATAGTAATGCCTGTTTCACCTAGAGTGTAAAAGGTGCTTTGTTCGAGTCAAATAGAATCATATATCAGCAACATACATTAATAACTGATAACACATAAATATCCAGTGCATTTAATACTATCAAACTAATTAGGTGTTGGTTTGCCAGGAATAAAGGCGAGGTTTAAAAATCCAAGATAACATGATTACCACTGAGTAAGACATTCTTGCTCATCCTGAACACAGGCTAAAAGCATAGGTGACTGAGACAAGTCACCAGGCTGGAAGCCAAACTTATTTCATGCACTAAATTTGCAATGAAAATTCTAATGAAGCCATCTTGACAAGCTAAAACAGTGCTACTCTGGCCAGAGGTCTCCAGCTCACTCTGAGGTAGATCTGGAAGCATTAACTTGCTGAAGGGTCACTCAGTGCATGGAGCACATGCTACTGCTAAAGCCAGCATTGCAAAAATGTCAAGACTGCCATGAAAACTTGGCAGTCCAGATGCAAAAAAAAAAAAAATCACTTGCCACCCTTACTGTAATTGTACTGAAGAAAGTGCTTATTAAACACATGTACCTGCTCCACTTGGGCAGAGAAGTTGTTCTTCTATGAGCCTGAAACACTGCATGTACTAGCCTTTCATTCTGTGTGAGAGAGCTGGTGTTAAATAGGGTCAGAACTACATTTGCTCTGGGGAGAAGAAAGGCTCACTTTGAAGACAGGCTGGTTACCTTGTTTTTCTCCCTACACCACAGCTTTCAGATTGCAGCTAGAACTTGAAGGGAGTTGTTCCCACAAGCTCTCCAGCCCAATGTCTCCACCCGAGAGGCTTGAGTAAATACCAGAAGCTCTGGATATGAATCAGATGGAAAAGATTCAGCCCTCTCTGCTAGGTCTGAGTTCAAAGGCACCCATGGCTGAACAGCTAAATCAAGATCACTATCTGCATGTGAGGGCAGAATGGAGCACTCAGTAATAATGAACTGCTCACCCTTACATGCTCGTTTTTAGATGTAGTGTAGCAGGTTGTAAGTGGAATCCAGTTGAAGACGTCCATGTACATAACACTGAGAGGTGGGGAAGTCTGATTGTTTTAGGAGGCCTTCTTTCCTGTTTCCCTTCTGCTCTTCTTCAGCTGCCTCCAGCTGAAATCTTGGACCTCACCTCTCAATATCAGCGCTCAGCCGCACTGCCAGAGGAAGACCACAGATGCCGCAGAACATATCACAGAGCAGAGAGCTCAGTCTACAGCACTCAGGTCCATGACAGACCTCCTCCTCCTTGTATGTGCTAAGACCCAGAGCAGCCTGTCATCACGAAGTGTGCAAGATCCATTCCCCATATGCACACATCAGACCTGAGTTTTGTTACATGACATTGTGCTCCAACACACAGGTTAGACCTATGCAGCGGTTGGCACCTGAGCAGGTACACTCAAGCAAATTCAAGTAAATATACCCATGCTGCAGCTACATCTCGCTGCATTACGCTTACAGAAAGCAAGTCATGCCATGATGAGCTTATGTATATATGGGCAGAAGTCAGGGACAAAGAGGATGCACAGAGGGAAGGATGTGTCCAGAGACAACAAAGCAGCTCAGTGTCAGCGCTTGGCTGAGAACACAGGTGCCTCTGAAGACCTACTGCTCAGTGACAAATATGTTCACCTGTGCCATTTCTGCAGGTGATAGCATCCATGTCTGTGTTCCCTTGTATACGCAGGCACAGCCCTAACTCCTCACCAGCAAGGGTACCCCACTTGTTAGCCGATGCTGGAATATGCCCGGACCCCACAGCTAGGGTGTGCCTGTACCTCCCTCTGTGAAGTTGCCTGGTTTATTATCTGTAGAACAGCACACCTGAGAAGATGAGCCAAATAAGTATTAGATATAATCAGATACTTTCTGTCTTCAGGTGCCACCCATGTGCACACCTTCCCTACAAGCTGTGGAATGAACCTGCTAACGATTCTATTAATAACGAGCAGTATAAGTAGGTGAACTGGATGAACTTGTGTGAAAGCAAAACCTCAGAGGTAGATCAGTTGCTCTGTTCAAAGCAAACAGATAACTATCCCAGGCTGCAGGCAACTCTCCCCCTCCCCCTTTCCCACCTCCTCCTTTGGGACATCTCCAGGCATGTCCAGGGTGGTGCAGCCTGGCAAACAGACATATAAATCAGTGATTTATACATTTTTAAAAAGAATCACAAAGCCACCAACGACCCCAGGAAATGCCGAGTGCCAGAACGTCCTCTGAGGACTCTCCTTTGTATTCATCTTCACTGTACATGACACTGTTAATGCACAAAAGTAAAATTGTTTGTTCCTCAGAGGGTTGTGTCCCCCTGCTTGTCACCTGCTATCTGAAGTCCCAATCTACCTGCAGTATCACAGCCAGCTGACTGCGATATCACACAGAGGGGACTCGGTTCAACTGAGAATAGAGCAGCAGGGGTGGTGAGCAATGCCTTCTTGCAGGCAAAGCTAGTCGCTGACCGCAGAGAAGAATACCACATCACGCTGCGGAGTGTCCACCGTTCCCTGGGGCCCTTTCACTTCTGATGCAAAGCCTGAGTTTCGTGTCAGTGCAGCGAAGAGCAAGTGACAGACTCTGGAGGCAGAGAAGCTGGCCTCAGGACCACAAGGACCAAGGAAGGACAGTCTCCTCAGCAAGATTTCAGGTAGCTTGAGCTACTGGTATGCTTCTGAAATGCATACACTTTGCCTGCCTCTCCTCCCTTCTTCAGATCTAAGGACAGGACTCAAAGGCACAGGCAGGGCTGCCTGAAGAAAATGTGGCATAACCTCTAGTACTGCAAGGAATGTTTATGATGAGGTACCTGATCTGAAATTCACTTGCACAAAGACCCTGCAAACAGCCTCTTAGGCAGGAACAAATTTAAGTGTTTGAAACCTAGTAGAAACAACTGGCTTTTTTGTCCTCTGGTATTTAGAATGCCTTTTTTGTGCAGCTTTTTGCTTGGCTGCACAAATCCAACACAAAGTGCAAAGTTCTGTAATATCCCAGAATTTTATTGAAAGGACCAGTTCAGTGACAGGAACTGGTCAAACATAATACTGGGAACATGTCATAACATGAGAAAAGGCTTCAGAGCCAGCTGACAAATTTAGTCCTCACTGTATATAAACAAGGATTCCCATTCCTCTTCTACAACAGATTAAGGTGTCCTTACAGTTTTTTTCTGAAGTCCTCTTCAAATGCGGATGCTACACTAGGGTCTCTCACTGAGATTCTTATGTCAAGCATGTTAAAAAAGGACAAATATTATACATGATATATATAAAGTCATTTAATAACACAGCTCTATTAATAATGTTAGTGACAGTAAACCCTTCAAAATTATAAGAATATTTTTCTTTCCAAGCAGGAGAAGAAAAAAACTGCTGCAATACTGGATGCTGAGGCTGGGGCATTGAAATGGAAAGGATAAATGATGCAACATTAGAGATACAGTTCTATTGAAAAGTGTTTTCATTCTCCAAATGGAGCTTTGTATTAAAATTCCAGATTCACCTGG
This sequence comes from Nyctibius grandis, assembly GCF_013368605.1. Taxonomy (NCBI): domain Eukaryota; kingdom Metazoa; phylum Chordata; class Aves; order Nyctibiiformes; family Nyctibiidae; genus Nyctibius; species Nyctibius grandis. The sequence goes on along the minus strand of NC_090681.1, from coordinate 214,613 downwards.
TAATAAATTATGTTGTTTAAAGACAAATATTACACCTTTTGCAAACTCTGAAGGGAAAGGAAGTAAGGCTGGACAGGCAAACGCCTACTGAGTGCTGCTCTGGCTCTGTGCCGTTCGCTGACTGACAGCTGATAATTATCTTTGATTTAATGTCACTTAATGTTCTTCCTCAACCCTGCAAAACCTTGGCTATTCTCCTCCTGTACTGACATATACTAGAAAAAGGAGGGTCTTGGAAGAAAAGGCAAAAAGGAATATGCTGCTTCAGTAAACTATGGAGAAAAATGCCAATTTTATTTATTCCTTAAAAATGTTAAACAATCTGCCATCTAAGAAAGCTATAATTAAATTTTTAAACTTCAGAGAAGAGTGTAAAACATGAGTAAAATGACTAGCCCTAGATATAAATGAATTTAGGCAGGTTTTTTTTATCTGCAGAGCAGCGGCACTGAGCATTCCTAAGGACACGTTCGGGTGCTCTCCCACTTAGCTGGCTTCCCAGGTACTATTCCAAAGTCACAGATAAGAAGTACTGAAAAATCTTAAACCAATGCAATAAATATTATTGCTGTTTAGTACATACATATCGGGGTAACCAGAGAGAAGAGAGCAAAATTCATAGAAATGTAGCTTGAAAATAAGTTCCTTTGCTTTGGGAACTCTCAGAGAACACAAAGGAAATGAATGTAAAACCAGAGCTGTATTTCCTCTGTGAAAAAGGGACAGATTAAGGTACCATTCAGAGTATTTAAGTACTATTAAGTGCATTAGGAAAGGAAGGCAGGACAGACCAGTATAAAGCCATGTAGAGGGATCCCTTAATACTGCAGTAAAGCAAACGTAATTTGATTTCTCCCTTGGTATGCAAACCTCCTCCTTCCTTTCCCAGTCTCCTACCCTCATCTAACAGCAGTTTCACCTGGGGAAATGTTTGTGTTACTGCAATGAAGATGCTGCGCTCTTGCACTGCGAGGTGACACTCCATAAGGTTGATCAACCTCAGTCCTCACATATCCCTCACAATGCAGTTGGCAACAGCACTCACAGTGCTTTCGCCACCTATACTAAGCTCTTCAAAATAGTGTCTCTTCTCAGTGCAGGGTTTAGCATTCCTCTCTTATGTTAGGAAGTGATAACTTCTGACTCCATTTTCAGTGTTTTCCTGATCTCACCATTACACCACAACTCTGTCTTCTTATGCCAAAGCCCACATGGTGCCATAGTGCCGTCCTATAGCCCATTTATCTCTCATGCTATTCCGAGAAGCGTCCAGAAAAAAAAATTTCTTGTGTCTGTGCACTAAAAAAAGTGGAAGGCATGCCTGATTCTTCCTTTGCATGAGGATATATATTCACTGATGGCATCTTTTATAAACACATCATGTATTCCACCTAAAGGTGCTGTGTGCTCCGAAAGAGCCAAATATATTAGCATTCTTCATAACTTTTGAAGTCAGCATTTGACTATTTTTGCATTTCTTCCAGGTTGTAGTTAGACAACTCCAAATTCTATGGGGAAAGCAAAGACTATAAAATGCCAGAGCTCCACTCTGCTGAAATAACATTAGCAAAATATCAAGTCCTTTATGATGTCATGAGGGATTCCTTAATGTGACTATGGCCTCCTAATGACATCATAAAAAACAACTCCAACATCAGAAAACAGCCAAGGGTCATCAATCAGCCTATCTTCTCTCCTACTCACCAGGGGCAGCAGCCCAACTTGCTCCTATCTGCTTTTTATGAGTGGTGCTGTCCGCTGAATAGCACACAGAGAAGAGACTAATAATCATACAAATATCAGCGAGAGCGGTCAATCATCACCTGAAATGTTCAGCACACCTGAGGGAAATTCGGGTGCTGTAGCCTGAAGAGTCTGCAAGTTTTGCATGTAGAAGAGACAACATTACAACCTTAGAGGTCACCTGGCATTCTCTGAGCAACAGGCAACACCATCTGAGTAGACGACGCTGTCTCCGTCCCTTTTTTCAGCCCAAGCCAATTCTCTGGTCAGAAGGTCCCCAGCACGTGTCTCAGGAGAAAGTGGTCTCAATGGAGTCAACTGAACATGGGCTAACCACTGATGAGCCAAGCCCAGGGGACTGGCTGACCCCTGACTATAAATTTTTCACTTTATTTTTTTATGCCTTGCCATTAGCATTCTCTTAGTTTCAGTATTGTAGGACCAATGCAACTGCCAACCCACAAAGCCTGATGAGGTCAAATACTTTCAGTATTGCTGCTGCACGAACTCTTTTCCTCAAGGTTTCTTTCAGTTTCTCTCTCTTTTGTTCCTAACAGCAGTCGGTGCCCTCAGACAGTTCATTAGTTTAAGGACACCAGAGCCCAAGCAGATCGTTTACAAGTCAGCATGAAGTACAGAGAAAAGGAGGAGGCAGTGCTGCTGCCATTTTGGATAAATAAGACATTCAATAATTTTAATCTCAGTGTAAGTCTACTATTTCCAGATTATATAATCCCACTCTTGAAAGAGGGTTATTTGAGCAGACTGTCACACTAAATAAATGCATTTGCCGCATATGTTAATTGCAGTAGAAAGCTGTTAAGCAAATAAGCTTGTTGCACCAAAATGTTATTCTTTTAGCAGGTCTGTTTCTTTCATGGACCTCCAATTCACAAGCCATGATCTTTGAGAATGCACTTTTCAGTTTAAGGCAAAGAAATGTGTTCACTGAACTGATCAATTTTTTTATGATGTTGACTTTTGGTTAAATTTTAAGACATGCTGTGCCACAGAAGTAAATTTGTTTAAGCAGGTTTATTTCTACAGCAAGATTTCAATGGAAAGATTTGAAACTATATGTGGAGAAGGACTAACAAAAAATGTATTTTCTTAACAGACATTAGCATTAAAAAATCCTGCAGTGTACTGCTCGACACACCCCACTCTAATACTATCCATTTACTAAGTTCTTTTTATCACTTACTTCAGGGTCTATATTTTGTGGAAAAGCACCGGTGTTACAATCTAAGCACTGATCGTATTTATTGTTAGGTAATAAAAACCCCTTAGCTGCATGTTATTCTTAAAAAATGTCTGGGTTTTTGATCATGTATTTCTGATTCAGTGAAAAGAGGAGTATATATTATATGCAGGGAGGGAATACTGGTATCATGGTGCTTCTGAATTCACACATTTTAGTTTCTTTAGGCAAATGAAGAAGGCTGAAATGAAGGAGAAGCCTACACAAATCGAAATACACACAATCTTCTGACAATCAGAGTCTGCATCCTTCTTTTGTGAAATCTAGTAACAGCTCGTTCATTTCACATGCAAGGTAGGACACCAGTGGTGGAAGTAGAGAGCAGATTGGAAATGGACTGGTTCTAAAATGGTCATCAGCCTCTCTTCCTTCAGAGAGGTAGAGAGTATCAGCTTTTTACATACAAACCTAAACACTAATCAACAATTCAAGTGATACATTTCCAAGCCAAGAGCCATTCTGAGGTAGCTGATTGGCAGTTTTCAAGGAGAAAAGGAAGTTCTTCTAATAACCTCCGATTTTTGAAAAAACAAATCTCATCTTTGTAAGCCTAAATTTGCACATTCAAACTCATGCCCAAATTTTAAAAATAAACAAAAAATGTGGCCAAACACACGTCCCTAGGATTCTTCATGGGATTAGAAAAAAATTCAGAGGTGTATGTATGTGCACCACGCATCCAGACACATAAGAAATTACACGCTATTCTTACCTGTAACAGGTGCCAAAGCATTCTCAGTCCGTGTTTACCAAAGTTTTGTTCCATCTGTCACCCCAGCAAAATTCTCTTAGTTCTGTTTTTGGTAAACTTTTGCATCCATGTCATTTCACTTGCTTATCAGGATCTCAGTCACATTTGTGCAGTGCTGTCAACGATATCCTGAAGGCACAGGAGTGCTTGAGGTATTCCTGCAATTAGAATTTACAGGGAAAAAAATAATCTACTGATGATGCATAAAATCTCAAATTTAATTCAGTCTCTCAGAGAGTAGCCAAGACCATTCTGACAACAGTAACCACTCCGCTAATGTCAGCAGCCCTGACTCTCAGGGAGAAGATGAGCTAAGTGAGGCCAGGTCAAATTCACGTAATTACTTTTCAGAGCAGAAACACATTTCAAAAAGCATATGCAAGCAGTTTTAATTTCTCCTTTTGACCATTTCCATGTATTATCAATGTACGTTTGCACTTCATGTAGAAGTCAAGATAAACTGAATATAAAGAAACTACCCAAAGCAATCTCCTTTCACAAGCAACCTGCAGGAAAATGTTTCCTTAAAGTGCCTCTAAATGAATCACATCGAGAAAATAAAGAACGTTATGATCTGCAAAAGCAGTGCGCTTGCTAGCCATATACTGCTTAAGCACAGCATTCATAAAAGGGAAGCATAAAAAAAAAAACCAAACAGCTTTAGGGAGTGCCAGAGCCAAGTTAGAGGGAATAAAAAGGGACTAAACTTGCAGGTGAGGAAAACAGAGACTCAGGAAGGTATATGAGTTTCAGAAATTCAGCAAGGCCTCTTAGCAGGACAGCACTGTGTAGGTGACCTGTATGGTATCAGCCAAAGCACGAAATGCATGAATGACAGTTCTGTCAAGTGAGTCTCTCTGTAGCTGATCTTATCTTAGCTAGAAATCTTCCTCTTACATAAAACTTGGCAAACTAGACAGCTAATCCCACTAACATACCATGAGAAAGACTGGGAGATTGTTATCCATGATAAGCACTATCCACTTTGGGCTACAGAGCTTCAGAAGTTCATCTTCTCACAACTCTAAGTCTGGCCTTTGCATCAAAATCATGGGTTAGTTATGCTCCCCTGGCATCTTGCAGTATAACCCTAAGCAACCTGGTCAAACTTCAGAGCTGGTCCTGCTCTGAGTCGGGGGGTTAAACCAAATCCATCTAGAGGTCCCTTCCAAGCTGAATTAACCTGGTTTTCCATGATTCTGAGGTGGCTGAACACAGATGTTCCAGAAAAAGGGATGGACCAATTTGTGATGCTAGGTTGCTCCTTGCTCAAGGGGGAGTTTCCTCATGAACCAAGCTAGTTATCAACTTACAACCAAAGGAGATTTGATTATTAATATAATTTAATAATTTAACTGATGCAATTACATGTGCAACTAACATATGATCTCTTTATCTTCTCCATACAGTCCCACAGCCATGGTCACATTTAGCATCAAGCGACTGCAGGATTTAATTGCAACCCCCCCTTACTCTGCCTCAAAGCAACATGCTTAGAAACGTGCTAAAAACTTGTCCTGCACTGCCAACCATAGCACTGGCAAGGTCCCATCTTCAGATGTAACACCACTGTCTGCTTCTCAGCCAAAGAGACATAATCTCTTACATGCCACTAACTATGCATCCAGGAAGCTGAGGGAGACAAGTGAAGCCAGTTTCCTTGTAAACTGGCTGGCAGACTCCTGTTTCAGAACAAATGCTGTCTGCATTTGCAAACCTTGGAACACCAAACCAGAGTAGTGGGGCACTCCAGTTAGGAAAGGATTTGCTGTAGTCAGGGATGCCTGGGTACTAAGCTTCATTATTTATTATGTTTGGTAAGATTTGTGGGGATGTCTCCCTGGCTACCCTTCTCAGTCTTTGTTCAGCTGTGTTGAGCATTGTTTCAAACGCATAATTTAAAAATGAAAAATGCCAGGCAAGCTCCATGAAATAGTTTTCAGAAAGTTTTCCAATGCTTCCCACCTCCACCTTATTCTGTATTTTTAACTCCACATCAAACTCGCTGTCAAATGTCTGGTGGGAATCTTCTCAATACTGTGTAGAGAGCCTGGCTATTTACACATGTATCTAGACCCTACCATTTCACTCAACAGTTCCCAGGAAATTGTTTTTTTGAGGTCATTCTTACACTATTTTCCCTCCATATGTAAAACTCAAGTTAATGATATCTGGGTCTGTGGCTCTTGTCTCAAGAAGGCCCAGTGACTCAGATCTTAGCTGGATGGTGCTTGAATTTTTGCTCATGCTCCTAGGTCCCAGGTAAATATGTGTAGTTAGTATAGCAGACTATGCAAAGTGCTGAGTTGAACTCCTGTCTTGGGTACTACATACATTAGAGCATTGTAGTAGCATATCTACTAGCAATAGGAGCAGATGTGTAGAACAAAGCACCTGGTGCTGAGGACCCGACAGCAACATTATAAACGTTTGAGGGTTTTTTTGGGTCTGTTTATCCGTTTTAAACTTTGGCCTGGCTCTAGTGTGATCCCCCATGGGCTAGATACCATTTGCAGCTGTAGCTCATCATGAGCATTCCTGGAGTGCATCTTCCATTTTAGTGTTATCTGAAAGGAACCCAGGTCATGCACACCAAGACTACCTCAGGATGAATACCAAGACACAGCAACTGTAGACAGCTAGGATATCTCAGTTGAAAGCCTACTGCTGATCCCAGCTAAAACACTGATGTTGATACAGCATCAGAGACCAACAGCTTTTGTACCTAAATAAATTGCAAACATGGTTTTATATGCTTCTAGGGCTTGTCCTCTGACAGCACTTTAAAATCTGGATCATCCAAAAAGGCTTCCACAGCTACAAACTACTGTAATGCCAGGAGTACCGCACAATGTGTAACTGTGGACATTAAGGTGAGTAGCTTGCGATCTGAAGCTTTCTCATTGCAATACTTCCATCTTCCTGCTCAGATAATGTATTAGTTACAGGTTGGAAAGGACTCATTACAACTTTATAAGTAGAAGGAAACTAGGAAGAATCTTCACATAAATCAATAAACTAAAATCCCACTGGCAATACTAGTGCTTACCAGAGTTCACAAGACAGAGAGATATCTGAAAAAGCTAAAAGGACATGAACTAGGGGCAATGCATATCCAGAAGAGAAAAAAAACCCCACAATGCTAAAATGTGGAAGAGTATCTGAATATGAATTCCTGGTGAGAAATACATTTTTATTTATAGGAATAATATGTTGCCAAATCTTCCATATTCTTCAGAGATTGTTTCCAGAGCAGCATGTGAGGCTGAGGATCATTAAAAGTTTCTGCTGGCAGCAGGGCATCTCCTGTTGAGGCGCAAAATATAAATTGGTCTGTGACAGTAGGAGAGGCAGCAGGAACTGAAAAACACACTGCTCGGTGTTTGAAATTCACGAGTCTTGCACTCCTGTTCTTGACTTGTACCATCTTTTTAGGGTTTTTTTCCTCTGACTTCTCGTTAAGTTAAGCCGTTATTTGTGTTCAGAATCAAAGAAGGAAAACTGAATAAGAACACAAAATATTTTATGTTCTTGTACTATGTAGGACTGCAGAGGGTGCCAAGTCCTTGTATGCACCAGGTGAGCAGAACTAAGGCTGGACTGCAAATTTCCTCTGAGATCCTACTGGTACAAGCCCTGCCAGCTGCTTCTGCTCTACCTACAAGCAAAAAGCACAATCCTCCACTACACCAGAGATCAGAGAAACACAGCTGTATGTGGTTAGACAGGATTTAAGGTCTACAAGTATATGTTAGACAAATATGTATTTTAGGGATTTTTTTCTCTCTGCTGCCACTAAAGGTTATTGCTGACAGCTGTATGTAAGAAATTATAGAGTCTGTAGCAATGTTAAGGACATCACATTAAAATGCATTACATCTGTGATGGCAAAAAAATGATTTTTTTTTTTTGATGAAGCCTATTACACAGGACTTCAAGTCACTTAAAAGAATACTGGCAGTCTTAGATTTTCCTGTTGCTTGAACCAGTAAAAATCTAGCCAAACTAAAGGAACCAAGACAACAGCTGCAGTGATCCTGAAAGTCTGTTCTGGAAGGGAAAGTTGCATGCTCTTGTAATGCCTATTCATATGCCCTAAACCCTTAGTTCAGCTTCTATGGTAGATGAAAAAATGGGGCATGTGATTTTTTCTGGTTTCCTTGCTTTTTATTAAGTCAGATCCTCATGTGATTTGTTGACAGAACTGAATGATACGATCAAGAGGTAACACTCCCTACACCTCAACTGGAAATGTCTTATTCTTGGGAAAACTCCTAAAGAGAAGTGTGTATTGCGGGTCAAGAGAGAGATTCTACTCAGATGAGTGGTTTGTTTCCAGTTCACATAAAGATTCTCTGTATGCTGTTGAGTATCTCCAGGTATCTCAGTTTCCCATTCCTTGCTCGCTTTGTCAAGCTCTCACTTTGGCCAAACACTTGACTTCGCCTCAAGGCACTACCGTAATAGAAAATAAATATTAATAACAATAAAGAGTGCTTGGACATGCAAGGCTAACTGTGGCCTGCCTCTGGCTGTCATGAACTTTGCAAATTTGTCCACAGAAACTACAGTTGTGTAAAACTGTCATAACCACCACACATTTATCGAACGCAGAGTCATGCAGCAGCAACTCCATCGCTTTCCCAGACTTGTAACTATTGTTCCAGCTTTGCAAGGTGATTTCTCTCCATGCACTTTGTTTTGTATGTTAAAAAAATGGCCAACACTAAGGTATAAAAGTTAATGGGAATGTCTCTGTCAACATATCAGTTTACGTCAAACAAAAACCTCTGAATTCATGCCAAATATAAAGTCAAATGTTTTAATGGAGATATTAATCATTTGTGAATACAAGTAAAAGCTAATGACATTTGCCTTTTATTGGTGTCAGTAATCAGTATTCTCTATATGCAGATGGCAAAACCCTGATAAGCCTTTATTTGATCATTAGTGAATCTAGATTGGATATGGGCATCTTATTCAAAGGAGTATATAAAATTGTTGATACTGTCTGCCCTTTTCTCCCTATAAACATTTGTAAATTCACTCGCCATCTGCTGTTCTGTGTATACACATGCCCAGGCTAATGTTAGCTGAGGCTGCAACATAGCTATGTTAAATAATTTTATCTGATTTGTTGGATGATGGTATTTCTAACGGAAAACAACATGGTAATTTCAGAATGTTACTGATTAGATGAAAATGATATTGCATCAAAGTTACTTCCTTAATTTATTCTGAAAAAAACAAGAAGGATTTCTCTATTAAGATGCTTAATTAAAATCTATCTCTCTCCATACAAAATCTATACTTCAGGTCCTGCATGACATGTCTGAAAATAACAAAGGCTGATTAGCATCTTTTACACTCTGCTTTTCTTTTTGTCATTTATACATTCATTACAGCAATTCCATCCAGGTTTGAAGGTCTGAGAGAAAGGGTGCTATTATAGGGGCTGGCTGAGCACAGGCAGAAGAACAAAAGAATGCAGCTGAGCTTTTAGGTTTATAGAGAAAATGAAGGGAGTGGTTGGAGTCCAGATGGGACTGGGGTTGGGGGGTGATGGGGAACAGTTCCTACTTCGAGGGAATCTGTGAGAAACGTCACGCAAATAACGTCACAGGAACTGATGCTAAAGTCAAACTGCTCCATCACCCTACCAGAGTTTCAGAGTTCCCGCCCAAACTTAGAAATAAAACAGGAAAAAGGCAATCTGAGCACCAGCAATACGGCACACACACAGGTGTGCAGAGACACAGACAAACACACAAACTTATGCACTCTCACAAACAGGCTGCAAGAACCACAAGGGAAAAAAACTAAGTTTCTTGTTGTGAGGGGCCCAAAACTGAACACAGTATTCAAGGTGCGGCCTCACCAGTGCTGAGGTACAGGGGGACGATCCCTGCCCTAGTCCTGCTGGCCACACTAGTGCTGATACAAGCCAGGATGCTGTTGGCCGCCTTGGCCACCTGGGCACACTGCTGGCTCATATTCATCCGGCCATCGACCAACATCCCCAGGTCCTTTTCCACCAGGCAGCTTTCCATTATGGTTTGGTTAACGCACAAAAGAAGTCAACAGGGATTTCCTGTGAACAAGGAACAGAACTGCAGTATTCAAAATGCTATGCTAGTACTTCAAACATTGTCTCAGACTTCCCGTGTGTTTTAATTTCCCCTCCTTTGGCATTTGGAAGCAAGAGAGAAGAAAGGCTAGCAAATTGGCCTTCAGGTGCCAGCAAAAGTATTCTGGGGCAGAGACATAAATACTTGTCCTGGGACAACTCCTCAAGAGCTCCATGTTTCTTTCAATAACAACAAGGGAATTTTTTCTTATTGATTGCTTTTTGCAATCGAGCTTACCAAATAGAACTTCCCTCAAATGATTCTTCCAACTAATCTGATAGAAAACTAACCTTGTAATATTTATTGACAGAACATTGAAATAAATATTATAGGTCTAGAGGGAATGTTACAGTTCATTGATTTCTTTTTTTTTTTTTAAGGAAATAACAAACGCACTGTATTCCCCTTGGCATATTATGCTGGGAATAATCTCGAAAAATGCTTACCATGTTCAAAATGCAACTCAAAAAAACCTCCTTCCAGTCCCCAAAGAGCAGGCACCCTTTTGAATAAATCTGATCTTGAGCAAACAAGAAATTTGCAATTTTAATTGTTTGCAGAATTCTCCATCTGTGCTTGTTCAGGAAATTAAAAGAAACCAGTTCATGCTTTTATCTGCAGCAGTGAGAAGACGCAAAGTTTAGGGGAATGTAATTTGTTTCTTAGGGAATGAGTAGGGCTCAAAATCAGCTATTGGTAGTTTAATATATTTCACTGAATCTTTCGGTATCCTTCACCATTTGCTCCTACTAGACTGCTTCTTCCAAGGTTTGTAGTCAAAACAGTAGCCTAGGCAGCATCCTTACTGCTCATGACTCTGCTCTGGAACCTTACAGCAGGATCATTCATTTAGCAGAAAGCGGGATGAACAATAAGTAAACTAAAAGAGTTTTGGGGCCAAGGAGGAGGAGGGTACAATGGAAAAGTGCTGAGGGCCCTTCAATGTAGGGGAATCACAGAATGTTAGGGATTGGAAGGGACCTTGAAAGATCATCTAGTCCAATCACCCTGCCGGAGCAGGATTACCTAGACCATATCACACAGGAACGCGTCCAGGCGGGTTTTGAATGTCTCCAGAGAAGGAGACTCCACAACCTCCCTGGGCAGCCTGTTCCAGTGTTCGGTCACCCTCACTGTAAAGAAGTTTTTCCTCATATTTATGTGGAACCTCCTGTGTTCCAGCTTGTACCCGTTGCCCCTTGTCCTGTCAATGGATGTCACTGAGAAGAGCCTGCCTCCATCCTCATGACACTTGCCCTTTACATATTTATAAACATTAATGAGGTCACCCCTCAATCTCCTCTTCTCCAAGCTAAAGAGACACAGTTCCCTCAGCCTCTCCTCATAAGGGAGATGTTCCACCCCCTTAATCATCTTTGTGGCTCTGCGTTGGACTCTCTCTAGCAGTTCCCTGTCCTTTTTGAACTGAGGGGCCCAGAACTGGACACAATATTCCAGATGCGGCCTCACCAGGGCAGAAGAAACTATCTGAAAAATTAGAATCTGAAAAAATCTGAAAAATATAGAAGAAACTATCTGAAAAATTATGCATGTGTCTGAAGAAAAATATAAGAAGCAGAGCAGAATTTTGCTTAGTGTTGCTAAACATGGTGCTTGATACGAAAAAGGTTTTCACAAATAAGGCAACACTCAGTTGCTTAAATGAGATTGTCTCTCTTCAACAGCATGAATTGAAGAGCCACCACACACAAACAGCCAAATGGCCTCTTTTGCAAGATTTATAGGCAACACACCAGTATTCGGTCAAATAACCTCCTAGGGCAGGTTCTCTGACTTCCTCAAGACAGTAATTTGAAATAATATGAGATGATAAATGCAAATGTATTACAGTGCAATGCCATAAAGCTCCCCCAAACACTGTCACTTTCATTATACAAACAGCCTGACATTATCTATTTCACTATGAGGACCTAAAAAGACACTAATTATTTTAGAGGTTTTAAAACCTGAAACTAGACCTCAGAACAGCAACAAACAGAAAAAACCCCAACCCAAACAACCGAAGGATACTACAGTTAAAGTCTATACCACACGTGAAAGCACACTGCAGAAATGCTAAAAACTGCATCTCAATTTTATTTACCTTGAGGGTGCCTCACCGAGTCAAAAGCATTGCTAAAATTGTGAGGAAGTTTTCTGTGATTAGAAGACCAATGCCTAGTTTGACCAGAGATAGAATATGATCATATTCCTCCCACAGGACCAAGCATGAACCTCATCTGTATATGGCTTCTAGCTAAAGAACATTGCTACTGAAAGTAACTTATTCCTTGCCAGGGGTTACAGCCAGTGTCTTTTCTGTGGACAGTATGTACAGAGACTTTGTATGCTGCTGAAAAAAGAGACATGTGAAGCCTTCTGGATAGTATCTGTTCATAAAGAACTACAGGATTCTTTTCAGCTCTGTTCACTGTTAGAGCTTTACTTACTTATTGAGCACGCAGACTCATAATTTTTGCCATAAAGAATTGTTTTGTACCGTTTTGCAGCAATAATCATTTATTCTCAGCATACTGTGTTCTGACTAACCTTGGAGAGTATTTTTGAATTCTCACTGTCTACAACTGCGTTATGTGTACATTAACATCAAAAGCCACTGCTTTTGATGCAATTTTTCCTATTGTACAATAGTCATTGTACAACTATTCGAAAGAATAAAGACTTATTAAGAAAGGAAAACAAAAAGTACCTCATTGGCAAAGCTGGTCGTCATTTGGTGTTCACGGTTCCTGGTTACCCACTAACTGTCTCTCACTGGAGATGCATGTGGGTTTCCCATACACTGGTGAAGGCTCTTTTAATGGTCCCAGTGAAAATGTTTTGGAAACAAACATGATCATAGTTTCTTTCTGCTGGCTGCCTTGTGTCTGTCTGCCCGGTATGTGTGTACACACACACGGACAGGGGAATGGCCTGTATTTCTCAAACATTTCCATTTAAGACAGCACGGTCTCTTCGCACTGTCTTATTTGCACTTCAGAATGTGGAGGGTTAGTATAGGAAGAAATGGAGAATAGTACAGTCACTGTTTCTAAAATCCTTTTCTGATCCTTAAGTAAAGGACTGCAGTCCTTCTCACGAGCAGTATTCAAACTTGCTTCATCAAAATTTTTGAGCACATATTGACTACCAAAGGATAAAGTATCCTTTGTAAAAACAGAAAGCCTTCAGGAACTATGCATGACCTTTTAACGTCTATATTTACTGGAAAATATAGAATAGAATAGTTACAGTTGGAAAGGACCTACAACGATCATCTAGTCCAATTGTTATCTGGTCTGATAACAAACTTGAAGTAAAAGGGAAGTGGTGTAATCAACACATACTTTGGGCCTTGCACACCGCCACCTCGTGGTAACGCAGACCCACGTTCCAGAACTACATGAGCCCCAAACACTAAACATCCTCTTAAAACTTGAATGTGAAAAGGCAACAATATTTCCTGGCATCATTGCCTAGAAACATCAATGAGCCAAAATAAACATGTAAGTTATACAAATCTTAGCGTTGCTTTCTACTTTAAAGGAACTGCTCTTGTTGCATCATGTAGCATCTGCCTCAAAAGACCAGCTCACTAATTTCTGGCTTTTCCATACACAGACAGCATGTGTTACATTGAGGGTCTATAAATTCCTGCAGCACCATTCATGACAGAGTTATTAAGAGGGCTGTATACTAAAAGGTAGATCATAATTTAAAATGCCATTTTAGATAAAGCTAAATTGAAGCAAGGCAGTCAAAAGACTTTTCCGAACTCCCAGATGGGTAGAAATGGAAATAGGAACCACTGGAGCTGACGATGGCAACATTTACACCAGACCAAACCTGCATTAACTACAGCGAATTTGAAATCTTCACGCTGGAATAAGGACAAAACACATGCTTGTAAGGCTTGTGAGGAAAAAAAGAGCAGGAGCACCTTTAGGAAACTGAAAACCAAGCATTGCTACATCTCCCTGCACATGTTGAAGTCCTTCCGAGGTAGTGCTAACAACCTTTTGGTTGCCGGCATGCTCATCAGTGAAAGCACTGTCCCTACAGCGGAGGGTTGAGTTAGGCTGATGGCTAACCCATTCTCCTACACTGCAGTAGCAGCTTTGGAGCAATACTGTACAGAGATGCAGTATAGTGGCATCTTTAACATTTATGTTGCCTCTGCAAACTGGGGACAGAGGAAATAAGCATGTTTTATCTGCACAATGCTGTGCTTTGTATCATACCAAGTCAGATAAATCAGGATGTGGATTTCACTCTGCTTAGCTCCTCAGACCATACTCTACACCACTGTATCACATGTACTGATTAATGCAGTCCCTTTGTACATACGTAAATAACAGCTGTTGATGATGACATCTTAGCGATATCTTCGAGAGGAGCTCTTAAAATCTGTGAAAATATGAAACACGGAGACTAAAACTAATTAAGTAGACTGAAGAACTGTTCAAAAGGGGTCTGTTCTAATACCAGTGCCAGTAGCCATAACAGGAAAATCAGAAAATACATAAGAGTGAATATACCAAGCCAAACTAAAGCTGCATACAACTCATGATTACATGTCTAACAGAGACTAATAGCACACACACAAGAAAGACTGCAATAATCACAGAAACATCGCTTCCCCATGCTACTTCCTGACCTCCAGCAACCTGGTGCAATTCCTTTCCTTCAGGAATTGGTCCATCCATTTTTGAAAACACATGGACTTTGAATTGAGGTAAAAGAGAACAGAGGGATAGGTTGCCATTTGGTGTGAATTGGCATAATTCCACGGACTCTGCTGGAGACACAGAGGTCTGCAGCAGGTAGCGAACTGGATCAGTATGTCCAACAAAGAGAATTCGCACTTTGTGTGTTTAAGAAAGACCAACATCTGGGCAACAATATCAACTTAGGTATGTATTTACCCAAGTTTTTCCGTAGTGTCTTGCTCCTCTATAACTCAAAGGTAATTCACAAGAGCTGTTCAAATGATAAAAAAGACAGCTATTGCCGCTTTTTTATGTTTTGAAAATGCAGCATTGAGTATAAGTCAAATATTTTTTGCAATATTTTTTTCTAATAGTGGTTTTGGGGTTATGTGAATTTCTACTTGCACATGGACTTAATCACATTGCTGCACATTTTGCTTTCTAGAACCTCGGATAATTGGCAGCACAAGGCAACCCTTTACAATGTAATACCTTATGCTGGGCCACCATACTGTGAGACCAGAGTTGATAACTCACCTACCAGGAGTTGACAGCCTACAGTAAAAATTGGAGAGTGGGGAAAAAAAAAGAAAGAAAGAAAGAAAGAGGGGGAAGGAGACAGAGAAATACATTTTTAAAGATAACCTGGAGGCAAATATAATATTTATACTTATTTATCCTCACAGCACAATCATAAGCCCCAAAACATGTCTAATGAGGTGGAATTGCAAAATGGCCATGAGTCCTACTTACTTGGCTTCTCAGTGGTCTCTTAGCAGTCACATGGATCCATATTTTTCAACTATGTGACTGCTGCAGGCAAAACTCCTATAAGTAAGAGCAAGAGTCACAGCACGCCCTTAACTCCCAGTGGTATTCATCCACAAAATGCCAACCCAGGAAAAATGAGAAGATAGACAAAAAAAGTTGCAGGGGCAATTAAGCACTGCAGACAACTGTACTTAATGCTTGGTTCACATCTGCAGGGCATCCTCTGCTCAAATGAACTTTCATTCACAGCTTCTCTCAGCTCTTTGAATGGACTCATCTCTTCAAGCCTTCATAAAGAATCAGAAATATGAAAAAAATTGAAACATGTCAGAGAGTTCTTCAGTGTCATCACAGAGGAACACGCCCCAGCCCGGTCAATATTGTGTCTTCCAGCTGCCATTTAGCAGATTCCTGCTTTATTTCAAGCCTTTTTAGAAAGTATCTGATACTTTGTAAGAACTCTGTATTTTTCTACTGATGTAATCTAACCTGTACATTAAACCAACTGTTAGAGTTAGAACTGTTAGAGGTCCTAAGGTGAACAGGTTAACCATCATGGTTTCCAAAAGATGGTCCCTGATTCCTAATGTGCTGAAAACATTTCCTTTTGTCTGAATATCTTGATTCTTTTGTTCTTTCTTAAACGTCCATTTTTCAGATGTCAGATTTGCAGCACTTTAGAACCAAAAAAAATTCCCACAAAAAAAAAATCCAGCTACCTATAAGACATTATAGAAGTATGAGGGTCCAAGCTGAGCCAGCTAAACACCACTTATTTGCTTGGACACCAAAACATTTTGCTGTGGTTCTGAGGAGCTGTGCCTTCCAGCGAGAGCAGAGAAAATTCAGTTTCTTCAGAGCATTTGGAGGTAGTGACAGACATGTCGAACTACCTCAACATAGGCGCTAGAATTGAGAAAGTTTGGCTCAAAGATTAGTTCCGTAGGTTAAATTAGCTCTGTAGTGACTACCTTCTTCTCTCTCCAAACATCTAAGAAATTCTAAAGATTCTCACCTATTTTTAAATGAGTTTTCAGACATGTTTTAGCTTGGCAATTCAGATACTCCATGCATAGGTACCACCCAGCTGATCAGGTGATGGGTACATATGTGCATTCCCAAAACGAACTTTCAAATGAGGAAGCAGAGCCAGAAAAAACGGGGAGCAACTTTCAGGATCACACATAGCCCCCCAAAAACACACTTTGTAAGCTGAAATTAGAAGCATAAGGGAAAAATTTAAACCCACAGCTAGAGAAGTTACTGACAGTTTTAGTTGTTCTGTTTAAGTATCTTCAGAAGTGACTATCAAGTCTGATCCTGCCATGACATCTGAGACGTCCCAAGAGGCAACAGTTCTGACAAACTGTCAGAGCCACGAACACCCCCAGTTCCATCTGAAGTACCACAGGTGCTAAGCACCAGTGCACGCAAAAGTAGCACGTCTCTCAGTCTCTGCCCTAAAGGGTTTATCTGCTTATCTTCCTCATTGCATTGCAATCTTTGTTGCAAGTTCAGATATATAAAAAATAGAAATTAATACCTACTAAAGGCTGTAGAAGACAGTGTGAAGCTACTTTTCAAACTATTATATGAATAACTCATTCACATTTACTTGGAATAGACAGCCTGAGATGATAGAAATAGATCCCCAAGAGGTATCATGTCATAATGCTGTGCACTGAAAAGATGCATTCTAATCTCCATTCATACTTGGCATCACAATTAGATTTTGTAATCAGTAAGCTTAATATCTTTTAAACTTTCTCTGACACTGCAGATTTCTCTCTGTTTCCCATCTAATTTATTGCCCTTTTTAAAGACAGTAAGAATAAACTTTATCCTTTCTCTTTGGAAAACAACAAATATGTTCTCCTCCTCTTTGAACATTATTTTTTAGATATTTATGTAACTTAACAATAAAGATAACAGAGAACTTACATTATTCTGATACAGAACTGATTTGGTGTTGGCTTGAACTTCTGTGAGGTACGAGATGACCTGCTGTGCAATATAACAGCCTGAAACTGGATGCTGTTCTATGATGTTTATAATAAAGAAATATTTAACTCTTTCATGGGATACGATAAATCAGCCTTTTACATTTATTTGTGATCTCCTGTAGAAAACAGAGTATTACAAGTCTGCAGCCAATAATTCAGCTTAATCTGCTTGATTCATTCACTGTCTTTCTCTTCTAAGACTTAATTTCAAATCTAGCCCAGACCAAACTGACAGAAAAATCTTTGTGATCTGAGTCACGGGAAAGGTCACAGTTAAAGAATTCCCTAAGCTTTATTCTGGTTTGAACCACAGCAGCCCATAATGTGGAATAAGTAAGAGTCACAACTCAACACCTACAGCCATGAAATCTCCTAGGATCCTCAATCTTCCTATGCAACGTAACATTACTGACTGGGATCCTAAAAATCTTCTAATGAAGAAAATACGTGCAGCTCCACTACAGACGCAAGCCTGCTTGTCCTCAGACGCCTTTTCCGCTGGCCCCGTGACAACTGCATGGTTCGGTGGGGTTAGATGTTTCCAACGTGCTCTGGAGGCCCTCGTGTACTTAACTTGTGACATGACCACCCGTGCCGGGGGAGCTGACCTTTTCAAGCCAGAAGGGCTGGCAGCTGCGACACAGGTTACATCTCCTCAGTGCAAAGTCTGTGACAGTCACTTGACCCTCCTTAGCAGTAACCGAACGCATTGTCTGCGGACAGAAAGGGGAAAATGAAGCCTCTCTGCTTTATGGATTCCTCACCCTATATGCACTGAGCCATTTATCTTCGCCCGAGTGCCCTACGTACAGTCATATTTATGTACCTGTGGGGGCTGTAAGGAGCTTATTTATTATTTGTTTTCATTTAATGATCTCTGTCATTCTCCCCTAGGAATACCCATACGCACTATGCAAATCATATTAAGCCCCTGGCAATAGTGAGAATGCCTTGAGCAGTAATATCTGGTGCATTAGCTCTTTGAATGTAGGCAACTTGGTTGCTGAACTAAGTCCTCCCCTGCACTTTCCCCCCCAGCCACCTTCATTTCCCAAAAGTGTCATTCCCCTCCCTGACCTAAGTCTTTTCTAGGAACTAGTCAGGGCTCGCTCTGGGCCCCCTCTCCCCCTGACTGTAGCACTGAGGCCAGGGGTTTCTAAACGCCTGTCTGTGAACCCCCACACCGCTACAGAAAAGAGGCCTTTTCGCACGCGGAGAGCTCAGCGTCACACCAGAAGAAGAAAAGCAAATCAAACACTTTTCTAGCAGCTATATTTAATTTAGGCAATAACTTTGACTGGATGATGTGGCATTGTATGATCAAATATCTGAGGCAAGATGGTGGAAGAAGAGGTCAACAAATCATAACTAACCCCTATGATAAAAGAGCATCAATAACATGGAGAGAAGGTGTGGGAATTGACAAGAATTCCTTCCCTCTAACCACAGCATTACAGAAACTTAGGGACAGTGGATTGATCCTGAGACTTAGAAATGTGTTTTCTTCGCAATGACGACTTCTATAACATTTGCCAATTCACTTAGCTTTTCTAAATCAAATTTTCATATCTGTGATAAATCAGTTTAATCAGGGATAAATCAGGGATAAATCAGGGATAAATCAGGGATAAATCAGGGATAAATCAGGGATAAATCAGGGATAAAAATCATGAGTCACCACTGTAAAAATCAGGGAGGTCTGAACTGCAAACAAAACCATGATCATAGTAAGAACCACTGCTTTTGTTAAGGGAAAAATTTGATGTTTCTCATAACCCCTTGTCACGAGCTTTATAGTGCCCAGAGTGTGACTGCCGAGCTAAAAGTCAGGTCTAACAAGTCAAATAGCACTTTGAAATGCATTATTTTGAAAATATATACTACATTTTAACTTATCCTTCATTATACTTATCCCTGTCTCCTTTTATCTCTCTGCATCACTGCTTTGCTGTTCTAGTCCACATGATCTGCACTTTGATTAATTAATTTATTCTGATTATTTAACTCCTTTTTCATTTTTCCATATTCTTCTTCCTTGATTTTTATTCCCTTATCTTCCTGTCAGTCTTTTCTTTGTATCTCTTTCTATTTCTGCTCTCAAGTAATTGTTTTTCTTTTCATCTCTTCTTTTTCCATTTATTATCTTCATATATGGAAAAATATACACTAATACCTCCAGGGAAAATAATCCACAATGCAGACACTCAGTGAGAGAGAGAGAGGAGATCCAAAGAAGCTGCAGTGCTGAAAGAGAAGTAGCAGAGACAGCAAACTGAAGATTAGATATGGTTTTGTAAGAGGATGCTGCTTTAGTCTGTTTTGATGCTCAAAGAAGGTGAAATTTGATATATTTATCACTTAATGGGGCTATGACACAATTGCATGAGGAAGTAGGGAGCAGGAATTGATGACATGAAAGGTCCTTCAAGTCCTGTGCCTGCTGTTCCTATAAGTGTTAACAAGCTGGGTTAATAGACTGAGAGATTAAAACAAACAAAAATAATTGCAGCTGTTCAGCACGTTCTTCTGTCGTTACCTGTCTAGTTCTGGCTCCCAAGGTTTTGGGGAATTACACACTTCTGTGAGGATTGTTCTTGTTTACTCCTATGCGGTCACCTCAAAGTGCAAGGATTCCAGAGTCAAGAGCACATCTTGGGGAGACCTTATCACCCTCTACAACTACCTGATAGGAGGTTGTGGTGAGGTGGGGGTCGGTCTCTTCTCCTGGGTAACCAGCGATAGGACAAGAGGAAATGGCCTCGAGTTACGCCAGGAGAGGTTCAGGCTGGATCTTAGGAAGAATTTCTTCACTGAAAGAGTCATTAGGCATTGGAACAGGCTGCCCAGGGAGGTGGTGGAGTCACCATCCCTGGAGGTGTTCAAAAAACATCTAGATGTGGCGCTTCACGACATGGTTTAGTGGGTACGGTGGCATTGGGTCGATGGTTGGACTTGATGATCTTTTAGGTCTCTTCCAACCTTAACAATTCTATGATTCTATGATATGGCTACAGAAAAGGCTACTGAAATCTTGTTAAACATATGCAGAGGCATCACCTTGTATTACAGACCAGAGAGATTTAAATTGGGCTTTATAGGGATTTCTTGTTAGCTCATATGGAATACTGCATTAGGTTGTATGTAACGTGTTGCCTTAGCAATACACCCGTCTATCCAGGTATTTATATAGACTGTATCACCAATATTCACTACAGAACCGACAACAAACTAAAGGGAATTCAAAGAGGATCAACAGAAAAACAAGAAGCAGCTAAAAGGACAACTGCAAAAAACGCTGGAAAACGCTGAGTAGCACTCTTAGCTTGGTCAGGAAGGGGTTAAAGACTGCGCCAAAAAAAGTGGCAAATATAGAACACATCCGATTATCAAGGAGGGAGAAATGCATTTTCACACCATGCGCAAAGAGGTAAAATGACAACAGGATAACTTAGGTTAAATTTAATGAAAAATTTGAGGCTGTGGAAGAGTCTCTCAGGTGAGAGGCATGTAAGAGCCATCGCTTGCGACTTTATGGCAAGACACAGATTTTTTTTTTTTTTCTTTTTTTTTTAACTGTCCCCAGACACGTGCTAAGATGCTACACTTAAAGAAATGTCTCTATTAGTAACTTTTAGCTTACTTGCACCCAGATATTAGAATCTCTAAAATATTTAAGTCAACAAGCACCTCTTCCAGATTCACTCTCACAGAAATTAACACAAGATAAAAACATGGAAGTTATCTTCCATTGAGCTGCAGTAATGTTGTTCGAGATGCGTGTTCAACCTTGGAGCATAATAAGCTTTACCTGCTACTTGACCATGCTGTAAGTCAGTGTTAATAAAAATATAATATAAATAATTAACAGTAATTTAAATATTCATATGTTGTTGGGGGCAAGGCCTTTTATCAGACAGTTGAAGATATATTAGTGAACCATGATATATTTCACCAAGGTTAACTTTATCCTAAAAATGCTACCCTAGTGCATAGAGTAATAAGATATCAGAATGGCCATCAGACAGTTTGCTAATATATAACTACAATATTCTTACTTAATAAACTACAATTTCAGAAATGGTTGATTGATATGAGCAAGCATTAAAAAATATTGGAAGCATTCATTTCATTTGACTAATGCTAATATTATGCATTTATATATTTTCTTTTTTTTTTTTAAAAAAAAGCATTCTTTCTTTTTTTTATCCAGGAAAGTGATTTTTTTTTTCCACAGCATTGGAAACATCACCTCAAATTGTCACTTGAAGGTAGAATTGCTCTTGAGCCAAATGATGCTGCATGTAACTGCAAATATTAGCTCCTAAAGTCACCTGAGGGAGACATGGTTTTCCTTTTCTGTAAGTGTTCAGATATGTAGCTTTGCCTCTGGAGCTGAACAGAAAGCCAGTATTGAGTGCATGCTCTCCTACCCACATGCACACATAACTTGATGTTAACTTGATCCATACCCACACAGTGATAAAAATAAACAAAAAAGTCTTAGTCTAAGTATAGAGGTGACACTGGAAAAAGCTCTACCAATCTCCCTCTGCACGTAGTCTTACTAAGAGACTCCTCTCCCCGGGTGAGCATGCAATACTGACAATGAATTGGATTCAGTGGTGCTATTAACCCCCTACTATGAAAATACAATATGAAAACATTCCTACGTGCTTTGAAAAAAACATGAGTTAATAGTTGTTCTTTTTTAATCTGAAATACATAAAGTAAAATTTTATAAATGTGAGAAGTCAATGTTCCAACAGAATTGCTAGTTTGTTTGTATTTCTCATCTGTAGTATTGACTACTCAAGCTTTTCTCCTTACAGAACGGTCTGCTGCCTTTCAGTTCATGTTAAATTTATTTACTAAAGTATACAAGACAGACTTAGTAGTTAGAGAAAGGAGGCATGGTTAGCCAGGCCACCCTGTGATACCATTGAACACTTGGCTTTTGAAAAAAAAAAAACCCCAAAAAACCCAAAACCAAAAACACAACCAAATACAGAAAACCAAACTCAGTTACTGAAAGAAATAATTTCACATATTAAAAAAAAAATTTCTTCATAATACAGTTGCAGAGGATGAGCAGTGATAAGTGAAATCAGGTTTCCAACAAGGAAATTAATCACAAATGCCATCTCTAATTGATTTGGCACGAGTGGTCCAGTGCAGTTCAGCAACACCACTCCAGCCCTTGGCATCTCATGGCCATGTATTCATGCCCTACTCCTGCACATGAGGACTGACGGCCAAACTGAAAAGTCTGCAGTTCTCACTTCATTTCAGGAGGGACTTTACTCACTTCTTTACAGTACATCCTATTTGCTTTAATAAGTTAAATATCTGCCGTTAATGCAGGTATGGCTGCCCAGTGTCCAAGAAGAGGTAAAATGTGACTTGTCATAGTTTATCTGTAGGAAGATTTCAAAACAAAGGACTTCTGTTAAGCTCATCAAAACAGCTCATATCAGGAAGCTTTGGGTTTGCTTCTTTTTCACATTTTTTTTCCATAGTAAGACCCTAAGTGCTATGACCTTCTGCACAGAACACAAAGCATTGCTCTTGCAGTTCATTTGCAAGAATGCAACACTGACAAACAGCATTCAAAGCATCCTTCAGGAATTGGGTCTTTTTTTCCCATTATCCTACAAGTAAGTCAACAGAAGAGCTCATACAGAGCAAGCAGAAGGAAGAGCTCACTGTAGAACAGCTGTCTCCACTCATATGTACCTGGGTTCATCCCGACAATTTGGCACCACTTCATATAAATGCTGACTAGGGACATCAGCTCCTATTCAGGAATAGAGACAAATCTTTTCCCCCTTTCATTCTTGTTCTTGCATTTCCGTCAATATTATTTGCTCTAAATTGATCCAAAGCTAATCAACAACTTAACAAAGGAACAACATACCAAACAGCAGGTTTTGCACTTACTTCCTAATCCTTATTCTGTTTCCCATGACATGTAATAAATGTGCATGTGTTCCATATTTGGGGTGAACGATTAGTCTATGGTTTGCACAAAGGAAAAAGAGATAGAAAATCCAGATTTCATTCCTGAGTTTGCTACACTAGTGGGCAAAGTACTGTCCGTCTCAAACAGTCCACCCATATAACAGGAATAATTAAACTAGCAACTGACAAAGTTGAACTTGTAAAGTGTTTTGAGATCCCTGAAAGACCAACACTAGGCAAAAAGAAGTGTACTACTGCACAGTGAAAAATCACAGCCATATGGATACAGGAATGTCATTTTTATATTAAAAACAAAAGAAAGAAAGGAGGATTATGTTACTTCTCTTGAATGGTTACAAGATATTTGTTACCAGAGCTTATGCTGGAAGGTCACAGCTGTCCCCTGAGCTAGTTTTTAAAAAGTCGGTGGGTTCAAGAATCACTTTTTAAAATCAGGTAAGGAGTATTTCCAAGTTCATCTCCTGAACCTGTGACACACTCTTTAAGTCACCTTCCTGGTATTCAAAACCTCTGATAAGTCTGCCCTGTTGTAATTACCGGGCAGCCACTGCCTCAGGATAAATCTAATAGACTTTTTGGCACTGTCAGAATAAAACTTACCTATCAACTCACTGCAGTGCTTTAGCTCCCCCTAAATCTGTACTTGGGAGAGAATTTATGACCAGGAATCACATTTTGCAAAATGATTAAAGTTACCAAACATCCATAAAAAGTTGCAGTTGTAGATATCATTTTTTGAAAGTCTGCTTAATTTATGAGAGGTGAAAGGTTTATTGTCATTTAGAGTCCACAGTGATGCAGCAATTTAGCATTTTGCTGAAGCTGTACACAGCTGCTGTCTCATTTATGATTTTTACATGTTTTTAAATTGCCATGTTTGTAACTGGGGGCGTCTGTGTACTGGGAAGGGGGGATGGGGAAACAGACTTTCCTTATTGTTCCCTACCCTACTGTTAAAATGTGAAGCAGGTCATGTTCCTTCTAACAAGATTGTGAACTATGCAATGAGCTTCAGCACTTACTCTAAATTAGACAGTGCCCCAGTGCAGGAGATGGGCATCACTGAAGAGAGCCTAGCCCTGTCATCTTCACATCCTCCCTTGAGATACTTACTCATTGATAAGAGGCCCCCCAGCAGTGGGGCACAGTGCATCTCTACACTCACGGGTCTCTGAGGGTAGTATTGCCCACGGGGATAAGGCACCAGAGCCATCCTGTAGTCAGTGCCAGCAATGGCTCTCCCTTCTAGGCTAGAAACAATTCCTTGTCAAGTGTGTTCCCCAGAACTTTGACAGAAACCTGGAGAGTTTTGATTAAACCATAATTAAAGCTACCAACACTGTGTTAAAGACAGACAATGACAATCAAAATTGAGTCAGTGTAAATGCTGGACATGGAAAATGTGCAAATGCCCATTTGGAAAATGTTTATTTATCGTCTATTGCTTTAGAAAGTTTACTCCCATTTGCAAATTGAGCCAGTTGTAGACATGAGATTGGACATAAGATGTCTCGATCACCATCCACGTCCTTACAGCCGCTCTCCATACAGTCTCTGCAGCGTGTTAACAACTGAGGTTCTGACAAGCATCAGCACTGCCATGAGCTCATCAAAATTGAACCATTGATATTTCCAAGGTCAACTAGTGCAATGCACAGATCTCCAAGCTGAGAGGTGTGCAACAGAGTATAGGGATGCCTCACCTATCTGCCTATCCTGCTATTATCAATAATTCCTTTATCTTATTTTGTGTTAGTTCATTTTTTTCATTTTTCATTTTACCAAGCTAGACTTGTGTTTATAACTGAAAACTAATTAAAGACATTTTATCTCTCTAAGAAATCCAGTCTCTCCCCCTTGAGCATTATAATTTTCCAGCTTAACTGAATTCTACATTGCATTTACGATGTAATTGTAAGAATCCCTAAGAACAAACTCAAAAGGCTCTTTTCGTTACTTCTGAATTTCTTTTGCAACAGGCAGTGTTTTATCTATGGAGAAGGCTGGAGTTCCTGTCAACTGTAATAAAATCCAAATGCTTCTTAATAACTGGAGTGAAGTCAAAAGGAGCCACAACAATGAGGAATTAGAGATTAGCAGCAGTAATCATGGACTAATTGAAACAATAATCTATTAACTGGTGTCTTGACGGTCCTTGCAGACACAGGAAGCTACATGTAACTGAAACTAGCATTACTAAGCATATAGACTTGTCCTTCTTAATGAAATCCCTGTATTGCCACGAAGAGACCTCACACTTTCCCTTTCTGTGAGAATATAAAATGCTAATCACTGGCATTTAGTTAAGTTTCACAATCAGGAGCACATTTCATGCTAAAGAACTACAAATCAGCTATTTTTTTAAAAAATACAGTTTAGCTCTGCAGCTTTACCATTAACAGTCACAGAGAGATGTAAACTCTTGCTCTGTAAGCAAATTATTTTGTTGTCTGAGTTTGTTTCCAGAGTAGGTAGATACCATTAAGACATAGCATGTTTAAATAATTAAATCAATATTAATAGAGTGAACATTAACATGTCAGCTTCAGCTACAGGGAGTGTTTGGAAAGGCCACCCCTTTGAGGACGCCCAACAGCATCAGTCCTTTCCAGCTTATAGCACAGGGCACTTTATTGTATGAGGAAAGCTGTTGCCATTGTGGAGTGTCCACCGCAATGCGGGGAACATTTCTGTCACTTGACAGAAATTGAGCATCTGCCCTTCTTTCATTCCCCAAGAAAGGAGGAGGCAGATATTTGATGAATAGATAAGGCTAGGGCCCTTAGCCACATCAGCAATCCATAGCCAAATAACCCACTGCAAAACTCTATCTACCTGTGCGAAACATGGTACCTGTTCACTAATGCAGAAGACAGACCTGGCAGAATTTAACCCTTCAAAAGAAAACTATCCTTGGAAGCAAAAAGTGGGGGAAATTGTTAACATTTACCTCAATAATTCCAGAAAGGGACCCAGCAACAGCACAAGCTGTCCTGCAAAAAATCTGTGCCAGAGCTGACAGGCTAGCAGCCTAGAATCTGTAGACCAGAGCAGTATATGATGTAAATGTTGTCCATCATAAAAATCAATGGTTCTTTTGCTAAGTGGTCAATATTTATTTAGCTTTAGCATTGTTTAATTCAATGCATTGATTAAAGATAGTGTAATGTCTGATTTGGTCCCAAGCTGCTGTTTCTGTTTGTCGTTACCTCATCTGTTTGATATCACTCATGTCTTTAAGTCTCTGCTCCTTTGTCCCCTTGCATAACTCAAGGACAGGAGTAATTGACGTGAAACTTTTAAAAATTAATTTCACCGCATATGCCACTAACAGAGAGTGCAAGTCCTCAGAATCATTTATAACTTCACGGTGATTGGCCCTGACAAAACAATACCTTAAAAACTCACGAAAGTAAATTATGGTCCAGGCAAATGGCTGAACGCGAGCTGGGCCCAAGGCTTGGAGCGCAGCCAGGCAAAAACAAAGTAATGCGCTTTTGATATTAATAACAGAGATGATATTGATCCGTAAGCCAGTGTCACTTCTATGCTCAAGCAAGGAGATTGCTTCAGGCATTTAGTCCACTGAAAACCACTTTCCATATAGGCCATTTAATTCTGGGAGTCTTTAATTACATGAAATGGCACGCAGTTAAAGGGCCAGATACCTATTTACTCATCTTAGATATGGGCTGTGATTCAGGAAGCTGTCAAAAAGGTATATAACTCAATTCTTGGATTTCAAAATGCAGCCGTCTTTTTATATGTTTATTTCATCTGTGTATTTCTTTGGCTCAGAGCCTGCTGGGAATTTGTAGGTACATGGACTCAAATTATAGGATGATATTTTTCAGAAGACCTCAAGCTAATATTCCTTTTTTTGTTGTTTTTTTGGTTTTTTTTTTTTTACACAACAGAAACAGTAACTCAGATAAGAGAGTCAACAGCTCTTACTAAAACACAGGATGCACTAGAAAAGAGACAGTACAGCTTTACAGTTTGAAAATACCCTCTGTCACATGTGTGTTTGCACATACCTGAAAAAAATTATCCTCAAACAAAAGTGATCAGATTTGCGTAAATAAATTACTTGCCTTAAATCTACTAGAACAGGTTGTCCCTTAAAAATTTTTCCCCAGGGAAGGATACTGAGGAATGCCAGGGATTGTTCATATTCCTTCTATGTCCTTACCTGCTCAGAGGACAGAATTTGCTAGGGCTAAGGGAACGGGAAGTGGAGCGCATATGGGACTGCATAAAGGGGAAACCAGGGTAAACAACGCTGATGAAGGTCTGCTGCAAAACTATACTTCTATTTGACTTCTACTTATATGTTGCTGCTGACTTTCAGTGGATGATGATACTTTCATTTAACAAAAAGAGAAAAGGCAATCCAAAACACCCCCCCACCACCCCGCATTAGGCTACTTTATACATCACCTCCTCACTAAAAGGACAGAGTAGACCTAGAGAAGTACAACAAAGTGACCAAGACGTTCAAGAGGTATGGAATAATTCCTCCCTTCTTTGAGATTAAACAGATTAGGATGCTTAGCCTGCAGAAACGAGCAACTGAGGACAATGACAGGAGTCTGTAAATCAGTTTGAGGAAAATTAATTATTTACCATTACCCCAACACAAAAACTAGTTGTCTTCCCCCTTACCTGTCCAAAAGGGTCAGGGAGAGCATTTGTGAGAAGAAAAGAAGCATTTTTTTACTAAGAAGGGATTAGACAAGCTCACGTTATTTTCCACATACAACTTGATGCTATGGAATCCCCCGAACCAGAGAGTGTAAGAGGGAAAAGACCACTTCATAACTAAAGTCATACAATCATTTAGGTTGGAAAGAACCTTCAGAGCTCATCTGATCCTACTTCTGCCCGAAGCCGAGCGAATTTCAAAGTCAGATTGTTTTGCTCATGGCCTTTGCTCAGGCAGAATAGTCTTGCCAGCCTTGTCCTGCTTCTAATACATTTCCCCAGCATCTGCTTGCTGCTGATGTCAAAAGTAAGATACCGGCTTAGATGGACTCTGCCTAGTGCACCAGTCATGTAGAGCAGAACACGGGCCACTGAATCACAGTGGTCTGCTAACTAACAAGAGGAATGTGCAGCAGCCTCTTATAATTTAATACTTCTCATAACATGTTTGAGGATGAAAAGATGAAAACTTGTTTGGTAATAATTCCAAGGCACAATCTGAACAGTATGTATGTAATTTCAAACACTTTCACACTTCTCATTGACACCTTGTAGTCTCAAAATGGCAAAGGATTACCAAAACTACTCACTTCAGACTCTCAAACTCATTAACCTCATGAGTTCAAACTTCTTTTATGTCCCAAACGAGAAGAGTTTAAGAAAAATCAATGTTATTGCTAGTCTTTGTATCACAAAAATACATTTTTCTGTTGTGAACAGCTGCTGTAGCTCATACAGCTGACTGAGGAAGACTCTCTTGCACGTAACATTTCTCCTGTAACTTTCAACAGTTTGTCTGTTGGGCTGATTCTAAGTGGAAAGCTTTCAGCTCCTCAGTCAGCATGGAGGGTAAGTTCAGCTCTTGAAGACGGGCAAAATAAGGGTCCACCAGCTGACACGTTAAAAGACTTAAAATTATAAATTTTGCCATGTGGTGGTGGAATATTATTGTCATTCTGTACATACTTGGGGTCAGAGAGAAGACAGGAGCAATCAAGATCACTGAGAAATGACTAATTGTTTTTGTTGATAAATTCAGACCTTAGAGAGGCTACAAGAAAGGGAGTCTGCTGATTTGTCTGGAGGGCACCCCTGCTGCATTTCTCAAATGGATATATTGGTACAAAATGAGCAAAACACCAAAAGACAAAATGTGTCTGAAAACAGAAAAGAACAACAACATTGTGTTGCAAATACTACCAGCCAAGGGTCCACAAATATACTGTCTGTAGTCAACATTCATTCAATTTAATGAGTAGCTGGGAAGGAGAAAGGTAAAAAGGATTTGGTGCTATGCCAGCATACAATTTTCCTCTGTAATCTGTCATGTTTCTCTCTTAATTTCTGTAAATAAACGAGGCTGGCCATCTGCCTACTTTAGGTGAGGTGTTTGCATGCCCTCTTACATTCTCTCCTGGTTTTTGACTGGAAACCTCCCAAACGAAAGAGTTAACTCACTTTCTATATTAAATATTTACATAAAAATGTTCAGGAAGGTGTGTGTAAATTATAAATAATGTAAGGCAGGACTAGTCTCGGTTAGAGCTAAGAGACCCAAATTGTATCATCATAATACATTATTCACATATAATGCATCTATTCTCCTCCATTAGTGTTACTAGAAAAAGCCCCTGAGTGCTTAACTTGAATTTGGAAGAGTGTAATAAATGTGAGATAAACAAATAGCAGTGGGGATGCATCAGTAGTTAAACAAGTGTAAATTAGAGCTCAGCCATATTCCTCCAAACTACACGTAGGACAAACATGACGCTCTCCAGAAACAAGAGATCAGCTACAAAATGCAAAAGAAGACATAATAAATTCAAATTATTTGATATAGTTCCCTCCCCCCTCAAAAAAAGGTTTCCATGGAGAACAGCATTCTGCTGAATATTCTCCAGCAAAGTTACACTTAAATAACCTTCATGTTGTGACAGAAAATGACAAATGTAGAAAATATAAATTTAAAATCACACTTGCTTCTAATGCCCAGCTTGTGTGCACCTTTTATTTACACAAGAACAGAATCATGCTCCGAGTACTTTTCTCCTGCTGGCCTATGCTATACAGCTCATATCATATAAATGGATTTTAAAGTAAGTGACTTATAAAAATGCTATTGGTTCTCCTTTTAATATAAACCACAAATATATGTATGAAAATGTGAAAGTACCGTGAGTGGGCTACAGGGCATAGGTATTTACTCAGGACTATATCTGATCATGCCTAGTTTATACCCATTTATCTTTGTACTTCTATTTCTGTAAGCTTTAATAGGTGGCTTCTACCCCATTCCTCCTCCCACCCTTGGGACGGACAGAAATTCTTCTCTCCCTCCCACCAGTGGGCTCAGTTCCTGCAGCTTCTACCATTCTGAGATCCTCAGAATTACCTGATAATTTTGAGATCCTCCTACTTTGTGCGGTGTCAGTGAGAGACATGTACAACTGAATATCTGCCCTCTAAAAAAGGTCTGAGGCGCCAAGTTCAGTTTTCCAGAACAGAGGCACCCAGCATCTCTGGTCACTGTACTAAGTTTCAGTTAACAGAAATACCACTTGCATCAACCAGGTGAACAGAAACGATCTCACCTTTGAAATACTTCCTTTGTTAGTGCAATTTAATCCGTGTCTGTTCTCAAACCATGCAACTTCTAGAAACATACTCCGATCAAATCCTCTTATTTCAGTTTTGTTTTGGGTTTTTTTGTGGGTTTGTTTTGTTTTTTTGTTTGTTTGTTTGGTTTTTTTTTCTAATCTTTTGAACAGAACCAACGAGATGGAAATTTTCGTCCTCTAAGCAGCACTCTGAACAGTGGACATTGGTTTGGGAGTGAGACTGGAAGTGGGCAAACCCGTGAGGTAACAGTGAGTGTTCCCAGAGCGTAGAGAGCAGGTGGGAATGAGAGGTTGAAGCAGCTGATGATGAATTGTTGTGTCTCCCCATGCTTCTACTTACAGCTTCAATATACACATCATTACAAATCACCCAAAATTCTTCACCTTGGTCTTGACAAATATAAAGCCAAAATGCAGAATAAAAAAACCTAAACTGCAATGTAAAATTATATATAAAAAAGTGTGTTTAAAAGTTATCAGGTGAATGCACTACTACAGGAAAAACTCCATTAAAAAGCACATATGTAAAAAAGTCCCATTTCCAGCAGGCCCCACCAATGACTAAATCCCCTGCAGAACTGGCCAAGGGTGCTGGGTACAAACACAGCCCTCCACCCAGAAATCAAAGACTGTAAATAGGCTCCCTAATACCAGACAATCAAATCCTGACGACGAGAGAACTGGGGCCTGAAACACCACAAATACTGGTCAAACCCTGGATCCCCCTGCTCGGCCTGTGAACCACATGGCAGCGGTGAGACGGACAGTCCCAGGCAAAAGAAAAGGCAAGAACAGAGCCACAGCGTTCCCGCGGCCTGGGGCGAAGAGGGAAAGCAGACGCAGCCAGTCCTTGCCAGAGGGACGCGGTTCTGTGGCAGGCACTCGGCAGACACGACTTCAGCTCCTGCAAGCTCAGGAGAGCCATCCCTGTTGCTGTCTCACATTTTCTCTTCAACTAGAGAGCTTCTTTTCCCCAGGCCCAGAAAAACATCATCAGCTGCTGCTGAGAGGTTGAGAAGTGATTTATTAATTTCCCACTTGCTTTCAGCTTTGGAACATGACTGTACTCAACACCAGTCACCCGACTCCTTGGGCTAGTTTTGCCAGGTGTTTCCTGGTGCCTCGAGCCTCTCTGTTTCTTTTTGACATGGGTTTATATTACTGCAATATACAGAATTGTTTCAGTAGTTCTTGGGGCAATTTTTTACTCTTGTGGTATTTTCCTGGAAGAGAAGTAAATAAATGACCTCTTCCCCTCAACAACACAAACATTTCTGCCTGTTTGGAGTTCTGACACTTTTCTCTAGGTAACACTAAAGTTACTTGTATGCGAAAGCAACTTTGATTATGGAGCCAAGCAGGCACAGGGGAGTACCTGTTGATAAATGGAGAGCTTCTGTGGCCCATGACTCAGGTTCTGCTGACTAACACAGCAGAGGCCTATTTCACATGGTGAAAGTGTTACTGTACACAGAATATTTTCATTACTAATTATCAGTACACATTAGTGGAATTGCAATGCAGTATGTTTAGTCCAGACAGGAGATAATAAAAACGTGTATACATATCTATGTCTCTAGGTGAGACAACACAGGTCACAAGTCCCAAAAAGGCAGTATCGTAGTATTGTCTGATTAACATGACTGTCCAGAGAACTCGGAATCAAGTGCAACTGCAAGGTCGTGGGTCTTGGGAACGCGAGGAATAAGACAACCACCACGGGATACAACCAAAGAGGACAGAAAGGAAGTGCAGTGAAAGATGCAAATCATGAGCAAGTCAGCCTTAGGGACAACGTTCTCCAGACTGGGAGCCAGAGAAGCTCTGGTTTGTGTGGTCACAAACCACACAAAGAGCTGATTCTGCAGGCACCTGAGAAGTGATGATTACAAGTGCAGATCCCATGACAGAGGTCACAAATTCATAAGGGTGCCAAGACAAAGACTCCAACAAAACTTCAAGAGATAGCCAAGCATTTCTGACTGGCAGTAAAATCAAGAAACATCAAAGAAAATGACTGCCATCTGCATTGAGAAATAGGGATTACAATTTAACTTTACATGTACTTGAAACCTTCGCCTTATCCCTGAAGCAGAGAAGGGCACGCTTTCTGCTGTAACATACAAATATGGCAGGGATGCAAAGTATCAACCAGGATTGCAGCAACAGCACCTGCAGCATTCCTTAGGAATCAAAGGTGAAGACCTAGCTGGGTGGCTCCCACCAAGAGGGATCAGCTTCCCAGAAGCTGCAGTATTGTTGCCGCCTTCAAACAAGTAAGAAAATGAAGTCTTATGAAGTCCAAGTTCTCAGCCGGTAAAGTAAACCAGAGATCAAGAAAGATTCGTGGCTGAATGCAGCTCTCATTTGCACACTGACTCTATTCAGTGTCTAGTAGCATGAGTTCTGAGGACAGAAAACAGAAGGTAGATGAGGAATGTCTTGCAGGTATGACAGGAGAGGTAAGGGGGGGGTCCCATACTTAGGCATGCATCATCTCCTCCATGCCTTTCTCAAAAATCTGTTGGATGCTACATCAAAAGGCTTTATATGTCACAGAAAACCCTCAGAGCCAAGAAATGTCTCTAGAATTCCTTAACAAAGTTAAAAACATTGATGTTACCTGAACAAAAGAGCAATAAAAATAATAAGAAAAAAGTGCTAATAAAGCTTCCCAAACAGCTACTGCAGAACTATATGATGGACTCAACCTCACCATTTTTTTTGGTGTTAGACATTGTTTTGCTAGATACTTTTAAGCTGTATGTTCCTCACATGGAGTCAGACATGCATACCTTGGTAAATGTCCAGTACAACAAGACCCAAATTTCAAGCGGGCAACATGTATGTTAATTTAAATATTAGGTAACAATTTTATGATATCCTAGAATACATCCCAGGCAAAACCTACAAAAAACACTTGAGAATCACTAGAGAAAGTGAACTTCAAATAGCAAACATTTCCCCCCCCCCCGTAAGGTATTTATCCTTCTCCATTCATTAACATCCAATTAGCTCCTGAGCCCTTTCACCAGTGCTGAGGGTTTCTTTTCAACAAAACAAAACAGTATTACAAAACAAAACAAAGAACCCTGACCCCAAACAAAACCCTCAGTGTAATTAATTAATATAGAGACAGATTCGTAGAAAAGCCGAAAGCACAGTAACAGCAACAGAGAAAACCCCATGCAAGCTACTAAGACTTACAAGAGCTGCTGTAAGCTGAGAATTGCAGCCTTACAGCCCAGAACAGATTACTTTACGTGATGATGATGATGACGACAGCTATCACACAGATGTATTTGGCAGGACAAAGATCTGGCAGATCCACTGTCACAGCTTCTCTTGCTATTCCACAGGATTTCCCTGGCATTCATGTGCTGATTGAAAAGTGTGCATGAAATTAATGCATGTCTGTATGCCAACATGTGATACTGTGTGTGTAGCTATAGAAACATTACCAAAATGTCATTTACTAATATAGTTTAAATAGTCAGTTAGCAAATTAAGCAGCATTTTCTCTATCAGCATATTTTCTAAATACATAACTCTGTGTTGTTTTCTTCAATCTTTTTCACGGGATCTCAGTCTCTCTCTTACTAAGAATTTCATAAACAAATAACTGGAATTACTCACAAGCAACCCGATTTAATAAGACATGAGGATGACTACAAAACCACTCTAGTTCTAGTATCACACTAAAATCCACTAAATTATTCACCAAAGATAATTACATTAAGTGAATTTATAAAGTTGCATAAAATAAAAAGGAGAGGAAGAACCAGACAGATCTGAGGACCTCATATTTTAATAGAATTTCTCCTGAAAAAGACTAGGTTAATCTCATTAAAATGTTCAGTTTTGTTTATGTTCTTTAACTTACAACACCCATCATTAGCAAATATGCTGTTTTGGCCACTTTCCATAAACAACTCACCAGAAATAGAACTGTCTGGTTTAAGCCCAAATGCTCCCTTACAATATTTGCATCCCAGTCTCCCACTGGGGCAGCACACAATATTCAGACCCTGAATGCTGACTAAAAATAAACAGTAAAATAACTGATTTGTTTTCCTAGCTTTTGAAAAGTGCTGTGTAAAGAACAGCCTGAAGTGTGAAAAATGATGTGATTTTCACAATTACTGCATCGCAAGCAGATGAGAGTGTTAACTAATGGTACCAAGATAAAACATTTTTTCCAAAATTTCAAGAGGAATAATGTTACTTGTGGGTATATTTATACCCTTATTTAATGTGATAGTGCCCCTTTAAGTAAACTTGTCACAGAAGATTTATTTTTTCCCCCCTATTGTCTAAGAGTATAGCGTAAGGAGTACAAAAGGTCCACTGCCCAGGACAGAAACCCTAGAGGCTTAGGCTAACAAAGCAGCTGACAAGGAGAGACTGGGTGACACAATGAATGAAGTGTCCACAAGATCCTTTTGTTACACATAGCAGAAATACAAAAATAAATGATATTTGATTGAAAGAAATTAGGAATAATGTTAGCACCAAAAATACTAAAATTGCAGTGTTCAAGCACTGCAAAAGGTAGTGGATATCAACTATTTAATTATTTCCAAATACTTTATCATATCTCTAGATGTAATAACTCAATTTTATGCCACTTTCATGGAAATCTGTTTCGTTATTTTCTTGCTTTTTTTAGTTTTTCCATCATTCTGTTCCATTTAATGAATACATGGATTTTGAATATTAGGTGAACAGTGCTTGCAACTGAACACAAAAGGGAAATGATGCAGATAGCATTATGGTCCCGCTTCTTCCTCTTGCATTAGGTTGGAAATGATATGCAGTAGGGATTATGCTTTGTTTAAAGCTGAGCCTCTGCCTCTAAAAGAATACATTATACAAATCTTCTAATGTTGTTGAAATTCCCCAAAACTTGATTGTGTCAGACATAATGTGGCAATGAGGTTCTTATCCCTACCTTATGCCGAATAAATATCTAATATCAGAGAGTATAACCTTGGAAAAGTATACACCAGGGAACATCCCTCACGTCAATAATTCATAGTGCTGTTGGTGGGAAGGTACATTCAGCTAGCCCCTAACATTATACAGAATACATTAATGCCACAGCTCTGCCGAGAGGCGGTGGGGGAAGGGGAAAGCACAAGAGGGGACTGGCTTCCTTTCAGGCCCATTAAAAAAAAAACAACTCAGAATTATTCAAAGTAGCACTCTGTCTACAAAAAGCAAAACAAACAAGACCACCTCCTCAACAAGTCCATAATCAGAATTATTTGAGGGAGAGAGCATGTGTAACGTATATCTTTACACATGCACGTGCTACAGAGATTTGTCTTACATTTTTTAACTGTAAGAAACACGGGGTTAGCTTCCCTGATTCAGTGCAGTCGGAATTATACTGCCAAGAAACTGGTGTATTGCATTGATGAATGAGGCCCCCAGGAGTCCACACATTAATTCTACTAATGTTAATCCAAAAATCAATACATTCAGGTTCAGTGATGTTTCTATAGGCAAAAATACAGGTGCCATTCAAATGAGCTCAAAATAAATAAGACATTATTCTGATAGTATATATCTGCTTTAAAGATGATTGCAATTTTAATTAAAGACCAAAGAGCAGATTTTAATACAGTTTGGGGTCTTTTGCATTCCTATTTGCTCTTTAACTGTTATAGTTTAAATGATTTAGGAACTAGAAGAATAACTAAGAAACCCAACAGTCATTACCTCAAATAATGAGACTTCTTAATGCAAAATCAATGTTTGTTATAATGAAAATAGATTCCTCAGCTCCTGCACGGTGATATGTACAATTCTTTTTTGCTGTTAAACAGAATGTGACTGTTAATTTTCACCAACACAACGAACATTTTTATTCAGGATTAAAAATAAAATGTCAGAATTTATACACTGTTACTAAGCACATATATTTAACCAGAAGTTCCCACCATATGACTGAAGCTGAGGAAACTGGGAATAATTTTCTGTGCACTTTCAGAAGCTTGAGCAAAAAAATGCAAAATGTCCAATAAGTAATGAAAAAGCTGGGGAAAAAATTGTCTGGTTGCATTCCAGCTTCTGTTCAAATGGTTGACCAAACTCTTCATTTATTATGTCAATTGAACCAAACTCAAAAGCTAATAAAAAATATCTTAAGCAGGCTTTATGAAGGAAAATAAAATGCTTCTTCCATAACAACATATTAAAACTGTTATCAATGCTGAGCAAATTATTATGATTATGATTTTGATTATTATGATTTAGAGTCGATGCATGTATTTATGGCCATTTTTGATCTCTGAACATTAGCAAAAGCATTCATATTAATACTTCAGAGCCATATTCTAGTAAGAGTCCAGATGATCTAAAAGAATGCACAGAAACTCGTGGGCTTAAATGCTTCATTTGGAAACACTGTGTATTTCTCAATAGTCATATTTGGCTTGTTTTTCATGCAATGCCTAAAAGGTGTAAAATCAGAACACGAAAAAGAAGAAAATGAGCAGCAAAGCTGCCAGTATCCTTTAAAATGCTTTCTTAGGTTCTCGTTTGAGTAACAGGTGAAGAACAAGTTCTCACTAGAACAGAACTACAACTGGCAGCAGATCTGCATAGGAATCTTCAAATACTAATCAGCAAGAGGCGAGGGGTTTTTATGAGCTCAATTTGCATTGATTATTTTGGTAACACTATCTTGAATAATACGCTCTTTTGGCAGCCGCAAACTCTGAAGGGTGCCTTTTGCAGAAATGACAGCATCAAAGCGTGTCATTCAGACATCTATGCATAGGAGGAATTTTTCTTGTAGTGATACAAATGTTTAGGAAAAATGTCCTCTGTCTTGACTGAGTGCCCAGGCAGGTCTTGGAAGCCTTGAGAGCACAAACAAACACAGACAAAGCAGGGCTAACTAGAGCAGGTTGCACTGGGCTGTGTCCAGTCAGCCTCTGTTACTGGCTACTTCTATGTTATATATTAGAACGTGCTCATGCGGCACACCACTGTTTGAAACAGTTATACTCTTGTCTTTGGAAGTTTTAACTGAAGAAACACTTAAGGATAATTGGTGTGAAAACACTGCAAATCCTACTTTTCAGTAACAATAAACGTGAAGAAAACATGCACATTTATTCCAAACTGTTAGCTGCGGCTACATCCACAGGCAGAAAAGTGCTTCTGGACTTGTGTACACTTCAGAAGCAATACTGTTTATTAACCAGTTCAGCCTTAGTTCCAACCCAGTCACTTAATGGTGAAGACTCAACAACTACAATTATACAAGAGTTTCCACAAGGACTTTTTTTCCTCCTGTGATTTGATAAAGCTGCGCCTTTCCTTCTTACTGATGTTCATTTTTTATGAACATTGGAGA
Source organism: Nyctibius grandis (assembly GCF_013368605.1). Classification (NCBI taxonomy): domain Eukaryota; kingdom Metazoa; phylum Chordata; class Aves; order Nyctibiiformes; family Nyctibiidae; genus Nyctibius; species Nyctibius grandis. Next base: position 176,577 of record NC_090681.1, on the reverse strand, counting down.
AATGGAACTTTGAGTGGATCACTTATTAATGAAAAACAAATTGCAGTCCAGACTGAGGCATTTGTGGAAATCAACATAAGAGTTCCATGAGCAAGAAACTCTTACTGGGAACTATTTTGTGCTTATTCAGTAAAACACAGCAATAATTTTATGACAGATAATAATTTCAGCCACAGCTAAACTTTACAGGTCAAACTTGATGGTTCATTCTCAAGGCTGATAAAAAATATTAGCAAAATATTTTCAAGGAAGGTTGTTACTTACACATCATTCTGAGTAAATCCCGATCTGCTCATAGGTATGATGCAGACAGAAGCCTGAATTCTTTGAGTAAATTGCTCAGTGATGCATTTTTTCATTTTCAAAGTAACTGTGGTTGACACTAAATAGAGAACAGTCATTTTTGCCTAAAATGGCAGAATTCAGATCATTAAAATAATACATAACTAACCAAGAAATGCAGTTTATGTAGGAACTTTCCCTAATTTACATGTTCTTTGTAACAAAACGTACAGAACCTCACATTACGGAATCTGTACGCATTTGCATAAGCTGTTCCGTTGTGGTGCATACCTATATGTGCCTTTCTGAAACAGGTTTCAGAATTGAAAAGTATTTTATTTACAGCATACCAGCTACTGTGTTGCACTACATCTGCCTTAATTATAACATAAAGAATATTAAATAGTTAAATGTCTCTACGCCATATGACAGTTTTGTTAACAAATGACATATACAGAAGAATTAACCCCATTGAAGTGTTTATGACAGCATGGCATCGTCCAGAAAGTGCCACAGACTTATGCAGTATTTCAGAAGATTTACAGCAGCTTTCCTTAACGGCCAGCTGCTTCCTGACTAAATATCTAAAATAACTTAAGAGTAAGTATTTCTTAGAAAGATGAACAATATTGAAGTTTCAGGATGGGGCTACTTTCAGTGGAGGCGTTTTCCTAATATGATTCATCTTTGTTGTTGAAATCACACACTCGAGTAAGAAACAGGACAAACCAAGAGTTACAACCAGGAGTCATATTTGCAATACAATTTCTGGCACATGAATATATTCACTTCAGAGTTAATACTGAGTCAACTTTCAACAGAGCTTGGAACAAATACATATATGAAAATCTGAGCCTTTCTTGAAACCTTTACTGTAGTGGAACAGCTTTTCATCTCTTCTTTCTTTCTTTCTCTTTAGCATTTAGGAGTTTGAAAATCCATAATGCACCTTTTTCAACATGCAGGTGTATTCACTATCAGCTAAACTGAAGGCCCAATCAGCATACATAAACTCTGCCCCTAAGCAGTCTGTACTGGTTTATACAGAGATTAGGATTGCTTTGAATTACACATGCAATCAGGACATTTCATAGAGCAAATTGTGGTCATTTTGACAACTATACAGCAAGCTTAATTTCAGGCCCGAGTATATATGATATTCAGAGATACAATGAGGCAATTTAACATTTAAAAAGGGGAGTATGTAGTATAAATTAGTAGAAAAATCATGGCACTTACAAACTTGTTCTAAAGATGTATTGTTCCTTTTTCTTCAGAAAAAAACCACCAGTTTCTATTAAGAATAAATTAACCACTAAAGAATTCCATTGATGGCCATTTCATACTGGAAATCTGTTTTAAACTTGGAAAAGAAAGGAAGGGAAAAGAGGGAAGAAAAGAAGGAGGGAGAGAAGAATGCAAATATGTGCAGAATGCGTGCAGAATGCGTGCAGAAATACTGTACTTCTAGTATGCAGTCTGCAGAACAGCAGCCCACACAACAGCAAACTATCCTTCTCAGAGGATATCAGCTATTCTTGTTACAGCCAGTTTTTCAGAAAAAAGCAGACAGTCCTCACTGTAAATATATATATGTGTGTATATATACACACACATACCTACCTATGATTTAAGAAACCTGTTCTATTTTTTGAGGTATGGGAATCCTAAGCATGGAGGGGATCTCCCATGAGGGCTTGCTCCTGCCCTGTAAACCAGACTACAAAAGCTGCAGTGATCAACATAATATTGACCAAATGTCTCTAGAGATCTAGACGTTGCTTATGCCTTTTATCCCAAACCAGTCTGCTATGTAATAAAAACCAACCAAACAAAAAACCCTGACATGCATTTGAACCCTGATCTCTTTGAAATAACTTTTTTCTCTCTGTTAACTTTACCAGCTTCTTCAGAATAAAAACATCTCCTCTTCAGTCAGGGACTCCTTAAAGCACGTGAAGACTCTGTGTGTGCACATGCACGCCCATGTACTGAATCAGGTATTCTGAAGACAAATGGCTAAAAGCTGAATTTACACGAACTGAATTCCTTAGCTGATACAGTAAAAATTCCATCTGTAATACTTATACAGGCTTGGAAGATTTGTTTTAGTCATTTTCCCCCTCCAGCTGAGTGAACATCTGTTATAGTTCAAACGTATACTACACAAGGGAAATTCTTAGGCTTGTGTGTAAGAACTGGATTGAATATTCACAGCAGTTCATCCTGTTCTTAACCTTTATGACTCTGTATAGCCCTACTTCAGCTCCCAGCTTACATGCACCACAGCAGCTCTTTTTGACCAAAAGATACTTTGGGCTGAAGTTACACACCATCAGCTGGCGCACTCCGTAGGTGTGATTTTTGCCTTCAAAACGCTCAAGTCCTCTGAATATTTGATTAGTACCACAAATACTGGATCAGTAAGAGATCAAATACCAAGGGAAGAATATGTAAGATAGGAAGTATTGATTACTAGGACTTACCACGGCCTTTAGCAAAGATAACGCTGCTCTCAACTACACAACTCTCGTATTAGAAGCATCAATGTTTTTTCATTAATTTCTGCTACAGTCTGTCATCCAGTACACTATCTCCTTTCAATCAACGCTTTGTGTTAAAAGGCATAAAAACTAAACTTGTTTTATAAAACTTGTTATTTGGAATTATGGAGTTTTTTTCACATTTTGATTGATAGCAACATCATCATCTTTGTCTGATTTACCATCATTTTATACTCCTGCCAAAAAGGGTTAAAAGCACTCCGTTTCCAAGCATTTAGTACCTGACCTTTACATGCCTAATTTTACTACCTTGACAGAATTTTTAGATTTCTGTATTCCTTAAAATGCACCATGATAGCAGCTAGAATCTTCCAATTTCTTCAAACTGTGTCTTCCCAATTATTTATTTAAGAGCTGTGTAGATAAGCTCTCCATCCTCACCTAGATCAGTGATAAGAGAGGAAATGGCCTTTTTAGAGTGTCTCTGCTTTTTAAAGCAGATAGAAATAATAAGGTTGACAAAGGGAAAAGGAAAATTGAGCATTATGAGGGTAATAACTTAGAAAGTGTCAGATTCAGAATAATTGAATCCAATGACATTTAATGCTATGGAAAACAATAGCAGCAGCAGCCCAGCCGCCCATCTGATTCATGTCTAGTTCATGTTTAACAAAACAAGGCTAAGGGTCATGCAGTCATGAGTCCCATAAATAACCTGTTAATGGGATTTCCAAACAAGCTGTCCTCAAAATGGTTTTTTGTCTCACAGAAAGAATATTAAAATGCAAATGGATTCGGGCTGTGTCCTCATAAACAACCATGTTCATTTAACCTCTGACCTCAACGTTTAACTGCCCATTCCAGCAATTTGTACAGTATTAGGCACAGCATGCCACTCCAAAGTGCTAACTTTGAGAAGAGAGGACTAAATGAATGGGCTAGTAGCTGTGATGCTCAGTTAATCATGTCAAAACGACTTTATAGGAGTAAAACTATTCTTTTAAGACTTCCCTTTAGTTGGTTGGCATTTTTGCTAAGGGAAGAAAAAACAAACAAGCAAAAAAAATGATGAGCAAGTGTCAAGAAAGGTATTTTGAAACATTACTGACTGCACAGTGCTGTGCTCCAGCTCAACCAAGGAGCAGCCAGAGCATTTCAGCAGAGGCTGCCGTACGGCGTCACTTGCCTTCGCTCACCCTCCCATCTGGTCGGAATCCCTGCCTTCGCTTGCCTGCTCTCCTGGGGTAGCAGCCGGGACCGCTCGCGTGAAGCACTCAGTATCACTGCCCACAGCTCTACAGCGCTAAGTCCGGAGTTTCTTTCCCCTTTTCTGTATCGGGATATTCCAGGCACTCCCTGCAGCATTTTCAGTCGCATCTTCAAAAGAATGTGGCTCTTTTTCTTACAATATTAAAAAAAGCCCACCTGCCTGGCATTAATAATATATAAATCAGTCTTTGTCCAAATTCAGCCACATCTGTCCTCCCTGCTACTCCTCGCAGGTCTCAAGGAGAGCCCTTCAAAAGGCCTACAGGAGGTTGTCTGACCATGGACAATGTCAAATTAAAACAGCAACAAGCAAAATATCTGGTAATTATTCCCAGTTATAAGTATCATGAAAATCACAGTAAATACTCACTCAAACCAAATTAAAGTATGAAGGTTGCTCTTAACGACTTGGTTTTGAAGGAAGCAAATTAGATTAATCTTTTTTGCAGGCACGTGACTTCTGAGAACGGGCAGGTTAAGAGTCCCTTTGCAGTGGACTATATGTTACAGAAGGGAAAGGAGTAGTTTGGACATCAGAGCACTCTTACCTGTCAGGGTGTCAGTTATTTTTTCATCACAGAGCTACTATTCTAAAATATTCTAAAGAACTTCAGAGTTTATTAAATATTTGTAACTTCTAGAGAAAACTGCCACAGTTGATACTAGATCTCAAAGTTGTTTCAAAGTTTGTTGCACAATTAAGTGAGGAGGAGGCAGCGATCTGAACTAACAGTGTTTAGAAAGTAATCGTTATTTTAATGGTTTCTAACATCAGACCATGCCTGTACTCTCAGTTGATTATTCAAATAGGCTGATTTTTCATGTCAGTTTTGGATTTAGACTTTGTCTTAGTAAGTAAATTCCTTCCCATAAACAGCTCTTTGGGGGCACAGTTTCAGGTATCGCTCATTGCAGGTAACTCATTTGTCTTATTTTGCTCACACTGATTGGCAGTAAAGTCTCTGAATTGAAAACTTTCTACATCCTCCGCTTTTGCTTTTTGTTCCCAGATTCTTCAAATATAAAATTTGCATGCCAAGATCTGAAGATGATGCAGACTAAGATGGCAGCACTAATAACTGGTTTAACAAATCCAGGAATGGCTAGGTGAACCGCACTGAGTCTTGTGCTGAAAAGGAGTTTTTCCTGCATATTACTGACTGTTTAAGCTGTACCTCATGGATTAACTTCTGATTTTTTTTTCTATGCTAAAAACCTAAACGTATTTTTAAATCCAACATCCTTTTCACGTATCTTAAAGGCAAAAAACAAACTGCAGAACAGGCAGTACATGGCAAAGCCATGCAAATACTATCCTGTCTAGGAATAACATTACAATGCTCATGTTCTAAACACGGTGGAAGGTAGATTTGCCCCACTATTTGACTAATACACAGTTGGAAAAAAAACTTTTCAGAAAAATCTAACTTCGGCCATGAGAGTCTTTACAGAGGCCTTGGACTGCTCAGTGACTCTACTCACACAGCGTGTATTAAAGATTTATGTTTAGTTAGCTGCAGCATTGGCTTACAGAAGACCATTCCTTAAAAGTTAAATCTAAGCCCAGAAAAGTTAGAGCTGGAAACTTTTTTTTTTTCTGTAACAGGCTGAAAGCAGAGTCATTAATGCTGCGATCGGTCTAATCCAGAGCATTTGTCACTGCTAATTATTACGGACAAGTCTCTTTATTGAACCACATACTCTTATCGACATTAGGATGCATGAGCCGAGGCTGTTGTTTTAAACGCACTCATTAACCACACAAATCAGCCCTGTTGACAGAGCGCTTTTGAATTAAGCTTCAGACTGCAGTCATTGGACAAGGAGCAATTTATAATGCCATTAGCAACACTTGCGAAGGTTACAGGCATCAAAAATTGTTCAGCCGTAATTATTCTTAATGGATACAAGGAATAAACTGACGCAGGACAGCTTTTTCATTAGCTTTCAATCAAGGCTGATGGCTTTGAGAAATGTACAGTAAGTGCGTTTTGGGGAGAAATAATGATGTTGCAGCACCTTTCATTGAAACATGCTCTCAGTTCAGAACTTAACTTTTAATAACCTTAATTTGATATAATTAAAAAATCTGATTTGCTTTGAAGATCTTGCAATGAATTGTTTTGGCTGCTGTTTAACCCTTTTTCAAGTATTCATCCCAAACATGCTAAAAAATAAAAATAAAAGTCTTCAGATGCTTTCTGTGAGAATGCCAAGTATTAGACTTTTAATTTCCTACACCCCTAGTAACCAGTACAGATTTTTAAAGTGAACTTGGAGCGCTTAGACAATGAAGGGAATTTTAGAAAGTTTATCTACCCCCGAAAAAGTACCAGCACATACACAACATTCTCCATAAAATTCAGTTGCAGATTCACAGAGAAGTGATCTACCGCTTTTGTTCACCTACAAAGCAATAAATCCTGAAACCTTGCGCTCACTCCTCTTCCAGAGACATGAGGGCAGACACATATATATTCACATGCTGTTCTAGCCTTCATCCACTAGCACCTACTCTTCGTCCCTGTTAGCCAGGCTTCTGAGCTATGTGGACTTCTGGCCTGATGCAGCATCTGTTCCTATGTTCCCTGTCCAGTGTCCCCTTACTATATATACTGTAAACTTGTATGTGAGATGATGTAATTTATAGAATTCGGAATCATTGCAAGTATGGCAAAGAGCCCAGTAAGTGCCATTTCTCTCTGAGAAGCAAACCAGCAAGAATGACTGATTATTTCACTCCTTTTTCTGGTACAGCGAGGTACCAGCTTTTGGTTCAAATATTTATAATCATTGCACCTAATGAATCAGCTTGGTGCTTTATAGGTTAAGAATAACATTCAAACCATAAGGGCTGTGAAACAAGCACAGGGACTGCTACGAAGTGTGCTTTCTGTATTGGGACATCTTAATCTCATTGTTACAGTTGACTTCTTATCACTCAGCCCCTTTGGGTCTCTGGATACTAACAAGATGGACCACAGAGTCAGAAGGGTAATAAGCTTTGTTTCAATCAAGAGATGCTACTGCTCTGCACTGAGTGAGGGAAAGAAGTCTTGAAAGAAGTCCCAGACAATAAATCTGAGAAAATGTACAGCTGGTGTATATGCTGCCTTGTTGGTTTAGAGAAATGTGTGAAGATACAGCAAATAAAAGGAAGAGTATCCATCAAGATATAATTTTTACTCAGCTCTGCTAATCCTGAAGGCAGAACATAAGGAAGAATGAAGAACTTTCATTTCTTGAATACTTACTCTACTTACTAGAGTCCAGTGTGACCAGTTAAATCACATGCCATATCCCACTGTTAGCCAAGCCATCTCATTTAGCTGTGTACCATTGTTGCGCATTTCAAGTTGAAAAGAAACAGACATATTAATTACTAATGTTACAGAAGTCTACACCGATACTCTGTAAAGAAACCAATTTTGAAATTTTATCAGTGAAAGTGTTAACGAGATTTACTCAATTACGATTAGTAGAAAGTTAACATGAATAATGTCTGACTTCATTCAAATTAAGTTTCTAAACCTAGGAACTGCTAGTTAGATCCAACATTCAGATGGCAAGACCACATATACACAAGCATATACAAGAAAAAACAAATATTCATCCTTATTCCTTTAAAGCACAGCTAAAATGGTAAAACAAACAAAAAAAATTCAGGTTTTAAACTGAATTTGCTTCAGTTAAAATCACATTACCTTATTCGTGAAAAGTAAAATCCTTCATAAATTGTCCTCATTTCATATCACATCACAGCTGCTAATGACAGCCCATGTTTCTATCAGGAATACCTTCTTTGTGACACAGGGAGCTTTTTCCAGACAGATTGAAGCTTTTGGCCCTATGGCCTATTAGCCACATCTGGTTCAAGCCCTAAAAACAATCAGAAGTTCTTCTGTTCTTTAGCACTACACGTGTTTTTAGCTCATGTTCCCATACTTTTACAGTATAAGAGATCTCTTCACTATTCCTTCCTTGTACTTATGCAGTTCAAAGAAAGAGATAATGAAGAAAGATAGTCTAAGAGAAGGCAAGACTGTGGTTTACTGTCCTCAGTCATTCTGTGCTTATCAGATTACAGGTCAGGACAGAAACACAGCAGCAGCTTTGCTTCTAAAGCAGTCTAACCGTAATAGTAGCACCACTTTGCAGGTGTATAAGTCAAACAGAACAATGGAAAAAAGATGCTTTTAAAATACGCTGTGCAGGGAGCTGCTGAGAGTACAGAAAGTCTGACACAAAGCTAATGAGAGGAAATAACCTGATCCCAACCAGTGTGCTTCGGTTTCAGTCAGGAAATGCAAAGAGAGGCCTTGAAATCAAATTTGAAATTGGTGGATGCCAACGCAAGTAACAAACAAAGCAGAGATGTCAGATTTGGTTTGCATCAACGTGAGATATCAATGGTGACTTCATCTACAGGTGAACGTCAGCAGTAGTTGTACCAAATTTTATCATGCAGTTTTTCATATTTTGTGCTTTGTTTAATCATAAATACTGGGACCAGATTATTACACAGAGTAATATTCCTTAAAAGATGACGTTTTTAGCATGCACTCGTGAAAACAATGAAAAACATTAGGTGTAAATATGGGCAGTTCAGAAACCAGAAAGCAAGCAAGATGTCTAAATTTGTTGCATTTTAAAAAAATATACCTATTCCCAAGAAATCTTATGATTTTGTTATCTAGTGCTTAATGTTAAAGCTAATCTTAGTCCAAAAAAGTTAGATTACCCTTGCAATGCTGTGCACCAGTAGTGATGGCTACCAAATCAGACAAAAATACAGAAACTGTAACTGTCTATCAGTTATAAATTACTACCTTACTAAAGGTTAACAATACAGGAAAATTATTCAGTGCTTCTTATTGTTATTTTATTCATATTATCATAATTCTGAGTCTCTTCCTCACCTGTATTAGGAAACAATCGGGATCATAACAGTGTTGTAACAAAACAACTTTTTTTGACTGATTTTCTACAGAAAAATCTATCTGCTAATTAACTACCTGGCCTTCATAATGACTTCAACACACTACAGCCCTTCTGAAAACATTGGTTCGATTTTTTAGCAAATTGAAATTGAAGCTCAGGAGAAAACGGTCTGCATTCTTCCATCATAGTAGTATGAATCAGAAGGGGCTGTTTTTTTCATTTTGGATGGGGTTTTTTGTCTGCTTTTTTTTTTTTTTTTTTTGAAATGCACTACTATGAACGCAGTAATCAAAACTCAATCTCTAGCTCAAATCTCTAGTTACATTTTCAGAAGATTCAACTAAAATAAAACAACTTTTGATTAATAATAGAATAACTTTCAATTATCATTCAGAAATTAACATTTACATATATATCTCTTGCAGTGGATTTGTCTTGCTTTTTGAAAGCATGTATGTGCTCTCATTTCAGAACTGTGAAAAGTTCTTTTGGAACTAGCATGCAGACTTGCACTTTTGGGAGGGGGAGGAGTGGGTGGTGTTACAAGGTTTGGGGTTTTTTTTAGCTATTTTTGCATTTCGGGGGGGTTTTATCCCAAAAGTGGAGTAAACTTGATAGGTACAGCCTGTAGGTCAGCTGCCAGCTGAAATCCTATCAATATCAGTGATCAACCTCTGTTCTAAAATTCTTAACATCTTGAAGCATAAGTAACATTAAAATATTTTAGAAAATGGGAAGGTCGCATTTGTGTTCAGAACGGGTTATGAAACAGTTCTACCCGATACTCCAGTGGTAACATTCAGCCAATCTGGGCTGCTCTACAGGGATGAGCATGGCTGGAGAGATATCTCAGTTAGGAAGAACACAAATACCTTTCAAGCTCTTTTGGCGATTAAGGTGTCATAGGTCATGTTTCTCATATAAACAAATGAACTAAGAGGTGAGATTTAAGCCATTAATAGTAAATTTGACCAACACTGCTGTCTACATTTAGCCCATACCCAGGGCTAAACAATAAGCAGTGGTTCTATCATCCAAGACCCCTCCCCAGACGAGAAAGGGAATTGGGAAAAGGAGGGAAACTTGTGGGCTGAAATTGAAACAGATTTAATAAAGCAAGAAAACCAATATCAATGCTAATACAAAATACACAAAGTTATACTTAGCCCATACAGTAGTGGTGAAACTCTCCAGGCATGGCAAGTGTTGTCAGGAAGAAGACCAGGGGAAAAAGCCCCACCTATTCCCAGCAAACCTTCCAATTTATAGTGAATGTGACATTAATGTTATAGAACACACCTGTGGGCCAGCCTGGGGCAGCTGCCCTGGATTGGGCTTCTCATAGCTTCAGCACCTGGCTAACTAAAAACTGCTAATGGCCTTGATCACCATGGAAACCTGCATACCACAGCTGGCCACAAACTAAAACAAAAGGTAACAGAAAATTGATTCCATTATTTCATCCCAGCAAAACGAGGACAACTGCAGACACATCAAGAGAGCTCAGCAGAGGAGCAGCAGTGGTGGAAGCAGACAGCATGAGACAATACCAGTTACCTTAGCATTTGAAGAAAGCGTATCTTTTGGCCTCCATGAAACAAAGGGCTTGGAGAACAGAGGTAGAAGATCTTAGAATTCTGAGTAAGAAAGGGTTCAGCAGAAAGACATATTTCTGACGGGGGGGAAAAAAAAAGTCCTTTGAGAACCTGATTTTAGGATGCAGTAAATCCAGGCACCTTTAAAACAGCAAGGAGTACTTAAAGATACTGAAATTCCCTGGCGATATAGAGAAAGAACATGCTCGTACGCAAGCTAGGAGGCTATAGAGGAAGGGTGTAACCTATAACATTAGAGAGAATTCAGATGACAAAGGCAGAATTTTTAACATCAGCTGTAATCTTGCCTCCCAGCCTCTGTCAAAGCAGTAGTGAAGAGTGCAGTATAAGCCAGCAAGCTGGCTTTATCAAGTAGACTACATGGTTATAATTTAAGAATAGCCGTCATCTCTCCGCTCTATTCAACAAAAGTGCACTGTTCTACAACATTAGCAAAATGACCAACCAAGTTGTATGGAAGTTTGCCATTATTATCCCACACAGCAAGCTAAGAGCCCTCTACATCTCTGCAGCACCTGAACATTTTAGCCTGGTTATCCAATTCACCCTTGTCAGACTCCTTTCCTCTAAGGATATTTTACTGTCATTAATTTTCATAAAAGGGCCTGCAGTACATTCAGACTTTGTGACTCACCCATGACAGCAGATGATGTCCAGCATCTTCACATTTGTGGAATCTGGTGTTCCTGAATCCCAGCCCGGTGCCTGTGCATTGAATATTGATCCTGGCAGACACGGCAGCACTGCTTGAGTCCGCCTTTAAGACAAACAGAAAACAAAAGCCCTGAAAAAAGACAGGTAATGAAAGAAGATGGGATCAGCTAATGATGAAGGAAATGAAAGGGGAATCAAGCAATCTGACACACAGATTTGGGATGATTGTGCCTGCATGGTATGTTAGTACCTCATTTAAAAAAAAGATTGATTCACAACTTTTTAAATCCTTTTTTGTACTGGTTAAAGTGGTCAAGCCTAGAGGATTCACCCTTTTACCACCATGCATTCACGTTACCTAGCCTGTTCTCTTATACCTATCCTCTTTTCTATCCTCACCATCCTATTCAGCTGCCTGAAAAAATGGCTACTGCTGCCCATCTCTCTTTTGCACGTTAATTAAAAGACAAGAATTGAACACGTAGCAACAAGACTGCTACAAACCATTGTCCTGGTTGAGTTTATCTGGTAAAACTGAAGATGACCATCAGTGGAAGAGCTAAATGGTGAGGGATTTAGGGAGTTCTTTTCAGGTTTATGCTATGAGTTTTAAAACATTTCTCGTTTTAATAAAATAAATTCTGATGTCCAGTTGAAATAACAACATCTCATGTCTGATTCTAATGCTATCCTCAACTCCAAACAATGGATGGGATAGAGGTCCTGCTCCAGTCTATTAGAAGAATTTAATGACCATTAAAAGGCAAGCAGAGATTTGTATCACTCAATTGTTCAGTGTCATTGTCCCAGTCTTCACAGTGGAGAAGCAGCACATTTCTTTTAAGTAAAATATTGCTGGGAACTCACTGCTTCAGCAATTACCTCTGAAACACATTGTTTTCTCAAAGCCATTAACATGTCAGATCATGGCAGTGCTTGACATCCAAACATGCCTTGGAGGGCTGCAATTCAATTTAAGGATCACCTCCTCTGAACAGGCCAACCTGCAAATTTCACAAAATCGGAGAGAAATTCTCCGGGCACACTTCGATCATGCTGCTTCCTAAATTAAAAACAAAACTGTAAGTGTTAAACATCTTTAACAAGACATTAAACCTCAGCCATAATCCAGGAAGGATCTCTTAATGAGTAATGACATATGTTGTGAAGGCAGTTATCTCCTAATGTTCAATGCTGAAACAGTACGATGGAATGGCACAGTGTTCAAAGGGGATGTATCATCACTAATGAGAGGATAATTTGAAGCTGCTCTTCTGAGAACCACAGAGGAAACTTTCCATTGCTTCAGGATGGCAAAGGATGTAATACTCCATCTTATCACACACTTTAAAGAGGAATGGGAAGTGACAATATGATAGAACAAAAGCTGAGACAGACAGGAAATGGGCTAGGTCAGTATGAGAGTCCCGAAAAGAGCTACTTGCCATTGCTCCCCAGAGTAAGTCTTAGTGCAAATTAGCCATATCTCTTTACTCCTCTTCACCCAGCTGACCGCTAACAGCATACGAGAGAGTAGAGCACTGCCCTAAATGGGAGCGTGACATTGGTACAGGCCTGCTGTGGAACACACAAAATATTGCAAAAGATGAGATAGAGTAGTCTGAGAGGTGACAAGCGATGGCCAGGCAGGAAAGGAATCCAACTCCTCTTTTATTAAAAAAATAGAAAACTCTTCAAAATTAGGTTTTGACTTTCTTCCTCTCATTTCTTAGTACTATTGTCTCCTAACATGTTATAGTCAGCGTCACGGTTTAAAGCTGGGCCGGCTATTAAACCTGTGGCAGATGCTCTCTGTTAACCCTCCACCCCCACCCGAAGGGAGAGAGACTTACAGGTTGGAAAGTTAGAACAGTTTTAATAAATTATAATAATGAAAAAGAGTAGAATAATAATATTGGAATAATCAAATATATACAAAACCAAGATCGAGCTTCCCTGGTGTCGCCCACGTCACCACCGGCACTGCAGGGCAGGCTCTGGGAAGGCCCAGGCGGGGCCCAGCAACGGTCGAGAGCTGGATTCAGGGATGCTCGGATCGGGGACAGCAGGAAAACGGACAGAGTCCTCCTTGGACACTGGCCAAAGGCTCAAGCCGCAGAAGCAGCCCAAGCAGGCAGAGGCCCCCAAAAACAGCAGGAGCCGCAGGAGGGCCAAGACCTCGTGGAATTTAGCAGTGACCTTGGTTTCTCTAAGAATAAGTACAGCAAGAGCCTTTCTGCATAACATCCCTACCGGTGTCTCAGTGATAACTACAAACTTCGAGCGTTATCAGTCCTAGAAGCAGACACTGTCTGCAAAACATGCAGCCAGTCTCAGAAAGTGCAGTTACTTAAAAGAGACTTAGCTGAAAGTAAAAATCACTGAAAGGAAAATTGGCCTGGTTTAGGCCAAACCAGGACAGTCAGTCATTGTGTTGGGAAGACTACAATCGCTGCAGGGTGAAAGAGAGGGGTCTTGCAGATAACAAGCAGACCTTACTGGTATGGACAGGAAGACAGAGGCCACACATCAGAATGGAAAAACAGAATGGCGGGGGGGAGAAAAGAGCTTCCAATCATGGACAGCCTTGGGTTTGTTGGCAAGGACTTTTGTGGGGTTGAGGAGAGCAGGGGGTTTATGAAGTTTCAGCTGTTAAGTTTGCCTTCCCATTCTTACCTAGAGATGCACCTAGCCAGAGGGAAGCATCGTAAGGTGTGACTTAGTCGCAAGACAGCCCCTCCTGGCTCCAAGACAAACAGCTGCAAATTCAGGCAGGTTATTTATTCCATGCTGCTTTTCCCTTCTGCAAACTGTGACTGACAGTAGCAACGACTTTTCCAGGTGACACAAATATTGAAGGCTAATAACTGTACAGTACCCTATAGAGTATATTTTTATCTATCTTTGCCATGCCCACCCTTCCCCCCCGCAGGACATGAAGGTGTCTATTTATTCTTGACTATTTGACTTAGTGGGAAATTCCACTTCCAAGGTTTGAGCATAAAAACTCTTGTTTTCCAGCACTGAAAAAAATCTGCTCAGGGTTGTTTTTTTCTGGGGGGCAGGGAGGGGAAGTTGTTGGTGTTTGGGTTTTGAGTTTTTTTGCTGTTAACAACAAAGCAAAATATACCTCAAACAAAAATCTCCATGAAGCAAAGAAAATTAGCTCACTAGAAATGCTCCAGCACCACTTGGGTCTGGCCTAAAACCACAAAGCTGAAGAAGTCAGTGAAGGCCATGCTCCTCTCCCAGTCCCACGGCCACGCACCGTTCCAGGGGACCTCGCTGGCAGCTGCAATACCAGGCACGTGCACAGCACTGTAAGAGAAGGGGAAATGGAAACTGTAGCTATCGCATTGAATTTCCTAACCTGTACTCATTTAAGATAAAACCTTCCTTAAATTATCTTCCAGCTCTTCCTATGGAGTTTGAACACCAATTTAAATATCAAGCCACAGGATTTAGTTTAGAATAGGAGCTTTCCTCATTTACATACGTAGGTAACCTTATAACCAAAGGACTGTGTATCAGGAACTGAGCCATGGTTTAAACAACTAAAGGCCATTAAAAAAAACCCACTCCAAAGCTCTGGGAGCATAAACAGAGCGCTTTATGGAGAATAAAGGTGGAGAGCTTGCAAAGATGGTGAGAATGCAGAAAGAGAAGGCTAGATTTTTGTTTTTACTTTTTTAAAGAAAAACAACACAAAACATTCTTCCTTTCCGTTTAAAGAATTGCCTTGGGAATAGGAAGAGAGAGAAGACACCCTCGCACAAGCTTGTCTCATCTCTGCTCCACATCATTGCCTTCAGAAGAAAGAAATCTAAATATTTGTGACAAAGATGTGCTGCTCGGAAAATGAAAACAAACAATCCCAGAACCAAAGGGCAAAATGCCTAACTTCACACTTCCTGACTTGCCAGTTTGATACAACTTTAACATTGCAAGCACAAAGGTAGAGCAAAAGGGAGGGAGCTTATTTCAGAGATCTATCTTGCAGAGAAAAATGAGAAGTTTGTGAAGAAGGAAAATAATTATGAAATAAAAAATTATAAGAATTTCATAAGGAATGTAAATATTTACTGGGCTTACTGAACATGCATGATTAGCTTAGTTCTGGCTCACACATGGTTTACCAGTTGTATATGATGGGATCTGCCATGTGCAATTTATAGACAGACAGAGTCACTCTTTATGAGCAGAATTAACAGGGGAAAACACAATGGCCCTGATAGTTTTGCACACCATTTCTTTATGTGAAAAGCTGTTAGTTAAAGTCCACAGATCCAATTAATCCCCACACATTCTATTACTAGAGTTTTTACAGAATTTAATGAGTTTATCTCCTGACCAAAGGAACCAGCATTCACTAAAGCAGCACACTGCTGGCATCTCTTTAGTCACTAATTCCTTGCTCTGCAAGACAGTTTTGCATACTGAGGAGAGACATGTCAAAATGGGCTTTCTGCTCTCACTCTCTGATTTAAGGCAGAGGAGCTAGCTGTGCTCCTCTAACAGTGAAGGAACACATGGCTGGGAAGGGACAGGGGATTCAATTGAAGACAGCAGACACTCAGGTCAAAGCCTGCCTATGATTTTATTGGTACTTATGCAAAATTGTCATTCCCTGTCCAGCACCTTTTTTACTTTGGTATTTTTTGTTTGTTGTTTTTTTTTTTTTTTTGGTTAGTTGGTTTGTTTAAGGCTTATCTCCAGAGATTTAAAAGGCCAGCTGCTGGAAACCACTTGTAAATGCTTCTTGCTTTACTGAGAAAGCCCCGATATGGTGACAGAATAGTATTTAATAATCATTGATATGAAATGTGTAACTCAGCCCTCCTCTCCCTTGACCCTTCCCCTCATGTAAAGACATATGCAAATTAAGTGAATAACAATCAATTTGAGATGTTGCCATTTGCTGAAGCAGGCATTACTGGTTTCTACCTGATTGTTCCTGCGTCTAAATCAAGGGAACTGCTTCCAGAGACAATGATGACTTGACACTACATTGCAAAGGTTATGACAGGCATCAGAGCTTGGGTGAACCTGTATTGTATTTACTAAATTACATTTGTTACTTCTGCAGCACCCCTGAGCTCTGTAGAGAAGGACTTTTAGATGAAGACCCAGCTAGCCTAATAGCCTGTTCCTGGCAGTGGTCAATAGCTTATGCCTAAGGAAGAGCCTAAGAATAGGCATACTCTATCACGTTTCCTCTGATGCCTTTTCCTAGCTCACTCTGTTGTTTCTCATACAGAAACAGTGTAAAGCCCACATCTATTGTTGTTGTCATTCGCTGGTTCATTTCCAGTTCTATTGTCCTTTTTAGAGATGGGCTCTAGAAATGCGTGATACTTACTGTGCAGGAGGCTACAGACTTATACACTGTTATAGCAACCCTTTTCCACTTTGCTGTCTGTTTCTTTCCCAACACTTTTAAGCACTTGGATTCCTTTTTTTGGCTACTGTCAAGTGCTGATTTGACATTTTCTCATATGCACCTACGACAGCTTCAACATCTCATTCCTCGGCAACAGCAAGCAGCTCAGAGCACAACATTTTTTATGTGGAGTTAGGATTGGTTTTTTTTTTATTAAAAACATCACTTTGCATTCATTTACATTGAACTTCATTTGCTGTTTTAATGCTTACTCAGTCTCATAAGGCCCGTTTGCAATTCTTCATGGTTACTTCACTTCTCTTTACCTGAATAACTTGGTAGATCAAAAGAAATATTTTTCAGGAGTGGTTCAGAGGAACCTGGTTCTTAAAGGCAGAACCTCCGCCATCCTTTCAGTCACCTTTCCTGACTTTTCTAGTCTCCCTTAACCTCTTATTCTCCTCAAAAAAAAAACCCTAAAGGCCAAATCTAACATCGGTGTAGAGATGAACATGTAAACCTTCAGTGCCCTTCAGGTAACAGCCATTTCAGCAAGCTTTTTGCTAGAATGCCAGTCTGTGCTTTTTCCTCAAAGAAAGGCAACAACGTCATAGTCAGCTGTAATGCAATGCTACCTCAGAAACCTCTCTGATGCAGGACTTAACAAGTTTCTACCAAACTCACTAGTGTTTCTCATGTGCAGATTCCAAACCACCAGATAACAGCCAAGAATCATTATGCTTCCATATTCAAACAACGGTGGTCTTGCACTATAGAAGTAAATGCAACCAAGGTAAAAATTGCAATACCTAGGATTTGGGATGATTACGTGGAATTCAATCTCCAAACTCAAATTATTGACCAAAAGGTCTCCACCTCTGTTTGGTTTTGGTTGTGGTTTTTTTTTTTGGTTACCTGATCCCAGTTTCCTAGATGACTGCCCTACTTTAAGCACAGGAGAGTAACATCTTTTTTCACTGTGTAGTGTACAGCATTCACTCTCCTCCCAAGTGGAGAAACAGCGGGGGGGCTTAAACACTCACAGGGGCAGAAAAAAGGACAAGAAAACAGTCTTTGTTCCAGACAGACAGTACCAGGTCACGTTACTATGGCAGCATGAACCATTTCCCCTCATTCTAGCTAGTAGTTCAACTTTGCCCATAGTTTATTCCCTGGGAAGCCTAATCCAGAGTTGAGGTTTGTGTATGTGGGGTTAGAGGTCAACAGCAATGTGACAATGGCCTAGTCAAAAGAAAAGCAAGCTATGATATAGCACAATCAAAGAGTTGGTTCACCAATCACTGGGGGCTGGCACAGACAGAGAGTTTAGAATTCATCCTCTCACTTTAGCCTAAAGTTCCTGATTTAGCTATTTTGTGCTCAGCATACAGAAAGCCTGAATGGTGAACAATAAAGATAACACTGGAGCAAACAGGAAAAGATGACCAGACAGTGCCGACAGAAAAACTGTGGATCATGTGCCCAGTGCTGTGTTGTATTTACTAGCTAAATTACTGTTACATTTACAGGCATCTTAGATTAATGCAGTTATTTTTCCTGCATCATTCCTTACAATTGTGAGCCACATACTAACGGGATATGACATCTACACACAGAGACTACAAGAAGAGAAGCAGGAGTTTCTGAATAAACACATGAATGTATGCACCTGTGTGTATGTAAATTCTCCAATAAAAACGGACAAGTGTAGACTCTAAAATATTTTTTAAAGAGCAAGAGGTAAAATGTGCACGTCAGTTAAAACACTCATTTCATAAACCTTAAAAGAAAATGAAGAATTATCATTGGTTTTCTTTCACTCAGGATGCCCAGGTACTCAGTTTCCGTTTAGTTCACCGTATTCTTTTCTCATACAACTTCTATTTTGCTTTAGAAATGGTACATTGTCTCATGTCCCAAAGAAGAGGTTTCAGAAAAATGAGTCCAAAAGTAATATTTCCTTAGGCAAATAACAGAGAAAAGGAGAAAATCCAAGATCAATGGACACGCCCAACAGGCAGTTGTGTCGTATTTGTTCCTGTTATCATAGTCCTACGCTACTTGCTGGACTGGAATTGCTTTATTAAAATGTCCTTTCATAAAACTCAGTATTTAGGGTTTCTTTATGGTTTATTTTCATTTAGATATGAAAAGTAACTGTTTTGTTTTGAAAAACAGAATCTCAGGAGAAAAGTAGCTTAAATTTAAAAGTCACTTATAATCAAAGTGTGCTGCTCCTCTTTAATTGAAAACTGATCTTAGTAAAAGCTGCAGTATTTTTGTGCAGAATTTTCCTGAGGATCTCCCATGAAAACCAAGTGCCATTTTAACAGCTTTGATCAACATAAGGGCCAGGCAGCTGGATTCTAGCTCTCAAGTCTCCATGTGGTTGTACACTTCACTGCACATTCATGTAGTACAAGGAGAACACAACACAAAAAAAAGGGAGACATGAGAATAAGCCCCAAAAGGCTATTGGTTCAGTCCCTGGGATGAATTCTTCTTTAACCTGTCAGAGTTGTTCAGCCGTCAGAACAAAACCATAATCAGAGGGAGCTGTCTGGGTTTTTTTGAGTTCATCTTGCGTCTCCACAAACCCCACAGCCACTGCGTGTCCTGCACTCATTCCTTTCCATTCCTGCTTCCCACCTACAGGTAATGTGGGAAATATGGAGGGAACATGAAAATGGTAGTTACCAGAAATATATTCTGTCCAGAGCTGATAGATAGGTGGGGCCCGTTCACACAGACCGGGGGCCCTGTTTCTCCAGATCCACCAGAAGAGTTGCGTTTGTGTTTCCACCAGCAAGAAGTGAAGGTGGCACAAGACAGTAAGAGGCAGGGAGGCATAAGGTTGAAGGTCAAACTGTGTTTATTGCATCACTTAGTTGGAACCTGCACATTATGCTAGTGATAGCAATACTGCCTCTCACAAAGCGAGCCCTTGGGATGGGGAAGAAAGGAATGGACCTGGCAGTCCAGGGAAAAAGAAAAAAATGACACACAAGAAGGTAAAGAAATTCACTATTAAAACAGGCTGCTCAAGTTTCACTGGTCTTTCTACTACAGTCCTAAGAAATATTTATGAGGAAACCTGGAATTCAAACAGCAGCACAGGAATTGCAAATGATTCAGGGAAAGCAACATGTAAAACATCAAAGTGGACAACTGTTTTCAAAATATTCACAGGCATTAGTCCAAACCAAAAGATATACTTTTTTTCCTACACAAAGCTACAAATATTTCCATGATCCAACTAAAAGGTCTGAAATCTCTTTTAAATCCAGCAATAAATGCTTACCACCAAATGGAAGCATTCCACAAAGCGTTCCTTTTTTTCTCAGGCTGTAGGACAGGCACCACTTTCCTCAACAAAGACTGAAAAGATTCATACATATGTATCTGCAAAAGAAAGAAACTATTTTTCTTAATTCTCTATTGGAAACTGCTACAGAATTGCCATTTTTCAAGTAGAAAAATATTGAAACTTAACTTCTTAAGCACGTTTTATCAATTTCTGTAGTTACTAAAAGCATAACAGAAGGATTAAATTGGCTGAAACACTGTCTAAGTTTTAAATCTCTCTCTGGTCAAGCCATAAAACAAAGATAATTGATGTAGGTCTGGGGCCAAATTATCTTCAGGATTGGATTTATTTACTGAACATGCCAGATGCACAGAGGTCAGCAGGAAGCATTTATAGATTAGCCATCGACAGCACTGTGTCACCTTCGTGTGCCATATTATTGATTAGGTTTACTCAGTCAGTGTGCATCTCTCAGCTATTGTCTCCTACAAGTGAACAGCACAATGGCTTTTGAGGAGAAGCAGGACTGGAGAATACCGAAGACATAAAAAGTCTCCATGACAAAAGGCCCGGGGCAGCTATGCTCAATTCCTAGACTGAGAGAAGCAGAGATAATCCACTAATCCTGAACAGAGAAGGGTAGAGCATGCCTGCCACCCAAGCTGAGTTCCAGAAAGATTTCTGTACAAATAAAGAAGCACCTTTCCCTTTGATATCAGAGGTCATGGGTGTTATTTTGTCTGGCATTGGCCGGGAGTAGTAGTTCTTTTCATCACGATCATTCTTTTCCATTGCAGGATGAGTCTGCTGTTTTCAAAGCAATTACTGAGAAGGATGTACTTTCAATTTCTCTCTAATTTTGAGGAATACAGGATTTAGATGAAATAAAGCAATCTGGTACTCTAAGAGTACTTTCATCCTTTTGTTGCATTTTGAGGTGGTTTTACTACGTTACATTTTTAAAAGTAAATTATGGCAAACTGATCCATTCTTAAGGATGGGCAAAGCATGCCCTTTACCTAAAGGTGTGTTAAGTGATTGAGATGAGAGAACCTGCTTTAGCTGTTTCTACAAGTCCAACAAAATCTTCAAATACTCCACTAGCTTTGATATAATTAATGGAAAAATCCCCTCTGTTCTGGTGGGCAGTTCTCAGTCTCATTTCTGTGCTACCATCCCACACAGACTTAGTTACACAGTAATATTAAGTGTTCCACTTTAAAATCTAAACTTTTACTTTTTAAGGCAATTGTCTGCATCTCTCAGGTGGCCTGACTCATTAACCACCTGTAAAAGTTGCACATTAGGTGTATTCTATTTAACAAATTAGGACTTAAGCAGGACTGTCAGAGAAGCTCATCAAAGACCTATAAATTTTTTTATTAGCCTTAAGAACTTTTTTCCTAGAGAAACAGCGTTTTCCTTTCCTTTTCTTTAAAAAAAAAAAAGTGTCACCCATGCTTTCACTACCTGCAGGCTGTCCTAACAACTGACCAAGAGTCTGAGGGTTGTATTTAATTTGCATACATCAGAGCTGATTACAGTTACTTTCCTCATTAATACACGAGTACTGATTAATAATTGGTAATACACAGAATATACTGATGCATTTGTATGGGCCTGAATGCATGCTTGATGCCAAAAATATTTCTGAAAACAAAACTCCTGTTCCAGAGCCTCATTCTCAACACACAAAGGACAACCAACCTACATCACAATGCAGTCTCTGTTCCAAAAGGAAGAGAAGAACCTGACAGCTTCTTTAGTTCCTGCAGGACACAACTTCATTTTAAACCCTGGAGGGAAGGTGAAGAGATGTAAGCTACTTTCGAGGTCCCTGTCTGGTTCCAGACAGATGCTTCAGGCACCCCTTACTGCTGTACCCACAGGTCCTGTGACCTGGACCTTCTGCACTAACAGCTGGGTTACATTTGGCAAGAAGACACCATCAAGTATAAGAGGAGTAAACTATTTTCCTCCTGCCTATACTAGACAGATGCAAAAAGCTTATTCAACACAGCACATCTCTCATTTCAATATGACAATATACATTATCTACCAGTGTATTCATTGCTTACATAGATGTGAGTTATTCACATGGAAAATTGATTTATCTATCAGATAATTAGTAAACTTCAATAACTGCAAAACCTCTTAGCAATCAGTTGACATTTAATTAACATACAATAACTGTCTTATTAAATCTCCATTAAATACCTGTTGGAGTTAATTAAAACCAATATGTAGGATTCCACAATTCCTGGGAAAACTACACTAGAGTTCAACAATAAGAAGCATGGAACTGAGTTGCTTGCTTATTTCTATTGCACTGAGTTGCTCTAGTTTAAGGTAAGGACATACTATGTTTCAGATTCTAATGCTTTATAATTATATAAAAACATGACATGAAAAACACGAACGTAAAAACATTAAATGCCCTAAGAATGTCAGCTGGACTCAGCTGCAAACCTTTCTTTTTTCTTACACACGTGCGTGAAGTTCATGTGGAGGCTTTGGCTTACCTCAATTACTTCGACTCATGTTGTGGCTAATGTCAGTTGAGTCTTAAAAACATTGGGCCAAATTCTCCTTCTCAAATCAAGCAAAAATCTCACTGACTTCACTGGGAATTTTGCATGAGTACTGTCTGAGTACAAACTAAGTAGTAGTTTCAGGGATTTGGCCCAATATCTGTGAAACATGAACCTGGCCTAAGTGTTTCTGAGGAATTTTGGAATTCAGAAACGTAAGGATGAAAAAACTGGAGTGGAAAAGCCAAAGGCAGCTCTGGCTCTGAAGGCCTGTCTTCACAGGAGGCTACGCACATTGTCACAGAACAGATACACGCTGTAAGAAAGGAGTATGCTAAGTCCCGTAGCACTTAACGTAAGAAATTTGGGACCCGTTTTCTCACCATATTTACAGAGAGGAGCACATCCAGTATTACTCAAGCAAACCCAGTGATCACAATTTCTGAGCTGCCATGGGCCTGCTCTTTTCCTGATCTGAGTCACTGTCTGTGAGGAGTCAAACGAAGCTCTATGTTACACAGTCTAAGGCAACCTGATACGACACCGATACGCCGTGCACCATGGCCTGATTTGCCTCAGCACAGTGTGACAACGACGCAGGTAGTGACAAAGCCAAATCTCCCTCACTTCCTGCAGCATCCTCAATGAGAAATAAAATATAGAAAGGAAGAACTCCATAGGCTGTTATCCACCCATGTCTTTGATACACTAGCTTTTAAAGAGAAAGCTTCAGAACAGAGCATGGAATCTTGCACAAGGGATCTGGGAAGCACACTTCACACACTTTTGCCTTTTCATTGAACTACGCACATGAATCCCTTCCTCAGGTCTATGTTAGATTATATGCACAACACTCCATGTTAGGTCACATATACACATGCAAAAACTAATGCCTCCATACTCAAAGAGTATTGCCTGGGTCTAAACAACGTGCTTTGGCATATGGATATCTAGAATTTTGGTTATAGATCAATTAAAAAAAAAAAAAAAAAAAAAATCAGTGATGCCTTCCATATACTTGGGTCCAAACATATTGAATGTACGGGTAACTCCTGAAGCATCATGCCATTTAGTAGTTAGAACTGATTGTTTATTGCTGCTGCCATGTCAGAAGATATATAAGCATATTCTGTAAAATATATAAAATGACACAATCAATCCCCAGAGTTCACAGTCTACAAAAATAAAACTCCTTGCTGCACAGGAGAAAAGAGGTGCTGCTTACAAGTACGATACAAGCCTCTGGAGGCTAGAAGATGGCATAATAATGCTGTCTATATCTAGACTAGGCCAATCAAAGAGATCAGAGAACTTGTAACTTGGGCAACAAGTCTAAATTGGCTCTTGGGTTACAATCGATCTTTAAAAACGATGTTAAACTTTCATGTAGAGGGACAAATGATGAATAAGCCACCATGTTCTTTTGTATGTCATTCTGTTCAGATTATTTGGAACTCAAAATAGTTTGGTCTAAACTTGTCCCCTTACTCACTGAGACTTAATTTGCTGGCTTCTCCTAAGGTAGAAGCATCTTCTTGTGTATGACCAGATAGACAAAAGATGGATGATACAGAGAACTTCCAAAACACTAGGCAGAATAAATTATACTTAGGTTTTGCTTCTACTCAGCCCACTCAAAGATGCTCATAAAATTTAAAAAAACAAACAAAAACCAAACTAGCCTTTTCCTCTTGCAAGAGACAAAAATGCAAACATCTAGCACTACTGTTTCATCTGCAGCACATGAACAAGTCCGAGCAAGTCCGAGATCCTTTAAAATGGAAACCAAAACTGTGTAATAGCACTCATTTTTGCATTTGTTGCTGTTTATCCTAAATTAAGTCAAAGTCAGGATAAAGTCAGTTCATAGAAAACATCAACAGTAAGAATCTGGAAATCTACCTCCTTGTTGTTGACCTAGCCTTATAGTATTCAGGACTTCTACATACAGTAATTTGCTGAACACCTAAGCATATGTATAAAAGTGAAATCAAATGACTGCCTCAGACTTGACAGAACTGCTGAACTAAGAACCATGCATTGTCCTCTATAAAAGGGCATCACCTTGAGAAGATAAAGCTTTGTAAATGTTGCTCTAAAAGTTAGTATTCTCTGCCATTGGCTATTATTTATATTTATAGAGGTAATAATAATGATCTTCAAAGAATGACGTTGCCTAACCACATTTTATGTGACCTTTACAAAATCCAGAAATCAGTACTCCGTCAGCAGAAATACAGATTTATCCCTATCAAGGTACTAACGTATATCTAAAAAGGGACCCTGTTTTTGAAAATAGCAAAATAGGTACTAAAAAGGAAAACAAACCTTTAATCAGACAAAAAATACTGGTCTAAGAGCGAGGGGCAATAGAAAATACTGGTCTAAGAGCAAGGGGCAATACTCACCCTAATCTAGGGACATTCAGGTTATAATGACAGCACATGATGCATTATTTGTGACTTAACTTATTTTAGTCTGAGGTCCCTGAATAATTAACCTGCTTTGTTTCAATTCATTTAAATGTCCATATCCTACTGCTTATGAAATTGGAATATGTTCTACAAAATAAACAGTCACATTGCTTCCAGAGCTGTACAGAGACTGATACAAATGTTATTCATGATGATTCTTAGGATTCAAGTATTTTGCTCAAAATAAAAATTAACATTGCTTTGTTAAAAAAAATTAATTTTGAGAGCAAGTATGTTATCCTAATTACAAAATAACACAATTTGATATTTTTATACTGACATTGTATCCAATTGGTTGTTTATAAAAATCTCAAATAAAACAGATTAAGTTATTTTACAAAATGATCTCTATTTAGAAATTGGTGGTTCAAAATGAATAAATTATTGTACAATATCAAATTGCAATTATATAAAGACTCGAGTGCAGCCAACAATACTGTAATTCATGACCACTGATAACGTGCAACTGAAAAGGTACTATGCTTATGTAGAGAGAAACTAAGGTAAAGGGTATATATTTACTCAATCAACTTTTCCAGTTGCACCATGAATGATATTGAAAATTTCTAGTATTTCCCTTGGTGTTACTATCCTATTATATTTTAAACCATGCCTTTCTAATTCTCCTGTTTTTCTTCACGGCTGCATCTCTGCAATACAAACCTGTTTCCCTAACTATTAAGAAATATTACTGTTGCTGGAAATTAATCTGTCTTTTTACAAATCTTTTTCAAAGGAAGAAATAACAGGTTGTCTCAGTGAAAGAAAACAACATAGAAACAAAAATAGATCTCTGACACGATAAACGAAAGATCAGAAAGGATTATAACTAATGGCACTGTAAATAGTATATTCATAATAGAGGAAACCTGCTAGAATCGTAAGAAAATTGTATCTACTTTCAGCCGCCAATTTTTGAGGAACATCCTGATTTTTTAACTCTGTATTAATGGAACAGCATACGATGGCAGCAACTCTGCCATCACCATCATTATCTTTTTACTTTGTTGCCAGGATTTCTCCTGAAGAATTATTAAGTCTCCCATGCAGAAGCAACTAAAGCAGATGCCACAGAGGTCATTTTCAATGACATACATTTTTGAGGGCAGAGTAAAAGCATATCCAGCAGAAGAGCCCACCTTCCAAAAAGAACACACGAGTATCCTTACATAGCACTCAAGTCAAGGGGACCTTGGACAGAGAAGACTAAATACCCATTTCTCAATACTCATTTCTCTCCAGCTGCGGGTCAAAGGCAGGATAAGAATAGCTGAAGCACAGCACAGGCAAGTCAATACTCTGCGGATGTATCGGAGTGCTTGAGAATCAGACACATGCCTGTTGGATATACCTTGTCCACCTAAGCATGTTCTTCTCTAGTAAGAAGTAGGTGAGGTAGGTTATGCCAAATTACCTTCTGTTTACAAACAAAGGCTCATCATTTGCAGATCAGTAACTGTCAATGCAACTTTACCCTCCTGGTTTCTATTGCTAATGTATTCATCAATAACTTGGCTAGTTTATGCTGTTACAGTGATTGCAGGACCATTCCGGCTAATAAATAGTGAGCTGCCCTAAACCTTGATTTCTGTCCCATCTACTTATATCAGGAAGACTACTGACCCCTGATGCTGCCATAGCCTCTAGGATACACATCCAGCAAATGGCCTACTACTATGCAAATCACTACAAGTACGCTGAAAATAGCTATGATTGCGCCGCTAAAAGGACTGTGATCTTAAAATATGCTTAGAAGAAACAAGGAAGGCACAACAGTATTTGCATACAGACTAGCTATTTGTACAAATGGCTCTTAATTAGTAATGCTGATAACAATCACAGCAATAAATTGGCTAAATAAATAGATATCCAGAGTATGAAGTATACAGAAAAGTGTTACACACTTGGGGACAGAAAGGAAGTAACCTGCAGAAGCCTTAAAGAGCTTAGACAAGAGGACAGGGATGAAACTTATTATTTCTGTTCTGCTGGTTCAAAAATCAATGAAGCTGTGACAACAAACGACATTTGCGTATTCATCTCCATTAAAAACTTACCTGCCACTATTATGTTTTAGTTTCACATTGCACAAAGCTGAAGAGTTACAGTGAGATCTTCCACAGCATTTGCTTGGACTCCTCCCACAGCCCACGCCCAGCATTTGATGCATAGGAGTTCTGTCATGTTAGGCTTTCCTATTTTTTAGCTTCTTATTTAACATACACACTGCAACAACATATTATAGCCCATTTTCTCAGCCAAAAGATTACAGACAAACTTCATCACTTTGTAAGAAACCTGCTCAAATCTCAGAAGGGAACTGATCAGCCAGCAGTACTAGCACTCCTAGTCAAAAAGGAGTCTAGAAATATCAAGAAATTCCTTCTTTCTGACTAACAGAGCCCCCACAGGAAGCTTCAAGGTGTCTGGTGATGTGCTCTGCCTGGCTGCGACACTGTTCCTTGACCACCAGTCTCATGGGTGAGGTGAACTGGGACACATCTGCTAAGAGTGCTCATAACAGAGCTCCGGGGAAATCACACACAATACTTTCTTGCTGTCACCATCCTGGCATGAGCTCACTCTGCTGGTCTGGTATCACAGAAGTACAACACAAACTCCACTTGCTAATGTCCTATGATGCACTGGAACAGAAGAGATGCTTCCTTAGCTGATTTTCATTAATTGTATGTTTTTAAAATTTAAATGGAAGACACAACTGAACACAAAACCAGGGCACATTCTCACTTCTAGTACATCTATGTCCTTCCACAAATTTGTTTAAAAACAAGAAGTTAACAAAATTCAGGACAAAAAACGTTTGTTCTTGAATTACAATAACCCCAAATTAACCTTACGGCACAGCAAAAAAATAGCCTGAAGTCTATCTAACCAAGAATGGCTTGGCTAAAAAGGCAA
Organism: Nyctibius grandis; assembly: GCF_013368605.1. Taxonomy (NCBI): domain Eukaryota; kingdom Metazoa; phylum Chordata; class Aves; order Nyctibiiformes; family Nyctibiidae; genus Nyctibius; species Nyctibius grandis. The sequence goes on along the minus strand of NC_090681.1, from coordinate 148,700 downwards.
GCATCGGGGAGGTCAAGGCAAGAATGTACCTTAAACACCTGCAGATACACAATAAGAAGTGGAAAAATCTTGTGAAATTCTGTCCTGTTTATTTTAAGATAAACTCACAGCACCAAATTTCTGAATATTTCATTCTCAGAAAATCCCTCAGGTGAGTATTCTCCATGATGTACACTTTTGTGTTACAAACATGCATGATTTATGACAACTGCGCTGATGTTACATAGGCCACCCCCCAACCCCAAATGGAAAACTCACTGTGGCGTGAGCATGGCCCTACTACATAAGCAGTTCTAGCGGGTACAGTGTCTTTCACTTTTCTCTAGTCAGTGTGTTATTTAAGAAATGTAAGTTGAGTAGAGTCTTAGTTTCTTTCTTTCCTGCAATGCCAGATGATTAATAAACAGACATACTCAAAACCAAATGAAAAAAATATGCAGTTGTGTAAAATCTTACAACACAGCTTTGCATTCATCACAGATGGACACAAGGTCCTCTCACAGCATGTGCAATATAATTAGAACTCATCACTAAAGAAGAAAATTCCCTGAATAAAGGATGCAAAGATTACAATCTAAATACAATGTTGTTAGTTGAAAGAAATGAATGTAGAGTATTGAATGTTCAAAATTGTGTTGAATTAGATAAGCAAATCCCATGTAGACTTTGTTAATGATTCATAATCAGCTAATAAGCTCATCTCTAGTAGAATAATGATCCATAGACCTGTTAGCTCATTTATCACTATGTTTTACAACACCAGCAAAGAAACTAATTAAATCCCAGCATCATTACACAGAATTCCTTTTAATAGAGATACAATGATGCACTAGAGGCTACAGATTACACTGCAAATTGTACCAAGAGATTCCGGACAGCAACTTTTAATTAACATGTTAGCAAGAAGATGCTCACTTAATAATAACCAACTAGGAAACATCTGCACGCTCAAAAACATTGGAGGAAGGAGAGAGTAAGGAAAGGTGTTTTATGTGAGGTATTGAAATTGTAGACTTTTTCTATCCACAGCAAAAAGCTGCTGCTGTTCACTGACGGCACTCGTTATCCAGCACAAATCAAGAGGCAGAACTCTGGCTCCAGATCAGTGTTGAAGATGCTGGCAGTGGCACGTATATCAGCTTATCAAGGAAAAAAAAAAAGTCTGTGCAGCACCACCTCTAGGCCAGTGCAGCTGGAGCTTCTCCCAGCGTCTCCCTGAAACATCTTGCCAGAGTTCATCAGGCAGAGTACAGTAAGTTGTTAACTCATTTTGCTCATTGTGGGACAGAAGATAGATGGCTAACTCCCCAGAATAACTGTTCCCTATTATACAAGCAAGAGAAAAGAGTAGTTTTCTGAAGAAATAAAGGAAGAACTTAGAGATAGCACAGAATGAAAAGAGAGTGAAATGACTGAGTAGTCCATCAGTCCTGGTATTCAAAGGAAAGATGACTCTATAGTGGGAAAAAAACAGAAAGCAATCACTAGTATTCCCTGTTCACCTGAACATCCCAACCTAGAGTAAGAAGTACACACAAATTCTGCAATGACTCTGAGACAAGAACTGGTGTTTGCAAGTATCTTTCAAATGCACGTGTAAAGGAATCTGCAGCCCCAAAATGCTGAGTAGATGCTGTGACCAGCATCAGGCTGGTACCAAGTCTGTAATCACTGATAGCACAAATGAGACTTTTCCTCCAGGTTCCCATGATCACAAGAAAGCCACATGATGGGTGTTCCTGTAAACATCTATTAGCTTCTCCTCTGTGTTCAAATGGGAAAGCATAAATCGGATTTTTGCCATTTTTTGTACAGTGGGATCTATTTTAAATACACAACATGGTTTATAAGACATTTTAAAAGTACCACTCACATGTTTCAGAATGGTCTTATTTAATGTGGGTGCGGACAATTTCTACACCTTGTCCACCACTAAGGCTCTTGCAACAGCAGGGATTCTAGCAATAGTCAGCTTACCACGGTATGAGAGATAAGTCCTGATTCAAAAGCAAAAATGCAATAATTCTAAATCATTTTAACACTTTGTACTCCAGCAGTAATAGAACAAAAAGTGTTCAAGGAATACTGTGACCTTACTGCCCCCTATTCTGAAGCTTAGAAAATTACAACTTTCCCTGAACCATGCATTCTGAATGGTTCAGCAGGGACAGGAAAGAATTCCCTTGAAAAGGAAATGACAGTAGAGATGTGGCTTCTCTTAGTTCCATACAATTGTCATTCCTACATGCTATCTGTATTCCCTGATGTAGAGGCTTGAGGCCACTTTATGCAGAAAGCACTATGGGGAATGAGCTCATTTTTATCCTGAACTAGTTAGTCTTTGTAACTCTTTGGAAAAATAGGTTAGCAGCATCCAAACACAACCAACTAAATAGACCCAAGATGCACAGGGTATATCACTCAAACACTTCATATCGTATGGGTGTATTTTTCTCTTCTTGGCACAGAGAATATATTATATCGTCATTCATTCAGTGAGGACCTCAGGAAAAAGGTCCAAGGATTACACATTTTCCCATACTTGCTTCACCCCCACCCCTCTGTAAATATCTGCTAGCATGTCAGTTGCATCTGTTATTGCTTTTTTCCTACCACTGTTGGCCCACTCACCATCATCAGTTCACGTGGCCAAAAGGTAACAGGTTAGTACATGCTGCAGCCCAGTATCAACCGAGTAGTTTAACTGAGAATATACAGGACTGTTTCTTTTGAACTACTGAGTGCTCTACGCACTGAGAGTGCTCAGCAATTTATATAGCAAGATCAGGATTCAAGATCTCAAGGCCCACATAGTGTATCAGAAATGGATATTCATACACACGTCCACACACTCAGTCTATTTCAATCTATTTCAATTTCCCTGCCAGCTTATTGGACTCTATCTGGGAACTGATTTGTTTGTTCTATTTGTTATTATAGGCAACAATAAACCCAAATTTAGCTATTGTTTCCTTCTTATCTTCAAACTCAGATGTTACGAACACAGTACTACCAGAGAAGTATCTTAGTTTTGTTAAATATATCCTTTTGGGTTTGGTTGGTTTTTTTGGCCTACACTTCAGTAAACAACTGGGGGGAAAAAAGAACCATACAACAAACCAAACAGTCCTTTCCCAACAGAAAGCATTTGAGTTTAGCATCCACCTCCTGTATCTGTCCATAACAGAATCCTCAAACTCTAAACAGCGAATGTGAAATACATGATCAATACCAAAACACTCACTGACATTTGCGCAGCACACAGCTCAGACCCTAGTTGCACAAGTACCGGGACTAGGAGAGTATCTGTAAGAACCAACAGGTACATTTGATATTGTGATTAATCAGAATAACCTTGGTGTTATGGGGTTATTTCTTTGTAAGTGTATTTGGTAAGGTATTTCAGACTCCAACATGGCAATTCTTTACCCCTAGTTTCCTTTCTCTTCCTATCCAAATTATACCGAGTGGAATGACATCAATATTGTTGATTCTACAGGCAGTTAAATGACACAGCAGTTACATTTACTTCCATAAATCATGGTAGCAGCAACTGATTTTACACTCACATTGAACTGTTTTTTATTTTTACAATTAAAAGAATTAGCTTTTGAGTAAAATGCGATTTTTTCACAAAATCTAAGATAACTTTTTAAACACAGAAACAAGTTCTCCTCACACTCTCTTCTTTCATCACAGAGAGTCTTAAATTTTAAGTACAACTCATATCAGAAACAATCCTCATGCACAATCCTAATTCACAATTAAGTAAATTAATGCCAAGTTGATTAGAATGCTTGTAAGAATGCATAATTTTGGGGATGAACAATGACAGGTTCATTACTTTCCTTTTTAACTAGTAAGCAGGTTTACTCTTTCCTCTAGAAGCTTTCCTTGTATTCCATTTAAGAGTTTTTCCTCATAATGCAAATATTCCTCCCCTTCCCTGCTCCCAGTCTCACATATTTTGTCTACATTCCTTACACGCAAAAATTTCTATGCCAGTTATCCCATGACCAAGAACTTCCCAAATAAAATAAATCATGAAAAAATTACTTTCCTTATATCAAAACATATTAGGCAGCCTCTGTTGGATTTTGAAGGGGATTCTGGAGGAACAATGAAGCTTAGGTTTTGAGCAAAGGTAATTTCAGAAGGTGGAATCACAGCTTAAGAAACTCTCCAGAGAATTTTTCTCGATGCAAAGCTAACAAGACTTTGTGATAATTTCTTAGGAATTGGCCTCATTCCAAGTTGGATTTTAAACACAGATTATAAAGCAAACACCATCCCCCACAAGTATTAAGAAAGAAGAAAATAACAGAATGGGGGCTGCAGAAATGGTCTCTATTGTGGGACCAAAACCTGTCAATCAAGCAGTTTGACAGGCATCAGAGATTGACAGACAGGCCCTCTCTCTTGACTTCAGTTATCTGGGGGAATGGGAAAAGTGTCTGCAAGAACATGTTAAATTGCCAAAGTCATTACCAGTCACCAATTACCAAAGAAAAGATAACAAGGTGTATTTTAGAAAAATCGATGCAACAACGTGCATTTCAATAAAGTGAGTTTTTCAGAACTTTAGAAAACAAAATGAACTATTTAGGGAATACATGATGGTTTTTTTCACAGAATACCAAGCACTTTACTATGCCAGCAGGCTTTGGAGATTCATCACTATTCTTCTTATATTTTGTATTGGGGCCAGAGGTCAACCAACAAATATTTCCCTTTGTCTCAGGCTTAACACCTAAAGAAAGAAAATAAGCTCTGTATGCCAATGATTAAATCTAGGTTCTATGCTTGGTAAACTACAGTCCAAAAGCCATTTTGGTTCCCAAGTGCATTTATTCTAGTTGCAGAAGTAAATTCTATTATATGTTAATAAGTTACCAAAAAAAGACCAAAGGACCTTGATATTTACTGCCTGATTTGATTTTTTCACTCACCCAGGTTGAAAAGGCCCCTTATGAATTGTGTCGGACCCACTGCAAGATCTTCAGACAGGCTGCCTAAGCTTGGAATACCACATTTCTCTCACATCACTCTATTCAAAATTTTTATGTAGTTGTGACCTAAGTCAAGTGAAATGAAATTTCTTCCAACAGAAAAATTAAGAAGCCAGCAACTAAGGCTCTGAGAAAATAAGGTTTTTGCTGTGATGGAAGGAGGCAGCCCCTTTGCTTCTGTCACCTTCCTTCTGGCAGCACAATCAAGAGAAAAGCAAGACAATGCTTTTCAACATAAATAAAAGTGCTCACTTATCATGAATTAAAGTGTACTTGCCTTCAGATTTTCTGAGCTCTTGCAACAGTACTTAAATATCATTGCAAATATGTCGAACACATAAAACGAATTAATTTTTCCTAGATTGCTGCCCACTTATTGTTTGTTGAATTATTCCAAGTGCTCTCCTTCTTTTAATTTAGCTGGCATTAGGTGGTTCACTTTCAGGAGCTGCTTCCACTTTCAGTCCAAACAAAAGGAGGTTTTCTATTACTACTGTTCCATCTATGATCTGCAAGAATGCGATTATGATCTACAGTGGATGCACAGAGAGCACTGAATTCAAAGGAGCCCTCTTAGGCATTATATCTCTCTCCTACTGTGTCCAACAACACACAACATATCCTAAATCATCTTCTGCACCCTCCATGATGGCCCATGGAGGGAAGTATGGAAACTGCAGCCCCAGGCTTTATTTGCATACCTCTTGGATACCTCCTCAGGCTTGCAGGGGCTTCTGTTAGTCTTTCTGACTTATATAATTTTTGTGGCTTTTTTTAAAAAGAAGAAAAAGTACTCTGCAGTCCAGTAGCTCTTAGTTTTAAAGGAAGAAATGTTTAGCAGCGTATTTCAGCCTTGTAGCACAACCTTTGCCAAGACTTTACAGACTTACTTGGAAGATCTTAATTTACACACTTGATCCTCTGCAGTCTCCATACCCAGGCAGGCTGACATTTGACTTATATACCTCTGCCTTCCTGCAGAACCTTCACACCAGATAATGTGATCAAATCAAAACTACTTTCCATACATTTATAAAACATAACAGGCCACAGCAAAAAATGTAAAACCTCCAAAGCAGCTCAAAGCTAATTAACTTCTATTACTAGTGAAAGAAGAATCACTTAATGTGTCTTTTATTATTTAAATTACCATTGACAGCACCTGCTTTTTTTTATTCTTGGGAAATCCTGCTACAATACTAGTTAAATTATGTAAGCCTGTAGAATTTATGAAGATAAGGCAATTACCATTACAAAAACAATTCCAGGTTACAATTTATGGTGAAAAGAAAAGAGTTATGATGCTCTCTTAAATCATTCAGTGATGCATTACATACTTAGTTAATCCTTCTAGTTGTGAAAATTTAGGGCTAAACAGTGTCATTGTGTTCAGTAATTAATTATTTTGTTTCATTTAGTGGGTACTTCATCTATATTGTTAAGGAATTATGCAACTTCATGAACAGCAAATACACAAGCCCATGTGGCAATCTCGTAATATATACAAATAACCAACAGGAGGGCAGGAGAAATGACTGAATCCCCAGCAATATCAGCAGTATTTGTTATTAAAGCAGAAGGCATCTCCTGGTACCCAGATGTTCTGATCTCTCTGACTAAACAAAGTTTATTTAGAATTTCCTGCATGTTCTCTTCTTACAGCAAATCCAAATACCTCTGCTGAGAACAACAGGCCCAGACTCGCATCTGCTAACACGCCTGTACTTAAAAAAGAGATTGACCATCCATAAATACACCTGATATGTGGAACATGGTTCTAAGTAAAACAACTGGAGTATCTGAACAGGCTTTGCTTCCAGGCTTTAAAGAGAAAGGACTTTCCAGATCTGTACGAAAGACAAATGCACGATTCTGTAAAGCTTCGATTTCTTTCACAGGAATGGCAGAGGAGAACTCTTCCTGGAATTCTAGATTTTTTTTTTGTTCCTGCCACAGATTTTTCCACCTTCATAAAATAAAGGCTGGACTCTAGTGCCAAGCGTACCAAGACTGAACATCAGATTGAGGCATAAGACCATGGACATCCATGTCCTTTTAAGCTGATCATAAATATAAGTCTTCAGCCCTCTGTCTGGGTAAATGGCAGCCATCACATAGAACAGCTAATTCTGTGTTCAGAGGAAGCTTCTGACTGAGCAGTCTAACACTGGCTAGCGAGAGTTGTTCTTGCTGGCAGAGAATGCACTCCCTCAGTTTAGAGGGCACACTTCTTTGGTATTTTGTACTAAAAAAGCATACCAAGAATTTAAAGAAAACTATAAACAAGGAAAATTTATATCTAAGTTGTGATTGCAGCTGTCTAAACTGCAGCATTGCATCGCTGGAAGAACCATGCTATACAGAAAGAAGTAAGGGAATGATCTTTTCTGGACCAGGTACCTTCATCATCCTCTCAACTGCCCCCTGCAGAGTTCACTTGAAAACACACTGGGAACCAAAGGTCCTTTGGTCAACAATTTGCTGCAAAGGAGAAAATTCTTAAGCCAGAAAGGTTTGAAATCCTCAGTCACACTGATGTTAGAAGTCAGGTTCTTTTGCATGCATATGTGGCTGTTCAGATGCTCACACAGCTTACATTTAAAGGATTCAATAAAGAATGTGAATGAGTCTTTATAGCAGGAAATTGCTAAACATAGGCAAGAAAATGAGATTTTGGCCAAACAACAGATGGTAACTCCAGATAGCCAGAAATATTTGCAAACCTCATACAAAGGCAGCTTTTGCTTCATTCTAGTTCAATTTCTGTTTAATAGGAACAGACAACAAAATGCATAAAGCACCTTTTCTATTTTTTACCAAAAGCATCCAACAACTTGGGTCTGTATGACCACATACACAACAAATGGAGATCGAGACAAAAGATGGAGAGAGAGAGAGAGAGAGAGAGAGAATGAGAAAAGACAGCTTCTTGGTAGAGACTCTTCTTAAGTTCCCCAGATGGGAAGTGCAGAGGGAAGATAAATGGGAGGGGAAAAAAAAAACCCAACCCAAAACCAACATAGAAGATAACCAACAGATTCATTTTCCAAGATGAGTCTCACAGGGCAAAGGAAGTTAATGTTGGAATTTCAGATTTAATTCATTCCTGAGAAGGAAGAGCAATCACTTTGGCCTTAACCTCAGCTTTGAAAACACTGTTTTGCATACATGCTGTTTCAACATTTCTGGGCTGCAATTCAGCATCAAATAATCAATATTCAAGCCTGTCCCCCTTGCAGCCTCCCTGACACACCAGACCGAATTCCACCTTCTACAATAGCGCTGACACCATTTGAAATCGAAGAACAAATTTTGCGTATCTCCATGTCTTCAAGAACATTTTTGTGCAATACAGATAGTACGTTATGAATTTTTGCAAGTTGCTGGTATATGCACACCTACAGATCTGGTTCCATTCTTTCGATTGGTATGACTACTTCCTGCGTTTACCACACACGAATAGGGACACAGTACAGTAAATGCTATACCCATGTGAAAATTCAGACAGGGATAAAATTTACTATGTAAAGAAACATTTGCATGATTAAAGTAAAAGTGTCTGTATTTTTTTTTAGCAGACTTTTTGAGAGGATCTTCCCAACCTTCGGTGCAGCAGGGCTGCCCTGATCAGAAATCCAAAGATTTTCTGCCATTTTAAAACTGTTTTCTGGTACAATGATAGGTATACCATCTTCTTACAGCTGGCATACACGATAGGCAATCTGCAAATATAATTCCATCAGAAATTACTTTATCTTCATTCAGATAAGCTCTTTGCTATCTAGAACGCTGCTGTAATGCCCAAACCTCAACTGGGAGTTCATTAGCAAAATTTCTGAATAACAGGAACATACTTGAAAATATATTTAAGCAGGTGTAAACCAGACAGAATTTATCATCTCTGTTTTTTCAATAAAATCTTCTCAAACATACACAGAAAATAAAATGTAAGGGAGTAAGATTTATTCTATTTTACTGCAAAATCCTGCTTCAAAACTTTCAGCTCTTTTTATGTCCTCTTTGTGACATTAGTGCATTTCCTAGATAAAAGTGACTACAAATTGGATGTCCTAATTAAGGAAGGCAATATTCAAGGTTTACAGGGAGAATCTAGAGAGAGAGGAGCAGTGGCAATTACATTTTCTGTGTTCATCGAACACATAAAGAGCTTAGGAAAAAAAATCAACAAGACAAGGCTATGCTGTGACTTTCTCCAGAGACGTACCCAGGCCGAATTTTTTCCCCACCCACTTGGAGTTTTCCTGGTAGCACTGAAGGCACCTGTGACAGTTTCCTGAACTGTGTGACAAATTTAAACAGATTCTTTTAGAGTAAAACACAAACTGTGTGATCAGCAACTAAAAAACTAAAATAACCAAACCAAAAAAACATGAAAAGAAACACAAAACAAAAAACCAACCTAGAATCTAAAGAAGGCAAGGTATGAGCAGAGCAGAGAACAAAGCTGTCCTCATGTCTGTCAGATATCTCAGTATGTGGGCTCTTCGTATACCTTCAGATGAAAGGGCATTTTAAGTCCTTCAAGAATTTATAGCAGATCAAAAATGGAAGGCATTCCAAATCAAGAAGTGTGCTGTATCACAAACACAAACAAAGAAATAAAATATCGAAGGATTGACTTAACCTCCACTTCTCAACCCTACAAAGCTCACCATTCTTTCAGTATGTCCTTTCTTATCTTGGTGTTTGACTCATCTTTGATGAAAGAGATTGCTTCATCTTTACATCTTAGAGAATCATTTAGGTTGAAAAGGACCTTTAAGATCATAGAGTCCAACCGTTAACCTAACCCTGCGAAGTTCACCACTAAACCATGTCCCTAAGAGCCACATCCACAGTCTTTTAAATACCTCCAGGATGCTTTACTTTTGAGCTTATAGCCCTCATTGGGAATAAACTGCCATGAACTTAGCCTAAAGGTTTTTCCATGTGAGATACTTAAACACCAGGAATCCATCAAAAAAAGGCCATGTTTACAAATTCTATGTATTCTCCTGTACACTGAAGACATATTTGTTCTGAATAATTCTTCAGAATTCTCAATGGTTTGCATTTTTTAACAGGAAGACTAAGCAGAGCTAAGCAAATAAACAGAATTTGCTCTCTGGCAAGTCCTACTATTTTTGCAAACCAGACATACCAGCTTTTAAATATACATGTCAATAATTGAAACACATCTGCTGTACGTAACTGTTTATTTTTCTCTTGTGTATGTCCAGCCTCTTCCTAAACTGATGCATCCCCAATCCTGCCTGCAAGTCTTGGGACTTCGTTTTGCAGGTTGTTGAGGAATTTCTCTATGTGACATTGCTTCCTCCTGTTTCGAGTGCTTGTACAGACAGCCAAGAATCATCAGACTAGCTTCCAAAACACATGGGATTCTGCAGGAATGGGCCTGAGTTGGGAGGACAGTCAGAACGCTACAGTCCTTACAAAGACATGTATTACCACCCTTACTTACCTCCTATGAATAGTGTTCCACACTGTAAGTGGTCCACAACGGGGGCAGGTTGCAGAGTAAAATGTCCAGCATGAGTCATTAATTAAGCCAATTTTCCCTTCAGTGTTAACAAGTACTTTGGAACTCACTGCATGGCCTAACTGAAAACAAAATGCTGTATCTGGGGACATTTTAACAAAGATTTAGCAACTTCAGAAAAAAATATGACCGCTTCTGCTCAGAACAAGAAAAAAATGAGTTAGCTACCTTAGGGTACTTGCTTTCTTTTCCCAGCATTCAAGACAACTGTAACAATGCTGAAGTATTTTGTTACAGGTGTATCTCACGTAATATGCTTGTAACCATGCTCCAGGTTCCCAATCTGTGCTTGCAGCTTCCCCAGTTACCCGTTTCCCACATGGCAGGAGAAAGATGTGTAAGAAAGAGAAAGCCATTTTGACATAAAATCCCTGTAAAACTACTTAGGAAAATCCATACAATACAACCTGTGTCCCACTATGCAGGAAATAAAACTAGCACGAGGCCAAAAGCTTATTGCCTGTACTGCAGGCTGTGCTAAGGCACATAACCCTACCAGAGGACCCAGATGTCTTCTGTATACCAGGTGCATGTCTGCAGCTAAACCAGCACTAAAAGGTCTCCTCCCAGTCTGGGCTGACTCTGACTCCCACTCAGCCAACTGAAATGCTCCTAGTAGTCTTTAAAAACACCACGGGTCTCTGGACTAGCTGTTGTCAACCATCCTGGAACAATATTCAGCCTTCTTGTGGAGGACAAACACAGCTAAGTGTGGTCGAGTCAGAATGTGTTAGCAATTACCAGATCTTCTTGTCACTACAAAATTTGACAACATCAGTGACTAATACTGGGGTGTCCACAGAATATTCAACTTAGTATTAACCATTTTCTAAAATCACAAGAATTCCCACATGTCATTATAGTTCACTAGAGAGTTACTACAACTCTTTGCACAGTGGCTTTTAACGCAGGGTCTCTGACTACCCTACCCTTACTCAGTCTGCAGGAGCTCCTGTATATGTGGTGTTGCCCCAGGGTTCCCCTTAGTGGTACTGAAATAGTTAAGGTCACAACAGAGCAGTGCTATGTAAAGGAGAAATTTCCCTGTCCTTGCCTAAGTGAATGGCTGGGATTAAACTGACAGCCCACCTTAGTGATGGTGGAATAATTGGTTGTTCAGCTCTGTCCTTGTCAGAGCTCTGACAGTTCTGCAGATGTCCTGCTCAGCTCTCCAAAGGTTAGCCTCAGCTGGAGCTGGTGTTCATTAATCATTCCTTCCTGACAGGACTCAGAGCAGCCCACATCTGCCACTCTGTCCCCCCCAATCCCTGTCGCACTCAGCTTGTGTGTAATCACTGCTGGTTTTCTTAAGAAGATACTTGATGAGGGAATACGCATTTAACTGAGACACATGGTGTTGCCTTCTCTCTTGGTAACTCTTTCAGCAAAGGGCCGGTAATATGAATTTGGTATCTTTGTCCAAGACAGTCCGGTACAAAATCAGTGAACTGTGGACTGGATGTACAAGAAGTATATAGTATCACAGCCTTTTTACAGTGTCTGTAATCCCCTCGTATAACAACAATTTTCAGTCTAGTATCATACTCACACTGAAGATGGAAGGACATGGTATCATAACAACCTTGCATGGGTACATGACAGCTGCAAACTGCACCTGATTTGGAGGGAGTGGAAAAAAACCATCATGCAACTACCTCACTGAGCAGTCAGGGGAAGAAAAGCTTCAATGCATTCTTCCGATTTGGTCATTTTTTCCAACCACTGGATCTCTCTAGACTATAACAGTTGCTTCACTGTCTGCTTGTGTATAGAGTGACTGAAAAATCCTGTCACCAGCACTGCTTTAACCCAGGTGAACTGGATAATTTTCAGAAGTTCACACACATGACCAATTTCTTTAGATTATTCTGACTGCTTTTATCAGAACCCATAAGATTCACCCATGATTAGTAGGCAGTTTAGAAAAATCAGAGAAAGAGAACCGCTAAGGTAATTCCCAGCAATCTCAAGTGTACATAGCACCTAATGCCATATGACCAATGCCAGAAGACCTCCAACATGAACAATTTGGCAGCACAGGACTTCTCTATTTGCACCACAATGAAAGCAGTTTTAAAGTACACAGCCTTAACAAATTAATCTCTAAAGTTTGTTAGCCATATACGTATAGGTTTTAAAAAGAAAAATACAATGCTGGATTGTGGTTCTGTATAGCTCATGCCCTCTCAACCCGCAAGAAAACCTAAGTGGGTTCTGAAACAGAAAGCCAAATGGAACAAAGAGCATAGGTAAGGAAGGCAAAGGAATCCCTCTTAGAAAACCAGAAAAAGCAAAGAACATAAATCACAGCTACCCTCCCCCAGAGGTTCTATTGGGGTTTTTTTTCAGTTTAACTGTTCATTAATGTGTGGCCCAGAATAAACTATGCAACCCCCAGTTAGACAAAAACACAAATATATTACTTATGAATCTTGATTAAATGAAAATAAACATCAGCACACAGACTGCGAGTGTATTATAGTTGTCAAGACTGTTTAAGAAATGAAATTATTACTCACTTCACAATCTTATTACAAGATTGCCCACTGACTTCTCATAGGGTGCTGCTGTTCATATGTGAGCATTGCAGGAATCATCATTTCAAATAATTGATTAACTGTCTAGTCCACAAAGTTTAAAAAGGAACAAACAAGGACATTAAGTGATTAGCATTCTTCCTTTTAATTTGCAAATCCTCTCTTCACAGCTAAAAAGCCAAATGCCTCAGGCTCCATCTCAGACACACAGATCCCAACAAGCTTGACAGTAGAAAGAAGGTGCTACAGACGAACATAACTGACAGGCTGGATTAAAGCAATCAACACATTGACCATTAATCACAATTGAAGGCTTTACAGTGCACTTACAGAATGGCAGTGGGCCTGTTCCAGAAGGTAGCAGCAGCAATGCTGAATTTCAAACTGTTGAGCCAACCCACTAATGTGATTTGGTCAACATAAGCAGTTATAGCTGTGGATCTTCAGTTAACTCAAGTAAGTTTTGAATTTAGACGAAAAGAGAAAAATCTAAGTAATCGACTGCCTTTTGAGTTCCACAACACTGACTTTGCTAGGGAAACTTAAGTCATCAAACCTGGTCTAAATGACATACCAGAGTCCCCATCATGTATAGCTGTTCTTCCAGAGTACATTAGAAATTTTCATTGCTCAGTTGACAATGATGCTTTGTGGTGCTGCCTCCAATGGATATATCAAATTTAACAACATCATAAGAGCAGGAGAAGGTATAACCATTTGCAAACCATTCTGAATCTCTGCAGGACTGAGAGTGCTTATCAGTCACAAAAAGATGTATGCTCCATTGCTGGATGGCACATTAACATCACAAGAACTATTAGCAGTTCTATCAACCATGTCAATAGCCCCATTGCTGGGGACTGCACAAGGACACATTAAAAAAGCTTATAGTATAAGGGACTAAAACAGATGAAGAGCAAAACTGAAACAGATGAGGACCAACCCCATTGTTTTATGAATTATCTTCTCATTACTATTATCCCTATGCGTTGCAGTAGTGCCCAGTTAATGAGTCACTCAAAAGCAAAACAAAAAGTTGGGCAATGACTGCTGGTTTGAGAAAAAGTTTGGTACCACAGGAACAGATCCAGTAGAATATGGCTACAACTGCTGTCCATAAACATTAAGCAACAGTCAGACTCAAAATCTTCACTATGCTTTATGTGTATGTATAACTAAAAGACCTCCTCCTAACAAAGGATGTACATGCTATCTCTCTGATTTTCCTTGAACATACTGGGAGCCACATAAAATGATTAAATGAGTAAGGCATGTTTTTAAGTCAGTAAGAATTTCATTTCTGTCATGATTTAACAAGGATCCTACAGGCTACTGTATTACTTGAGCCGCTGCATTAGATTATCTAGCATTGCAGCACAAAATGTTGTCATTTATTTGTGTATACTCAATGTATACAGAAAACGAGGAACACTATTTCTTGTTTTGACATTTAGCTGTGCCCCTGCCTTTCTGCTTCCTGTACTTACGCTCCCCCACCTCACCACACACTTCACTTATCAGTAAAATGGACTTGCAACACTGACATATCTGAAGAACACTTTTATTCTTAAACGACAGACAAGTAGAAAGATCCGTAAGTTCAATTACTTTTATTATTGTGCTCCCTCTGCTGGTTCTAAAAAAATCACTATTGGAAAAAAATTATCTGCAGAACTATGCTCACGTCTGTGCTTACCAATACCCAAAAGCTGGACACTGAAAATGCCCCAATATCTTGGCTTAAATTTCTTAAGATTCAGAGGAAGAGACTTCTGGGTTTTTCCAAAGACTGAGAAAGACAATCCTGAAAGCAAGGTGCTATCTAATGCATAGGAAAACATTGCAAACAGTTGGGGAAACAATGCTCTCCTGCATAGGAGCAGAAAGTTGGTTTCACAGAGGACGCAGTATTAAGACAGCCCAGCATGCAGGAAAGACACTCCTCTGGCATTTGTGATTTCTGTATAGATGGAGTTGTATGGATAAAGCCTCCAGAAGGTGTTCAGTGAAGAAAAGGGAAAACAAATATCTGTCTGATATGGTGTCCCTTTAAACCTTAATTGTATGGCCTGTGGAAAAGCAGCACTATGAACAAGTAGACAGTGGCATTGCCAGTAATACAATTAAAATAACTGTGATGCAAGTAAAATACAAGAGATTATCTTGTATGTTCCATACCTATATTTTCTCCTTTACCCAGTCGTCCTATCCTCTGAAAATAGGTGTAGGTCTGTAAAAATAAAACAAATCACTCACGTATGGCGGTTCTTTAGGTCACTTGGCCACTTGGAGATACACTGGCAAGACCTGGCATGTTTAGACATACACCATCAAATAACACCTGACCAAAGTGTAAAATGACATATTAGGATAACCAGAATGAGCAAGCTTGCCATGCTCAAACAAGCTGTCTCCTTGCTGGTAAACACAATTAAAGTTTTAAAGTCCATTTAGAGAAAGCAGATGACAAGAATATAACAAACTTAGCCCTTTTATGTGGGGTTGGTTTTTTTTCCCCCCTCTAGTAAAAATGCCAGTTTCATACTGCCCTCCCCTTTCCTCCACTTTCAATTCGCTATAGATAGGCATCAGTCTACATGCAGAGCTGTCACTTACTTATTTTGGTGGTCATATATGCTACTCTCAAATGTCCCAGCATCAGCTGAGAGAATTCAAGTCATATCTGTTCAAGTAAACTGCAACACATGAACCCAGTTTCTCAAAATACACAGAGATTGTAGAGCAACAAGCTCCATGCACATTTCATGTTGAAAGTTATCTATATTCAGTAGGTTTAACATTGTATTGTATTGTCCCTACAGTTCATCCATGGGGAAATTCAAATCTCAACTGGACAAGGCCCTTCAGCAGCCTGATCTACGCTGGACCATCTCAGAGCAGCGGGCTGGACCAGCTAATCTTTAGAGGTCTTTTCCTACCTATATTATTCTGTGATTTCATGTTTTGTTGAAAGTTCATCCTGGGTTGAGATACTGAGATTGTGAATTTTCAGCACACTTTTACTGATCCCAGAGTAATGGGATTCTTTTTTTTTTTAATTGCAATTCATTATTGATATGGTGACTAAAAGCTGAGAAGATTGGGAATTGTTTACCAATATGTATTGCTAAAAGCTGCAGATCTGCTTCTTGTGTTGAAGGGTAGAATTTTTTTTTTTCACAGAGAAGTTCTGTTTTGCAAATTTTATGGAAGACAATATGTTTTTTATAGCTTCTAATATGAAATCTAGTTACTGATTTTCTATGAAAATAAACCTGATCAGATATTCAAAGACGGGTAGACATAACCCAAACTACAACTTTTTGGATGGCTAGCTAACATCTTGTCTATGCAAAAATGTCATACATTAAATGGCTTGGAAACCATGACAACACTAGCTGTCTAGAGCTCACACAAGCTCAATCAAGCCATAATCAAGGATTTTCTTACATGATTGTCCATTATTTCCTTCTCAGTTAGAGATGCACATTATAGGAGTAAAAAGATCAGAGTGGAATCACCAGCATTAATTACATGCTGGACTAGATCTGTCTTCCTTAAGGAGCTGCCAAAAAGAATCTGGAGTACCTCTAGGACATTCAGAGGAGTCATGTACTGATTCTGCACAGGCTGTAAACCAAAATAAGACATGTTAGCACAAGTCAGCTTTTATTGAAAATACATTAAGTTCTTCATATTTGATGAAAGAGAAACACTATTCAACTCTGTGAACACAGATACATTCCATAACGACTACTATGCCCTTCTAATGATGAGAAGGTACCTAAAAATATAGCACAAGTGATACGTGTTTACCATGAAGAACAAGGTTTTAGACTAGATCATTCCTGATGAAAAAAAAAAACATTTTGGGTTTAGCTCCTGACTGAGGAGATAAATCTATTCTTACCTACTGTTCAGATGCCACAATAGTTTATTGGCACTGCTAAGATGTTCACTGCACACCACACTTACTTCACACTCACTGCATGAAAATGCAAATGATGTGATGGGAGGTGCTCTGTAACACTACCTGACTGGGAGTTCTGGAAAACTAACCTTCTCTTCAAGCAATTGATTTTGTATGTGATGTTCTTAATAATAATGGGTGAAAGAGTTCAACTGAAAGCAATTAAAAAGCTTTCCTGTTTTGTGACAGTTTTACTCTATTCTATTCCACAACATTTTAGCCATGGACAATATCAATATTTACAGAAGAATTGTTGTAAAGAGTGTAGCTTTTACTGAGCCACAGGTGAGACTACAGTATCCAATAATTCTAAATTTTTTCAGTAGATATTCTAGAATCAATTGCCAAACAAGAAAGGCTGTTCGTGAGAACCACAGACTTGACTGTTTTGTAAACCTCTAGTTCAGGAGTACATCTTGCAAAACCTACAGATTTCAAACTCGACATGAAACTTCCCAGAGCTTCAGAAATCTCTCAGATTTATCTGATTTTATCTACTGCGCCTAACAGTTATGCAGCGTAAAAACAGATGAGGGGTCCTTCCTTCCCCACCAAGAGAACAGGAAAAGAAAAAGGTAAAAAAATTAAGCAATAAAAATGCAAAGGCTATAAAAGAAATAATTCTATAGACTCTGAAAATGAGTTGGGATATAGTTAGACATTTGAGCTCAAATATCATCAGAAATCATAATTCATTAGTTCATAATTCAATATGGTTACTTTAATAAACTGTGCTCCCTTTCCTTTTAATGCCTTGTTCAAATTTGTCAGCAGTTCAATCTTTTGCTATTACATGGACATGTCTTCACTAAATCCAATCAGCCTGCACAGTGTGTTCACAGAGTCTACACGCTGTGAACCGTAGCGTAAGTGGAGCATACGTTGGCTGCTGAGCACTGACCATGCTGTCACAAATTTCAATTCACATCACAATTTCATGCTGATTATGCCATAGAATACATTACTTTCCTACAGAGTATCAATCACATAACATCTTTGTCTCAGGACATGGTTAGCAAAACCAGCAGAGTAGGTGTTCCCAGGGCACAGGCAGCAGACCACATAGGAGCTGTAGGATTACTGCTGCTGCACATGTTTTCCCCCTAACACAGGAAATTGTGGGTTTGATGTTTGTTTGTTTTTTGTTTGATGTTTGTTTGAGAAATTTACCTCAGTGCTAGTGAGTTCAGTTTTCCAACAAGAAAGCCTAAGACAAGCAATGGGTCCCCAACAAAAGCAAAGCAAAGCAAAATACAGAGAAAAGACTCATTAAGTCCCCATTATCATAGAATCACAGAATGGTTTGGGTTGGAAGAGACCTTAAAGACCATCTAGTTCCAACTTCCCTGTCATGGGCAGCAACACCTTCCACCAGACCAGGTTGCTCAGAGCCCCAATCCAACCTGGCCTTGAACACTGCCAGGGAGGGGGCAGCCACAGCTTCTCTGGGCAACCTGGGCCTGTGTCTCACCACCCTCACAGTAAAGAATTTCTTCCTAATATCTAATCCAAATCTACTCTCTTTCAGTTTAACACTGCTACCCCTTGTCGTATTATTGCATGCCATTAAATTCCATTCAAATGGGCCTACAAATTAAGAGAGATCATTGGATTCATAAACTGGATCGCTATAACCTTCAGTGATGCATTCCACTCAATTTAAGTGTAATTATCTTCACTTCTGGGATAACTGATCGCGTCCCATACCTCACCCAAACAAACATCACCTCTTCTTGTAACACAAATTCCTACGAGCTCACTCATATCAACGGGTGACACATCTGCCAGAAAGCTCCCTGATTGCATTAGCGTCTTTAGACAAATCCTTCCCATGAGAGGCCTAGCTTTGGTTAAAATCTTGGGTGCACGGATGACAAGTTTGCTGCAAGATAGGCACAGATAATCCCCAAAACATTTCTGCCAGCCTTATACGCTACACTGCGTTCCCAGCACCCTCTTGTTCATGTGAGCTGTTAAAACGGCCATAGCTGGCAGTAATTGCTGTTGACATTGTTCAGAGCTGTGCCTCACTGCCAGAGACAAATCTTTCATTCATGAAGAAGTGCTTGTTAGGCCAGCGCTGGACTCCAAACCCACTTAATTAAGTTGGGAAAAAAAAAAAAAAAAGGAAAAAAAAAAAGATGCTTAGCTCTGGTGGGAAATTTGCACACAAAGGCCTGGTGTCTGGGTCTTTCCTCCACTATTGTCTCTCTCAAACAGTTTTACAATAACAGCATCTCTCTGCCCCTGTCCCTTTCCTTCTGGCCACTGCAAAGGCAGTAGTGACCCTCATTAAAAGACCAGTTTGTTATGGAATGTTTTCCCAATGATTCACCAACCGGGCTTTTCTCCTCAGCAATCAAGGGCTTGCAAGTGCTGTGTAAGGGCTCTCCAAGGCCTGATTGCTTCAAGAATTTCAAAAGTAAAGAGTGTAAACAGGTACATGGAAAAAGCCTCTTTTGAGCAGTTATGTAAACATTCCCAATGGGATTTAAAAACCTCCATGCTGAAACTGTCAAGTCTGACTCTTTTCTTTAGTTGTATTCACACACCCCTTTCTGCATATACCTACCAAATAGCACTCAGTACTGTGGAAAGCTATGGCAGAACACACTTGCAGAGCTATTGAACAGTAGTTAGTGTGATCAAAAAACAAACAAAACCTCAACACCCTCTCCCAAACACAGCTTACATTTTAGAAGTAGCAGACACAACCATCCTACCCACACTCAATCCAGATGGCACAAGCTGTTTTGTGAAGAGGGAGCCAAGAAATAGAGTAAGAACCAAACACAATACTTAAACAGATTTCAGTTTGGCCTTATCTGGCAATTTTTGGTCTTTGCCTTGGCTATCAAATTTACATGTTTTTGTTTTTAAAAAATCCATTTAATTGTAAGCCTTTTGAGGCAGTGGCCACAGGTCTGAATACTACACAAAATAAAGCAAATTGCCAGTATTAATAATGGATTGCAACAGCATTTCAGAGAAAAGTAAAGGGAAAGTATCACTAATATTTAATAACTGCAAATGCTGTTTTTCCTCTGCACGTAATATTCCTTTTTGTATGAATAACAACAATATGTTCTGTACTAACAAATCATCACTGAATAATTTTTCTCTCATATGGTAAATAATGTTCAGCATAAAATTACCTAATTCTGTATGACAGCTACATTCAGCTATTTCTATACAATTCTCTACCATAATTGAACAATGATTTACATAAAGCAAAATGTTTATGTCTTTATGTGAAACACAATAAATTAATAGGAACAATATTATCTTATTTTTTGAGATTCTGTAGAGTCAATATGAAATTATAACACTAAAATGTTGAGAAAAGTTAATTAAGATAGTAAACCTAGGAGTCAAAGAAAAACTTCAAACTGTCCAAAGATTTACATCAGCATCATACTAGATGTATTTCTCTTATTGCTTCTATCCTTAGAAAATCCTTAATCCTTTCTACAGAAAAATAAGATACTTTTTTGTCATACCACTTGAGTTGTCATTAAATAAAATACGGAAGTGATACAAGCACAAACATCTTTGATACTCAAATATTTTGCAACTGTATCTGTTGTCCTATAACTCACAAGATGCTGAACTGAAATCTGTTCTATTTTACACCTGTGATTTCTGCTTGGCACAAAAGAGATTGGGCCCTACCTGTGTCATCAGCCCTTAACGTTTCAAAATATAGATCTTTCAGAATCTCTTACATCACAGTTATAAAGCTCTTCTTTCTCAATTGACAAATGAAAAGTCAATGCCACACAATGAGCTCTCTTTTTGCAGTGGTGTTTTTCTGACACTTGTCCACAAAGAAAAAGGAGCAGTACTGGAAAATTATTGCGGAAATATACCCATTGTTGTCCGTTGCATTTGCATAAATACAAAGGTGGCTGATCAGACTGAGGTTCTCAGAAATTCAAGTATGTATCTCCCAGACTGTGTTTTTTCTTATAGCATAAATATAAATACATGGTACTTCCATTTATTCACACTTGTATTAAAGATGTTTATTTTTAAAAGTCAACAAATCCGAAATACCTATGTTATGGTAATAGAAAATCTGAAATAAGTACAACTATTAACCGTCTACACTTGAAGCTAATGTTCCTTTTCAAAAAAGTTTAACTTATTTCGAGATTACTCATAGATAACAATGCAACAAGTACTTTTGATGGTTTTGACCTATCCTCTTGGCCTTGTTTTATGTCTTACTGTAGAAAACCCTACAGTTAATTCAGAGGTAGGAAAACAGTAATTCTCAAGAATAAAAGTAAGAAATCACCTTCTTTAACTGAACCATTACAAAAAAAAAAAAAAAGACAAAGGAATTGGTTATTCTACTCCTTTTAATGTAAGCCTTTCCAGATTTACATCTGAACTGTTTGTTTTATGAACATCACAATATAATTTTCATCAGGTTGATTTTCAAATTCTCTAAAACTAACTAGAAGACAGACATAACTTGTACCCAAAACCATTTTTTGGGATGAATATTTGAGATTACTCTTTTGCGACCTGTGTAAATCAAGTAAACTTTTTCAAACAATGGAACTCTGGAAATTATTTCTCGTCTCATTTCCTGTACTCTAGGCCACAAAAATTTGCTTTTTACATGTGGTACCATCATTCAAATTGCTAATTCTACTTCATTTTTGTTAGCAAAAAAGTCCACAAATACAATAATATTTTTCAGATAATGAGAATTGAGCAGGAAAATACCTGTATTTGCAAACCTATACTAGGGTCAATTGCTTACCATATTGCTCCTACACTTTAACACAAGAAAACCAGGATTATCCAAAGCTGCCCAAGTCTACAAAGTCCCCACTTTTAAGTGACATTTCAATAGACTTTTGACGAGGTCCCAAGGCAGTACGTAGGTGAGATATTTACTACATTCTGATCAATGAAAAGACTATTAGTCACACTACTAATTGATCCCTCCACCGGGATTTATTTGCAACATTAGTCACTGGAGATTTCCAAAATAACAGTTTACAGTAACTGAAAAGTCTGCTTTCATTAGATACCTGGCAAAATGAGCTGGATGTTTCATACTTTGTGAATGAATATTTCAATTTTGATAATACTAATTTTTAGATATTCGATACTGTATGATGTTAAGAGGAAATGGATGTAAGTATGCTTTATGTGATTCCCCTGCAGAATGGAATCCATCAAAAATGGAGTAATGTTCTTAGTCTTCCTTGATTCTTAATTAAAACAATTATTTCGCTGCACAGTCCCTCCTCTGCCCGTTCCTTTATTTTTGCACAAGCTAGGCTACATTACTATCTTGATTTATTTTCATTATTAGTAGCTTTTAGCAATGGAATACAGTTAAAATTGTTGGTTTATAACATGTCTTTTGTACTTATAATTCATATACGTTAGGCAGAAGCTGAAAGCATTAATTTGTCAATCAGTCCTGCTCCATATCTAGTCTCACTTGAAACAGACTAAGTACACACACACACAAAAAAAAAGATCACTACATATTTCCCAGAGGTAAATGAGCTTGTAAACATTCAGGTATGTTACGATTTACTGAGACTATTAGCTATAGTTCTGAAGCATATTGAACATATGATAGTACATTACAAAATCAAGGAGGTTTCAGTATAGAAACCTCCTTTTAATCTAGATAATAACAAGAAAATTTACTTTGTACTATAAGATCAATTTTCAATTCAGCACACATCTGATACCCAAAGGAGTTTTGTACAATCTCACAGTGTGTGCAAATGACAATACACAACAGCACGTGAAGGACCATGCAGAAAAAGACAGAATATACAGAAACAGCAAACTCTCAAAGACCCAGATTTAAACCCTACTGTATTTAAACAAATGAGGCCTGGACAACAGCAGATCTGATGATAAAATCAGGAGTGAATACCTCAAGTCTAACCCAAGTGCTGAAACCATTTTTTTCTAAAATGTGAACAGAATTTGAATTTTTTTCCTTCCTCACTTGCCTTGCTGTGAAATGTGGATAGAGTTGTATACCCCAAAGAGCAAATCCTTTGTGTAGGAGAAAGAGGAGGGCGGAAAAGAAAAGCTATTTTTGTGGTAAAAAATTATTTTTTGTGTCCATGAAAACTAAATG
Source organism: Nyctibius grandis (assembly GCF_013368605.1). Lineage (NCBI taxonomy): Eukaryota > Metazoa > Chordata > Aves > Nyctibiiformes > Nyctibiidae > Nyctibius > Nyctibius grandis. The sequence goes on along the minus strand of NC_090681.1, from coordinate 125,497 downwards.
TTAATTTTGAAAATGTGTATTTATTTTTTAAAAAGTCTCTGTGAATGTCTATGTCTCTGCAAATGTCTGTCTGTCTACAGGAGGAAAAACACTTCCCTACGACAAGTCAGAGAAAGACAAACAACCCCAAACTATTTCTTGACAATATCATTCAAATATCTGAGGAATAACCACAAAAAATGAGTCTGAAAATCCACCCCCGACTAGGCACATAACCAAAAGAATGAATGAATGTTTTGTTTTCTTTTTAGATAATTTACCTTACCTTTAGTTAAATTGTCTGTGCATTCTGGAAATGCATATCTCAAGCGAGATGGAAGAAAACATCAAAGAGGAAAGGTTTCCCCACGCTCCAGTTTGCCTGAAAGCAGAGAAACCGTATCTGTCCTTTGACCACAACGGAACAAATGCTACACGCCAACGTTTTTTATGCCAGAAGTACAAGGTGCAGAAAAACAGGCTCCTTTCTCTTTGTAGAGTTCATTTCTCCCATTGATGTTCATCTGATGACACATTCATTTTCAGTTAAGCTGAGCATAAGTAGATTTTTATTTTATTCATTTGATAGTTATTTATATAGCTGGATACCTACCGTGATCACTGACATAACAATCCTCCACCAACATATTCACTGGAATTTCTTTCATAGCTCTTTCAGGAAAACGCATCTATTTTGGTGGTTCTTAGAAGACATCTTCCCTTTGTATTACCTTGCTTCCTCCACAGACCACAAAGAGGGAGGACAGCTGCACACACTAGGCAGGGAAGAGACCTGGACAGTAAGACTAAAACCCTAGACTAGAAATGGATTTATCTTTGTGCAAGGGTACAATTTGGTAAACAAGACGTGTCCAGGGGAACAAAGGGTCTCTTCCACTGCCTCACGTTTCAGCAAAATAAGAGTCTCTAACACCAAATAACAGACACTTGCACCACAAGAGTAAAAGCCTGCACCCTACTCTTCCATTGGGATAAACCCTACCTGCACTGTCCGAGCGATCCTCCAAGGCTCAGAGAGTGGTGTGCACTGTTTTGGGTATGTACCCAAGGCAGAGGAGCTGGGGTTTGCAGAATAAGTGAAGCAAGCATTTCAGCATGCCATAGAGCCTGTGCTGTCCCCTCAGCGGCAACATGGCTGAAATGCCAGATTCAATCACAGTAAACTCCTCAAGGTAGAAACCTTGTTTTTCCACAGGCCTTTCGCTTACCATGCGCACACCACTGATACTCCAAAAATTACATGCAAGCAACACCATTGAAGGATACTAGGAAATGCAAGCAGAGACCAAGAAAACTCAAACTTGCATACCGCCGTCACAAGAGTTTAAAATACCATATAATTATATCCCTTATTGTCATTCGCTTTCTGTGCAGTTTAGGAATCTCAAATTGCTAATTATGGCATTTCCATGTAAAAATGGCTTCTTACCTACCCACACTATGTAGAATTCCCACAAACCAGATAAGACATACTATCATATCTTTAAAGTGGTTGACTAGTAGTGATTTCATAAACAAATATGCTGCCCTTAAAAAGCAAAACAAAACCCAAACAGTCACATTACTAATAAAAAGCTTTTGCCCATGGCCCTTAAAAATATGATAATTTATTTAAAACAGATACAGTCCTGAAAGTGACCCACTTAAAATTATTAAGAAGATATGGTGTTTATTTTTGCTGTCCATAAAACAGACAATGGCTTATGAATATGCAAACTGATCAAATGTAATTAACATGATTGGCTCCTACTGAAATACAATCTTCTGTGTTTAAAGGAGTTGGACACAAAAACTAATGAGGTCAAGTTAATATGCTTGTGAAGAAAGCATCAGCTGTCAATGCAACTGACAAGAATGACGGTACTAATCCCCTTTTCTGATAAAATAATTTAAATTTTCCTCAATAACTAGGAAATCTCAAGAGCAGGGAGTCAACCAGCGCTGATAAATGTGAGAAGATTAACGAGGAAGAAATAAAAGCTTGTGTCCATTTATAGTAATGTTAAACATGGCATTTAATTAAGTAGAAGGTTTTCAACAAGTGTTATGGGCAATTAGTTGACCATCACAGCACCAGCCTCATCAATCCTGTCCAAGATGCACAGTTCCAGCAGATGACCTGCGAATATCTTTCTCCACTGATCTCATGGAAAAGGTAAAATGTAACTAAATGTATTATGACATCAGCAATTAAACTAAGCAGGTTTGACCTCTTAGCACAGAAATCGATACCTAGAAACTGTTGAATGTTTAAATGTTTACATTTTTCTTTTCTAGTGGTTAAAATCCCTCCAGTCACCTCAAAATACCACTCCCATCCTTTCTTTGCAACCCCCCCACCCTGTTCTACATAACAATAAGAAAGGAAATTCTAAAATCACAGGCAAATAAAGGTGAAAATGACACTTTTATTACAATAAAGACTCGGATTCAGATATCACCATAATGCCAGTTTAAGTGAAAAATTTGTCTTTGAGAGGTATCTTGGGCTCATTTAATTATGAAACAATTGTAAAGTTTCAGTTAGGGGTGTTGTAAGAATTTCTTTAATTCTGTGTTTATATTTATTACATAGGTGGTACAGTGTATGTTGCAGGTAGAGAAGTATTTCAAGTACTCTCAGAGCCACTAGCAAGTATCTATGAGTTCTGATCGAGATGGTTACAATTCTTGAAAACCAAAAAAGGGCAAAACACCCTATCTTTAAAAAGGGAGAGAAGAAGGAGCCAAGAATCTATATACCCGTGCCATAATTCTTGTTGAAAATATACAGAAGAAAACTGGAAAAATAATCTCGCTTTTATGTATTTGGAAGAAAAGGAAAGTTTTTAACAGCAAACATGAATTTGTCACACAACACACCCCCCTTCCATGTCAACTTAGTCCAACTTCCTTCCAGGGTAAACTATTAAGCCTTAAGGACAGAAGGGAAAGACAGGAGTCCCATATTTTGGTATGAGCACGCCTTTTGACACCGCTTCACATAATATGCATGCTGCAAAAACAGGGTGCGAACCAGTTTGGAAATCACAATTCTAGCCGATCCCAATAGCTCACTGCCAGGTAATCCACAGAAGCCCGTTAGGAATTTGCAGTTTTCAGTATTTTCATGACTGGCCTAGGTAAATGAATAGACTATAACAAGTCATTTTCAAATCACTTCAAACAGCAGCGGCTGCAAGCACTTTGGTGATCAGTATTGTAACTCATATTTATCTTAAAACTGTAGAAATTAATTGAAAGAAACACACACAATTTAAAAAAAATACAAGAAGTTATTCCTGGGCAAATATAATCAACTGCACTAAAAACAGAATGGGAAATTGGGTAGAAAAGGAATCTTGGGGACGAAAGAGATCATAAGCTAAGCCTTAGTGACATGCTGTTAAACATTCACTATTCAAAACTATTAAAGAAAATCATACTAATGGCATATATAGGAATATTGTTTATATGATAGGAAAAGTATCCCCCTGCCCAACAGTAATGAAATCTTAGATGGAGAATATATCTAGGCTTTGGTGCTACGCTTCAAACACATGCTGCAGAACTGTTGAGACTGTTCAGGAGAGAACAAGATGAATGCTGGGATGGGGTGTAAACAAAGAAATCTTTCTTCGATAAGGCTACAGACACGATAACACTATTCCATTACACAAAGGATTTTCAATGTGTAGTTGTTGTGCCCATATTGAGTGGCCAGAAAAACACCATGGACGTGAACTGATCTGCTGTTCTGCCCGCTAACTCTCAGAATGAAATCCTGATACTCTTCACATTACTAGCTGCTCTAGTATTACACAATTTTTGAAAAAATCTCCCTCCCTCCCTCTCCCAAAATGTGATACACTACATTACAGGGCATGGAAAAATGCCCCAATCTGTAACAAAAGAGGGAAAACGGGACCAAATATTTAGAACTACAGGGTTTTTTGTCTTGTCTGAATGAAAATGATGGAAGAATCCAGTAAAGCTTGAATCACCAGCCACGTTTTTTAAATATTAAATAAATACTTCTGAATGACTTTGATTGTTTCCCCCCTTTAATAAAATACAGACAAAAATCACCATTTTAATAGTGGGCGTGGTTCTTTGTAAGAACTGCGGTATATTATTTTGCTTGTGAAGGTGCCATGGCTAGTCTTGTAAATTCCCATGCGCCCCTGATGCACATATTTATTTGATTGTTAGCTTAAATGAAAGTTTAAAACATAGCCCAAACTCAAAAAACAACCCCTTAAGAGTCTGAAGCAAAGCGAAAGGAAGATTTAATTCTCAGTTCCTGCTGGGTGGAACAAGACATAACAACTAAATTCCAGGAAAGGATATCAAATGTTTGTTATTAAGAAAACTCTTGTGAGAAGACTGATTAAGTACTGGAAGAGATCACCAAGAACACTGACCATCAATGACCATCAATGCGGGTTTTAAAAAAAGACATTAGTCGAGGATAGTTTAAGACATAATTGACCTACTCAGGGCAAGGGAATGGCTGAGATGTCTGTCCTTAAGCAATCCCTTTCAGTTTTACTTTGTAGTGTTTGAATGTTGTTTAGGTTCTTTTGAATACTGATGCATACAAATAACAGGAAGCAGCTCTCCACCACCCCCTACACTGTGAAAACCACAGAGAAAAATACCACTTCTGTTATTCTCAGAGCTCAAATATGGGCACATCAGGAAACATCAAGGAGTTCATGAGCACTGCTGGCAGACTATGCAAATACCCTTTTCGTGTATTCTTTACATATTACAGGTTGCACAGTCATACCAACGCTACGTGCCTCTGCCACTTGTACTTAACAACATCTGCCTTTAAGACTTGTGTAATTCGAGGCCAGAGAAATCCACTTTCACCTAGATTCCTGTGGTGTAACAGTGACACCCAGTGACGAGTTCTACACTAACCTCTTGTGAGCATCCAGAAAAATATAAGCACTGCTGTTTAAAGGTAAAAGGCAGAATTAGTTTGTTTTATCAGTTACACGTTTCCGCAGTGTGCTTCCCGTGAAAGCCTGGGCAGGAGCTCAGCCTGGAAAACAAGCTCTCTGCTGCATTTTTTGCATGAAATTCTGCATCGTTGAGAGCTCAACAGCAAAACGCCACCCTCAGCACTATCTGTTTCTGCTGAGCTGCAACAGCCCAGCAAAAAATAATACAAATGCAGAGCACATTTATCACTATCTCAAGAAAAGTTAATACACTTTACATAAATAACTTGAACAAGGCTTGACAAGTTGGAAGCATTTTACAAAGAGCTCAAGTATATACATTCCTGCACTCCATACAACTCAAATGGATAGTACAGTCAGGTACTAAATGACTAAATGTAGAAGCATTTGGACCTAAATCTAAATTTGGTACTTCCTTTACTCACCTAAGGACTGCTCCACATTCTCATCGTACTTCCTCACGCTAATTGGACATGCATTCTTGTCTATTACAACCACATGAACAACTAAAACAAGCTTTTGTGTTCTGTGATAGCAACCTTTTCTGAGCTTAAACATCTCACTTGAACATTGTATCTGTCGAATAATCCTCAGGCTGTTAACAAACATTTGACTTTACTGCATGTTAACACAGAGATGGAGTGTCATCATCCCATTTCTTGCTTAGTTTGAATCCCAGCAATTAGGAGTGAAATTAGAGGATAACAATATTGAGATGCTCGTTCAATTTCGTTCTTATATAGTTGGCTCATGACTAGGCAAAGGTGGCCATGACATGCATCATGAGCACAGCTCACACATTTAACCGGTGTATGCAGTTATAGTCTGAAAATTTATGTTCCTTTATGTAAATTTCTTTAATTTAAAAGGCTGGACCAAGACCCTAATACCTAATGGGTTGCAGAGAACTGGTGACATGAAGGGAGGAAGGAAAAAGAACAACCAAGCCCAAAACTAGCAAACAAAAAACCCCAAACACCCTGTCTCAAAAGGTACATTTCTTTCTTAAATAACACATAATTATTCTTGTAAAAATATTATTATTTCTGAGTCTAAGACATATATAGTTCACAACACAAACATCTGCTCAACTGTATTACCATAAAAATAAACAAAGTAAATATGCGTGAAGCAGAGAGGCTTAAAGCAATGTGGAAAAAACATAAATCGACATGTTACTACGGACTTTTTAAACATATTGAAGAAACGTCAGGTTGACAAAAGTGGCTGGTGCACAACAGCGTTTTATAATTTCATGATTCTTACTAGTGTTTATAAACACGTCATTTGTAGGACATGTGCACGACAGAGATGCTTTTCCTACTGAAAGGGAAAAACCCACAAGACTTCTCTCCTAAACTCTCTAAAAAGTATTGATGGTTTTATTTACTTCTTTAAATATACCAAGCAGGAACAAGATAAAATGAAGCAAAACAGCCTCTGCTCTGCTGGCTGAACAGCCCCTTCCATACTAGGTCCTGAAATCTTTTCTTCCTTCTCTCTGCCAAAGCCTCTGGAGCAGTTTGTTTCATTCTCTACACACATTACTAAGAGATATTTTACTCTACAGCACAGTGCTGTACAGTGAGTACAGTATGGTGCTGTACTGTGAGTAAATATTTAAACATTCTATTTATTACAGAATATAGATACAGTAGCAAGTACACTTTGCAAACAGCAATAGTGTTAACATCTGGTACTGCACATCTACTGCACTTCTTAATGACTCTCTTTTTTTGCAGTTGAAAGGAAAAAACAAAAACAAAAAGGGACACAAAAGTCACAGTAAGGACATGTCTGTCAGATATAAATTTATTCCCTCAGAAAAATACCATAAGATCCAGCAATTCCCATGGTATGAAATGGATATGTGGTGAACAATATTCTCCCCCTATTTAGTGCATGTGCAGATATGTCTCAACGTAAGCGAGTAGTGAGAGCCTAGCACAACAGAAGCCTGATCTGCAAATGTACCATGTCATATACCAATAATATATCACATTATTCTATTTTCATTGCCTTTTCAAAGCTTTCCATTTCAGAATTGATTTAAGCAAATATTCTCTTGCTTCAAATTATTGGTTAGGTTATTTGGACAATTTGGATTAACAGTTCTAAACCTATAAGTCATCTGCAGCCTCTAATTTATCTTGAATGATTAGTCACCAAAGTTAAAAAGTTAATCAAGCACAACTACTGCTCATTACCCTCAGAAAAATCTTGCTCTTGGCATCTGTTTTCTGGGTTCTTTCCCCATCACATGGTTAACAGATATGTGTGATACATTACCACTGGACAAAGCCATGTTTTGGAAAGAAGGCAACCAAGAACAGCAGGTATCTCACTCACTATGCCTTCCTAAATTGCCCATGGGAACAGATCTGCCACAAGATGGCAGAGGGCCAGATGAACTGTCACTGCAGAATGCAGTTAAGCGGTCCTCTTTTACACCATAATTAACAAGAGCTAATATTCTAGATGTCACTTTACTTCTGAGACCTCTTTTAGTGCTGCCTTGCAAATTCTTTGTGAAAAAGCTTTGCAGTACTGTGCCCTTAATGTCTGCCTGTAAGTTGAAAACTAGTCTAACTATTCCTTCTCAATCAAAAACAAAGGAACAGCCAGAGCAACAACAGCTGCTAGAACACTATTTTCAAGTTGATATTAGTGACAATTCAATTAATGTAGTGCTCACAAAGAAAAGATTAAAGAGGGAGGGAAAATGCCAGACAAGCTCTGGTATTACATAGATTAGCAAGAATAGGAAGTTTAAAGTCAATGATGGTTAAAATACAGAGATTTGAGTCTCTGTATTTGTCTCTGTTAGTGGTCAAAGACTGGAACAGGTTGTCCAGAAAGGTTGTGGAGTCTGCCTGCATCTGTAGAGATACTCAAAACCTGACTGGATGCAGTTCCTGGGAAACCTGCTCTAGGTGACCCTGCTTGAACAAGATGTTGGGCTCAATGATCTCAAGAAGACCGTTAGAACCTAAACGATTCTGTGAATCCTTTAAAACGCAATGGTGTTTGGGAGCTTTAAATGAGTGGTGAATAGCAAAGATGACACTATGATTTGGTAAGGATTATCCTGCCCAACCTTGTGCAACTCTTATAAAGCCCAGGTGGGACTGCAGTCTGCAAACTCTGCCTGAGTTTGTGAAGGACAGAAACTATTTTGACTTCAGATCAAAGACATGATCTCAGTGATTAGGTGTACGACACTTAAGCAGAAGTTATTAGCATGTGTATCCTACATTATGGGCAAAACATCCCTGGTGTCTCACAGAAGAACAAGCCTCCCAGAATGTGGCACTGATAGTTACCGTTTCTCATGAGGATGCAGAGCTAGCTTCTAGGCCTAAAGGAAAATACCATGGGTGTTTTTCAGCTGCTGGTTGTAAAGAACAGTCTCAGAGCAACAGAACAGACAAGAGCTCCAATTCAGACAGGGATGACTGGGAAGAACTGGACAAAGACCAATGGAAAGAACTTGTCTCTGCTCATAAAACATAAAGGCATCTGGGAGACGGGTCATTTTCTCAAAAACGGGCCAGGAGTTTGACAAAGCAGTGTCACTAAGCCAAGAGCTGCAAGGAGCTTGGCACTGGATCAACATACCCAGGCCGAGAGACTGCAGACACGCTCACAGTGAACTCAGAAACGTAATGGAACAAAACATTAACTAAAGCCTAAAGCACTGCCCTCCCACAGGGAGGCGGTGCAATAACTGGCACATAAACGTGCCCAGGGTGGATGAAGAAAGTAGTCGCAAGATGAATCAAGAAAAATTATTTGGCTCCAGAAAGCATGATTCGCATGAATAAAATAAAATTATTGCATGCTTTGGAAATTGAAGGCCTTCTTTACTTACTATAGTGCAAAAGCTAATTATAGTTACTGGAGATGTTTGCTATTTACTCATAATAAGCACCTCAATGCAACATAATTAAAACGACTGCCAGCTCATTGGTGTCGACATGCATTAGTAAGGACCATTTCCAAGTCTGTGAACCCTTGTAAAACAACAGCTAAGTTGAATCACGCATGCAGGTTGCCCTCCTGCATGCCAGAAATGCCGAACTCGAACAGGTTTTCCACTCGTACAATGAGAAGGATGCTTCTTTCCTGATATTCCAGAATTGTGATCAACACAGAAAGCATTAATTGACCCACTGGCCAAACAGCATTTCAAGACCATACTCAGTGACACAGCAGTGGCAGCAGCTGTAAGCCTCCACTCCTTTGGAAGCCTGATACCAACAGTAATCCACCATGGGGAGGCACAGCACCAACAGCAACAGACAAGGTCAGGTACCCCAGCAGAATGCTGGCACGGGCAGCACAAAAGGTTAGACGCCAAAACATTCAAGATCTGAGAGATGAGAAAGTCATGTTAGGCACCACCTGCTAACAGTTTGTTCAAAGATTGAAGCAGGTGCTTTGATGGTTTTCCTGGCCTCAAGTATAAGGCTTTCACAATTATTTGGCCCACACAAGCTGAGAATGTGCATCACGTTTAATTCTTTAATCATGGTCTACCAGTTACTCATTTGAGATTCTGAGATGAAAGTAAAATGAAGGAGAAGACTATTCTTTTGCTTAGACTACAAGGATTCCTGATCCTTAGGAAGCCCACTATGATTTCTCCCTCCCTCTTTTCTCTTTGTGTATTAAATAAAATCATAAATCCCTACAGACATATGCACTGGAGTTGCAGTAAAGTTCCCTTCCACAAGATCAAGAGTTTTAATAAAAGACATAAATTCTACTTCAGTCTTGAATCACAGTGGCAGCTTCTCAGTGCCCAGATCACTGCATGGTTAAAATGGAAAACATTCTACTGCAAACCTGTCTAGATTTCACATTAAATATCAGGCTCTTGCTTCATTTTGAAGGTAGGTTTATTTTATTCTTCAATAATTTTTAGCAACTTGGAAAGCCTGCTAAAGTAAAATGTATAGTACTTTTGGAAGGGAGTTAAGCTGTCATTTTTAAAAGCACAAGCAGCATGCCATAGGAACACTCAGGTAAGAGTCTACCTCAAACCAAACTGTAAAAGTTTGCATTACATATGGAAAACGGTAATGCAGAAGCTTTTCACCTGTAATTAGGGTTTTTTTCTGAGATGTATCTTTATGCACTTCCTTCCCTCCCCAATGAATATTACATAATAAACTATTAATCTGTACTTTCAAAATAATGCTGTTGCAGAGTTTCACCACATCATTAAGAAGAATGCCAGTTCACACATGAAGAATAATATAAGCAACTCTTGAGTATACAAATCCCTTTTTTTTTATTCCTATAGAACAACAGCATAAGTATCTGATATACCATCAACTTCAAATCCAAAAGGCTGATTAAGGTTTCATAGAATTTTACTTACAGAACTCACCTCAGCTAGAAAGAACTCACTCTCACTCTCTCATTATGGGGCAGGGAGAACCTGAAATGTGATCTTTCAAAATTATCTGTCAAAATAAATCCAAAACTATTTTTTTCATATTGTAAACTCACACATGATCTCATGGACTCATGTGCTTCTCTTTATTGTCTAGCATCATATGCCCTGTCAACTGTAAAAAAATAAGAACACAAGAGAGTTATATCTTCATAGTGTAATAACAATGTTGTTCAATGAAATTATTCAGTTGTATGTGTAATTTTAGTGGTTCATCCATTCAGAATTCAGTGCGGCTAAATAAATCACAATACCTGTTAAATCAGCACACCACATACAAACTGACGTTACCTTCTCACTGAAGAAAAAGGATCTCAGAGTACATTAAAGACATCCTAAAAGCGGCTTTTTCCTCTCAGAGCTGTTATTATCCTATGATTTCTTCATAGATAGTGATTTCAATGCAAAACAGAGCTTTACTTTATACATGTGAAATGTGGTATGTATTTCACTATACAAATTCAACGACATCAAAATCAAAGACAGCAAAAACCTCAGTTAACTAGCAATGAAGACAGAGGGGTCTGTTTTCAAATCTTGAGAATTAACAAAAGAATATTCATTAGGACATCTTTATCAAGAACATAACATTTTCTAATATTGCTTTCAACTTTTTCACTATGCCTAGGTCTTTAATGAAATCCATTGGGAGCAACAACCAAAAAAGCTTACCAAAAGCTGCTCTCCTGAACTACTGCCGATTGCACAGTGGATATGGTAGCTTTCTTTTCAAAGGCAGGCTCATCACTTACAGTTTGTTATTCTACACTGGGGACAACTGCCCCAGAGAGAAAAACCTGCCCTCTGGTTTCTATAGCACGATTCAAAACGATGGTGCTCAACTCATTTGCCACCTTTAACTGAATAGATAGCACTGAGGATCAAATGGCAATCTCCTGAAAGCAACAGAATTACGAAATTAAACCTGGAGCTTCTTGAGCCACTCTGGTCCTTTAATATATGAGCTATTTTGAAAATGCCTTTACACCCTGCACTTAGTAAACTAAGAGAGAAACTACCTCTGAGGATAATTTTAACTGCTTAAAACCACTGTAATACATCATTAAAAGCACTGGCGCAAAAAACTCATGATTCATTTTGCATTTTTCTTCGACAGTATATCTAATTCTTTTAGTTTGGTGGGTGGGGTGGGAACTTTTCAATGGGATTTACACCTCCACATTGCTTTAAGCAAGGCATACGGCTGTAACACATTATTCAGCACCACACATGCCTAACTTTCAAACTAATATTCTTATTTAGAAGCTTACATTCCATTTTAATTGAGATACAAATTCTCTGACAGAGGCAGAACACCACACAAGTATATGCAATGTATGCCCTAAGCCAGAGTCTAGTTTACATACATACCAACCATGAAGTTAAAACAAAGATATAACTTAAAATAATTAAGATACAAATTCTAAAGAGCCAGTCACAATTAGGCAATCTGCACCAGGAAAATACAGTTCCAAAAGATTTAATTTGGTATCAGAGGCATGAAAGACAAAACTATGCACTGTACATTCTCTAAATGGTTAATAATCATGTCATTTACCTGTCTACAATGGACTAGAATAGCAGAGACAACAGTACACATCTGGTGACATATACTGCAAGTGTGACTTTATTTCTGCTAAGAGCTAATTACTTTACTGCTATTACAGGCAAAATGTGGAAAGACGATCACAAGTACTTAGAGAAACTGATGCTAAATAGTCCACAGGGAACAGTGCCTTGGCTTTTTCTATCCTGTTGGATAGAGTTACTTTCAAGCAGCTGCAATCTCTGTTGGCTCCAGTCTCTCCTTAAAAATTACAGCTGACAATTGTTTGATCATCCATGAGCAACCAGAACTTTTGTGGTAGGAGCAGGCACTCCTATCCAAGTCTACCTTGTCCCCAAAACACTTGCACTGTTAAACAGGTGAAGGAGGCTATTAAGTATAGGGAATAATCCTTCAGAAAGTTGAATTGACATTCATATGAGAAAAATGAGAAAGAACAAACTCCAGCAGGTTAAAGGTAAAAACATAATATGAGAGGCTAGAACACACGTGAGGGCTAATGTAGTCAACGCATAAAAGCTAAGATATCCTTTTTCAAACACATGAGAACTCAAAATCCCATTAGACACTCATGGAAACACTCAGAAAACATAAGGCCGCAGCAGAACAAAATAAATTATTTTGAATCCACCCTCACTGTAGAGGAGTTTTATAGCTTTTCACCTTGGAATTCATCTTCACAGGGACATGTCATAGGATCTCTTCTCCAGCTGAAGCACAAGTACTTGACATTAAAGAAAAAAAAAAAATCTGAAGAGCAGCAAATCTCCAGCACTAGATGTATACTAACCCAAAAAGAAATGGAAGTATGGAACAGATGTACTATTACCTGTTGTGTGTAACCTCCCACTTCCAAAGAAACAGAAGATGGAAAAGGCTACACTCATTTTGTTAAGCTTTGGAAGGTGATGCAAGTGATCACAGATTACATGTCTGACATTAATAACCAGGCAAGCTATTACTAGGTAAGCAATAAACTCCTTTCTGTTAGCATGTTAAGGACACTAAAAATGTGAATGGACTCAAGGACAGAATTCACGGGAGCACAATACATGAAGAGTTGACAAAGATTATATTTCTGTCTTAGGAAGTTTCCAGCTCTGGAGTCTTGCAAGAGACTACCAGAGAAATATCACTGTGCAGTTGCCCTATTTCCATACTCTTTCCTAACACTGACATCAGAGGCAGGATACTAAGCTAAGTAACCCTTAGGTCTGATCCAGTACTGCCATTCCCATGTTAGGCACAGTGCAAAACGACTTAATATGCACTCATATGATAGACTAAAATCTTCACACATCACACAACTTAAGTGACACTTACTAGTGTCTTAAGTCCACTTTTCTGAAGTTAACCTGTTGTCTCAATCATTCCATGTCCTAAATGAATAATTTCACAGACAGCCACTATATTCTCCCTCATATGCCTATAGCTTTCTTTTTGTTGCTCTCCCCTTGTACTGCCGTTCTGCCTTTCATATATATTCTCTAAATTTCTCTAGCCTTCTCCCAGGGCGTATGCAGGAAAAAACCCTGTTGGAACTGGAGATCTGCCAAATCTAAATTTACTGACACATAAAAGAATTCCAACTGTCCTCAAATCAGACTGAAAAGAATCTCTAATGATGGCTTATTTTTAATTCTTCTTAAGTAAGAGACTCTAATGAATTTTCCTGATTTATTGGGGGAGTAAGGCAGACCTAGGTTTTCACAGACCTTCATGAATATTTCTCACTACATACTGGATGTCATTATTCTACTTAGAATAAATTAGCCCAAATGTTATGACAGTTACAGAAAAATTGTATTTTTAGCTACAATTTATAGTGTTCTGTCTCTTCCCAAGCAGTCTTCACAGAAACACTTAAAACTTCAAACCTAATTAGGTAGTGAAAGAAAATCTCCTTGATGAGAATGAAATACATGTGACTGGGAGGGTTTTCTAGAAGAAAATAATCTTTTTCCTCCTAGACATACCCTGATACTTTAGAATAGAGTCCATTTGAATGTATAAGCAAGCAAAAAAGCAGCAAAAGGAGGATTTAATCTATTTTCTCTGTTTCATTTGATTCAATTGCAGACATTTCAAAAGGAAGTGACAGATAAGCAATGCCCTCTTTGGCCATTTAATACAACAGATGCTGAACAATCATTTTCCATAGGCTGTAGCATCACAAATTCACCATGTCTAATGCACTTTCATTAGCAAACACTTCCCCCCGCCCCCCTTCTCTCCTGTCCTTTCACAACTACCATCAATATTAGAAGAAACATAGCAACCTGGGAGACGGCTTACAAGGCAAAGTCATATTCTGTGTGCTGCAACACACATTCTTACAGAAGCTGTTCCAAGAGCCAGACAGGCTCACTATCATACACATTGGACACTCATGGCCCAAAGCAAAAAAAAAGACCAAGTGTGAAGACACCCCTCTTTTGTAAACGTATTTCCCCTTGCCACGAGGGGAACTGAGAATAGGAATATGAGGAAAGGCAAGTAAGTGCAAAGGACAGGGGAAATAAACAGAAGAAACTACGTGTGATCGGGGTACCACATGATAACAACATCAACTGATTAGAAAGTAAGTGATTAGAAAGCAACAGAAGCTCCTCCAACAGCAATAGTGGCATTCCCTCTCAAGACATGAGGAAAAGGCTACCTATGTTTAGTAGCAAAGTCATGGAGCAGCAGCAACTATGCTATTTACAATTGAACTACACTACTCAAGTCCTCGAACTATGAATGGGTGTCAAAAAAAAAAAATTAGAGGTCTGTCCTGTATCACATGGTCAACTTGACTAACATCAGGTCTACCAGTTTCTACGACCAGCAGTATGTGAGAGTGAGGCTTGCATCATTTTCAGTCTCCTCTCCTACACAGCTCTGCTCTGTGTACTGCTGACAGACGCAGCTACGGTGTTCTAGAAAATGGTGCAAGCTCTTTGGTTTCCCAAACACATTTGAGCTTGTTGCTCAGTTCATCAGCTCCTTTCTACACTCTCAAATGAAACAATCTGGACAGAGGAAGAGGGGGAAGTACTGCTTCAGATGAAGCCTCTACTTCAAAGACAATGATGAAAAGCCAACTGGTCTTCGTATTAAAGGCAGTTCCATAAAAGAGGACTTCCTGCCTCTTGCCACATTCCTTTTTTCTGAGTTTAGATTGACCGACCTTATGATCAGACTTAGAAGTCTCATTTAACTTTGGTACTCGAAATTCACAGCAAAGATCTTTTGAAAAGATAATGTTTTAATGGACTAAAAGATATTTAGACTTGCTCTCCCGCCATGGGATATAGTGAGTTCTGTCCTAGCAGCAATGAAAGAGTTACATTTAAAAAACAAGCAGCTGCAGCCCTGTCACTATTCAGAGAGCAAAACCAAACCGGACCAGCTTAGCTGCATGATGGCAATGAAATCATTGCAGTTATAGAAAAAACAGAGCTGAAAATGTGTCTGCTATCTCTCTCTAATGCACAGTGACAGCCAAACACAAACATATTTTCAAGGGTATTGTTGTGAGCACTGCAAAGAAAATCTATATGTCCAGATAGATCCAATTGTGTAACATCAAACATTTTGTTAGCCTCACCCACAGTAGCAATTAACAGGTTCACAGTATTTATCAGTTGCTAATCTGTTACCATACAGGCCAAAGAACTTGTATACCTTAAATCCTCACAGACTCCTAGACCATAGAGCAATACAGTAAAACAACACCCAAACACTTAAGATTGGTAGACCTTTCAATAGTTAGGCTTTTCAGCAGGTCTTACATCACATTGACTAAACTTTTGGCCTCAACCATCCTATACTTAGCCCTATAATGAAAGCGTAACTGTCCCGATTTCACTTCTGTTCAAATGTTAGCAATACAGCTGGAGTAAGAAAATAAACGTTCCTAAGAATCTTTGCCAAATACCAGTTCTCACAGAGGCTTAAAAAGCTGTTTTTCCTGTGGAAAATTCACAGAACTGGTATAATTTGTTATGTTCCTTTAAGTCTTTGTTGTCTAAATAGGAGCTACAATTAAAAGCTAATATGAATAACTGAATCACTGAAAAAATACCCTCCAAGCATGAAAAATAAATATTCAACATTCTCACCTTATCTTATATTCTTTGTAGTTCTGTTTCTCCACTGCATATTAAGTGGGCGCCGTCACATGAAACTAATACTGTGTTAGCTCTGAAGAAAAAAAAAAAAAAAAAAAAAAGAGTTGTCACTG
Organism: Nyctibius grandis; assembly: GCF_013368605.1. NCBI lineage: Eukaryota > Metazoa > Chordata > Aves > Nyctibiiformes > Nyctibiidae > Nyctibius > Nyctibius grandis. The sequence continues at coordinate 109,289 of NC_090681.1, read as the reverse complement.
AACTGCAAGGTGCCAGCTACAGAAGTGAAGTCATCTTTGATAGGATAATTCCAGGCTTGCATACTAAATTCTCTTCAGATCCTGGGAAAAAAAAGGATAAGTGACTAACTTTCCACAGATTACTGTGCAGTTCAAGTACAATTTCCTGACAGTTTGGGCACCCACTAGTAACTGTTTTGAGAAACCTGACATTAACAGTGCATCAAAATGCAGCACAAAGAGCAGCACATAATGTCTTCCACAATTTTTTCAGAGTTCACGTCAGTAATGCATCTTGTCCTTAGCCCTTAAATACAATTTGCATTGTCTTTCTCAGGTATAGAATCCACCAACTTCTTGGAAAAGACCCGATACTCAAAAGAATGAAAGATGGCACTGAAGGGCAAGGGAAGGGGGAAGCAGAAAGTCTCGTGGAGAAAAAAAATACAAGAGCAGCGTGACAAAAAAACATTGCAGGAAGAGTATGTGCCATTACCTATTACAGGAGAGAGAGAGCTCTAACAAAACAATTAAAAGAAAGACTGTCTTTAACATCTTTATAAAAGCACTGTCCTTCCATGAAGCAGCCTTTAATTCATATTTAAGTAGAAAGATGATTTGACATCACAATATTAACAACAGCTATTTTAACAACCGACAAAAAAGAATCACAGCAACTTCATTATTCACAATTGCAATGGGACACAGATCTTGGCATGGGAATGTCATGGTGATTACTAGGCAGTATCTGGAATAATAAAATTCACAGGCACCTGACATGAGTTTTAAAAGAATGAGATCTTAAACAGTATCAATACACTACAGCAACCCAGAAACACTTCTGGAATTATAAAGAAATTGTCAAGTTGTTCATTAATCACCTCATGAACAAGGAGCTGAAATTCCTTTGAAACAAAAATTACAGCTATATGGAAAAGACAAAGTTACTGTTACTTATTGAACTAATCATTGAAGGACAATTAAGAAAGGAAATATGTGTAATAGAATGAAAAAAATTGCAGAAGGAAGGAGAACACCCACTAGTACCAGTTGATCTAAAAACCTAGAGTCCAGAATTAGGCAAAATTCTGGCAAAAGTTCAACTTTTTTAGTAAGATGTGATGAAAAAGGCAACATGAAAAAGGACCAACCCATATGCCAAATCACCAAATAACAGAGGAATATCAACATGCATATAATATTTACGAAAAGGTGAGGAGAAACATAATAAGCATCTCAAGGAAAGAAAGAAGCATAGCCAAAGAATTCTTGAAATTACTTATAATTTGCAAAACTTCCAGCATAAGATCAATTTGAGGGTGACAACTAAGCAGATACAATATATACTCACAGCTTATCTAATCTGCCCAGGGGATTTTGGGCTAAAAGGTGCAATTTCTAAAAATTATTTTTGCCCTGTCAAATACTCCAATAATGTCTAATGTGAAAGTAGTCTACATTTAAATTGATAAATTAAAAGGAGAGGGGTTTTTTTTAAGTGCAAGAAGTTTGCATAATGATCCAATCTTGTCACTAGCACCAAATATATCCTACCCAGACACCTGAAAAGAAATACATGAAACTCACTGCAGTTGCGATGGTCACTAGACACCCGAGTGTGAACGGCTACTGCAGACTTGAGGAAGTGTCTGTCACAACTCATCTATTTCGATGTCCATTATGAAACCCTCCTGGGGTTAAATAATACACAGATACAAGACAGTTTCACCTCCACTGGAAGGGTTTTAAAAATGAAATTAGACATGTTTTTGAGGCAAAATCTTTCGCAGTTAACTCCCCAGTTCTGCACATATTCCTACAGAATCTGTGGCCAAAGGAACCTCCTCTAAACCATTTCCCATCACCTCCTCTGATCTGTCAACTTGAATTGGGCTTTTCTTGTAGCGCTACTTGTCCTATACTGAGAGAATAACAAACAAACAACTGAACTTATTCTTCTAGATTTATAACTTCAATCTAAAAAACTCTATTTATTCCACTTGCTTAAAAGTCTGAACTGTTTCAACATGCAGTATTCACTACTGTACAGTCTAGACTACTGTACTTTACCTATTTCCATAATTTGCCTCTTCTCTCCTAGTATCTGTGGTACAGAAACATCAGAGAGTCACTTTTTTCACTCTGAGGCTACCCCTTCTAATAAAATACTCGAGTGAGGCAGAAAAATTCCAAATGCAGAACCATCTATTAGCATACCTACTGATCAGACAAAAAATGGTAAGTTTTAATACGTAGAATCATTTGAGCTGCCATTTATTTTAAACTGTTTTATTTTTAAATTACCTTGCTGTTGGAAGAAGTGGAATAAATTTAATCCTTATGAATGGAATTGTCCAACAATCTTCTTTTTCCTCTGGGGGCATTTTTAGGAAGTAAAATATACTCCAAATCAGATTAACCTAAATGCACCTTGCTAGTTTGACATATAAAGCAGTCAGAAAAAAAAAAACAAAAAACAAAAAGTCCATGAGACCATACAACCACCATGGAAAGGCCTTGCTTGAAAGCACTTTAAAAATAGAGCTAAATGCAAATACAGTAAATCAAAAAGAGAAACACTCAAAAGGCAACTCAAACTCTCAGAGCAAATCATCCTTATTTGTCTGCAGTTTATGAGGACTTGCCAATGACCTGGAGCAAATGGCATATTAAGCCTCATCTAGGAGAAAGGGTCAAAACGTACCAATTATAGATTTGCAGACAGATGCTTTCATTCCCTAGTTTAGATAACATGATTTCCTCCACCCTCACCATTTATTTGCCATTCCCCAAAGAGAAATGACTCCTGACTGGGAGGGATAGCACCACTACAGACTATAAAATTTGTGCCAGATGCTTTAACTGAGGAAATATTCTCCAGTTTTCATTTGATTTATAATGGAAATTGGAGTCTTAACATTGGATTCTTATTACATCACTGTTTTCTAATTTACTTTTGTATAACAACTATGGCAAAGATTATTCTGTTCCTCTCTAAATGGAGAAAAAAATCAAAACTTTGTTTCTCAAAGGCAATCTGTTGCTGCTCTTATACAGATTGTTATCAGTTCTATCTTAGGCTCGCATCACTCACTTTGCCCTTTTTCTTTCCTTTTTTTTCTTTTCTTCCCTTTCTCTTCTATTTTTTCCTTTTTTTCTTTTTAGTTTAAAAAGAGAAAGGGGCTTCATACTCAGAGCAACTGAGACATAATGTATTTGGACTTCAAGATGGCTTATAATACTTCACAGCTTAGTTAAGCTCAGGAACTCACCAGAGAATGCCATGAATGCTTAAAGATGTTATCAGCTCAAGGTGTAAGAGGACAAGTTATCAGAAGAGAAACCCATCAAGGACTTCTACTTAGAACAACTGCAGGAAGTCCCATAAAGTGTCGAAGGCTCAAACAGAATACAGTATTGCTATATGCTTACCGTACATTATGGGGGAAATACACTTGCTGTACTCTTACGTTCTTTCCTCAGACATCTGCTTTTGGCCTGTTCCAGACAAGATAACAGGCCAACTGGACTTCTAGCCAAATGCCACACAGGTCTGCATGTTCTCAGCTGCAAAACCTGAAGTCACTGCAAATACATAAAGTGATGGGTTCCCTTGGGTAACTCTTGGTAGAAAGGAAAGAGAAACAGTACACTTCATAGAATGGCCAAACACAGTGAGCTTTTAGCAAAACGTGTGCTCCGGAGAAGGAGACTTCTAGCGACACTCACAATCCTGACATGAGATGCTTAGGCTTAACGGAATGTGCACTGATGCCCTGACAGCATTTATCAGCACACCAGTTCCAGGGAGAGTGCAGCTTCTGTGCTGCACGCTGTGCTGTGCCCTAAAGGTATTGCATAGATCCTAACTGGACTAATGCAGAATCTCTGGTCCCAACCGGCTGCCCCTCTGCTCCCTCCTCAGTACAATTACCTCCATAGTAACAAAAAAAAGCTCTTTATGACGTCTCACAAAGACATTACAAGTACTTCTAAGTAAAATGTTTTTAATTTCTACAGATTAAAAGAAACTTGAACATGCAAAAATTATACAGTTTGATGAAAGCGTAACAGTGTAACGTACTATCCAAGTTAGGATTATAACTTAGCTCCCAAACACCTTTATTAGGCTTCTTTACAGAAACAAAGATGTGGGAAAAAATAAGGAATACTCACAGATTACTTTGTTTTCAATTTAATTGTTGCAAAAAACCACTACAACATATTGATGTTTAAATAGCCACTTCTTTTGGATTGTCCTTTTCCCCTTCTCCAAAGTCTACATTACATCAGAACAGGAATAAGATGCATCTTTTCCAGCAGAAGGTAGTGTCAAACATTTCCAGCTCCTTGTCTCTTTTTGAAAGATGTTAGACACTAAACTGCATCCATGTCTAAAATCCACAACTGTATTGAAAAGGCGCAAAAAGTTTCCTTCTAATTAGGTATCCAATACAGAATAAGGAAGAATGCACTGGTATGGACCAGTATTCCTTCACCATTTACATATGTTTTACCTCTCCTGAATCAGAACACAAATCTGAATTTTTCTTTTGAAAGCATTTTCAAGCCAAAGGAAGAAGGAAACAATATAAAATCTTAAACATATTTCAGGCTTAACTTTTACTCCAGAAAAGAGAACTCCAAATGTACCAGAGTCGGCCAATAGCTTGATGGTCTGCATGTGGACAGCAATCAATACCCAGGTTTTCAACCACTCGACCGTTACAGATTACATGTAAGCGGATAGTTAAGTCATAACAGAGTAACAAAGAGCCTGCAAAAATCTAGCCCTAGAACTAATTCTTTATAACAGTATTGTAAGCTCCTTCATTCATAATGTAGTTAGATTTCTGAAGATCAGGAAAAACAAAGACTAAGAAAACGCCATATAACATTATAAAGAAGTTACTGTGCGCTTGAAGCTGGTCTGAGCAGTTGCCACTACCATCTTCTTCTGAAAGTATAGTAGGGCTGGGGAGCGGGCAACAGAGGAAGCTGAAAGTAGGAGACTGACTCTCATGTTCTGCCAGCCATGGTACAAAGGTGATAACTGGCAACTAATCTTTCTTTAGAGGCTGAAATAAGCCAACAAGAGATCACTTCTTAACACTGGTGACCCTCCAAGTCAAATAAAACACATGAGCAGTCCCCGGCGAGAAAAAGGCAAAAGAAGAAATAAGAAGCCATTTACCATGACCAAATTCCTCTCATATAAGACTCAGAGGAAGAAAATCCCCTGAAAGTTAAACTCGAGCACTAATACAGGGACCCAGACCTCTTGGAGAGAATGCTTAGGACACTCTTTTTCTTGTCCTTGCACACATAAGCTATAGGAATTTAATTATGCTGCTTCCATCACCTAAGAACATTCAAGTATGTCAAGCCTGTTGCTTCCAGTGTTATAAGGACTAGGCAACATCCTTAGATGATCGCTGTGTTTCATGACCCGTTGTCAGACTAAATTAAAAAGCGACTTTAAACCAGACGGTCATGTAGAAATCACCCAGCCTGTCATCATGTGTGCACTCCGAACATCCCCACTGTTGATAGCGTGAATCTAGATAAGTAACAGAAAGAACTGTACACAGCACAGTTGCATATAAATAAAGCCAATGTTATCAAGCCCTCTTTCTACAACCCTAAGCCCTGCTGTCTCTGAAAATTTTTAGTTCTAGCCTCAGCCTCTCTAGACTGTCAAACATCTACTGCTCAAAGTCAAACCCACCCCCCAAATATGTCCAATGTCTGCAAGAAACAACATCTACATTTTGCAGTTAGGTTACGGCAATTTCAGTCATTCTAAGACTCAGCACTCAACATCTTAGCGTGTGACGCTCAGAGCTGCTGTGAATCAGTAGTACGCATTAACTCCTCAACAGCTTGTCCTCCATTGCGTTTAGTTGAAGGCAGAGGTCCAAAGAAAAGATACGGCAGCCATACAACATTCCTTAACTTATAGTCTTCTAAGAGTATGGATCACATATCATTTATTTATGTAAGGCTCAAATTACTTACTGCCAAGATCCTCCAGACAGCAGAAACAAGTTGATGAATAGGCTCACCTTTAGGCTAGCCTGATTAGCAAAACTGAAACTTTTACATTAGATCAGTCTCTTGCCTAGGTGTGTAAACTTCCCAGAGCTTTCCACAGCCAGATGAGAATTTTTTGGCTTTCAATAGCAAAGACTTACAGAAACTTTCAAATATCCTTAAGTCCACAGACAAGAATAAAAGACTTTAAAGAATTCAGCCATCTGACCTGGAGAATAGAGAGCTCACCACAGGTAGGAATGGGAAGAGAGGTAAAAGTAGCATAATAAATTCAGCTATCCTCGTAGGCAATATTAGATCTGACAGAGCCCACATAGAAACTTGCACTATAGCTAAAAGGCAAAGTCAGATCAAGATGCCAGCATAGCAACTACAAGCACATGTACACAGTGACCCATATTACCGCTACTAACTCTCCCTTTTCGCTTTAGAATGTAAGCAATGAGCTAACTGCCAGCTTCTCATCAAAGTGAAGGTTGTTTAATATTTTTAGCCAAGCAAAAAGGGCATGCGCCACAGCCGTACGTTCAACCATACTCACAGTAATGGATAAAAGGGAAGCACTGTTTGTTCCTGCAGAAGAGTTCCATCTCATTGTATTACATCCAGTGAGACGTACAGAGCACATTCAGTTTGAGGCTCCGTGTTACATTATCACAGCTTGCAAGTACAAGTACATACACTATAATGGCACATTATAAGGCTATATGCTTGCTTTTATGTCACATGAACTAAAAATTGAATGATACTTAGATTAATATGGGCCTCCACAAGGATGACATGTCAATTTGTAAAGCCTCGAATATTTTCTACAGTAAGGCCTTAGCTGGAATACCAAAAATCAAGCTTTGGGCACCATATGTAACAAACGCATGTACAAACTGAATACAGACAACAGGAAAGGAACAAGAACAAGCAAATATATAGAACACCAGATCCGCAAAGAAAAATTGAAAGAACTGGAACACGAAATCTAGAAAAGATAGAGGAAAAAAACCATGATAGCAAGCACTCAAATATGTAAAAGACTAGTACATAAAGGGGAAATAAGCTATTCCCCCAATAAACATAGGGGGAATATGAACCAGGCAAAAGGTAAACAGCTCAAATCATAGCAAGGGCCATAAGGTTCAATACTATGGAAAACTTTCTAAGGGTACGAATAGGGAAGCATGGGATCAGACTGTCTGTGGAAGTTGTGAAATCTTTGTCTTTTTAATTCTTAGTGCTTTGAGCACCCAGAATTACTAGTAGCCAGAACTGATAAGAATTCCAGTCCATTACAGGTAAATAAAAATTTGTATCATTCAGTAGAAAAAACACTGAGAGACATTTGTAACTCAAGTTAAGTGATCTTCATGCATAATTTCAATGAAAATTCAGTATTATATTGATTTATTTAGTTGTTTTCATTTTTTTTTAATTGCAAATTACCAAGCTAAGACAACGGCAACTACGGTTTTACGGAGAAGACAGTAAAAGGATTCTGTACTGCTGTCATACTAAAAAGAGGGACACAAAGTCCTCCTGATCATATTAGTCTAGGGCCAACTTCAGCAAGACCTTAAAGGAACCAGCTTCCCATCTGCAAAATGGAGATACACTGAAAGCTGCTGTTAAAAAATGCTATCTAAATGTCAGGGAGGATTATTAGAGAGAGAAAAACGTTATCATTGTTTGAATCTACACTGAATTGTTCTCTAGGTCTGATCAGTGAGAAAGTAGTTCTCATTTACAAAGAAAAAAACTGCATAATTGTCAGTAAGAGCAAGCTTTACGTATTTGCCCCCTCAAAACTACAGCCTTCTGAAGTGGTTAAAAATGAAAGAGAGCTGAAACAAATGGCTGTGCTGGGAGTAAGCATGGCCTTCACTTAAACAGGCCTATAAATCATGAGCCTGACACTGGATACGAATGATTGCTGGCAGGGCTAGCACTGCTCCAGGCAAACTCCACAAGGACATACAGCGTATCTATAATGAAACAGCACCCAACTGACTGTTAACCCCGTGTTCTCTTCCCGAGAAAGTTTCCATTTGCAAGGTAGAGCAGAAGCCTCCTGAATAGTCCCTTTCAACCTAAAGGGAGTTCAACCTAAAGTTATGGCAACACCATAGCAAACTTAACAGGACACCAAGTCACCAGGACCTTTCTTTTAATCATGGCACAAAGTTTCACTACGTTTAGAAAACATTCTTTTCTTAATTTACATTTTCTTGCAGATTTTTTTTTAACTAATTCAGAAGATATGATAGGCTTTTCCTTTTCTGTCTTCTGTCTCCCTTGAAAAGGGCAACAAGGCTGAAAGACAAGTAAACCAAAAGAAAAAGAAAGCAGATGAACTTCTTGGCTTTCATTGAAAACCTGAGCACTTTGATGCATATCATTATTTTTTCTTGAAATTTTTCACTTCTAACAACTCTATTTTAACCAAAATATTCTTATTGGACATTTGAAGTGCTCATCATCTCAGTCAAACAGAGCTTCTTAAACCATCACCACTGTGTGAACTGTGAGTGTATTACTTTTCCACTTTCCTGTTAATATTCCTGCTAACATCCTTGTTCTAATACCAGGTACTGCCACATGGAAAATACGTAAATAGTCCAGGGAACAAAGACCAGAAACTAGGTCTCTTCTGTTTTGGGCCAGTTCCCCAGATACTTCTATAACCCATGATTTTGGCATTCTTTGCTGCTTCAACGGGAGTCGGATGCCTTAACTCTGAACAGCTTATAGCCTCTAGGCACTTCAGAGAACAGATCAGGAGCCTGAACCCTCTCAGGCTAACCTTGAACTCCATTCTTCCCATTCCGGAATATGTGTTCCAAACACTAGGACACCAGGCAAAAGATTTATTAGCACACTGCATCTTGCACCCAGAGAATTCTACCATACAGCCCAATATCTGATATACAGAGATAAGAAGATTTCCAGATACATTGCAAACTAAGTATCTGCTGGCGTGAAGGTGCTCCCTGGTCAGCATCTGAACGGTCCATTGAAGTGCCTGACTCTCATTCAGCATAAAGAATTAACTGCCTAACCTGGATGACCTGGAGCATCTTCCTGGGTCCCAGTGCCTACTTTTTAGATAGTGTAATGCCTATAATAGACAAGCCCAAGAAATTTGTTTTTTGGCTAGTCCTCTCTTTCTTCTGAATGGCATTCATTTCAGTAAACTAAAATTTTATTGTGAGTGTTCCTGCTGTGTAATTCTTAAAAAATCTCCACAAGAAGCTCGTACCAGAACAGCCTCTTCCCTAAAATAATCGGAGAATAACGTTGGAAAGGACAAATACATATAAGCAAAATATGCAATTAAAATACAAACAAACAAACAGACATTTGAGGTGCCTCTCAACATAATCAAGGGAGTCCTTCCTATTAGTGTTATGGAAGCACACATTCTTACCAGTGGTGTGAATCAAGAAATGGCTGGTTGCCCCTCTGATGAAGTTGTCGGTTTCAGGCAGTGCATTAGTATGTACCTTCACACTTGATCCAAGCTAGTCTTTACTGGCCTTTCTTCGTCCTGTCACTTCTCCTCCTCCTCCCACTTCTTTTCTAGGATGCTTATGACAGTATTTCCCTATTGTCATAAACTCTGTCTCTTAGTAAGCCCATTAATCTTATTGTCAATACAGACAATCAAGGCACTTTTCTTTGAAGGGTTTTCCCACCCTAACCCGAATTTGCGTCTCAAACCCAGGTGACTAAGATCCCACGCTTCACAGGTGCAAGGGCTTAGAAGTGAAACCCTGCATGTTAATTTGATATACTCTGCTGTACAATCATATGCAGGCTGCATGTGACAATGGCGGGTACAGAATCAATCTTAATTTTCCAACATAATTAATTCAGTCTGCAAATAAAAAAGAATTTTCCTCATATCATGTGTGCAAAAAAAAAAAGTTACTTCATTTCACAAATATCTTTCAATCTTCTCTTCTCCTCTAATGATTCTGCATTACTAAGAGGCCTGAATTTGTAATACTATACTCTTTCATCACCAGAGTCTTAGTCTTGCCCTTGGTTACTTCCCTGTTGGCTGCAAAGATAGCCAAGTAATGCCTCCAGAGTGAAAGCAGCTTCTGCTCTACCAGGCTCTGACAGCTGTGTACATCGTCTGGTTCTATTCTCCCTGAAAGTTGTTACTGTCACTTCTGCAGTAAGTCTCCACCAGCCAAAGGACCAATATGCCAATTACAATCCTGAGCTGTGGTGAACTAGCTTGCAGCAATGTAAGAAAAAGAATGGGCATGTTTTATAAAAGCAAGCACATTAGCCTTTCACCGTAGAACTCATGAACAACTTTAATATGATGTGGACTTTTGAGTGGCCTCAGATGCTTAAGTCATAATTGGGTAACTCTTTGGTAGTGCCTTTTCTTCTTCTGTTTTTGGTAGAAACAGAAGTATGCGATTTCAAAGTTTTCCTTTCAATCCTGCCTCATGTTTCTCCTCTACTGTAAATTCTTGGACACATAGTCAGGGTTTACCAGAGATCAGCACTGCTAACATACTGCCAACACCAGCTCACCATTACAAATTCCTGCAACACTAAAAGATGTTTTTAAACTGACGACATGGTAACTTATTTTTAAAAATAATAAGCAGCAGTGCCAAGGATCTACATATTTATTGACAGTTGTTACTGTTCCTAACACTTTTCTAGCTCAACATGTTTCAACTGGACCTGTAATCACTTTCAACGGTTACATGGTGCTATTTATGTTGTACTCCAACCATATAGGATGAGTGACTGAAAAGTATTTGACGTTTCACTGCAGTAAGGGACAATCTGATTAAAAAACTCAGCACCTACAGTATAAAAGGGTAACACAGTTAAAACTACTTCAGTTGTGCTCAAGTGCAATCTTATGCTCTACCAGCTCCAGTGCCTATGCTAATGTATTTTGGAAGCATCTTGGATAATGCCCACCTTTACCTACGAAGACAGGCAACAGTACAACTTTACAACTTTAGGGACTAGATCGCAGTTCCCGGACCACCCCTTGCATGACATTGACAGCTCCCTGCCATCCTCACAAACAGAGGAAGAGAAGCACTTTCAGTTGGATGTAACGACCACAGCTGGTTCTCTACCCTGATGGACGCTTACAGTCACATTGGGAGTTCATTGTGCTGTTAGGGCATCACACACTGCTCAAACAACTGTTTGTCTGCCTCTTCTAACAGAAAAGCAGTGAACCAGAAAGAAACGTGCACCTAAGTGTTTCAGTTTCTGCAACTATGCACCTACATGTTTCAGTTTCTACTCCAATATACTATCCTAGGAACTGTATTTCATTAAAGCACCGTGTCCTAAAGACTGGCTCCCTCTAGTGCAAATTGCCAATAATCTAATACTGCAATTTGAAACACCATGCTTCAATTGGTTTTCTTAAATCAGGCATTCCCAGATACCAGACCTCTTGTCTGGTATTTCAGCAGTTAATAATCTTGAACTGAATAAAACACCTGTGATCTGCTTTAGTGGTTAATGTAATAAATACAGATTATGTTCAATTAAACAATTTCTACCTCTCAGTAGGGATTTGATTTCTAGAGTTCGCTTCCAACTAAAAAGTGCATGTTAGTTAAATAGTAATACACTGACACGTAACTGCAACAGCTGCCTACAGTTAACAGGCCACAAATATGACTCTCTTAAATGACAGAATTTGTATTCTCAATATTTTTTTGATTCTGTTCCAGCACTGGTAACTCTGCATACTGAAGAACACATATAGAAAATGGCAATTTGTGATAAGCACCTATGTCAGTACAGTAGTTGACAACTAAAGACTGAGTAGTCTGCTAGAGATTTGAGCATAGCTACTGGATTTGACATGCAACAAATTTCAACGAAGACTTCAACAAGAACCAGTTCTGTCCTTGCAGAGAGATAGATGGGCTTCATCCAGATAGCTCCTCTAGAACACTCAAGCAGAGTTCAGAACATGAAACTGATTTTCTCAGGGTATTTGACAAGGCCAAATATGCATCTCTCCCTCTCCCAAAAGGCCTGACTATTTCCTTCCCCTGTTTACATTACCTGCTACTTTTATTAGGGTTTGGTTTTTACACTCCTACCGTCCGCATTAACTAAGTCTCCCAGGACAAAAAGCCTCAAGAATAAGACTTTCTAGGCAGTCTGTGCCTTTGTGCTCTCTCTCTATATGGAGCTTGCCCTCTAAGACATAATACAGTGAATATTGCTTCTATCAGAATAACTTTAATGCCATTAACCCCAATTCGTAGACATTGCTGTAACATGTTTCAGTGCTTGAACTCTGCCTATTCATGCCCTCGTGCTTGTAACCCAAAGTCATATAGAAACCCACTTTATTTATAAATAAATAAATAAATGAAGCTCACAAGATACCAGATAGGCAGCAGTCAGTGAATGTAATTTGAGACTTACAGGATAGCCTGAAGTATATTTCCTAATTCCCATGATGCAGGAAGAGTTTCTCCTTCATGCCTTGGAATGCTGTATATGAAAGTTTGCTTTCGGTATTCATACTGATGACTTCCCCCCTCCCTTCTCACCCCATCCCCTTCCTTTCTTCTAACCATAGATGACATAACACGGGAAAGCTGTGTAAAGCCAGGATGGTGCCAATTATGGTATACCTTAAGTGATAACCAGGAGACCTTAAGAAGGAGGGAAGGAAATCATCTTGATATGACTGCCTAGTACTCAATTATGGGTCATGAGGACAAGTGTCAGGAAGAGAACAGAAGGAGATCTTTCCATTCTGAGTTAGAAATGAAGCAAGCACTTCCACGGGGGTGTCATTTAAATCCTATTTAATATTAGAAGCAGGGATGGTCTAACTGCACATATTTTCTGAGACAAAACAAGTCCTGGCGTAAGTCAAATAGCTTTGCAGGTTACACAAGACATTGGTGCAGCTAAGACCCTTACTGTTAAGCATAATCTTCAGGATCCATCGTATTGCTTAATTTTTTGAGACCTCAGTTTCATTATCCTGATGCTAAGTGTTAAGTAGTTTGCATTGCAACAATCCTAAACATGGTGCTAGGCTGCTTTTTTTTTTAAACCCAAAAAATAACCAACTACTTTTCAGTTATGCAGTGAGAGTCAACCTGGTAATTGTTAAAATGGCATTTTGATGTTGAATAAATATTTTCCGGTGGCTAACATTAGCAAAAGCCCCTCTGGCAGTACAGGAGAAGAGCACAGAGAGTTCCTAAATTTCATCCACGGAAGTAATGTGATGAGCTTGTAACAGATAATTCAAACTGTTCTGTCTCAGAAAGAGTAATAGACCTATAGAGTTGCACCCAAAGATGGAATTAGATTGTATGCTGCTGGGGTAGAGACTCTTTCTTTATCGTGCATATGAGGAACATAGTGAGATGCAGTCAGACCACGTAATGTTAGGCACCTAACTTTGGACCCCTGATTCCCTTAAAAGTCAAAAGAGCTCCAGAAGATCATGTAGTAGTATTGATCAGTCTGGAGGTTTTATTTACTAGGGCTCCTAGCCCATTTTTGTATGGATCACAAGTCTATTCATAACTGATAACTGTCCTGGCCCCTGTTTGTGGTCAAAATGCCAACTTCTAAAGGGACTGGTACAAAAGTTCTTGCTGCATTCAGCACATGCCAAGAAACCATGAATAAATCTCGTTATGACAACAGAAAGGTGGTGACGTTATTGCCAGATAAAGGGACTTGAGTCCAGCAGATGCCACTTTCCTTCTGACTTTTCAGACCAACAAAAACGTTTAAGAAAACCAAAGCAGCACCTTAAGAACCAGAATGGAAGCACTTGTGGAATACTTGGTTCCAGGTTGCCTAAGTCAGAAGTGACTCCACTTTACTATTTGCATTTACATAGAGTAAAAAAATGCCAGAACTACTCAAAGTTTAATTTTTAAAAATATTTCTAAGCTATACAAGGAGTCATATCCATGACTGGATCTCTGAATATAACACCATGCACACACAATTTTGCCTTTCTTATTCATTTTTCACAAGCAGCAGTTAGTCTTCATGCATCTGTATGATGAGAAATCTTAACTTAGAATCACTGAACAGTTGGGTTTGGAAGGGATCTCTGGAGATCATCTAGTCCAGCCCCCTGCTAAAGCAGGTTCACCCAGAGCAGGTTGCACAGGGCCGTGTCCAGGCGGGTTTTGAGTCTCCAGAGAAGGAGACTCCTCACCCTCCCTGGGCAGCCTGTTCCAGTGCTCTGTCACCCTCAAAGTAACAAAGTTTTTCCTCATATTCAGATGGAACTTCCCATGTTTCAGTTTGTGCCCGTTGCCCCTTGTCCTGTCGCTGGGCTCCAACATGCTAGCCTGAAGGCTACTGTAAGCTGCTCTGGGTATCAGAGGTTTAAGTTTCTACGTTATTAGCCAGTTTCAAATGCACTTTAAAAAAAAAAAATTCTCCATTCCCCAACATCTGCCAGTACACAGCAGAAGCTGATATAACTTGCTCTGAATCTCAGCAATGTTGCCACTGCTACTGCTTTAGTTCGAGTGAACTGACACATCCTTGAGCTATGTGTTTATTAAATAGCACCACCTCCAGGAGCTTTTTAGGACGACAGGGAAGGGGAAATGATCTGTTACGTTCCTACTGCTGAAGTAGTGGAGAAACACACGGATAGTGGCAGCACGTTTTGGAAAGGCTTTAGTGATTTAGCAAACTGCTACCAGCTTTTTGTGTCTTCTTCAGTAAAAACTGGGCTACCTAGCAAATGCATAGTCTGTGTGCTGGATTTTACAGCTGCAAAACATATGCCTGCCACCACTGATAAACTAGCAGAACAACCTGACGACTGGCGCTTCCTTCCAAGCGCGATAGAAGTGAACCTCTCAGAAAAAGGTATCCTGCAATGTAGTCAAGAAGTGAGGAACAAGCAAATCTGTTTAGATGTTTAAACTGCTTTGACCTCTCTCCTAGGTGCATCTGGGCTGTTAAATAAGAAAGTGACAGCCGGACTGACAGAAATTTTCTTGAGGTCTGAGCTATCAATCCTAGCCAGTTTATTTAGGCATAGGGATTCTGACATGTTTTCCTCTCCAGCTAATCTCTACATGTAATGATGATGTGCAAAAAAGAATACTCGGGGTATAGATACCTGAATCCTCAAAGTAATAAACAAATCAGGTGCTCTAAGACTTTCTTTAAGTGGAAGTAGTATAGCCTAATACAGAAAATACAGAAAGGTGAGATCTTCACTGCAGTCCCATGACTTTAAACATGTAGTGTTTACCAGTTCCATTGTGTCAATATTTACATGAAGCAAGCAAACAAAATTATTTTAGTAGTAAGATTTTTCTCCTCCCTCACTAATAGCACAGAACAGTACATATATTTAAAGAAATGCACGGCTTGGGTTGAACGTGACAAATGTATCACTCTTACCCACAAGATTATAGAACTTTCTTATTAATACCTAGATTGTAATTAAAATATCACAGCACTTTTGCAGACAACCATAAAATATGCCAGTAATACCATTTTATGTTGGACATAATGGGGTCTCCAGCATAGATCACGAACACTGAAATACAAAATGGTTTCAGCCACCTGCATTTGGTAAGAGGGGAGGAAAAGAAAAAGAGTTAGATGAGCAAATGAGGAAGAACTGACAGATTTAAGATAAGGACACCTTGGAAATAAGCTATTAATCAACTACCTTATGAGTAGAAATGTTAACAAATTCAGAGTTTAATTAAACCTTACTCTTTCCATTACATGGTTGAAAAATTCTTCCAACCTTCGTACAATGCAATTAAATAAACTTAAAGGCAACATAAGTCCCAATTAAAGATGCCATTCTCAAGTCAATTCACAAACATAAAGGCAGACCACTTAACTAAATTACCAAAAAAATTTAAAAGAAATACCGTTGTCCAAACACATGCATCTGAGTATGACTAACTAGCAGAGCAAAGACAGAAAAGAGATTGCACTTGCAGTAAATGGCACACTGATAAGCACTTTTATACAAATGCTTTCCTGAACTTTGACAGTGGTGCAGCAAAAAGCAACAGAAAAAGGGTGCAATCTCAACTGCCATTTTTATTTAATCTGATAAAAAACAGAGCTTGAGCTTTAGGTTTGCATATATTTCATTTTCCTTCTCTTTGGTATACGCTTCTACCATTCAGTGGCTCATCCTTAGTCGTGGCTTCTCTCTACTTGAGCTCCGCTTTGCTGCCTCTTTCCTTCCCTTCAGCAGCTTGCTAGCTAGTGATTTGTTGCCTCCTAAGCATTTAACATCAGTCAGGCAGATGTGCATTTCTTCTCTGCCCTCTCTGTACATTCTTGCTCCTGGCTTACACCCCCGCTGCCTAAATCCTAGAAGCACCTTGCACCTTCAGTACTGCCTCTTGCGCTACTAGCTCTGTTTGTGCCTCTTTCTGTCCTTGAAAGCTGTAGCTGTGTAACATCTATTTGCTTGGACTGTTTCCCTACCAGTGACTTGTTTTGGGCTAAACGTTCTTGGAGATCCCCTAGGAGTTATGTAAATACTAGGATCTTAGCAGCCACTCTACTAGGAGCGTGTTTGCTTCTACAAAGGAATGATCTGCAAATTTCATCTCAGTCTATACACTATTCTGCGAGTTTGCCATTGTAACTCATACTTTGTCATCTCTAGTTTGCAGGAATAATATTTCTTTTATTCACCGTTCTTTTAATGTAGTGATAGGCTGTATCTTAGTGAAAGAAAAAAATCTGTAGAATTTTTTCTTGGATAGTTTTCGAAACCAGAACATTCCATTTCAAGCAACTACTGCCACTGGAGGTCACTATCTCCTGGAGCAAGAAAAGAATATGGTCCAAAATATACCTCCAACCCCAAACAAATCCATTTCTAAGAACATAAAGTATTCCCAGGAATTCTGGCCAATAGACAGGTATACAGTAGCACATGTAGCAGGAGCTACTGTATAGCCAAAAAGTAGGCTGCTTAGCATAGCCAATATTGAGTTTGGAGCATTTTGATTTAGCTGCATTTTATACAGACCCTGTGCAAGACGGCAGTAGGGAGATTATGTCCACCTCTAAGTTTGACTCGCTGAGTCTCAGTATGTCTAGTGTGATGTGAAAAAACACCTTAAATATAGCTACTTACTTACCAGTAAGGGCACGAATTGGTATAACCCACAGTATTTGTGTTTCCTGGCTACTTCCAGCGCCAGAAAAACAACTACTAAAATGTGAATATACATATGCCTAAAAAGTCTGTGCAGGAGCTAACGCAAGTATAAGAGGTCAGAAGTCTACTCCATCCTGAATGATTCTATGCTTTTAATGCCTTTTTTTTTTTTTGTGTCTAAAAATTGGGGAGGGTGTGGGGTGTGGAGCTAACATATGAATGCCTTTCACAAATATTGTCCATTCTGTGTCAGGTTTCTTCTTGCTCTTACAAGGGTGATGGTTAGTATGTATGAAAAGCTAGGTGCAACTGCTTTCGCAGTAAGCCCAAAACCAATGTCAAAAGAACAGAAAGTATACATCTCTTCTCTGCTTTACCTAAGGATGTATTACTGTGCAGTACCACAGCCAGGATACGAGGCCACACGTATTCTTAGTTTTATAAAGCAGCTTAGTGTGTCTATAATCATAACAACTTGTATCTAGCCACGTTCTCATTGAGACAAAACAGGAGAGAATACTAAAAACTGGATTCCTGCTTTACAAGCTTCCTGAAGTAATGTACAGAAGTTGAGGCAAGAATTCTTAATATGCGTATTATTAATACTAAAAGAGTAATTACTTCCAACTTTCAGCAGACTGGCAAAGAAAGCACCCACTCGAACGATAAGAACTGTATAGAATGTTACAGAAAGAAAACCGCAGATGAATCTCCATGGTTTCAATACCAAACTATGAATACTAACAAGAATTCAGATCACAGAATAGTAAGGAAAAACAAAGGAAATCTTAGGTCTAATAAAATAAAAAGGTCATTTAGGGAAACAAGTACAAATGCCAAAAAGTGCCAAACCCAGCTAGGGAACTATAACACACCATGCCCCAAGTTCTTTGCAGTAAGGGTAATGTTCGAAACATACATCTCTAAGTAGTATTGTTAGATACAGGATGTTTATTTTAGATTTCCAGTCACAGTTCTGTCAGACACTGCAAGATCTCCCTCTCCATATTATCTTCAAACATATCTGAGTGAAAAGGCAAACAGAAATTTGAAAGAGATGATTGCTTCCTTTGTGGGGGATACGGTTACCCACTGAGACAGGAACATAAATGAATTCCTATTTGCAATCATTTCCACTATTTATGAGGTCACTGGACTTGCTCCTGCTGAGCTCAATTTAGCAAGAGCTTTGGACAGATCAGTGCAGAGAATATTACAATCACATTGACTTGATGATGCCCAAACTACCACAGATACGTAACTCAAAACTGTTAGCTGAAAGCTATATAGATTTCAGTAGACAGCCAGATTTAAAAAGCTAAGATGTAAATACAAATTAAATAATGGCCTTAAAGGCATCATTAATTATGAGTCAAGAATAAAAGGATGCAGCTCATGCACTAAGGCAGGCATACTGAAGTCAACAAGAACTTCAGGTCGTGAAAGGCCTCAGTTTAAAACAAATAAAGAAAATTAATCCACAAAACAGCAACAAAAAAATCCCACCTCTCATTTCCTTCACAGAAAGAAGTAACATTTCCCCCGCTACCACCCCTATCTTCTGAATGCACTGATCACCATCTCATTGCACGACTTGCACAGGATTCGTGTTTCAGTATTTCCCTAAGAGGATTGTCTAACGATCACTGAAATCAGGAGAAAGTCAACAGCTATAAATACAGAATGTATCTGTTCTGTAAGATTGTTTCGCTTTAGTTTATGCATATCTAAACAAACCTAACAAAACATACATAAATTTTTCATCGCCTCCTTATAATTTATCTCTTTTTTGGCATCCTATGTATCAAACAAGGATTTGAGCATGAAATACCACATTTTATTTAACATGCACAAGAATTTTCACATATAGAATCCTAAGAGAATAGTCTCTTCAGTCAATGATGGAAATTAGAACAGACTGCAAAGGTACTACTGGAAAATACTATGGTCAACATGTGCATGCTCACTTATCAGTATGCACTCTCAAATGCCATGCCAACAGTTAAGCTCCAGAAGACCCTAAAAAAATTGACTGAGAGGGCAAAAAGCAGCAGACAAACTTCAGCACAGAAGAGAAGCAGCACACTATGAAAAAAACAATCTAAATTGGGTCTTCATAATGCTGAGCTTGAAACTCGCAGTTACAGATAAAGAGAGACCTTTGAGTTGTCAATGGCAGCTCTCCAAAATCACTGGCTCAAAGTGCAGCAGAAGCCCAGAAAACACCAACAAAATGCAGGCTATCATCAGGAACGTTGTTAAGACCTGGACCGAGTACAGCATTTTGCTGCTATTTAAAAAACTTGATGACCTGCACTTTGAGCATTTAAACTGTAGACTCCACATCTCCAGGAGAAGGTAGCACAGTTGGCAGACACACAGAAAAGGACAAGTAAACTGATTATGGAAAGGGGATGGCTGCCTTATGAAGAAAAAACCAAAAAGGCTGGAATTCTTCAATTTAGAGAAGATATGAACTGAGAAATTAGAAAATGGTATCATTTCAAAATTGTGAAAGCAGCAGATACAGTGAACTACTTGTTCTGTAGCTAAACTGGCTGAAATGCCACAATGAGGATCAGGAATAGGGTTTTTTGGGGGCTGAGTTGTTTCAGGTTTGGGGTTTTTTCCCCTCCTCCTTCTTTTTAAAGAAGTTACAAGCATGAAAGAAATATCAGATCTTCCTTTAACTGATACTATATGTAAATTAATAAATTACATGTGCTTCTTTCTGGTAAAATCACCTTTACAGGGAGTTAAAATTTGCTATTTACTAACTTTAACAAGACAACATAATATTTGGGTTGAAAGATCTGTAATATATGTTCTACATTCCTCTATTTTCACATTTAGGGAACTTCATGCCCCAGGCTTTGGTAGAAACCTGTCCTTCAAAGCAGCAATAGCAATGGAAATGGAATCAAAATGTTTCATCTAGTGATGCTGGCTTATTCTTTTTTTAAGTGTAATCTTTGGTTTCATTACACTTAAGTATTTTTTTTTTGCAGAGAAAAGACGCAATGTGCATTTTAAAAGAACTGCGAAGAGTGCTACAGACAAAGTTGAGAATAATAAGCCTTTTCTTCCTGGAAAACCAGCGTATAGGAAAAAACCTATTCCAGTAATTTAGTTTAGCCCTATGTATAAAATAACTGAAGTCAAGGTGCCTGTGCTGTTATTATTTTTTCTGATGTTTTTGACACCAATGTGCTGAGCTTTATGGCATTCACAGTTTCAACAGCAGTGAGTTCCCACTTGGTATAGTAATAATACTCCTTAATATTTTCATTTTGATGTAATTTGCGGCCCCGGCTTTTTAAATATCCGCTCTGTAATAATGTTTAATTTCAGGGGTCACTCCGCCAAGGAGTATATTAAAGCTTATAAAACTCATTTCCAAAGCTCAAATATCAAGCTGTGATCAGGTTAGGAGGGCAGCATCTGTGAATATTTCATCTTTTATCATGCTGATAATAAGGAGATGACAGAGGCACATTATTACAATGAGAGAATTGCTCATTTCAGCCCTGGCTGCTGGAAGCTAGGGTCTGCAGCGTGTGTTACTCAATAAAATCAATTCCTATATGAAAAGCAAGTTTACTGAGCCACCACTGTGTCTTATTTGACTGTAATGAATAATATATGGACCCAAGAGCTTGCACATCCGGTAGGGAGAGGGAAAGGAAAAGGTTTGAGTTTGGAGGGGCACTTCAGTACAGACAATAATTTATCAAAACTGTATTTTATTGTTTAGAAGTAATGTTACGAGACTGCTGTTTGTTACTTATAATTTTGATAACAAATCTTAAAGGTCCACTAATAGAAAGAGAGGATGTTAGCCTACACTGGCAGAACAAGTTCCATCTTCCATCCATCCATTTATGCTCAACAAACAATGACCAACTAGTGTGACAGTTTAAGGATTACAACAGTTTCTGCTGCAGTCTCTTGTATCTTCACTCTTGTTTGGCCACATTTCACACCAATCTCTACCTAAAGAAGAAACATTTGAGAAAAATCTCGTCTATCACCTTTTGTAAAAGAGGGAAGGCATCCTTCTAGTAAAAAGTAGTAGCAATATACCTATTTTGAGAGGGATATAAGAAAAAAAAGCTGAAATTCTCCTTATCTCTTGGGTTACCTACTACTACTATTTTTGCTTAACCATATTCATATCATATGAAAACTGCTTGATAAGAACAGCAATTTGGATCATTTCAGAGAGCAACACATACGTTTTGTCCAAATTTGGTAAATTTCACCATTGGTACTATTGTATCTCCCCTGAACCCATTTTACTCAAACTTCATTTGTCTCATGATTAAAATGTCAAATTGAAACAGCTTCATATCTTTTAAGGTATGAACATTTAAAAAAAAAGAAAAACAAAGCACCAAACAAATTCAAAAAACAATTTTTAAAAATCATCAAATCCCAAGCAGTCTTGTGCATATCCACATATAAAAGTTTATATACATTCTTTATAATCTGAAATACACATTTTCTGTTATTATGGGCATTTTCTGCTAGTTATTCTTTTAAAATAAAATATTACATATAAAAACTACTTTACAGGTAAATTTTTTTATTACACATTTAAATTTTCACATCATTAAAGCAGCTGAACTGTAAACTGAATTACCAGAATAAGCACCAAGACATTGCAGAAATACATAACTATGTAATTGCATGGAAGTTTTATTTGGAGAAATGGCTAAAAATAGTCTATTTTTCAGGACTATTGCAACATAATACCAAACCAACCTTTTACATCACTGGGTGTCATAAGTAGGTCATAATGCTAGGTTTACCAAAGTAGAACATAATTTGTCTGGAAGCTTTTCTCTTAGTAGCATCTTGAGTCAAAATGTTCACGTACTTCTTATTTACTCGCCCCTTATCCAGCTATTTTAAATAAGACAAACAGCTGCTGGATTCCCATTTCCCACACTTGGGAAAGGAGTTGAAAGGAGTTATGTTACTGTTTTCTTTTTTTTTTTTTTCTTTTTTCCTTTTTTTTTTTTTTTTTTTTAAAGCATCTCAGTACTAAACTCTCACATTCCCACTAAAGGTGAGAATTATTGTGAACTGCAGCTTTAAATCAACTGCTTTATAGGCAAATGAGTCTCAGTATAATCAATTATTTATTATTAGCAACAGCAATAAACCAGGACATTTCTTTTCTGGACTTCTGGGAACAAATGGCCCTGATCACAAAGATAATATGACTTTAAATTGTCATTATCACCATGCTGTGATAATGACCTATCATTTTGACACTTGTAACTCTGAGCTGTGTCTGTTCCAATCCCTTGCCATAAAACATATTTAACTCATTTACATCTAAATATTTATTCAATCTGCCTTATGTTTGTTTTTTGTTTTGTTTTGGTCTGGTTTTTTTTAATTATTATTATTTTTATTGTAACACTTTTTTTTATAAGTAAGAGATCCAAGCGTGGATACTAATTTTTCTAAGGGAGGGTCATTTTTACTGAAACATATGTTGCAACAGCAATGTTTTCTTCCTACCCTCAAAACTTCTCTCAAAGTACAGGTTCTCTGAGCAAGACATGAAAATAATTCCTTACCATTTTACTCATGCTCTTTAAATTCCCCCTAATGCAATGTAATCACAGTGGCCCCCATTTACGATCAAAATTAAAAAATATAAAAAATCACTTAAAAAAGGTAGCATCACATTGATTCAACTTCAATAACTTGGCCTACAAAATAGCTTAATTAGCCATTTGAAATTATCTTCTTTCTTTTACCTTTCATTACAGCGCAAAATTAGATTCACTATTAATGGACAAAGTAGCACTTACCAGTGAGCATATAACCTTAAATACTTGATTAAAAAGTGCTATTTCCGTTTACAGAAGGTATTACTGTAGTCAGTAGCTTTTAAAGGGCTTGTTAATGGCTTACTCTTTTCATTCATCATCAAAATTAAAGTATTACTAGTAGACGTGTTTTATGAACTTAAGTCATGAAATACCCTTATTCAGCTGTAACAGCCCACTTGCAAGTGATATTTGCTCCTTAAAATAAATTTAGGCTATTCAATGGTTGTAACAGTCTTATTAATGGAATAATAACTATGTGAATGTTATTAGCACATCTTGGATGACGGGATGTCCATTATGCTCATGACAAAGCAGAAATTGCAGTCATGCAAAAAGTTCACCCAGCTTACTATGGGATGTTATAGAGTGTGAACGTGAATTCTTAAAACCCAAAACCCCATAAAAACCTACTTGCAGATACTTGCTTTCATTTAGAATGTGACAAACAGAATCCTGTTTACAGAAGGTGAGGAGGGGAGCTTCTAACTGTTAGGGCAATCTCATTCCAAATAGTCTTCATAGCATGAAATAATATTAACTTTCCTAAGATACACATATAGTTCACATTGTATACTGAATAGCCACACTTGAATAAGCCAATGTTAAGAAATACAAGTCATTTAGCTTAAATCAGTAAGTTTTAAATAGAAGGAATCGCTCAGAGTCAATCATTTAGCATTAGGACACAGGGGTTACAGCATAACGTTGTGCAATTTGGTATACTGTTTGTTTGTTAATCACTTAGCGTGAGTAGCCAGATTTGCTGAAGCCATAGGCTGCAAGCTGTGAACTTTCACCTAGATATGCTTTTGGCTGGGATGGAGTTAATTTTCTTCCTAGTAGCTGGTACAGTGCTGTGTTTTGGATTTAGTATGGAAGAATGTTGATAACACACTGATGTTTTAGTTGTTGCTAAGCAGTTACCCTAAGTCTAGGCCTTTTCAGTTTCCCATGCTCCCCAGCGAGCAGGTGCACAAGCAGCGCAAACCAGAAGATAAGGAGGCTACAGCCATCAGCAGAAGCTGACACTCGACAAGGTAAGAACAGTTAACAGCCTGCCTGGAGACAGAGAAAGAATTCAATAAGGCGTTAGAAGGCCCCGGACCAGAAAACACCATCGGACCAAAAAGGCACATGAAGAGCGCATGAGGGGCAGGTGCATAATTTGTAAGGGTATAATTGCCCAGGGATTTCTTTGTCCAGGGTCCCTCTCCAGAGGCACCCAGCTCGAGGTGCTGGGTTTGGGTTTTTTTTTCCGCTCTGCTGTAACACCTGAATAATTTTTTTTTTCATAATATA
This sequence comes from Nyctibius grandis, assembly GCF_013368605.1. Taxonomy (NCBI): domain Eukaryota; kingdom Metazoa; phylum Chordata; class Aves; order Nyctibiiformes; family Nyctibiidae; genus Nyctibius; species Nyctibius grandis. The sequence goes on along the minus strand of NC_090681.1, from coordinate 84,953 downwards.
AGATTTGATACGTGAGACTGCTATGGGAAATCTAGGACCAAACCTGAGAAAAAGAGAAGCACTCGAGAGTGAGAATGTGTGTGTAAAAGGAGTTGAAAGGGGCACCTGTCAGCTCTCTGGAGTTGCCCACTGCAAAGCAACTTTGGTCCTAGCAGTTAAAGACTTGTTCGGTGTGTGTGCAACTCTTCGGATGGTGTACGTGTGCTTGAGTGATCTCTGCCTTAACACAAACTAAAGGACCCCAACTCATCGCAAAGACGAGGACAGCCCAGCCCTGGAGATAAGGACTTTGCTCCTCAGAATCTTCAAGCTGTCCACGAAGGATGAGAGAGATCCCTGGACAACAAAGACAATGGCAGCATGCTTGCCCCTCTAACAGATCTTTTAAACCCTCCCATTATTTGGTGTCATAGATCAGTAACCATAGCAAGATGGACTCCAGGGGCATCTATATCAATAGGGAAGCATAAAGAAGGTGTGGTTTTAGGTATCTGACACAAGAGGTGCAGTGACAAGAGTGACTGCTGCTAGAAAACACTGAAAATTAGCCATGAGCATTAAGGGGAATAGCAACTGTAAAATCTTGTTTAGGGCTATAGGGAATTTGTTGTACTTTGGCATTCTTACACATTTGCTAAGGTTCGGGCCAAAGCCTCCCACTCCTTACAGAATAACAGTTTTCTCTCTACTTCATTTTCCTGTTTAGTAAATATTACCTAAGCCAGTATTACACAGTACATTGCAGAGAAAATAGATATAGATTAGAATGATAGAGAGATAGTCTTTACCTCTCAAACACGAACCTTCCAGGCAAGAATTCATTCTGCACACGTTACAGACACATAGGTTTTAAAGCAGTGGGGAGAGGTAAAGGAAGGAAAAAAAAAACCACACAAACCCAAACAAAAACACTACAATGCTCATCTTTTCACTTGGACGCATTATTTGCATTTCCTCTAATATATGCAAGCTCCTCAAAATAGGTAGGTGTTATTATTCATTACAATTTTCTATTACACTGTGATAAATGACACCCCCAGGGGTAGAGCTGCTTGGTGAATGGTTATTACAGTCATTTAAGCAGGAGTTGATTTACCTTAAATAGGTTGTTTCATATAGCTATATGCCACAGTTATACAGGCCTGCCCCTGCTATTCTCTTCAGTGCTGGAATAACTAGAGTTTAATTGAATTATAACTGTTCTGTGTATGTATTACACTGTATCCTGTTTATTATATCTTGCAAAATAAGACAGTACTAATTCCACATGCTGCAGAGCTAGAATCCTTCTATTCTGTTTAGAGATTTGATTTTTTTTTTAGCGTCAAGTTTAACAAGCACAGTTGATTAAAAATAGACCATCACTCTCCAGAGACAACTTTACAGAAGACAATCTGCAAGTTGTACTAGTCAGCTTCCCATGTATCAATAGTAGGCTTCTTTCACCTACATATTTCAAGATACCTTTAATTCAGTACCCAGCTTACGCACAGATGCGCAATGCTGTCCAGATAACATAAGAGTTTGGACAAGAACCTGACAGGAGTAGACTTAACTCCTCTTAGGGGCTTTGGCCTTGTCTTTTCTACTGCCATAAAAACACACAAATTAAAAGCATGTGTAAGGACATTTTGCTTCAGTTCATATCAATATGACAGATATTGAAGCCTATCAATAGTCTGAATATAATTAATGTAGTTCACTGTTTAAAAACCACAAGTTTAACTCAGAGAAGATAATCTATTGAGCAAATGAAACTATGAAACCTCAGTGAAAAGTGAATGGAAGGTAAGAATAAAGAAAAGTATGAAAGAAAATAAATTCTCTTACTGAACAAAGAAATCATGTGGTCAGTGCTGTTTAGCCTTCTTCACTATGTTCCTAAAAGTCTTTAAAAAAAAAAAATCTTAAAGCTGAAACACTTCATCAACGGCCACAGATTTAACATCAGGGTAATTCTCAATGCTATTTTTCCACCACAGATAGCAGAATTGGCTCAAATTTAACAGTTTGCTGATCCTTTCCTAGTATTATTATCATTATTCAGGAAATATACAGAAGCATTTGCACTACATATGGCCTATATAGTTCTGACAATGAAAGAGTTTTCATTAATTCACTTCTCACAATACTGAGAACAAATCTCACACAGTTGAATTTTGTTTGATTGTATAACCACAATAATATGTTTTTAAGCACATTACAGGAGGTTTAGCGTTTCATTATGCATTACTAGTAACCCAACAATATTTCCCAGCTAATTTTGATTAAAAGTGAAAAGCCGGAATGTGAAACCCCAGAGCAAATAACATGTTAAATATAGAATTCTATGCTAAAGCAGTACAGACTATCTGAAGTTAAAGATCTTACTACCATATAAAATTCAGATGAGACAAACAAGTATGGAAATAGCTTTATATATCACTGTTTTCTCTGATGTGAGAAAAAGCTACCTTTTTTCAGATTTTGGCGTTCAGATGCAAGTGCCATTAAGGCTCAGCTCCAGGGCTATAAAACTGTTTCATAGTACCAGAGGCCCCTATGCTACTGAACACTGGGAAAAAAATCTCATATAATCACACTGGTCATCATAATGAAGCCAGTTTACAGAAATTCTTCATCTGATCCTGTAGAACAAAAATTCTAAAAATAAGCAGGAGTAGCACGCAATAGAAAAGGTGAAGCAAAGCTCAACTTTTTAAAAAGACATCTGAGGTATCTATTGGCAGCATAGCTTTGTATAAGCCACCTACTCTCGTGACGGTACAAAATCATCAACATAAACGAGGATGCTAAAATTGTATCACCCACGTACGTGCACTATAACAGTAAAAATGTTGATAAATAAGCAATTTTAAATAGAAAAGTAAATTTACTTGACGGCAGATGAACAGGGTCACTGTTTTCTGTTATTGACATTACTCTTTATATGCTCGTCAGCATCAATTCACAGACCCAGGTACAGCAGAAGTTTACACCAACTTTGTCCAGCAATTTAAGTAAGTATTTTAAATGGAAAACAGTAATGAATTAAACTCCAGCTTTCTAAAGTAAATGAGTAGGCCAACAGCCAAAAAATATTCTGATGAGAACACATAAAGCAATTAAACTTTAACCACTTTTTAAAACAAATTCTTTTAGATGCTAATGGCCATTGTTTTCTTACTTAGTAAGTAAAATTTTGTGTCACAAAAGGTTAGATGATTGCAAAGATTTAATTGAATGTCTAGAAGAAAGGGAAATGTTTCTTTAAGAAGTTAAGATGGACCTCTTACCACATTCCTACAGCAAAATGTCCTGTAACAATAGAGCTGTGATTTGCTGAAATTAAAATGCTATTATGGTGGAATTAGGGCTTCAATATTTTTAACAGCTTAAATAGGCCTTCCATTTTTAAAGGACATCTGATAATAGATAATTACATTTCATCTTAAAGAAACTGAATTGTTTTCTTCAGGAAAAATACTTTTCTTTTTTCCATAGAGGTTAAAGCATAGCCATCATTAGTAGCAGCAATAGGCTTTAGGTGCCTGCTTCAGCTTGGGGGATATATATTAGCATATAAATAGCCGTTGGTGGCTGCTTGAGTCTACCTATTTTATGTTCCAATGTGGCATTAGAATGCACTTAGCAATAAATCTGGGGGCTGGGGGTGAGGGAGGAGTTCTGTAATATGGTGGGTTTATAGAGTGCGCACCTTTTGCTATTAAAAAAAATCCCCTGTTCCTATGTTATTAGGTTTTCTTTCGTTTACTGTATCATTTCAATAGTCTAACTTAAAAGTTCTAAAGAGAAATCTGACACTGTTAGAGAAAGGTGCATTGGTTTAAGCAGCAGCTCTTTTCTGAGAATACAGGAACAAGTCAAAGTAGTGCATTTTCTGTAAGATACATACAGTTCTTTATTTATTTTATATTTACATGAAATGTGTCTAAAATAATTTCTAACCTTGCTAATGATGGAAAACAATGGAAAAGCAAGGGGCCGTTATTACCCTGCCAACACCACCTTCGTGCAATACATTTCCTCATGGGAGGCAGAGAGGGAAGGAAAGCCACAAGCATTCCGTCCTCTGTTTCAGACTGACCTTCAAGATTTACTGCTTTAAAGTGTTAATCATCATGAGTGACATTTCTTGTGTCACTAAGTGGATTGCAACAGCAGAGGGAGAAATATTCTTTTTACAACTTTCCTCACAGCCAAAGAGGGGTGACTGAAGATAGAGCAGAGGTGAGCAGATGGTTCCTCTAGGAGAGCCATAAGGGCAAACACGCTTCAGTCAGTGCATTCTTATTAGGAAGGTGATGAGGGCCTGCAGTGAAACAAGCCTGCTTAGTTGCATACGAAGATCCTTTATTGAATGACAGCGTGCAACTGGTCCAATGCCATCTCTCAACCTCCCACTGATCTAGGCTTTCAGTACACGACAGCAATAGGCAATCTGAAACCAGAAGCACAGTTGCACCCAACTCAGAACGGCCACACTGTTCCTTCACCATCACCCCAAGTATGCAACAGGAAAGCATATGTATTTGGAGATGCAACAGACCTATTCAGGCAATTTCAGGGGAATTAAAGCATTACCCATGAAACGTCATTAGGGTACATCAGCTTTAGCAGGCAACAGCATAAAAATAAGATAGCCGCCCTTCAAAAGTAACTGACTTCTGATACTACACAGTCTAAGCTTCGAACTTTTCAGACTCCCTAGGTAACCATACATGATTTGCAAACATAATATAGGACCAAGAAGAGCCATACCCTTCTGGAGAGGTAGCCGCTGGTGGCAGCACCTAAGACCTCTATGAGGGGCTAGCACTCAGGTAACTGAATCCAACCATTCATATCTACGTGTTTTGAAAATAGGAGCTATATACACACATCTCGCATGCTACTGACGCATACTCATTTGTAATGAATCACATCTGTCATGTTTTGAAAGGTTTGTTATAATTAGAAAGCAGCCAATACTGCAGGCAATGCTTTCATGAACGCCACTTTTGAACATTCTGCCTGCCAACACTAAGCCCTTCTAATCAAAGCTTAGAATCTCCTTTCCTCGTCTTGCTGCTTCATTTTGGTCTTAGGCAAAGTCTCCACTAATCAACAACAAAAGAATTAGGTCCACAAGTGGCAAAATAAAATAGGTATTTTCTTGCACTACAAGTACCAATATTTGAAATGCTGTTTGAAAAAGTACAGTAAGAGATTTTTAGTTTGGGCTGATTAAAATGCTCATTAAAAGTGTTACTGTTTAATTATAAACAAAGCATTGGAAGAAATTAAATACCAGTCCCATCAATTTTAAAATTACCATCTCGCTCTCAGTTAATCAAGTCAAAGAAAGGTCAAAGACCTCTATCTTCTAACAAACACAGTTCTTGATTCATTGCATTAGTCAAAAATTTTAGATTGTAAAAATGTGACATAACCCTACTATTTTATCTGCATCATTAGCGTTTTTAAATATGTTATTTAATCTCCATGACCTTTGCATTACAGTTTATACTGAATGAAGCAGGGCGAACACCCTGCAAATGAAACAAGAATCGTAACCAGGCAATTCAGATGTTTATTCTTTACTAAAAGGGCTGATGAAAGGAATTATTTTTTAAATTAGTAAAGCCTACTTTTATGGGTTTTAAGTTACTAAATAAGAACTAAAATATTTGCACATTAAAGGAAGAAACATGGAAGTATAGTAACAGAACATTTAAAATATTTCAATTCTTTCTTAAGAAGCTGCAAATAGAGATAAACGCCTAAAAAAGTATAAAACAAAGGCTGGCAATACGATCAGTTAGCTGTCCGGTCAGAAATATCGCAGACCTGCAACTTAATCCCTTCACTAGTCAGAGATGTAGTTTATAGTTAGTATTATGGCAGTAGGTACAGCACTATCACGCTAGCCAAAAAGACCCAGATGAAAAAAAGAGATAACAGAGGATTAGAACACACCAGGAACGAGCAAAATTGGAATTCTACCCTGTTACCAGAAAACAAATCTGGATTGTTTGAAAATACCTGATTTGTTAACCTCATGCAATCACAGAATTTACTGAAGTACAGTATCATTAGAAGATTCCTCAAAAGAAAATAATATGTTGTCAGATTTATTTCCTAAGCCCAATATGAAAGCCTACCTTGAACCTGAAATAATAATCAACAGTGTCAATAAAACTTGAATTAAAATAATGAAAAAGGAACTTTAGAAAATATTTTATAAGAACTGAAACATAACTCAGTACAGTTTAACAGAGCAAACAATGCAGAAGTTTATAGTTTCACCACACGTATTAAAACCCGCTTCAGAATCAGAAAGAGGCAAGCTTCAGCACCACTTCCACTGCTTATTTCCCAAACCGATCTACGTCATTTCAGTGAGCTTTCAGATACCTGTGCAGCAGAAAAAGGTATCTGGCAACTGTTTCTTGAGGACTTCTGCTACAATAACAGAGATGACACGACCCCAAAGGCCAAGCTACAAGTATCAATCAGTCCTGGTGGCATTTTACACAGCAGTTCACAGAGCAAGAAATTTACAAGCTGCTTCAAATTTCATCCAAAATTTCTTCTTTTCATACGTCTTCCAAAGCAAATAAAAAAAATAGTTTTGCAATTTTTATCCATAGATACCTGCTTATGAAAATAGAAACGCTTACCTGGCAAACCTAACCTTGCTAGGAGGGGTTGCTTATGCTGAGAAGAATTTATACGGGTTGCTCACTATTGCTCTGAAGAGGAATACGGGCTTAACAGTTCAGAATGGCTGATAGCTTGAATGGTTTAGAAAGAGGAAGGCTAACACTGCAAATGCAAAATGGGTAAGTGAGAAGTATGGGACTTCAGAAATAAAAAGTTTCATGATTTTCAAGTACCAAACCAACAAAGGCAAACATACAAGACGCCAAGGCTGAAGTCATTAAAAAATGGTATTTTCTGATTTACTAGGTACCATCTGAACATTCTTATACTACTGCACCATTTTCTTGAAAAATAAAAAATCTCGCTTTGTCTTACCAGGTAACACAAGGTAAAATTGCATACAATTGTGTCTTTGCCCTGATGCCTTAGGCTTGAAAATTTTACTTTAAAAAACAGGACTATCAGTAATTCTAGCTCTCCTAAATATTCAAAATTTATTATGAATTTGTTAAATATTTAGGAATGATCAGTGTACAAAAATCCATATGGGCAATCCAATAACTGCAGGAACTACTTGTAAGCAAAGTATTCTCATATGAGAAATTTCACAGAGTCAGGTCCTCTATGAAGGACTGCTGATAAACTTTCTCAGTTATGTGATGGATACATTTTTAATCATAACCAAAAAAAAAAGACATTTGAGAAACAGGCTTTGGAATTGCAAATATCCAAGCATTCATTTCTTCAGGGTCAGCAGAAGAAGTCAGGCTAATGCCACTTTAGCCATCTAAGTAAGTTCTCATCTTCCCTCCCTCCTGCAACAGCAGACCACTTTGCACCAGTGCACTAAGAGTTAAAGAGTTATCAGTGCTTTGGCAGAAGAGTAGAGACAAGTTGATAAGCACCTTTGCCAAAGCTTCAGCAGGCACCTCTCTGATCCTCTGTGCCTGCCTCAAACCTGCCAGGTCTCATGCCAGGAAGAGCCTTAGGCTCTGTGGCTGGATTTCTGACAAAGAATCTGGGCTCTGCACAGTGCTGCTCTCATAAGATTCCTACTCCCGAGAACGTTTTCAGAAATACGTTCTTGTTACACGCACAGTAACTACACATACACGCACAAGTATCTCTTTACTCAAGTTGTATCAACAAAACTATGTGAAAACTTTTAAGAGAAAACTATTAACTCCCACTGTTCTGGAGGGACAAGCCCACACCAACAAGAAAGCAAAGTTCATACATTACCATGGGATCACACACCATGGAACTTAAGAGAGGAATGGAAGTTGATTTCTGTGAGGGATAGATCTGGCTGCAGAGCTGGATCTTCATCAGGCAATCCTCATCAGCAGAGTTCTCATTCTCTGAAATCCTGTTTTGAGGAGTAAAGCACAGATATGATATTGTTTGGCATCTCAAGTTAGCGAAGAATAAAATTCCGCTGAAATACTTAAATGCTTTAAAATTGGCACTTAGAATCTTGAAGAAATAAGATTAGAAACAGCTTAACCACATACATGTTTTAGAAAAGCAAACTATGGTGAAATTCATTCACTTTTCCAGCTGTCTCTCAGTTTAAACTGAGCCATTTCATATGTTCACTGTTACTGTGATTGCCCTTACCACATGCTTATTTCCACTCTCCACATGAAATAACTCCTTCAACGTAATTTGAGAAAACAACCCAAAGGCACAGAGCCACGAAGATGATTAAGGGAGTGGAACATCTCCCTTATGAGGAGAGGCTGAGGGAGCTGGGTCTCTTTAGCTTGGAGAACAGGAGACTGAGGGGTGACCTCATTAATGTTTATAAATATGTAAAGGGCAAGTGTCATGAGGATGGAGCCAGACTCTTCTCAGTGACATCCCTTGACAGGAAAAGGGGCAATGGGTGCAAGCTGGAACACAGGAGGTTCCACTTAAATATGAGGAAAAACTTCTTTACGGTGAGGGTGACCGAACACTGGAACAGGCTGCCCAGAGAGGTTGTGGAGTCTCCTTCTCTGGAGACATTCAAAACCCGCCTGGACGCGTTCCTGTGTGATATGGTCTAGGCAATCCTGCCCCGGCAGGGGGATTGGACTAGATGATCTTTCGAGGTCCCTTCCAATCCCTAACATTCTGTGATTCTGTGAATATACAGAACAACATTAAAATGTGCTTTAAAGTGACAAAAACAGAGGAGAAAAAGCAGTGCAAGGGATGAACCAAACTATCAGTCAGCACTTCCCATGCTCCCCAAAACATATGAACACTACAGCTGTATTTCTATGCAGTCATCCTCACGTAACTTGGGACTTCAAAAAAAATTTAGGTTTAAAATCAACTCCAGACAGAGTTAGGCAATTTAACACTGCTCTGACTGTAGGAAACACACCTGATCTACTTCATTGCAGTTTACATTGGTGTGGGTTTTTTTTTTCCTGTTGGGAGGTAACTCAGTATTGTATTGCAAAAGCAAACCAGAAATGTATTTCACATTCTGTTGACTGAATGGGTGGGAAATGTACTGCCAAGATAGACAAGTCCTCTGAGTGCAAAAACATCTGTAATCATAATTAAATTATAAAGTGCTGGTAGCATCTGTTTCCTCACATCCCTGTGGGGCTTATGTGTAGCACTTGAGGTTATCTCAGTGTATTGGTCAAAAGGGTTAATTATTCTACAATGGAAAGTAGAAAAATGTAACACTCTGAGGGGAAAGTATCACTGAGGAACTATACATTACTGAATCAATGGCCAGCAACTAAAGAACAGATTCACAGCAGGCTGCTAATGATGAGACAAAGATTACAGCTAGACACGTCTTGCTGGTAAGGACATCAACTCAGAAATAATAATGCTGAGGTAGCACAAGCTAGAATAGATGGTGTAAACAAAAAAAGAGAAGGAAAGAAAATTATGAAGATGGAAAAAAAGATGCTCTCAAATGATACTTATTCATTCTACTAAGTATTTTAAGTTCTTTGAGTTAACCATAAGAGGAGGAAGCTTCTGTCTAATCACACTTTAGCAGATAAGGGGGTTTCCCCACCCCGCGCCCCCCCCCCCCTTAAAAACTGTCCCTATAGAGGTCCGTGTTGCAAAGCAGTCCATAAAACTTAAAGGTTTTTAAAGGGTCATGTTCACAGGGCCAGACACATGTATTCCGTTACGACTGTTGAACTTATAAAAAAGTGTCATTTTGAATTGTGAAGATGAAGAATAACACAGTGAGATATGTTCAGTTTCCTAATGCCTTAAGAATATTTTGTTCACTGTATAGTTATCACACACTTATTTCTGCAAGGCATGCTGCTTCTTGTACATGTCAGCTGAAACGACAGCAGCCCTATTCAAAGACAGACGATGTACCTCCTGCTGTGCTAGCAAACAGACACTCAACAAGACTTGACTTTCACTGCTAACAGGCATGGACATTGAACTTTGCAAATGAAGGCTTAGACTGAAAGAATGTGTCCAAAAAGCCCAAAGCTTCAGACTCCTAGTTGTAGTATCTGCCTCTCAGCCTGATTGAAGCAGCTCTCTCAGTTGGCCTTCTTTCCAGATCTTTAATTCAAATTCTGAATCAAGGAAAGATTTGAAATGGGAAAAGACACACAACCTGACTATTGACAGTTAAAAAGGTAACATTCTGGAAAATCAATATAGTTTTTGTTTAATGGAAGAGTAATGCGATTCCCCCTTAAAATGGAGATAACATTTGTTTTAGCTTTCCAATATTATACCATTATATTGCATAAGAGCTTTTTCATATAGACTTTGGAATAAATGAAATAACTTTGTATGTTGAACTTGATTTCTTTATAGCAGCACGTAATTTCTTAGTTAATTTATCTAAATATTGACTTAGAAGGCAAGCAGGGAGACTGTCAAGGACTATTTCCCAGAACTGGAAGGATGACAGCGATTGTGCACTTACATCTACCATTACTTCAGATAACTGGAACCTGATGACCAATGAGATATTCTTAAAACAAACAAACAAAAAAAACCCAAAAAAAACACACCACAAACACAAACCAACAAGTTGAATCATGGAAGTTCTGTCTGAGTGCCAGCAGCTGATTCTACCCTTTAGATATACACTTTCTTGAGGTTTATGGTAATAAAAATCAAAAAAGTAATGTGCTGCCCCAGCCTCATTAGTAGTTAAACAATATAAAAGGTAGGTGGAGGTAGAGGAAGAGCTTAGGGCATGCAAGAACTGGTTATCACCAGTTTATGTACTGAGGTTACAGTACATAAACGCATAAGAAGTGAGAACTATTTACTTGCATATTGACTTGCTAGGAACATATACTTTAACCCTAGTTACTCTTGGGTTTAAGTCCTTTCCTATAGGATTCAAATTAAAAACAAACAGAAAAGAACATCCACACACACTGCCGAGTCAGGCTTCTTAAAATTAAGGATTCTGTATAACAGCACAATAGCCCCCAGGTTCTCACATACAAATAATAAAAAACAGCTGATTTAAAAGCTTATACAAATCTTCATTTAGACCTATTGTAAGCACACCATAAAAAAACAAAACACCTGAAAGCAACAAAGAATAAGACAAGTAATAAATTACGATCTCTACGTTTTCATAAAAATGTCTTTTTTTTTTTTTTTAGAACATTCACAGACAGATGGGTTTTCTTTCATTTTTCCATTCTCTGGCAAACTGATTGGCCTGCTTTTCTTCGGCATATTGTTAGGAAACGTGGCGTGTTTACTGATTGAGGTATTAGGAAACTAATGCAAATGAAGAAAACAGAAATAAAGCTGAGTCTTTTTTTCCATTTGCTATCCAGAATACTTGGTTTGCTAGAATGCTGCCATTAGGCTTAAATTCAATCCTGAAAATAAAGTAAGTTATTTTACAGTCCCAATTAGTGTCCGTTTATTCTTTGACATTCTGGTTATGGGATTTCTAAGTACAGAATTTGTTTTAAAAGATATCTAAGTCAGAATTGTTTATTTTTTAGCAACACAAATTGTAGAGTTACCACCTGATGATAACACAAAAAACATTACATAAACAAAGGATGGTTCTTACTAGCTAACAGACTTACTCTTCTACAGCCCTGTACCAGGAGTTCACAGCTCTAATCTATGTGTTCTTGAGAGGGGTTGATACCATTCTTCACTACCATTTTTCAGGCTGACAAAGTCTATACTCGGAAGGAAACATTTCATCTCTCAGAAAAAGTAGAGCAGTTGCTGTGTTCCCTAGGAGTTCAGGAAACACTGTCACTCCATAGAGCAAAAAAATCTTCTGGGATTTTGAAAGGAATGGATAGAATAGTACTGATTGCAGGGTAATCTCTTTCCTTAAAGGCAAGATAGAGCCAATACGCAAAATACATAAAGATTCTATAGATTTGCGATTGTTCTAATTAATAAAATCTAATCTAGTAATTACAAATTATAACTCACTGTACAAGATTCTGGGGTTAGATTTAGAAGACACTATAAATATCTTTGTTTTGCCTGTTGACAATTGTGTTGTCTCACAACTGCCGAATTCCTGAATTCTTCATGCAGATTTGTTTTAATTGTCTTAAGTGACAGGATTTCACCTATTTACCTAACATATTGTGCTACATATAGTCATAGTCATGTACAGCTGTGGGTTAAAAACTTTTTCCCATTCTCCAACTCAGTCTACCTTCTAACTATACCTCTATGATCAACCATAGAATCTCTTCTCTCTTTCTCTTGAAGAAAGCCAGAGAATACTAAAAGCTCCTGCAACAAGACAGGAAGGCAATGATACCTGTTCTCATAACCAAATTGTTCTAAGGTTTACAGCCCTCCAAATCTGAAGACTCAGATGAACAATTTGGACAATTTTACTCCAAATGACAGTTAACTTTCAATTTGTAAGTATTTCTTCCCTGTTGCAACAGGTTAGAAAATGAAAAACCTACGTGAAATGATTTTCGAATATGGTGATGAATCTGACACAATCATAAAAGTTAATAAAAGAAAAAGATGAACAAAATTTTTGAAAATAAATGCAAAATCGGATAAGAGACAAACCAGAAGATTTTAGATAAAAAAAAAATTATAGAAGTTAGGCATGTTATTTAGTTTGGCCTTTAATTCGCTTGCATTTTAACTACAAAAGTAGCTTTGTGTTGTTATAAACAGACCAAATAAGTGTCACTGTATAACAGATCGCTTCCATAACTATGCAGAAATGTCAGAAAGTTTGATTCTTTCAAACTCTTCATTTACACACATAGGACAATTCAAAAGTCATTTTAACTTGGCTTCTTTGAAACATATAGTTCAAAACCATGTCAAGCTAAGGTGCAACTTGACTAACATTTGAACCCTCAAAACCCTAATCTTACTTTTCAAGAGACAGAGTGTGTGTCAAATACGAATTTCCTAAGCTTTAGGCTTTAAAGAACCACACAGTAAAAAGGTCAGTCAAGACTACAGTTCGTTTTGTGAAAAGGAATCACAACTGGAGAAAACAGTGGTAGAAAAGACTTTTTAGAGGGAAATTGCAACCAATAAAATCAGGTATAAACAAAACTCCTTTCCTTGTTATAACTGGCATTCGTCAATACTGTAACTGTATTCAAAAACATTAATATCTCCACATGTATGTTGTTAGAAACTATGCTAAAACACAATTTGAAGATGCTTATATCTAGAACAATCTAATACCCACCAATGGGGAGCACAGTGATCTTGGAACCCTTTACCTCAAACTCTGCTGTGTGGGGGCTCTTCTATATAACTGCTTCACCAAACCTAGTACGTATTTTTAGCATACCATATACTTCCTTCCTGGCCTCACAGGAGCAGCAGCAGAGATTTTAGCACCAAGATATAGCAAGAGAACAGTAACAGAAAGATGGAAGCTAACTAGGCCTCTCTACAGACAAACTTTCTATTGTGACTGAATCCATTTAGATTTCTTCAGCTATCACAACACACAGCCTCTGTGTGAGGATTAGCTGATTGCTTAAAAACAACATACAAATTTATTAAATTTTTTAAAAAAAGCCAACCCAAAATTTAAGCATTGTATCTATCACCACAGACCATAATAAGTGTTACTCTGAAAGGAAGCAAAGAGGAAGCCTCTTCCAGTATGTTGTTCTTTCTACATTTGATAGCTTTTATCTAGCCAGGCAATCCAAAATGTATAGCTACAAAAAATTGTGGAGAGGGATTCAAAGCAAGAAAGGAAACGGGAACAAAATTCAACGTAGATCTCCTCTGCTTAGTGTATAATAATTGATTAACAAAACAAGACTGCACCTTAGAGCTTCACAAACCAGTGCAAAAATAATGTCCTCAAAGTAAAACAAACATACACCATAAAGAACTACTGGAGCATCTGTGGGAATTTGTTGGAGCAGCAACTCTATTCTGTGGTCTCACATGCTAGAAGGAAGGAAGTAAGCAACTATGAATGCATCACAGAATTTCTTTTTGCACACATGGTAGGGTAAGACCTACTTCCTGCTAAATGGAAACAGCTTGGTATCTAACGTTCCACAACTGCAATCTTACATAGGATTTGGCTAAACATATTCTGGATATACTAATGTAATTTAAAAGAAAACAAAACAAACAAAAAAAAACACTAAAAAAAGTATTATACTCTTAAATCTTCTCAAATATTGAAGGCTGCTGGTATTATGCTAAGAAATGAGACCCACAAAAGTTTAATGCTGTTTGCACTTATTTTCATAGAACAAGTAATCTATAATTAGGTAAAGTGATGAAATACATATGTTAAGCATGCTACAATACATTTTTTTACATGCTTCTACCTTACAGAATTCAGAATAAATTTGGTTTGACTTTATTGTTTAAGTACAATTTTACGTTACAAATCATAGTTATCAGTTTGCGGCACATGTTATTAAAATCTAGGAACTACAGATTTCGATTTCTGTCAAAAACCACCTATATTTCTACTATAATATTGGAAATCTGAAGGGATAGTACCACGTGACTTCAGTTAAATCAGAAAGTCTCTCCAAATACTTTTTCTGCATTTGGAAATAATAAAAACGTAACATTTTATTACATGAACATGCAAAATATCAGTATACAGAGAAAGTAATGCAAGATTTCTTTTTTTCCCAACAGACAGATTAATTAGATATAAGTATGTCAGTATGCTGGTGTACAGTATTTCATTCAGCCAAAGATAGGCGAAGTTGTCTCACTGTATATGGATCTCTACACTACCACTGGAAAAAAAAACCTATGGTTAAGAAAACGGCTGGCGAGTAATATATTTAAAACCCCACTTGACATGATAAATGAAAGAGAATAAATGTATACAGCTTAGTGAAACTTCCAGGGAACTGGGGGGGACTTCAACACTTTTGCTGACAGTGACTTTACTGTCAGTGGCCTGTCTCTCTCGGAGGCAGCTGTCAATCACGGACCATCTTTCTCTCCCAGAGGAGTTCATTGTGCCTGCAGACAGTTGTGGAATAACTGCTCCTGGGCGTCAGAGCGGCAGATGGAGTGTATCTGTCAATCATTGTCACTAATTATTAACTTCTGTCACTCAGAGCAAGGCAACATATCTCTGCCTGATCCTCTGTGATTTGATCTGCTACGCCACCTCAGAGACAGACAGTTCAACCTTTCATTATGTGTCACATACTCGGCGCTCTGCTGGGTCAGCCCTCGTGACTCAGTGTTCCACCAGAATTCTATTTTAGTCACTGAACATTACAGGAAGAAGCTGGCACGAAGGACACGCTCTGCATTCAAATGCAGCGGTCACTCATTTTCTGTAAACATTTTGAAGCTAGAGAAGCATGGAAATACTAGTCTCCTAAGTTTTAAACAAGGGGAAGGAAAAGAATCTGAATATAAGCCAAGTTACTCAAATTTTCACATAGTAAGCTGCCCATTGTAATTTACGAAAATGTTAATTATCTTATCTCAACAGGCTTACTTTGAAAAGAGGCAACTTCTCTTAATGGAAATTATTTAGAACAGTCACTAAGGTTAAGGGGAGCAGACCAGACAAGAAGGATCACCCCTTCCTTTTCTAATGACTAGAAATTATCATCTGTCATTTCTGACTCATCTTCTGTTTGCCTGCATTTTTGATCTTGGAATTATGGGTACTTTTATTAAAATTCCATGCAACATTGGCCATGCTCACTAAAGGAAAAGGATCAATAACTGAAACATATTGCTGCAGGAAAAGCATATTCCCTCTCTCTCTTTATATTTTCAAGTATACACTTGACATCCCTCTAGAAATTCTACTTAGCCAAACCCAGTGCAGTAACCCAACATTGATCGAGAATGTTTATTATACACTGTTTATGATATAAAAGAAATCATAATGCCTTCAGTACTTAAAATTCTATAAATCCAAGAGGCTCCAGACATGCTTTATGAAATCAGAAAATTTCACAATTTTTGTTCAAGCCCTTCTGCTTTTGGAAAAGTCTTATGCACAGACCTATTTAAACAAAAACACCTCTCTGCAGGCTTAAGTCCTCTCTCTCTCTCTCCATCATTTTTAGTATTGGCAAAGTCATTAACGATGATGATATTTGTTCAGGCATAAAGTGGTGTGGATTTTTAACAAACTACTACTGCTATATTCTAATATATTGTATTCTACCATATTCTAATACAACAAAATGCAAAAATGTGGATATCAAAAAGGGATTCAAGCCACAGGTACAGATTAGGGGACAAGATCTTGGGAGAAGAACGCTTCTGAGAAGGACTTGGGGAAGCACTCCAGTTTAAGCTTCCGCTGTGATGTTGTGGAAAAATGGATGAAAGCAATAACTGGGTGCATATAAGACTAGAGAAGACAAGGGGGAAATTATTCCATTATTGCAGTTTGCATCAATTCATCAAAGCAAGTGTAATGCAAGTTCTTTGGGTGTTCCCATTTAAAAGGGATAACAAAGACTTAAAGAAATAACCTCTCCATTACAAGAGACTTGCAGAACTCAGTATTTTTTGTTTATGGAAAAGACTGAGAACTAACTTCATCATCACGTATAAGGATCATCACAGAAAGAAAATGACAAATATTCTGCAGGCTTTTGAGTACTGGTCTGAAAAGCAAGAAAACAGAGCTAAACATGTACAAACTAGACATAGGGTGAAAAAAACCAAACACCCCACAACACCACTTCTTAGTGACCCAGTTTGAACAGTGGATTGTTCACAGTCTTTTGATATTTTCAAACATTTTCCTCTCCAGACAATCCAATTTATCTGAGCACAGTGCATTTTTAGAAAAGTTAATGGGTTCAAGAAGGCATTAGTGGTTGAAATACAGTATGAGCCTGTCCCATTTCCATTGTTCTCCAACTTTAGGTTTCCTAAAAAGTTATTAAATTTCAAGTTTTAAAAAATTAAGTAGTTCAGAATTGGTAAGATTTTGTTCTTATCTTAAATTCTATTAACTCCTTTATCCAATACCACTTAGCCTGACTACAACATCTCAATAGCTAGCTACACCACTTTCTTTATAACCTTTGCTTCAATTCCAAAAAAACCAAAGTAACTGATAAAGTTCAAATCTTAAAGACTCATGCTAGACTTGAAAATTCTTCTGAGTTCATTCGTAAGTTTAAACAGTAGATTCTTCATTCATTATCTTCCCCTTTGAATACTAGATGGCTTTTCCATGCCAAAGGATACAGATCCCAACCAGCCCCAGGTTCAATACTTCCCCTCCACCCAACAACACCACCAACAACAAAAAATCTGCAAACAACAAAAAATTAGATTTATTTAGTATTTGTTTTTAAAAGCTCATGACAATTTGATAGGTCTATTCAAGATCCTTACCCACTTCTCTCTTAGAATACTTCCGACTCAAACACAAATCAAATTTCAAATTGATAAACAAAAGAAATAAAAGGAAAACATAGCCAAAAAGGGGAACCATCACTAAAAATTGCATAGCAAACTGATATTCCAAATCTTGGAATTTTTTTTATTTCCTCACACTTGCCCATTTAAGAGAAGATACATTTCAGTGCCTCTAATTATAAGGGCTTTTGTTAATGTACAGTTTTCATTGGAAAACAGAAACAAAAAGAGACCTTGAGACTATTTCCTCTAGTTTAGATCCTGACCATCTGCTGTCCTTACAGCTCAAAGTACATTTAAATTTCCTTTCATAACCTTTGACAACAAGAATTACTAACAGTATTTTAGTCGAAGAAACTTTTATAAAATATTACAATCAAATCAATTGCATTAACGTATTTGAACCTCTAAGTCCAACACAGTGGAAAACACAATACTTCTTTATTATATCAGCTGTCTGGTCATATATAAATCATCTATAACTAAAACAAAAAGCATTGAGAGTACTATTTATCCAGAGTTAGCAAAAGGAATTATCTGACAGCTGAAAATGAAAAATCACTAATAAGCATTACAGTGCATTGAAAAGTTTAAACAATGTGATGAAGGAAACTTTTGTAATAATAAGGAGTGTATGTGATTCTATTTTACCTTGCTAACAAAATTCCTCTGGGATTTCTCATTCTGTTATACAATAACTAAACTGGAATATTATGTTAAACAAGTCTCACATTCTACCTGTATTCAGAATATATTTGAAATTAAGAGATAATGTTATTTCAGTGTATTGCAGTTCACTAAAGCATTCGTATTTTCACTGAAATTATTTGTCCAAAGCAATAAACAGAAAGAAAGCCAAAAAACCCGAACTAATGCCCTGGCCATTTAGAGGCTTAAGAGACGCACTGTAAAGTTTATTTTTAAGAGGTGAAACAAGGAATTCTTTAGAAAGACTGAGTAGAAAAGTCAGTGAGGTAATACAGTGAAGAGATGGCAGAAAATAGTGCATTTGCCATATCTCCTGCTGTAAGAAGCCAGTAACAAAGAAAAGCATGCAGTGTAATCCTCCAGGAAACAAACAACATTAAAAAGGAAGACTGCAGCACAGGTAATAGTTACATTGCCTATACTGTTCACTTAGTGATCAGAGAATTAAAAACAAACCAAACAAACAAATCAATCAAGATGTATCTGGGAACAACGTGCAGACAAGAAAGAGCAAAATTTGTCACTTACGTTATTGGCTGTGGTTAGTGGTGATTAGACCCTATCAAGTAACCAAAATATTATCAAGATACAAAAATTAGACCAGATGATTGTCACTGCCATGCAAGGTCTGACAGCAGCCCCATATTATTTACCTAGAAAACACCACACTTGATAAATATTGTATTCCCAAGTTATAGAGAATTACACAGTTTCTTTATATTTGCATTAAGCCTAGGCTTTAAACTGTATTTATGTTCCTTATTTAATTTTATTTAGGGCTCTATTTGCAACTATTCAGTGATGAACAAAATGTTCCAATAATTGCTTCTACCTGGTGCTGCCAACATACCATTTGCTCTGTACCAACCAGCAGCTTCACTACTTCTGAAGCAGAGATAATTACTTAATGTATTTAAAGTCAAAATCCTTGACTTTAGGAAAGTTTTCCACACTTTCTCCTCTTAGATCTTAAAAAAATGAACTATAAAACTCAAAAGAACCATTCAGCAATAAATTTACAAGTGTGATCTATGAGCCTAATTCCCAAATGCTCTACTCGGTTGCCAGTCACCTCTGAAGGGTACCTGAATTCCCTGTGTATCTAAGTTTTCACTGGGCAAATACCTAAGGCACTTTAATTCCTGCCTATCAACACTGGGTATAAGTGAATTTTCTCCTTGCTTATTCTGTATGAAAAAAAGACTAACCTGCCTTGGTTATTCAATGAAGTCAGGCATCTGAATCCTTAACAAAGCAGAATCTTAAGCCCATCGTTTTCTTTGGCATTTTCTATCTGCTGTTTAAAGCAATTTGTTAAGCAGGCTGTTGCAGATCTCAATTTTGGGCACTGGGTATTTTCTCTATGTGGTACAATATAAGACTTAAGACTGGAGTCCCCATGTCAAAATAAAGAAATGTGAGGTAATCATCACTGGAAAAAGGACAGCATATTATGTTGTGCCATAAGACAT
Organism: Nyctibius grandis; assembly: GCF_013368605.1. NCBI lineage: Eukaryota > Metazoa > Chordata > Aves > Nyctibiiformes > Nyctibiidae > Nyctibius > Nyctibius grandis. Next base: position 65,298 of record NC_090681.1, on the reverse strand, counting down.
AAGAGATGAGAACTACAACGCTGAAAGAACAGCCTACTGTGTAACCTAGCTTTTTTGGCTTTCTCAAGCTTTGGTCTTCTCTTCCCTGTAGGCCTCCCATGCTTCCATTTAACATCAAATTTTGCTCTCCTTATGAACAGTTACAGATACAGATGTATAACTAAGAACCCACAACACTGTTAAGAACATAAAGAAACTTGAATGCTGTTCAAACTTCCACAGGCTTTTAGATAATACGATAAAGAATCTGCAATGTTATGAGGTGACCAAGGATGAATACCTTTATCATTACAAAAGGAGTTATGTGGCAGTCACATTACACAAAAATGCTGAACCAATCAGGAGTAGAAAATGAGCACAAGGTAGAAAATTTTTAGAATTAGGCTAATATTATAATTCCCATGCTGTCACTATAATGACGGAGAGCAGCACCAGAAGAATATTCATTCTAGTAATGCCTTTCCTAGGCTCATAGGAAAATATTATTCTAATGTTGAAAATTAACATCCTGCCCTGTCCAAGTCAGAGAAATATTTTACAAAACAAAATGTCAGATTTGCAACAGTTCCAGAAGGGCATTTTCTTATTCCCCAGAGAACTGAGGCTGGTAATAATGATAATTTTTATTATCGTAACAACAACAACATTTCATACCGAATAAGCTGGGATGCTTTGTGCCCTCACAGAAATGCATGAAACCCAATAGTCTTAATATTTGATTCTGAATAAGTCTGTCAGGAAACAAGCGCAAGCCTTCAGCAGCCGCGGCTGCCTGATTAGTCTCACAGTCACTCCAACGAGCTATCAGCTTCTCAGCATGAAGTTCTCCTGCATCACTGCTCCAAGCCTTTAGGCAAAGGATTCTAATAATGAGTCACAGTGCGGTGACTGAGGCCACACTTCTGCTCTGGTGAGCTGCTTGCTGAGAGGGACTGCATGCTCCCTCATTATCATTTTACAGCCTTTTTTTTTTTTAAAAAAAAATTTGTTCTTTTGTATCCCTTTTCCTTCCTCCAAATGCTTGCTGCGTTTCAGTGAGAGTACTTAGTGCTGCCACCAAGACAGAAGCCATATGCTCATGTTTAATAACATTCTGGTGTGAGGTAGTTATAAAACTTAAGATAAGGCAGAGTATTATGCAGAAGAATAAGATACGATACAGTCTTCTATCACATCCTAATAGACATAGATATCCTCCTTCCAATCAGAGGTTACAAAGGTAAAATATTTTACACATTTCTCTTTCATTAATGGTATTATGCAGAATTAAAAATAAAACAAACAAAAAAGGTGACTCACTTATTTAGCTCCATCCTAGCAGCTAGGATAAAAAGATATCCCCTACCTACATTCTTATGCACTCTTTGGAAGGCCAATTCCTTTAGAATTTGATGAATGTTACTTAAGCCAAAATGTAATTACATCAGTTACATCTTCCACACACACAGATCGGTACTAATTTGCTATTTACTAAACATCTGGCAACATCCAGTTCAACAAATGTACTGGACAAACTTGCCACCAGACTTGAAATTTTGCATGCTATTATGCCACTCCAATAAAACACCCCACTGTTTCAGGACATACCCGAATTACATGCAGTGTCGTGTGGTGTTGCTACTACTCGTTCATTTTTCGTGTAGCTAGAAACATTTTGTTATTTTAATATTCTTACATAAGGCCTCAATCTACTTGAGTGCTAGCAAACTTTATCATTACTTTTCTAGGGAGGAAGCACGATGGTAAAAAAAAAAGACTCAGAATATGCATGTACAGTTCTGCTCGACTGAATCCTCAAAAGATACAGGGAAATGTAGAAGTGATTCCAGAGCAGATAGAAAATGGATAGCGTGACTGCTCTATCATGTCAGGAACGTCGAAGTTGCCTTACAGATACTCTATCTGTACACTTAAAACTGAATGGAGAGAGGAGCTACAAATAATCCTCTACACAGCTATGTACATACATATACACACCCTATTATTACTGTATCAGACACTAAAAAAGAAATCCAGTGGGAGTAAAAGATGGGAACTTCAATAAAATTGCAGTAACCACTTCCTATTTTCTCAAAAGTTACAGGCAGTAGCTTCTGCACAGGATTAGAATAACCTGAAAACCAAACTAACTGATTGACTATGAAGACCCATAAGGTACACATGTTCTGATCCATTTCAGAGTCAAACATCTACGCAAAGTACACAACTAATCTGAAAAAAAGCCAGTGAAGCTCTCCAAGTTTACCTCCAGCTTTTACTTTATAAGAAAATTTTCTGAAAACAACATTTTTCAGAATTATACATGTGGAACATTCACATACGGTGCCTATCTTTGATTTTTCTTTTTTGTATTTGCATTTTTTTGTGCCCTGTCAATTAGGCAAGAATAAGGCAAAACACACTCAACTCCCTTACAATAATGGCAAACGCTGCAAGCCTTTTCTTTGACTTGCCAGCTAAGAAGAAAAAAAAAAATTAAAGGCAGGCACGCATTAGAATTTGCATATTTTCTTGTACACAGACCCTAACAGCACTGTTATTGGAAAGAATAAAAAATGAGAGGAGTGTGTTAAAAATAAAAAAGCTTAAATTAGCGACAATCTCAAACGAGCAGTATTTTTGTGTAATCGGAGAACAGCAGCACTACAGAAACACTGAGTATGACAGCACAACCTCACATCTCCCCTAATTTTACATGATTGGAAACCTCAGGTATTTCAATCATGCATCTTTCCTTGAGACATAGCTACCTTCAAATCAATCAAGCTTACTTAGGCTGACTTTTAACTGCATAGTTCAGATGGATCTTAGCATGTTCCAAACACATGAATATTTTCTCCACTTCTCTAGCATATACTGAAACTCCACTCTGCTGTCACAATGTTAGCGGTGTTCAAGTGAACTAGTTTAAAGATAGCTCAGCTGTATCTACATAAGCTGCAGTCACAGAAGCCGTTAAACTGTAGATATACCTGTGCCCACGACATTTCCCTTTTTTCTTCACTTAAATATAAAAGCATACTTTCACATTAGCAGCACAGGGCAGTGGGCTAAAGGGAGTAAGCTTCACAGAAAATGTAAGAAAGCAAAATCAAATGCATGTGAGGAAAAAGCCTTGAAACAATGAGGCTCTGAGAAAGTCAATCAATGCTGAGTGTGCCTATCCTACACTGACAGTGTTACGACGTTGATATTTTCAGTATGACTTTTCTCATGTTATCTATATAGCATTAAAAGGAAGAAATACAGGAAAAATGTTAGCTGAAAAAGATGTGATCAGCTTGGTAAGTCTTCCATCCCACATGTGTGAGAGCACGTTGGTCTGCAAGGAGCACAGCCAGACCCTGAAATTCAGAGCTTCATTTAAATTCCCACTGTCTTTGTGGTATTTTCAATGAAGTTTGAGAATAGGATATGCTCTTACTTGGCATTTTGACATTTTGAACAAGTATCATTTGAAAAAGGCACTATTAAAAAAAAATAGAAAGAATGCAACACAGAAGAAAAAAAAAAGATTATCCAACTTTTGACTGAAGGACTCTAATGCAGACACTGAAGTGAAAAATCACCTTTCTGTTGTCTTGAAAACAGGTTTTCCAAAGATGAAAACTCCCCCAACAACTCTTCTATTCATTTACTTTTGACAGATTTCAGGGAACTGCTTTCACTGTCACTACTCGTGGTGATGCATCATTCTTATACAAACATAGCTGCACAATGAATAGACCTTAATATTTCTCCTGCTCCTTGAGTTTTCTGATTTTTTTTTTTAAAATAACAAATAGTTCAGGTGACAAAGCATTTCTGAAAGTCGAAACAAATGCAGGTTTTGAAGCTTTTTAAGAATCTTACCAAGCCATCTACTTGCTTGGAAATATATTTAAATTAGGTAGCCTTGAAAATTCTATTAAAAAAAAAATAATAAAGTCAAATGTAAACGTCATGATGGCTTTTTCTTAGCCTCAGAAGACTCTGATTTGGCTTTTGATTTTAAGTGAACTGACCATTTATCCTCATCCTACTACTTGAGATGCTGTGTGACCTACTTGCACTGGATTTCCTCTATACTTAAGTTTTTTGTCCCTAAGACAGTTCTGTGGTACAATTCCATGTAAAATTACAGTTAACTTATTCACTAATAGATTAATGTATTCTTCAAGACTGATATGCTGTGAGCCTTTACAGGCTAAGCTAAGTTGACAGACTCTATCAAAGCACAGCGCTGTCATGGAAATTGTGATCTTAACACAGTGCATGTGACGGATACCAATTACTTTGCTCTTTTTCATAAAAAGTCTGCATGACATAGGAGTTATTATGAATGACTGATAAGATCACTGAATGCTTTACATCATGATTTTCAAACATGATTCATACTTAATCATGGAGCAAGCATAACTGCTTATCTGTCACGTTATGACCTGTTGTACGCAGGAGAGGTAGATTAAGCTAGTCACCTTCTAACCAAAGTTACTATCAGACTGTGCTAATTGTCACTTACGGAAACTGGCATTTTTCTTCACGACATTAGAATGATGCTTAATAATCTTAACATCTCCCCTTCAGAAGCATTAACTTACTAGACAAGAGCCTTTTCCAGAAAGCAGTTACTTTAATCAATGCTAAATCATATAAGTTATCATCCTTAACAATTGTCTTTAAAAGCAATTAACTAGACAACTGTTTCTAAACACCCCAAGATCAGTGCTGCAGTCAAAAGGAGCGCACTGCGTGTTCAGTGTGCCACTTATTGAGAAAACTCAATTTTCAGTAGTTCAGAAGCAGGAAAAAATATATATGTAAAGACATTTAGAAACAAAGGAAACACTGTAAAAAATGTAATGCCTTCATCACAATTCAGAAAACTGTAGAACAGAACCTTCTGCCTCTGTGTACTTAAATACAGCAAATACCAAGTTCATGTTCTATGTCGATTTACTTACAAATCAAGATAAATGCTAACTGAATAGCAAACATGAAACTCACTCCTTCCTGCATTAAGCAGCTGTATTTAACAAAATAAATGAAGGACTTCAAGAAACAAAAATTTTAGTTTTATTACCAGTGAAGAACAAAACCCAGGAAGTTTCACTCCACACAGCTGATGGGCGATTCCTGAAGATTTGGTTTTATTAAACTATTGTTTGGCAATTATTGTATGATTTACAAGAAGTTACAAAGCCTAAAACACGGTTAAATGTCTGACTTGCAAGTAATGACTTGGGTATTCAAAAAATGCATTGGAATAAGAATACATAAGCTCAGTCATCCTATACTTCCCACAAAGTTAGATTCAGGAGTCGCTATTTAGAATGTCAGCCATAAGCTACACGTGTAATTGCAAGAGGGCTCCCGTGCACACTTCAAAAGGCATATGCAAAAAAACCCAAACAAATCACAATTCTACCAAGTTACTTTAACTTACAATTATGCAATAAAGCAAAGGTTTGAGCAATGAGTGCGGCATGGCACTCAACTATACATATTGTCCTCCTAGAAATGCATAGAAACCAAACGTTAACTTCCCATACAAAGGGTCATAAACACTCATTAATATCCATAAAGCTCTTCTAATGTTTTAGAAATGATTAAACTAGCCAAAACAGACATATGATCAGTATTTCATTCGGGGTTTTTCAGGGGTTTCCTCTGGTGAGTTGGTTCGTTTTTTGCTTTGTTTTGGTGGGGTTTTTTTTGAAACAATGCTTCCAAAATAAACAGGCTTTTGCATTGCTGGCTCTCCTTCATGTAAAGTGTACAAAACACTTACTGATTTTAAAAATTAATTCACAATAGTCCATTTAAAGACAATCCTGTAAACAAGTTTCTTCTGAAGACTTAGTTCATCTAAATACAAATTTGCAAGATGAAGCCAGAATTCTTTGGGGGGTGGGGGGATTGGGGGGTGGAGAAAAAAAAACAGAACACACCCACACCCACCCCTTCTTGTATGTCCTGTGCTCTAACACGTTAGAAATACCGCAAGAACATTCCCTCAGCATCTTTACTATACTCCTCACACACTTGTGGCTATAGTTCAAAAGACTTAAAGAAGTTTTTAAGATAAATTAATTAAGCAAAATTCCTATAGAATTAAGTAGATGGAAAAATACTACTACAGCTGTGCCCGTTAGAACCATGAGAGAATTTTTCTTCCCACAATACATTAGCAGGTTTTTGATATAATGAAAACTGTATTAGGAAATATTTTCAATTCTCTAAAACAAGTTAATACTTATTCTCCCCGTGCCCAGTAGCAGAAGACGTATCAGCTCACAATTTTTCACAGCAGGTTTTCAATGATATGGTCACATATTAACATTTTTTCTCATTATCGCTTAAGTACATTGCAAATACACAAACATGTAAAAACTGTGACTGTTTAAATAAACTTTCTCCCTTACAGATCTACTCTTTGTTTGACAGATTTACTGTGAGTGGTGAGACACTGGCCCAGGTTGCCCAGAGAAGCTGTGGCTGCCCCCTCCCTGGCAGTGTTCAAGGCCAGGTTGGATGGGGCTTGGAGCAACCTGGTCTGGTGGAAGGTGACCCTGCCCGTGGCAGGGGGGTTGGAACTACATGATCTTTAAGGTCCCTTCCAACCCAAACCATTCGATGATTCTATGATTCTTTTAAAAGAGGACAAGACAGCCATCTAGAGGGCAAGCAAAATAAACTATCTTTAGATCACGAGGGAACACTGAATGACCAATTCACTCTCTGTAAACTGGAAAAAAAGACGGACAAATAGAAGTGAATCTAAGTGAAAAGGATCCACATTACTGCTACCCACCAGGGCGTTTATTTTCACTTGGAATTTCAACATAACTCACTTAATCGATACCCCTGAACCCCGAAAGTGACAATTTTCTCCTTTTAGGATGATAATTTATCCAGAAAGTACATATTTTTATAGAAGCAAAATGTTTTTCTCTATATGGCACAGAAGCCTAAAAAATTAAAAGCACTGATCCATAATTAGAGATCAAAATGTCAGTTCTGTCTAGCTTCTTAACTACATTACTGTACTCATCATTTCCTTCTCCTACACTGACTGGCTAGAGATCTAATTGCTCTTAACATACCAAGCCCCCTGTGACCACTGCAGGCTGTCTCTTAAGCCTATTATGGGCACCTGACATATTTTTCATTGTATAGGGACAAAAGCATACAAAGTTCTCTCACATCTCTTGCCATTTCCACAATATGGAGTAAAGGTCTTGAGCTGTGACTCAGGAACTGGGGGGGGTGCGTGGGGTATGGAGGAACATTTAATTCTACTGTATACTGACCGAGGAAAAAGTCTACAGAAGACTGTTCACACTGAAGTAGCTCATCCCCTCAATTTCTAGATGAGCCTCAGACATTTCACACCTTCCCTTTGTCTCATATCCAACATGAAGTGAGCATGGCCGGCTTACAGACACCAGCAAGAAATAATCTTTGAATTAAATCCAAAAATGTTCTTTAAAAGATTCTTTACACTGGTCTTCTAATGATGACCTCTTCCCTAATTTTGCAATGGTTTCAACCGGCTTTTCGATCCTTGGTATAGCTATAAAAAGCCAAACAACTCCTCCTAACCCCATTATGATGAAAGCTTTAGATTTTATTATTCATTTTTAATAGGAAGAAGTTAAACTCCCTCAGGAACCATAAAAGGTAGGTTTTTGATCTGTCAGCTAATGGAAGGTTGCTACAGAGTCATGCCTTCAGCAGACAGTCTGATAAAGGGTATACCTTGTACTTGAATGACATGAGAAAGATAGATGTTACCCATTAATATTTTTTTTAAAAAATAAATTATTTCATTTTAAACGGGACTATTTTAGGGGTTCTTCTGTTGTTTGGGTTTTTTTCTTAATCTCTTATCAGTCTTTGAATAGTATTTTAAAAATAGTGTACCATCAACCAAAATTACAAGCTCAGACCAAGACACTGTCCTAAGATAATTGTCTGTTTAACATACAGATCATCCCGCACAAAGGTAACATTTCTGTTTATCACTCTGTAGTTCAGAATTGTAATATAACGCCTGCTCTATACAGTATCATTTTCCAAAAGCCGTTAACATCAGTATTTGTATCAAATATCATCAAGTCTATTAAAAAAAAATAAGGGGGGGGAGGCGCGGAGGAGAGGGAAGACTGCAAAACAGATCGCCTTCCAGGTCAAACACTGGCCTAGCACCTGGCTGATCTTCAAATTACATTTCGAAACCTGACTGCAACAGCTCAGAAGGCGGCTCTGAACAACGACTACTATCAGTCTGGGAGCATGTTTTTATCGCAGTAAGTACCAGCTAACAGGTATGTGATGTGTGACAAAAGCTTTTGGATTAGAACTGTGACACGTGGAGGCTCACAGAATTTTTGCAGAGTGAATGTGCTTATGGGGAAATGAGATTTTTCCTTGCTGTCAATGGTAATAAAAGTGACCAGTCTCTTAAAACATTCACAGTTATATAGGCTTATAAATGCAAATATTTCCTCGTTGCTTTTCTCTTACAGATTTCAGATAAAGAATAAGCAGTTAACAGCCTGAAAGACACTGGGGGAGGGAGGAAGAAGAGAGAGGGGGATGGGGATGGACACATCAACAATAACTCTATTGCAAAAATCAAAGTCAGAAGCGAGATGTGCACAGACTGGAATAGCTTCTCCTTTCAAGGCTGGAAAGAAAATGGAACATTAAAGAACCAACAGCCGCCTAATTTACACATTTGCCACTTTTTCATCAAAGGAAGTCCTACCGTAGGATTTCAACAGACTTCAGAGGAAGAGTTAATTCACCCACAGACGAAAGCAAAGTGTGTAACTTTAGACATTTGTAGTTGCTAGAAATAAATATGAAAACTCTATCAAAAAGGCTGCATGAGTTCTAGGTAAAAAAAAAAAAAAGTTTATCTCCTGAAGCTGAGCTCTGTTCCCGCATTTGGAATATTGTCTATTTCTCCGTGAAAAGAAAACAGTTTCCAGAAGAGTTAAAATTCAGATTCTTTAGTCTGGATCTTGCAAGCACTCCACTCTTTAAATGCTTCAGCTGTAGCCTCCAGCAATTTTTCTAACCTCTTGTTTAAACACAGCTTTAATTGGTCCTTTTCCTTCTGAATGGTCCTCGACTGCTCTTCTTCACTTGCCTCACCAGGTGTCCGAGAGGTAAATCAGGATAATTAGTTCTGAATTACCTAGCCGATTGTTCAAAAAAGTGACGTTATCTAAGGTGGATCTTGGGAAAAAAACATTTACTCTGCACTTGAATGAACAGACAGGAGAACAAAATCCTATTTATCCAGAGAATTTTACCACATCTAAGTTGACTCAAAACTCCAGCATTCAGAAAAGGTACCTCTAGAACTCCTTTTTAAAAGATACTTCTCTCCTGCTACCCATTTCCAACTCCCAGGGTAGAAATCAGTCCCGGGAAGGTAAAGCATAGTGGGGAAAGGAAAAGAAGGGAGAAGATGCCCACATACACAGGAGCAGGAGTCAGTGGAAATGTAAAGCAAGAAAAAATAAAAAGAAAACGCTTTACCTGGGATACAGCAACGGCATTTAACAAACCAGAAGAGTTTAAAGACGACAGTTTTCCTCAGCTGCTCTATTCTAAAAGTTAACTCAGTCTTCAAGGAAAAACTACAAATACCTCTGAATTTGTCCTACTGTGCACCAGCAAGTGGATGTATGTCCCAAGTAAGACCTACTTGAGGTAGAAAGTGAAGATGGCTTTAGGAAAGGAAACATTTTTTAAAATTCATCTTGTAGACATATTACAAGAGTGCCATCTACCGCGAGTAGGTACTCAAAGCTAAAAAAAATAGAGAAAACACAAACTCTTTCGCAAACGAGAAAAGGCCACATACACACAGGTATCAGGCGGTACATACCCGGACCGAGCAGCAGCTCCCAACGCCCGTCACCGGACGGATCATTCCCAGCCTTCGGCACCTCGGCGCGCACCGACCCGCGCCGGGCCAGGCGCCGACACGCCACGGCCCCGCGGACGGCACCTGCGGGAGCGAGTTTCCCCTCAGGTGAGTAACGGCGCGCGGGTCGCCCTCGGCGCACCACCGTGCGCGCGCACCGCGCGCCAGGGCTCCTTCCCGCCACAAAGCCGCCCCGCGCCACCGCGGACAATAACGGAAGCGGGCGGGAAACCCCCGCCGCGCCCGGAAGCCGAGCGACTCTTGCCCTCGCGCTGTTGAGGTGCCCCCTGCTGCCTGGGGCAGCCACCGCGCGCGCGACCCTTGCTTCGGCCCCACCCGCCAGACGCGTCAGGCCGGCGTGGCCGTGGCCCCGGCCCCGGCCCCGGCCCCCTGCTCCGGCCCAGGCGCAGCTCCCGGGCGGGGGCTCTGACAGCGCCCGCCATTGGCGCCTCGGCGACTTTTCTCAGCGCGGGGACGAGGCGCCTCGGAGAGAGGGCCGCTCCCCGCAGACCGCCACTCGACGAGAGCTCTCCCTGCTCTTCCCTTCCTGCTGCGTGAAGGCAAGGCCCGGCTCCGTGCAGCCCCACGCTTACAGCTGCTGTCCGTTCGATATGAGTGAGTGATTCAGCCACGCGTGAGTTTTGGGGAGGTCTGAGAGGAAGGGAGGGAGAGAGGACCCCCTCACTCTTCCACCCAAACGATAGGTGGATTTAAATCTTCAGGACAGCAAATAGACGCCATCTTTTATTGCTCTGCCCCCTCTTCCCAGGCTTGGCCTTTCCTTCCTTTCCTTTCCTGTGCTACAGCTGGCATGATTGTCAACTGGAAACCTAACCAGTGATTAGCAACCATCTGGCACCAGGCACCGCAAAGCTTTGAAAGGTATCTTGCAAGGGATTGCCTTAGTGTTCAACAGAAAGAGATTTTATTCCTTCTCCCTCCAGGCTAGTCACTCTCTGCCCCCCCCCCGCGCCTTCCCCTGTCTGCACCTTTTTTCTCCTTAGAAACACATATCCTCAGTTGTTTGCAAAAAAAGACTGCAGAGCATCTGTATCACTACAGGTCTAGAGGAAAAAAAAAAAAAAGGCAGAAAAGTGAAGCATTAGTTGATGGTCTCCTTTACAGTTTCAGTCCTTTTATTGGAGAGACTGTGATATTGCTGTCCCTTAACTCTAACAGGATCTCTCCCTGCAGCAGGTCAGCACAGGAAAGGGACACAAGGGATAAAATAAAGCATATATTTCTATCCTTCCCCCTCCCTCCCTGGCAGCATTAAGATTTAAGCACAAGCTGAAAACTGCCTTGCTAAAGCAGCAACAGGTTAAGTAACACTCTACTTGAATAGCAGCATCTGACTTAAATTGATTAACGTTAGGAAGGATGTGGAGTAACTACCAGGGGGCAACTTATTGAAACTAATTATTGGAGGCACACTTATTGAGAGTAAAGTTATACCCACATCTGATAGAACTAAGAAAGCATCTAGGGTGGGACGTGGTTGGCATGTAACGTGATGGTTCCCCAGGCAACCTGGCCTGCATTCTTAGACGTTCGCACACCAAGGGAGCTTGGTGTGCTGAGAGGATGGAGGGTGGAACTGTGTGGAGATAACCGTGGCCAGGCTCTGTGTAAACGAGGCAGGTGTGGGAACTCTGTGGTACCTTGTGGCTGATAAATCACATAGCTATTGTCAAATAAGAAATAATACCCCGTTCCACTCAGAATGCTGATCGCTGAGCCAGCGATTGTGGCAAAATTGTGTCCCGTGGATGAAATTTACTCATTAATTATAATACCAAAACACACCTCCATCCCAAAAGCTACCCACCTCCCTCTGCCCCTGAGCATGCTCTCTGAATTTTTCTCAGTCTATACCTTTAAAATCGAAGCGAGAGAATTTTGCACCAATCAATAATAAAGGTATGTATAACTAGAGTAAGTCAAGTTTCACCTAAACCTAGAAAATAATATAAAATGCCTTTAAGAAAGAGGCAAGAGGGGGAAGATACCATTGCTAAGAAGTCAGGGAGACATCACTACAGACTTCTGGGATCAGTCGATGGGCTGAACCTCTCTTCCACACCCCTAGGGACACCTTTGGGTAAGACTGTACACTTGGTTATACCAGGTGCTTCCCCAGGAAACTTAGAAATCAGGCTTGTATTTATAATCATATTAGTAGCGCTATATAGTCATCTTGCAACATATATATGTTCATAGGTACCTAAGCGGGCTTTGCAGTGTATTCATCACCGGCAATCTAAAAGAATCTGTATCTGTTGCTTAAATAAATTACCTTACCTGTGGAACCAGTCGCAAGGATTTTATTTTGGTGGATGCTCGCAGATCTATGGCGTAACCTGGAACCGTGTTAGTTCATCAGCCGTGACCAGGCCCTGCACTATTAGTGCATCTGGACCTGGGTTAGTTCAATGTATTAGCTGTTGAACACAGCCAGACTGATAGTGCCAACTTTGGCCCATTTCAGCCAAAATTTAAGGTGTCAAATTGGGCATCACTCAGCGGCTAAGCTCAGCTGCCCCCAGCCCCTCTAGTATCTGAGGACAAGCTGGAACGCAATGGGGTTTAGCTTCTGCCAAATTAGCCCTCTTAAACGCAACAGAAAACTGGTATCACGGACAGGATTGCCATGGTTAACCTGCTGCAAAAGTACAAATGTGCCCCTTCCCAAGCTGGAAAGGAGTGGGCCTGAGAGTTTTGGAAAGATGAAAAGAAAGTGATAGAACGCATTAAACAACATTAGGAAGCACAGAAAACTAGAGCGGGAAAAGGTAAAGATGTTATTTGTGCAGTACTAGAGGCCTGTTTGCTCAGCAAGAAGCGAAGGAATCCCCTGCTCCCAAACAAGTTGTAGATACAGAATATCGGGCTGTGAAATAGAGAAAATGAGGTATTGAAATCGTCATTGGCTTTTGAGAGAGACAGGAGGAAAATTAGGAGCCTGAATTGATAAACTCATGAGTAAAAACGATCATCTTAAAAGTGAAAATGATCATCTTAAAAGTGAAAATGATCATCTTAAAAGTGAAAATGATCATCTTAAGCAAATGCTAGAAAATTTAAACCTGCTGCTAGATAAAAGTGCAACTCCCTGATTCAGTCAGGCAGATTCATAAATTAATACGTTGTGCAAACCCTGAAACTTGGGACAGGGATATCTGGTTTGTTAGCGATGAGGATGAGATCGCAGAAACCCCCGATCCCAAATCCCAGCCGGTCCCATTATATCCTGTGATTAAAACTGAGACCGCTGTTGACAGTGATGAAGAGGTCCACACTACTGTGCACACAATTCCCTGGTTTCCAGCAGAGTTAGTGGAACTACAGGAGAAATACGCACGACGGCAGAAATCTGAGGTTGAATATGCGTGGCGAGTGTCTCTTATGGGAGGAGACTGAATTATGCTGAGTGAGGACAAAGAGGGGACTACTGGGGTCCCAGGGTATTTCTGACTACCATGCCGGGGGATCGTAGTTACTCCTTAACCACACGGGCTGCATACTGGGCAGGTGGTATAGATCCCCAGGAGAGAGGAAACACACGAGAAATTAAAACGAGCGGCTGCTCCGGTTTTGCAGCGTCAGCACGAAAGGCTGCCTGCATACAAGCACTGTATTGAGAGAGACGAGTTAAGGAAATCCCCGATGCTAGGTCCCATCGACCCGGCACAATTAACCCCTCTTATTCGTGGCCTTCCCAACAGTCTTAAAATGGTTGTAGCAAATATCCAAGATCGCATACAAACTGCTCATGACCACAACAGTAGTCGCAGACGAGATTGAGCAGCCACTCCCATAACCACTTGAAGCGAGTTTTTACAAGAAATAGTTAAATACATATGCCAAATGGGCTGGGTCAGTTCAGCAGGTGGAAGCCTGATGATCACACACAGCAAGTTTGTCAAATCCATACTCTGAAACCCCCACCTGAAGGGAAATCTAAATTTAACTGGGGATGGGGTGGACTGTGGCATAAAGCCTTGGATTTGGGGACAGCTTGGAAGTTCTGCATGGTATGTCCACTAATGATCTCCAAATATTGATTCAGTCCATTAATAAGAAAATTAACTTGCTTGGAGGAAATTGTTCAGCTGAGAAACCTCAGACATGAAAAAAACTGCACCTTCTGCACTGGAGCATGATTTAATTGACTTGGCAGAATACCAGCCAAAAAAACCTCCCATCTCTGGGGAGGGCAGTGAGCCACCCTGGCTGGCAGATATTAGCAGTTTAATGGCTCTCTGGTAAATGCTCTGATCCTATCATTGCAAATCCCATGGGAGCCTGGATGATATTAATAGACTTTCTTATTGATACTGGGGCTCAAATGTCAGTAATTTCCAAAGAAATAGCAGAAACCCTTGGTATAAAACCTAGCCGACAGAGAGTTAAATTCACCAGGATCGACAGTGAGGTAAGGGAATGCCCTACCCCAAAAATCACTCTCTGGTTATCAGGGGAACATTGATTAACCCAGGCAGAAGTCTTAGTTGGCGCAGCCCACAATAACATTTTGGGGTTTGATTTATTATGTGGATGAACTTGGAAACTCCCCCATGGTATTGTATGGAATTTTGCAGGACAAGAAAAGGAGTTAAGACATAGCGAGACTGAGTTTATTACAAATATCTATCCCTTACCCCCTTTTAAAATTACTAATGTTAGGCGATATCCATTGCCGTCGGCAGCCCTTACAGGGATTGATGGGGTGGCAACAGAATTGGAAAAGCAAAGGTATCATTAAAAGAACTCATTCGCCTTGTAATTACCAGTAGAGCCAGTGAAGAAACCTACTGGACAGTGGCATTTCACAGCAGATTATCAACAGTTGAATGCTAACACCATCTACCAACTGAACAACAGACGGGGTGGAGATGGCTGCCCTACAACGAAAGCATTCAGTGTATTTGCTAATTAACTTGCCCCAAAGGTTCATACCAAGCCAGGGGAATATCCTATGGGATTTTATACTGGACAACCCGTGCTGGTAAAAATGCCCCAGATTGGAACAGTACCAATGGTACTAACTACCCCCAAAAATCTTTATGCATGGGAGGCTAAAGATTGCTCAGGAAAAATGCACCGGATCACTACCTGGTGGATCACACCCTCTTTTTAAAATAACCCTGCTGGTTGTATGCTCAACCAAGCATGTTTCCTTTCTTTTGTATGCACAGCGATCCTGAATGAAGTATACGTGGATGGATGGACTAGCCTATGCCAACCTACTATAGGTGTCTGGAGACCCAAATTTCAGGATGATGAATCAACAAATTGAGTTTGTGGTGGTGTTCTTTACCCTAACCATCTGGTTTCCATTGATTTGTAGCCAAAGGGACCCAGAGTGGCCATGGTCCCAAGGAGAGGTTGACTCCACAAACATCCAAATTTGGACCATATGTAGTAAAAAACAGAGGTCAACAGCAGATGCTGTTCAATCTGTCATGGTCCCTCAAACGAGTAGAATTATCAATGCAAATTAACATCTCTACAATTAAACCTACCTGCTTACCATTCCTGAGTACATCTTACACAGGGTGGTCAGCATGGTTGCATGGACACACCCTCACCTCTCCACAGTGACCAAAGAGAGATGTGACTGGCGTCCTGGGAACAGGGTTAGAAGTATTGAACAGCATGGACTCTGAAGTTTTAGCAAACAAAATAAGCTCAACAAGAGGTAATTTATACACACTGCAACATCCACTACAATCTTCTCTGTCAGCGCTGGGAACTAAACAATGGCTCATATCTGATATATTACCCCAATGCGAAAGAGTTAATGAAAAAGACAACCAATTAATTGTGAATGCAGTACGTGCAACCCAAAGTAACACCTCTCTTGCCCTTAGCTGAATTCAGGCTCAACTGTGGATACAGTCTACTGTAGTGGCAATAATAAGAGAGGGTGAAGGAGGCACTTTGCCCACTGAAATTCAAAAGGTAATTTGGGAAATGCAACTGAATTCAAAAGAAAATTCCAATCTTAGAGGCACCTGGTTAATTTCACTTATAACCCCACTGACAGTAAAATCACAGCTTTTGTTTTGACGATTCACAGTGCTTCAGTATACACTATATACCCAATCATTGCATTAGGATTAAATCACAATGGAACTATACTCTATCCATTGGAACACAAAGTATGGGCCAAACAAAACAAAACCAACAAAAACAAAGGGGTTTAGCTTCTGCCAAATTAGCCCTCTTAAATGCAACAAAGGACGGTAACACTAGTCCTAGTAAACTAAAGAAATATCGTGCTCCTTACTACAGACCAATTTAACTTTTAAAGCTAATATTGTTCAGGTAGTAGTGAAAATAATCAGTATTCTGTTTTGAGATGCCATCATTCAAGAGTAAGGTAATGCTGAGAAAAAGAAAACCAAAAAAACACCACAACATGCACACCAGAAGGCAGAATTTCAGAACGTAGCCTAAGGCTCACTTAATCAAAAGAAGAGAACAAGTCACTTCATCTTTATATGCCTTTAAAGTCTAGAGTTGTCTTCTGAAAACTGAGTATTCACTTTGGAGTCAGCTTTTAATTGAGAGGAAAGCTAAGGTTGACTAAAATTTTTAAAGCCTCACATGGGAAGGTGGTATTTAACTTTTTCAAAAATACTGTGAAGACAATGGCTTTTTAAAATTTGCTCAACTATATAGGCCTTTATAGACTTGCTGAAGTGTCTCATCCTCCAACAGAAACAAGTGTTACAATTTGACCTTTTCTCATTTTATTAGCACAAAATCATGTAGAGAGTGAAGGCAAAGGGAGGAACATACATATGTACTTAGAACATGAAAAACTCACTGCACAAATGGGAATGATTTCTTCCTTCCTGTGATCTTAACAATTACTTCTCCTCTCGAGTACCAGAACACTGTGATAGAGCTTGCAAGCTACAAAATCCAATCTTACAAGCCCACAGCACTTTCTTAAAAAACCCCTGCAGTTCCATTACTAAAAAGGGGCCTAGGTTCAGAACTACAACTGCTATTGAGAGAACTGAACTAGAGCACTTGAATTCCCAAGTCTCCTGCTGACTGGTAACTTTTGGAGCAGATCCTTTATGTATTTAGTATCATACAACACCTTTAAAACAAAGGGAAAACATTTACACAGTATATGCATACACCCTAACGTTAATGCATGTATATTAATTTTTACATAGTTCCATGAAAATCCATTCTATAAGCACAGAAGCAATCCCGTGGTTATTTCTGACCACATAAATACATCAGTTGCAGAGATCGCTTACAGTTACAGATCTTCTTGCAGAAACTTTTATAGTGGCAGTTGTATAGTCGGTCCAGTGGCTTCGCAACATCTATACACGCATAGGGACAAGTAAAAAGAGGCAAGATCTTTACAGGCCAGTAGCTGAGCTTACTGCATAGCAAGGCTGATGTACAGTATGGCATCTGCAGTAATAATACCCATAAATTAGATTAAAACAATTCAGATATACCTCCCATAGTATGAAAGCCAGCATTCACAAAATCAGGAAAAAACCACTATTCTAGATTGCGTGGCATCAAGGTGTTTACCACAGTACAGAATCAACGCACTTTCAACATTCAGTATTATTAGTGGGTTGTGGCACACTGATATTTAATTGCCACGCAAGGATAACACCCTCAAACATCTTCCTAGGAATTGTCTTGATTATCAGTCAGAGGGTAGAAAGAGATCCACCCTCAAAAGTCAGTTACTTTGTCTTTTCTTCGCTTGGGAATAGCTGAAAGTGGTTGCTTTATTCCAACATGTGGCAGACACTTCAGTTTAGTTAGCCATGCAGTTGTGTTGTGAATAGAATTAATCACACAGATTTATGACATCCATTTTTTTGCAAAAGAGAACAGGTAGTTTATTTCTGGTTTCACTACTTCCCTTCCATCAAAGGGGGCATACCAAGAAGCATGGTCTGAAAGCAAAGTATCACAATCTCTTAAAACGAAGTTCCAGGTCAGCTCTCCAAACAAACACAGAATCACTAGAACAGAGCTCTACCTTGCATCCACTTAACAAGTACAGAATTCACGAGAATACTGAACACACTGGCAAAAGTAAGAACTACTTTATGGAATGATTTGTGAGACCAGCCTCACCAAACAAAAAGCCCGAGTTTCACAAGCCTAAATAACACCACCTTTTCTTTTTTTGCATGACAAAAGGGTAATCTGAAACAAAAGTAGATATTCTACAGATTTAAAAATAAAAGCTGAGCAAGTGACTATTCAGTGTTTCACACAAAACTCAACTCAATCATTTGTAAGTTTTGACCGGGCAATCAGTCAGAGACAGACTGTTAAAATAGGACTCCAAGCTGAAAAACCATTGCACTTTCAATAAAGCTGGTTTCAAACTGGGATTTCTAACTCCACTGGCCTCAAAGTATTTTTACAGTAGTTTCAGTTGTCCAATATGAGTTACAAGCTGCTGTTCCACAGTTAGCGCCACTCTTCTCCTGTGAAACATACTTCAGGCTTTCAGACTACTCTTCTCTTGTTCCACAAAACTTTGGAGTGAAGAGCTGACAAGTCTATCCAACATCTTTAGTTTTCCTCTAGACTGCATTCCTAGGTGTGCCATTGTGAGTCACTGCTTTCATATTTGAGGTGCTTGATTGATGGTTGCAGATTCTGTGGGAGGCAACACCTACTTCAAAGACTTCATGAATGGCTTTGCGGAAGCAATGAAAATTGTAGTCTATCAGACCTGTCAAGAAGGAGGGGGAGGGGAGAGGAAAAACTCTGCTCAGCTTGGCACATTTATGTAATCAACAGAGCTTCAAAATCAATATAAAATGTTTCACTTAACCAACAGCTGTTTTACTACTTATTTTAGTATGAATTTGGATTCAGAAGATTTAACAAAGTTTACTGATGCCAGTATTTAGACTGTCTCAGTATTTAGAAAAAAAAAGGTATTCATTTGGAATGCAAGGTGTATATTCATAATGAAACAGTAGGTGAGGGGACAACACAAGACTCCACACCCTCGCCCAAAATGTGCTAGTGCAGCACAACCATTACTTGAATGTTATCTTTCACCTTATGTCATTGATATATATCCTAACTGTGGTGAGAAAAACTTTGAGATCAAATACAGCAGCATTATTAAAAGAACACATCTGCTTTTTCTCTTTTTAAAATGCCAAGTACTGTCACCATTGAAGTCAAATAATTTGAAATTACAGCCTACCCTGTCATTTCTACCCCATAACTTATGCAAGACCATTCATACCATCATCTTCTACAGGTCCAAGCAACTATATAGTTGGTTAGACCTGCAATGTATTAAACGCTTCATTCTAAGTTCCTACCACATACTGTACTAGCCTACCACTGTAGATTTGTGTAGTCATACATTAAAAAAATTACATCAGTGCGACACGTGATAGAGAATATGGCCATTCACAATATAACAGCTGTCAAGCAGAACATAATAAGCATTACTCTGTTCTACCGATTCCACTATAGCAGATGGTAGCGACACAGGCCACATTAGCTACACAAGTCATTTCAGCAGGAGGACAGCAATTAAAGCAATGATTCACAAGAATAAAAATAAGACCTCTTTATACCTATCTCTAGGAAAGGAAAAAATTCCTCCCAGAAGAAATTAAACAAATTTAGTTACAGAAAAATCAAGGTGACTTGTAAAGTCTTATTAATATTTTACAGTTGATAAAAAAGATTAGATAAAAGCCGTTCAATGGGGTAAGTCCTTACCTTTGCGCTCAAAACTCTCTTCTCTAAGAATGCAAACTAATGCCAAAAACTTTGTTACTTCCTTTAAGTACAGGACTGTTGTGTTATTGAGCTTTATAATTGCCATTGACTCTTTATCATAAGCACTTCCAGTGCCATCTTCCTTTAACCTAAGAAAGAACGAGTTAACCCAAGACATAATCTAGTAAGCATGCACGTGTAACTTCAAGACAAATACCTGTTAAATGCAGTTAGAAAAATAATACGCATACTGAATGGTTAGCAAGTGAAGAACCTGCAGTGCAGGTCTTAATACTATCATAAGACCATTATCACACCTTAAGTTTCTCAGGAAAGCTAGAACTAAACGGAGTGGAGGCCTTCACTAGATACTATCTATTGTAGATGAGCAGTTAAGAGCAAGCTACCAGCACGCATTCTTTTGATACCAAACTAAAGTAGATTAGTTATAGCACAGTTCACCTTCAAACCAGAGAGTCACTACTACTCACTATCTCACTGAGTTTACAGTGTCACAGTAAGGTATCAAGTGATTGAAGATTCTAATACAGGACTTCTACGTACAAATGTACAGCCTGTATTTACAAGAAAAGATTAGGATGCTGCTTTCTATCTGCAAGTTATTAGTGTTAGTTAAATTACTATAGAAGCAAAAGATATATCGCAAGCTACTTCTAAGCACTCCTGAAAAAAACCCAAACCAAACAGTTACACAACCCTGGGCTGATCCATCAGGAGACAGACCTTTAAACGTTGCAGTATTCCTTGACAGCACTGTATTTTCCAGGCTACAACCACAGTTCTAAAATAAGTTACCGCTTCTCCAGAGCTACTTCAAAAATCAGTTGTGAAGTATAATTCAGCAGTAAATTGTGAGAAACAAGCACTACATGCATCCCTCAGAGAAAGTCAGTGAGCCGAGTTGACCTCGCAAAAGCTGTTCTGTTCAGATAGCAGCAAGTCTCAAAGCAACATGACTGCAAGTTACACTTACAAGCTATGGCACATACTGACCCCAGTTATCTGCAGGTATTTACATACTCGCACCCACCATGCCAAACAAGACACAGCAGTATTCATATTTTACATGAAACAACTTCTACAAATGTCAGATGGCTATCTAAGGCCACGAGAGGAGGGAAATGAGTACAAATGCTCGATCCAGCTGCCAAATCATTTGGCTTTATTCTACTTAGAGAACCAATGTGCTCTACAGACCAACAGATAGCATCTTGCTGGATGACAAAGCCAGCACTACTTGCAGAGTTTGAAACCTATTCTACAACTTTTAAGGACTTTTTTCCTAAGAGTATTCATCACTTACCCATATATACAGGAAACATCTATCACTACATCAATCATGTCACAGCACAACTCATATGACTGCATGTCCACAGGGGAACTGTCTGTTGCAATGTAGATTTTGCTGACTACATCGAAGAGAAAAGCTTTTTCAATGCCTGAATTCTTCAGAAAGAGAAAGAATTAGGATGAATTTTTAAAACAACTGCATTTTTAAAATCTCAAGTAGAATTCATACACTTTCACATTCTTAATAGCAGGAAATGGTTTAAACATAACCAATTTAGAAGCTTAAGACAGAATCAAGATTTAGAGCGTATAGTTTATAAATACAATACCCTTCTTGCCATAGTACATATCAACATCACCTTCTAGCTGACAAAAATAAAGCTGGGGACTCTGTCAGAATTCTTTTTAGTTTATTATTTACCAGATCATAATTAAGGTTACATTTTATTATGTTTCCAGAACTCAAATTCAGTAGTTTTCATTTTCTGTGTTTCTATTAACTCCAGAAGAGCCAGACATTCACATCCACCTAAGGGACCAGGCTCAGAGACGACTTACTTCATAGTAGTATGCTGACACTTAAATTTTACGCTTGTAGTATCTCGGCAGTTCAGTTTCTGTGTGGGGCTGTTGCCGTGTAGTTTAACATGCAGAGCAAATACAGTCAGCTTCTAAACTTACAACTCCAAGAAGAGTACCACATTATGGCAGTTAGGGGCATGGAAAAGCTCCAAGCCAATTGTACCGTGCCACTTGCAGATGAGCACTTTGGCAGAGTGCACGTGCTCATACTAAGCTCAGAAGCCTTCTGCTCCTAAGCCAGTTACCACATATACACTACGGATTTCAGGCAAAGCTTAATTTCTATTTATGCACCAGAAGCATTCCTTATCGCTTCATCTTAGCTAGTCTGAATACTCAAGGCAGTGTCCTGAGGACATCCAAATGATCCTTTTGGCATCAGGGCCACGCTCCATACCCTCAAGGCGCTGAGCAAGGTGAGCATTAACGTGCCCTTTACCCACTGGGCCAGTTTATTACAGACAGTCCTCTACCAACACAGGAAACAAGCATTATACAGTAGCATTGGGCGACATGTCTGACCTGCACAGCTCCTCTCAATTGCAGCTGTTTTCTTCCATGTTGTCCACATGCCTGCAACAGCCTCACAGACATAGCTTAAATGAGACAGGCTACTTTCAGCCTTGTCTCTAGGGTGATATTTTATTTGATTTAAAGTATACAGCAGCAAATTTCTGTGTCATAAATTCAATAAGAAATGCAAACACTAAAAGAATAAGGGCAGAAGTCTCACAGGCCACATGAAATAAGACAGTTTAGTTCAAGGCCAAGTTCATATTACGAAAAAAGTCTCTTAGTCTCTTGCCAGTACACCTACATTAGACTACTAAGTGCCTTAGCAGACTAATCAGTATATCGTGCTGGCAGGAAACTTCTGTACCAACAGTTATGACCAGCCAAACTATGCTTTGTCAGTATTTAGAGAAACATGCACAAAGCACGCACCAGTACAATTTAGCTGTCGTAAAGAGCTTCTAATGCAGACAACCGGGCCAGCAGAATACACCAACACTGAGCGCCACCTGAATCTCCCAAGGGCAGATCTAGCCAGCGTTCCTTAGCAGAAGGACTTCCTTTACCATTCCACGTATTTCACTCAAAGTTCTGTTACATTAACACTTACTGATATAAAGATATTTAGTAGATTTTCCAGTGTTGGCAGTTGCGGAATGAGCTTCTGTACCACTTTACTGAAGGCTTCAAATATTGAATGGTCATAGATACTGGTCAAATAAAAGCTGAGGTGAGGAGGGAGGGAAAAAGGAAGAAAAAAGAACAAAGATTCAAGAGTATTTCAGAATTGCAATAGAAATGTTAAAGATATGTTTTCTAACATTCAGGCCTGATGATTTAGCTGGGATGCCTTTATCACAAATATACCTCGCCACTGCCTGAACCTAATTTCTGAGCGACTGGAGTAAACATGAAACAGACTTCCCCTGTCTCTGGGAGATGGGAGAATAGAGAGAAAAATTTGAACATGCCAATGGCAGTGGGGTTGGAACTGGATGATCTTTAAGGCCCCTTCCAACCCAAACCATTCCGTGATTCACAACACAGCCTACAGAATGCTTAGCACAAAGGCATTAAATGCTCATCTAGATTTCTTCAAGTCCTATTCCTGGCCTTCCACTTTGTTCACACTAACACCGAGAGACACTGGCAATACTTAAAGGCTCCACGAGAACCAAAATAGCAGTAAAAACAGAGAAAAGATAGCTCGTTTTAAAGGTGTCAGTAGGAGACACCTAAAAAGCGAGCCAACTATCAAGTAAAGAGACTAAGCTTTTAAAACCAATCATGCTGAAATGTCAGTGCTAGCAGGACTAGAAGGCAGCTTCCCCTCTCCTTCCCCTGCCCCTGCCCCTCCAGGCCACATATACAAATTCGGCCTGTTATGCTGAATGAAAAGCATGCAAAAGGACCTTGAATTATCAGCGAGTTTATGAATAAATCTGTTGATTGGAATCTGATACAGTAGCCTGCCTTATTTTAGTCAGCCTACCAGCTGAGGCTTGGCCATAAATTCAGTGGTGTATTTTATAACAAGAGTTTGTGCAACGTTAAGAAACTTAACAAGGCCTTCCTCTGGTCCGTCCACTATTACATCTAAAAGCCATTAGTCTGTATGCACATCAACAACAGCAGAATCACATATGCCAGAATTTTCAGCTCACCTAAGGTGAAGTTTTTCAAGCCCAGCATCCGTAAGGTCATCATTAGCCCGCTGATGAATATCCCTCTGAGTTTCTATTTTATGGTCATCCGATAAACCATCAACTTTATGAATAAAAACTTCGAAGTTCATTTCCGGGTTGACCTTGTAGGCTTTTGAAACTGTAATGTGGAGTCTTGTTAAAGCTTCCATGTAGTCATCCTGTAAATCAGTTTTGGCAGGAATGAATGACAAGGCTTTATCTCTGATAACTATTCCATTCTGCACAAGGACAAAACATTTCAGTGCAAGAACTTCACTTCACTTCTGTAACTAAACAGAAGTATGGGAGAAGAGAATACCTTGGAGTGACAGAAATCCAAGTAAGCTTAGATTCTGTTACGTAAATTAAGCTGCATTAGCTATACAAGGCTCAGCTACACAAAGCTAGGCTTCAGAGCAAAAGGCAGGTTACACTTCGGCAAAAGGCGGCAGCGATCTCCAAGGCTGTCCAAATAACCAGGTAATCTCCCACAGTGCAATTCCCAAGTTCATCAGAAGCCACCAGATACCCAACAGTACCAGTACTTGAAACTGAAGTCAGAAGTGTGCTG
This sequence comes from Nyctibius grandis, assembly GCF_013368605.1. Lineage (NCBI taxonomy): Eukaryota > Metazoa > Chordata > Aves > Nyctibiiformes > Nyctibiidae > Nyctibius > Nyctibius grandis. The sequence continues at coordinate 40,952 of NC_090681.1, read as the reverse complement.
TTATTAAATGAACTCCACAACAGTCAACAGCAGAGGGAAGGGATAATTCAGACCATCTAGCACAGCAGGTTCTCGCTATTACTGTAGAAAATGTAAGTTCAGAGTATGCACCCCTTTCCACTCTCTCCACCAGGAGTGCATGTTCCAGTCACTTCAAAAAACTAAAAACCACACACCAGAAGTTAGATTGCCACGGCATCCTTTCATACATAACAGATGTTTTACGAACTTATCTAAAAATATGAATTATTAGCTTCTTGATCATTCCTCTTGCACACAAAGCAAAAAGAAAACTTCCTGTGATTCTTAGTGATTTGTATTTACCTGGGCATCAATTACATATATTAGAGCACCTGTTCCTCTGAAGATCATCTCATAATCAAACGTTGGATCAAAAAAGTCCATCTGTCCAGGAAAATCCCATATTTGGAAATTCACAAATGAACTGTTGGAAATATCGTCTTTGTAGATCTTGTTGGTACTTTCCAAGAACAGAGTCTCATTGGGAGACATTTTGTGAAACACCACCTGTTAAAAGAACACAAATAATAGCCTTGACTTCATCTTATTAGAAAAGATTGGTAAAAGTTCTGAGACTTCAATCTTACAAATAGGTTTGTCCATTCTAAAGTGTATAGTTTCCTTTTGGTAAATAGACAGCTTCCTGCATCAGCTAAGGAAATAACCTCAACCAGAACCAAGCAACCGAATACAGTTAAACATTTTCACAAGTCTAAATAACACTACTGCCTAAAGACACAGACATCCCAGTTACCCTTTCTTCCTTGCAAGTCCAACACAGTATTTTCAAATTCTGCTATATTAGCCGATTCAGATCTAGTGTAAAACCACCATGTTATTTAAGCAACTGAAAGCTTTTAAGAACTATTCTTTTCCAGTTTTAGAAATTTCTGAAGGAAACTTTGCTTTTAGTCTGCTGTCAAGTGTTACGACACAATATAATCAGACTGTTTCTGAACTACAACAAAAGTGTACAAAAATAACATCTCAGTTTTAGAAACCCAACTAGCTAGGTAGTTTGCTGTCTATTAACAACTGAATTATGTTTGCTGACCCTCTAAAGTACTCTAAAGAAATGATGAAAGCTTTCACACTAGTTGGTAAATGGTTTAGCTGCAGTGATGAAAAACAAACTCATTGCTAGTACTCAAAAAGCCCTGCTGGGGTTTTAGCCCTTCCCTGAACAAATAGAAGTAGCATGTAACCCCACAACAAAGCAGCCTGTAGCAAAAGCAGTCACATTGCACTAAAGCAACTCAACCATATATTACAAAAGTTACTACAAACATAAGGTGGTCAAACACCAGGACTGCAAAAAAAAAAAAAAGCTTCCTATACAGCACTTGGTAATGTTTTGGGTTTTTTTTTAATGTTTCACACAGTTACAGAAGTCATTCATTAAAGAGACCTAGTGCAACAATCTCTGTCCAAAAAACTGCGAGACAAACAACTCCACACTCAGCGTAGTTAATGGATTGTTTAGTGAGGTTCAAAGTAGTATGTCAGTTCTAGATTTTTAAGACCAAGGGAAAAAAAAATCAGTTCCTCAAAGCAAACGTTTGAGGAAGCCAGGATCTAAATGAGGTTTTAAACAGCAGGACATTTGTATGGAAAAGAACAGTTCTATATATGTAGCGGCTTTACTTTAAGGACTATAAATTCCTCTGGGTTTGCAGCACAGTTTTAAAGCATTCTGAAGTCAGCATTCCTTCTTTGGAACTCAGCATCTTCCACAGGGAGCAGGACAGAATTAGTGAATGCAGTTTAAAGCAGATGAGTCTCTCAGAAGTAACGCCATCATCCCCCTTTCCCCTCCTTCCCAAAGCAGCACGTTTCATCGGACTTATGTTCCCCATCTGTTTTTTACACTAATAGGGTACCCGGGACATAGTTTTGATCAAATTCCATTTCTACAGCCTAGCATCTACCCCCATTCTTACTCACTTTACACAGCCTTGATAAAGCAAATAAAAAGGCTGTGGAAGCATCTGATTGGAAGCACACAGCTAACACGGATGCCTGCATATGCAGGCAGAGCAGACAAAACTAGTAAAATTCTAAGAATCTGCTGAGTTTCCTCGCTATGACTTTTATCATTCCCAAGTGTTCCTTCTACACCATCACCATCCAACGGTCTCATTGACCTCCTGGCAGACTTCCTGCTTTTACTGTATTTTAAGAACTTTTCACTGTCAGCTTGAGCACTCTTAGCAGTATGCTCTTTCACACTTTTTTTTCCTCTCTCTGAATTTCCCATTCACATCTGACCTGCCATGATCTCCCGAGTTTTCAGGATGTTTTTTATTTCCTGATATGTCAACCTTTTCTCTATAATAACTTCTCTACAGCAGCACTTGGTTTTATTTTTGAATTGCAGCACTTAAGCCTCACTCCTGATGCAGTATTTCTGAACTGCCTCCATGTTTTTGGACTGTCCTTTTCTTTGTTTTGTTTTTTGTTGTTTTTTTTTAAAAAAAATCACAATTTCTGTCTCAATGTTCAAGTAGATACTTTTCCTTTGATCCATGAGCTGAATTTGTCCAACATGTTCATTCCCACTACCTTAAACTTTGAATGGACTCCCCAGGGAAGCATGTGTTTGTTTTGGGGGGGTATTTTTGGTTGTTTTTGGTTTTTTTTTTTTCCCTTACAAATCGGAGAACAGCCATATTCAGAATTTCACTTCCAGCTGAAATGTTGGCCTGATCCATACAAACAAAAATTTCCCAGACCACCAAACAATAATCCTATACATCAAGTGACAAGCATGACTTCCACAACATCCCTATTACAAAACCTTATGACCAAATATAACCTGCCACTGCAAGACACCTTATCAGGTACATTGTAGCAACACCTATGAACTGCAAGAAAAATATCTAACACAGGAATTGCAAGTTGCTGAGAAAGACACTTTGTCTGCAAACATGAATAACTGGTTTATATCTGAGAAATCTACATCCTCTTCCTCAGAAGAGAAACAATAACCAGAGCCAGAACTTTTCTAAGAATCTTCACGGTGCAAGTAACCCGAAGGGGAGAACCTTTCACTGGGAGTTGTCCCAAGCCATCACGAAGCATGCCTCAATGAAGTCTGTACGGCCGAAGCAGGCAATTCGCCCTTCATAAACAACCACTCTCCCCACTGCAGCACACGATCATTCTGCACATAAAAATAGGCACCTTTACCTATAAGTCCAAATGCAGAATGGGTTTTCAAACTCCTTTTTTTTTTTTTCCAGTCATAGTAAACCCCTTTTTTTCTTGAGGTAATATTAGACTATTTCTATTGCCCTGTTGTCCAGAAAGGAATTTGCACAGGCAGATGGAAGGAGATCCCTGAAAAGAAAGAGAAAAGGTATGGTATTGCAAGATTGTGTTGAGAATCTACTAATAGGAAGCAAAGAGCTGCTTCACAGGTAACAATAAAAAGCAACTTCCAAAGGATTCTCTAACAGCAGTAAGACATACAACCATTTTGTCATTTGCATGCTTTCCAGAATCCTTGATTTAATTTTGTGGATTTCTCAGGCTGCTATAATGAATGAGATGGTCTCAGAAGTAGCAGCTGTCTTTTTTTCCAGAGGAGAGATTTGGGGGGTATGGAGTGACAAAGGAAGAGGGTAAGTACAGCGAAAGGAAGACAGGACAAAGTTTTTAAAGAAATTCACTAGTTATTAGGAGCACTACATTAGATCTTGCTGTAAGATTTTCTAAGTATTAGAGCTTGCTACAGAAGCACAACAGACAGCTGGTTCTGACTCCCTACGCCCCCAATTCAATTCATTTATTTAACACCTTTAACGAAAAATTGATATAAATGAAAGGTTTACAGCAGCTCCAAACAAGCTGCAGCTTTAGGTTCTACTACACACACACACAAATTCATAGTAACATATTTATCCTAATCTTACGAAAGCAGAGCAGCAAGTCTGGTGACCATGATAAAAGAAAGAACAACCAACCAACACCCCCACACACCCAAAAAAAACCAAAATCAGGTACTCTCCTTGAATTCTTTCAAGGTTCCTATTACATAAGGACAGTACAGTAAGTCCAGTTACCCAAGTCATAAGTCTGCACATTTGTTCTACAAACTGAAGTAATCATCACATTCCCAAAATCTTGTAACCTCAATTTGCTACTGAACATTCACAGGTTATACCAGTATGGAAAATCCAAGTATCCAAAGGAAAAAAAGAGTTCCTCCTCAGCACCATCATTTTTTTTCTTTAGCGAAAGGCCTCCTGTTAATGTTGCTCTCAGTAGAAGGCTGGAATGGTTTAATAATTCATGTTTTTCACACAAATTTCTAGATTCCCACAAAGCCAATACTTTCCCTGATACAGCGTTTATCACGCATACCCCTGCTCCCTGGTAAGGTGATCAACAACTAGTGCCCAGACAAAAGGGTCCGGTCTGGTTATGACCATTTTTGGACTAGACAGATCTAAGAGCAGGGATGCTGTTGAAGAGAAACTTGATACTCCAAGGGTGTCTCAAATTATTGCCACAGTTAGTTCGCTCAGGCAGCAGCACAATGAGGTCCCAGGTAACAGAACCACAGCTTCTAATTCCCAAGTCAGAGCCAACCGATCGGCAAAAGACAAATTCTATGTCCTCTTATTGCATACCCAATATCACACTGTTCCTTTCCTGTGTGACTACTTGAATGGGTCCTTAGAGAACTGATGTTACCAACCTTAGTCAATAAAAAAAAAAAGTCCAAAAGCTACATCTATACAGTGACTTGTAAAGTCTTAAAATCTAGCTGTACTTTAGAGTTACTGCTTCCTTCTAGCTTTTAGGGTTCACTTTTTTCAACTGTGGATAATACAATAAGGTCTTTAATGACAATCTACAATGAGTGCCGTTCACACAACTGAAGACTTAGGAAAAGACTTTCAGTGCAATCACTGCATTTGCACATACAGTGGGGGCATAAGGCCTAAATAATGGGGAATAACTGGAAAGACTGAAAAGCAATGACAGCCCAATCTGCCACTGTATTTCGAAACAGCACAATGGAAAAAAATTCTCACTAACAGATACAGTACCTTTTGCAAACCTTGTTGAAAGAAAGGCAAGCCTACAGCAAAAGATAGGAGTCTTCAGACTACAGTTTAGAACCCATTTGTCTAGTACAGTCTATGGATTACCAAGCAGTCTGCATAAGATAGCTAAAAGAAGCAGATTCATACCTGCTATACTGCAATATCAAAAACAGGCTTCTCCGCATAGAACCTTTACAGAAATCTCTGCGGGATTCCACACTTGCATTTGAAGAAAGTTTGAGGCCCCTAAGTCTAGAGCTTGAGAATCACCGCATTTCACTAGTAAGGCACTCCCATAAAAGTATCACCTAAAAACTTCATAACAGGGACTGCAAATACAAAACTTGCACTGAGGAACAAAGATCATTCTTAGCACTACACTTCTCTTGAGCTACATGGCAAATGAAATTAGTCAGTTTTGTCTTATTTTTATTAAGAAACGCTAGCGACTTCATGAAGCTACCAACAAGCCTAAGGCACCGAAACTGTTTTATTTCCTTCTCAACCAGTGACTCTCATTTGCTCGGTCTAGGGTACTAAAAGAAACTAGAGGCTGCCCTTCTGCTCATACAAAAGCAGAAGTCTCTTTCAAAGGAACAAAAGGCAGAACAACAGTCCAAGTCTTCTTCCAAGCGGAAGTGCTAGCTAAACACCACACACCTGTACCGCTCACGGTGCTTTCACATCCGTATGAAAACACCTCATGATAAATTTCACACCAGTATCTTCGCTTCTCATTTCTGAAGCGTTAAAGTGAAGCACTACAAACGACACATCCTATGCTACCCAACTTTCCTCTCTAGGGCAGAGGATCGGAGTCCGTTCTGGGAAGGAAGCGTCTTTAAACAGAAGCCTCCCTTCCGTCCCACCTCGCCACACCCGCCCACGTTAAAATGCAGAAACTGCCTAAACAGCAACACGGAAAGGAGAAAGGGTTCGGCGCCGGGGAGGCAGCGCGGCAGGCGGGGGCGGGGAGCCACCAGCTGCCCCTCACCTTCTGGATCGAGGACTTCCCGCTGCGCCGCAGCCCCATAAGCAGGATCCGCGGCTTGGAGTCCGCCCCGCCCGCGCCACCGCCGGGCCCGCCCGCGCCGCCGCCGGGCCCGCCGGGCCCTGGGCCTCCCTCCAGCTCCGCCTCCTCCTCCTCCTCCCCATAGCCGAAGTCCTTGGGGAACGAGTCCGCGGCCCCGAAGCTACCCCCCACCAATGCCGGCTCCTCAGCCGTGCCCGCCGCGCCCGCCCCGCCGAACTGCAACGCCATGTCCGCCCGGGCCTGCCGCCCTCCAGCCACCAGCGCCCGTCCCAGGCCCTCCTTCTGCTCGCCCAACCCAACCCGACGCCACACAGCCTGCCCCGGATTGGCCGGCACCACGCTCCGCGGCGCCGATTGGCTCAGGAAGGCAGCGAGGTAGGAGGGCTCCGGTCAGACGACGCGAGTCACCTGACGGCGCTGCCGCACGTGAGGGGATGGGCAAGGCGAGCAGCGGGCGGGGCAGCGCCGGGCGCCGCCGGAGCGGAGGACGGGCCCCACCGCCCCGCGGGGGAGACGCCGCGAGCGCGGGGCCCCGCGCCCGGCCCCTGCGGCGGAAAGCGGCCACAGGTACCGCCCCTGGGGGCGCGCCTCAGCTGCGGCGCAAAAATACTAAACGGAGGCACGGGAGCTTTGGCTAAGAGGCAACCCGCCTTTCTATGCGATCGTTATCTGTGAAGCAAGGTTCTTCATGTTCATTAAATAGTCATTAATTTTCTACTGACATCATTTGTACAGGCAAGCAGCTCGATTGAAGTTCTGACAAATACTTGTTATTTCATTACAATCCTGAGTGATGACCTCGACTAAACACCTTACGTGCCTGCTGCTTCTTTGGCAACATGTGTCCCGAACAGTGTTTATTTCTGTGTTCCTCCAGTCACGTTACTTGCAGCACGTGTTCAGCTGTATGATGCATTGTCTACAGCATTATCCTCTCCCTACTTCCACATGCCACAACTTAATGCTACCTGTATGTTCTAACTTACAACTGAGCTTTTTTTCTCTCCTTTGTTGCAGAGGGTGGGGCATTTTTTGTTTGGATTTTTTTAATTTGTTTGTTTAGAGTGGGTTTTTTTGTTGTTTTAAAGATTTAACACAGTATTTTCCCCTCATTTAGCTCTCTTGAGGTCTCTTTAGATCAAGAATAGGTACAATAGTAAGGTAAGCAGCCATTACACTCGTTAGCCCTTGATTTCAGTTCATCCATTGCCTTTAGCAAGAGTTCTGATCCATCCTACTACACTTGTAAGACAAGCTGCAAAACCCATCCTAGAAACAAAGTTGTTAAACTAATAGCCAGTAGATCTAATATATAAGACAGCTACTGCACTTCCCCCCCCCCCCCCCCTTTCCTTTATTTTTCCTGTCATCAGTTGCCTTTAGAGTACCTAGTTTTAGGATAGGAGACAAATGCAGCTCTTTAAAATGTATCTTTTCTTTTGTAAAGGACAACTTTGCATTTCAGAAGAATTGTGAAGCCAATTCAGGGAAACAGGGGCCACAGAACATAAAGGTGAAATTAGAAATCGCAAGTCACACACACGTCTCTTGGATTTTCTGCCCTGCCTAGACCTTTCTTTTCCCTGTCAGATATATCAGAAAGCAGAGCTCTCTGCATTGTACTCTTACATGTGCCACTGTGATTACACAGGACATCCATTACAAATAAGAACTTTGTATTCTGTTCAGAACTGCCCAAGTGGATTCTGGATCAACTCTCCAAGGCCTGGTTTCCAAAACAGCATCGGAGACATGAACTGCATGGAAATAGCTACACCTCATGCAAATTAAAAAGTGCAAGTTCAGTAGGTACTGCATCTCCAACATTGTGCTATGTCCATCACTTAAGATAACTAAACTCACTCCTTTTGTGCACCTCTGAGTAGACAGTTACCCTATCAGCTTCAGCAGAAGCCTAACCTCAGTGCTGAGTACCAACTCAGAACATACCTTGGAGGTCTTGCTTTAGTTTACAGCTGGTCCATCTGTGTCATGTCACCCCCTCTACTTAAAAGAAAACCAAGAGAGCAATCAGCAGCTTAACAGAACCACTGACACAATGGGAAATTTACATAAAGTTGGCAGGCACAGTCATCTCCAAGTTAATCATAACTATCACCTTTCCTTAAGCACAGAAAGCAAGAAAGTTGGCCAGTATGCTTAAACTCATCAGTTGCTGATGCAGCTGCACAAAAATAGCTGTACACTCATGATACTGCATTTTTTTCTTTAAGATGATGAGGTAACAATCATGCAGAGTTCACACACACACAAAAAAAAAAAAAAAGGACTGCAGTTCTCAGGAAGCCCTTTATTAAGTCAAGGCATTAAAGGAGAAACTACTGTTATTCACCATGCTTCTCGTCTTGAGATGGTTCATACTGAGCCAGCTGTGGATTTAAAGAGAGGAATTTAGTTAGCTGCAACATTTCAGAGACACTTTCTACATTAAGAAAAGTAGGGAAACGTTTGGTCTGGAAGTGTTCTGTTTACTCTGGGCGTTTTAATCCATCACTGATATTTATGCAAGTCCATTTTCAAGTCAGGCAACAAAGTAACCCTTCCCTCAAAACATCAGTTTGTCACATTGTATAATCATGCAGCTATAACAAGGGGGCTTTTAAAATGAACTTTCAAGGACATAGGTCCTGCCCTTAATTTTTCCCTGTTTCTTGTTCTAGGTCTCTTTAAGTACTTTTCATCTCAAATAGCAGCTGATGATGATCAGTGCCTGACAAGCTTGGATTTCACTGAAATATGATTAAATGAAACAGTCATTCTCATAACAACAGTACCCAAGCTAACATTTCCTGTAATCATTCTAGCTTTCATTATGCTTTCTGGAGAGCATGGCCTAGGCAACTGTGCACTAAAGTATGACCTTTACTTGTAAAGTTATTTCCAAGGAAACATATGAAGGTGTTCACTTGACCTCAGTTACATTAAAGACAAGCTCAAGCTTCAAAAACTATTCAAGCATTAGGACTGGGTCTCTGAAATATGCCAGTCCAGTTTCCTCAATTAAGATTCTTCCCCTCTCCTGCAAATTGCAGAGTAAAAATAAAGTACATAAAAAAATTAAAATACCCATGTGTTTCTCATACCACCACTAAATTACAGCAATCACTATGCTGCTAAGAGAACCACTAAAATAGCATTTTGTTGTTCTTTCAGATTTTACCATGAAAGATGGCCAGTACACAATCCAAAGTCTCTTTTGTTTTCCACGAAGGGCCTAACTATTCAGTTCCTGCCCCCTGCCCCACCCAAAATACCTGACATTCTGACCAGTAAATGTAAAGACAAGAACAGATCTTCACAGATGCATGCAACAGAAGACCACCACCTATTTGGACATGATTCAAGTTACCAATAAATGCACAGTTAAAGGCATGTATTATCTGCCAGAGGACTGCTTAAAAAAAAAAAAAAAAAAGGCACTAAAGAGTAGTGTTCTCCCAGCATTATGTCCCTGTGAACTTCTATGGTATGTCAGAATGACGAGCAGAAGATGGTAGGGGAAAGAAAGGGAAAACACAAAAACATTCATACTGGAAAACACATAAAGTGTTATCATTTGGGGAAAGAAAGGGAAAAAACAAAAAAAATATTAATACTGGAAAACATGTCAAGTAAGAATTATCATTTGAAGTCTGAAGAAGGTGAAAGCACAAATAAACCCATGATTATGAAAAGGCTTACTTTCCTGGAACAAGTTTCAACTTCTTTAAAAGATTTAAACAAAGACCCATGTTACTTTGCTTTCATGTCTACTTACTATCGGTTGCATTTTTAAGTGGGCTACCCCGAGTGAACTGCTGGTCTATTGCTACTCCCCCTAAAATTCTGCTCTTTGCCATATTTCCTAGTAAGAAATAACAAATGTAGCTGTAAGGACTCACAGTGGGTAACAGAGGAGGAGGAGAATTACTAGGACAGCAAGAGGGCATTCCAGACAAGAAATACAAAGGGGTAATACCCAAGAATCCCTCCCACCAGAACTAAGGTGGGGTGGTTGTCTCCCAGTAAAAAACCCATAGGGATGTTCACATATAAACAGCAGCCATTCTCTTCCCACAAATGCATGGAAACTTGTAGTGGCACATAAGCTACTAGCTTGTTAAGGTTCTCAAAGGTTTCCTTCTTCCGTGTAGTTACATTTAGAGTCAGTGCCTTCTGGTAAGGGGAAGTTTTTCACATCTTAGAGCTGTTTCAGACAGCCTGTAGGACACAATAAAGAATGCCTCTGCCTTAGCTAGCACTTCAGATCCGCTGTTGTTGCGGATAGAGGAATACCATGGTAGTTTTAGCTGAAAAGTGCAAATTACTGTTCCACATGGATACAAGTGCCTCCACTGGTAACATCCTGCCACGTGCAAGTTTGTGCCAGGTCACACAAACTAATATATAATATTCCTCCTTCAGTTTGCCTTTTGAAAGCCTTTATAATAGATACATTAGCTTTTTTCTTTTTCAAAACTCTAGTGGAAGCATCAGCTACATAATATCAGACAATTTAAACACATCCAGACGGGACTGAATGAAGACATGGGATTAGCCTCGATAACGTATACTTTCACTAAATAAATAATCCCTAGTTTAGCAATACTATTCTGTTACAGAATATAAGAAGTGTCCCATCAAAAAAAAAAAATTCTTTACTACGATGACTTCTATCAGCATTCCTCAGCCATGAGGCTAAACAGTGCCACAACATTTATTAGTTCCTCTAATGGAAGAAAGTCAGCTGTATTCTAAGTATTATTCTTGTTGTGTAATATGGAACTACTAAGGAACAGTAAGTAGCCTTTTACCTTGGTTTTCAGTTTTTTATTTTCTTCCAACACAGCTTCGTATCTTTCTTTCATCTCTGCCACTTCCAAGCGAAGTGCCTCTATTTCTGGATTCTCAGGAGCTGAAGCTCCCAGATGATGCTTCAGAAAGCTGATATTTAGATGTTAAGTATTTCTTCAGTTAGACAGCATAATCACATTTCAGTTTTAACACTTATGATCAAGTTAGTGCTGCAATACATGTGACCAAAATTGCATTAAACCACTTAAGATTACTACAGTGCTTGTCATCGTACAGGATGAAGTTACAAAAATAAGAAAGCTTTTCAAGTTCATTAGTATATTCCTTAAAAAAAAAAAGAAAAAAGACAACAAGACATCAGTACACACAGGACAAATTTTCATGTTTTAGTACACCCTCCTCTGCTTTTCATCTCTTCAATGCAGAAGTTTTGAAGAGTTAGAAGAAATAACCAAAAAATAGAAGCAATAGCCAAAAAAGTGAGTCTGCTTAAAAACAGCAGAACCAAAAGACGTTAATTTCTTTTCCCCACTTGTATTAAAAAAAAAAAAAAAAAAAAAAAAAAGGAAGTGTGACGAAGCCAACTTCAGAAACCACAGATACTGTAAGTACTCAAATCTAATGCTGCAAACCTACAACATCCTGTAATGGCCTATAACTTAACTTCGTAATTGCTCGCATACTGATACGCACAGTTCTCTTGCATCCTGTCAGACTTTGTTAGCTTGTTAAGAATGCACTTATTAGCTAAAATGCATCCATAAAAGCCATGTTCTAAATGTAAGTCTTCTAAATGAGCCTCCCCAGTTCACCTACGAGTCAGAAGCAGTACTGCTGTTCTGTGTCAAGTCTCTATGAACAATTCACAGAAGAGAAAAAGGATACTCCAGTGCACTATTTGGTTTCTCCGGCTCTTCATATAAGGCTACCAACACTGCAAATAGAAAGTATTCAACAATTGCACGAAGTTCATGCAACTCACTTTTTAAAACACGCACCAACAGTCAGAAGGCATACAAGTTGCATGCCACATTTATAACACGTTTTTCTGTTTAACAAGATTTTCACCTATATACTTTGACATAAAGAATAGGTCTGCTGTACAGGAGGGAACAGAGCATCGACCCGGTAACAGCCAGACAGAAGTTTTGTTGATCCCCTAACCATAGTCTTTGGCTATTCTAGCATGGAACACAAAACAGGCTGGACAAATTTTTACATATTCCACATGCAACCATAGTATTGGCTTTCATCAGCAAAATTCAAATTGTAACTATTTTGAGACTCTCCCTTCATAAACCATTACTTCCACTTAAGCTACATCTTTGAACCGCAGGACATCAGCGCTTCCATAACTTTCAGCGTAAAAGCAAACCTCCCTTAAACACCCGCAGTTACAAAATTAAATGGCTACCGTCAGAGCAGACGACACTGAAAATCTTTATGGGTGGGGGCTCTAGCGGCCAATAGAGTGCCAGAAAGGTCAGGCACAAGCGGCAGTACCCTGATAGCTTAAATAAAACTAGCCATATACATATCAACTCCATATCTGGAGAACTCGGTCACATGAATACTCAGAAAGCTCCCAAACATAACCACTCCTCCCTCCTCACAGGGGCATACACATGGCTATAGAAGTCTGCTTTCATGAATACTTAGATGCCCTTCTCCCAGTTTCAGACGTCCAAACTGCACAGCCAAGTTGGTTTTAAGGTAAACACCTAAGTTAAAAACAAAATTAGGATGCCACACTGCTTGGAAGACTTGTTTTGCCATCCCATAGGATGCTTAGTAATGCAATAGAAAGAACTCAAATGGTACCCACATGCCAGGCCGAGAGTCTTACTGTGGCATCTATTCGCTTGACATCCTAGATCTGCTCCTCCTTCTTTAAACAGCATATTTTTCAAGCACGAATATTAACAGATTTTCTCTACATACTATTGGTAGGCTCCAAAAAGTCTTCAGAATGATTTAAAAGATACTAAGCCATACAGAAAGCCAAAGTATGCATCAAGTTTAGCATAATCATTTTCCCCATGCTGCTATGGATAGTCACTCTCACAAAACTTACAGGTTCAGTAGTTTTAGGAGGAGCACCAAGCACTACTCAAGAAAGGGTCTTTTCAAATAGAGTGTTTTTAAGAGCACATTTGCTGTTATTTTGTCTCAAGCATTTACTTTCTCTGGACAGCTCTGGTAGAATAACAGCCCCCCCCGAAATTCAGCTGTTTCCAAAAGCAAGCATAGAGAAAAGCACTTTGGCCGACACACCACGTAAGGGAAGGGAACGGCCTTCCTGTCTCACACGGGTCTCTACAATCGACCCACACGCAATGAACGTGCAAACTGCAAGAAAGGAGTTAACGCGTTGCGGTTCACAGGCCGCGTTCCCTGAGGTCCTCTTCCCTCCCCGAGCGCGCACTGCCTCGCTGCCCAGCTCGGACTCGATTTCGACTGCCACACCAAGTTTTCCGGGCGAGTTCTGCTGCCGGCCGCCATGCAGACTGAGGAGAAAGCGCGACCAGCGTGCCGAGGCGAGGTGGGGCGCCGGCGGAGAGCACCGAGGCAGCCCGAGGGGCGGCCACACCACAGCCGTGCAGGGCTGCAGCTGCGCCGCGGCAGTGGGACGCCCCAAGGGAAACGGCGCCCGCCCGCAGAAGCGCCCCAAGAGCCGCCCACGGGCCCCCCGGGCGGCACGACGCGGACCGGGGACTTACCCTTGGTGAGCGTGTCCAGCACCCCCGACTTCTCCAGATACCGGCGGAACTGCTCCCGCTTGGAGTCCGCGGCCTGAGGGAGGACGCCCACACGGTCAGATCGGCGGCGGCGGCGCCCCCCCCACTCCCCGAGCTACGGAGGCGGCTCCTTGGACCAGGCCACCCCCCGCCTCCGCCGCGGAAGCGGCACGAAGGGCCAAGCCGGTGCCAGTCCGCGGCCTGCCCCTCCGCACAGACGGCGCGGTAAACCGCGCCACCCCCGCGCCACCGCCACCTCGCTCCCTCCTACCTTGTAATGCGCCATCTAACCCTCACCGCGCCTGCACCCAGCCTCGCGCCTGCGCCCTGCTCTTGTACGGCGCGAGGGCTTCCCAGCGGTTACCACAGCGACGGGACAGCAGCAGGGCGCTCGGCCTCGCCCTGCGGGGCGGGCCTCTGCCGCGGTCGCCGGAGCGGCTCGCTGCCCTCGTTCTCTTGCGGGGGTCCCTCTCGTCGCCCAAAGAAACGCCAGAGCCGGCGCTGTGCCCCCTCCCCTGGCAGCTGTGGCCGCTGTCCCGCTCTGCCCCGCACTCTTCGCCAGGACATCAGCGTACTTCGCCAGGTACGGAAGTGCGTCTCGGACCCAGCGGTGTCGGGGCTCACCTCTGCCGGCCGGTGCCGTGCCGCCGGCTGGCCAGCGGGCGCCGCGACAGGCGGCCCCCGGGGCTCCCCGGCGAGAGGGCGCGCTCCCGACGAAGGAGGCATCCGGGCCACGGGGCGGTGGAGCGCTCCCGGTCCTGAGCCGGGCGGTACGAGCCGCGGCCGGCATTCGCTGTGCCTGCGAGCGGGGAAGTGCCGCTGCGCCTGGCATGGCGGCTTTCGGCCAGGTCCGTTACCGGTCGCTCTTGTGGCCTGAGTAGTAACTCGAACTGACTGAAAAATCACAGGAGGAGAAGGTCGCAGCAAGCTGCGGCTGCAGAGTTGCCTACCTAAGGGGCTCCAAAGTTATACGCGGTAAAATCTTCGCATCGAAAAGAAAGTCTTTTGCCTCAGCCTATTTTAAAAAACGGAAGTGGTTATAGCGGTTTATTTTTGTGAAACGCTGTGGTATCTAACTGATAAATCTGTTTATTATAAAAATTTAAAAAAAACAACCAAATAGTCTTGCACCTGCGATGTTAGGGTCTTCCCACACCTTTTCTGCACACTCGTCTGCAATGTCTTCAATTTTCACTGGAAATAAGATACACTTTTCTGTTGGCTGTATTGAAACAGAATGTTTGACCCATGTCCACACAAAAGCAGTTAATAAAAATCTTCTTTCAGCAGCAGAAAAATAAATTCTTTTGTGTCTGATGTTGAACCAACAGAAATGTAAATGTCATATGCCATATGTGAGCATCTAAATGTTAATTTTCTATTACTTAGACAGTGGGAGCAGAGTGCATTAAATACTAGGCTTTTTATTACAGAGACATTAAATGCGAAATATGCATTAGCACAGTTATCACCCACAGAAATTTACGCATCAAGAAATGCAAGAATTAAAGCCGCAGTAGCATTATTAACTCAGCTAAATCACACTATACTTTATATACATTCCTGTATTATTACACAACGTTCAATTTTACCGTGTAAGCAGAATTACATAGGGCTGTATTTATGTATACACATAGAGCAATACTAGAGATGAGAAGAATAGCTGTTGGAGAGAAATCTACAGTGAATAGTTTTAATAGTATTCATGTGTATTTCTTATGTGGACAGGGCCAAATCAATGCTGCTGCTGCAAGCAAAAGAGCTTTTTAGGTTTTCTGGCTCCTTTTTTTCCTAACGTTGTACAGCCTTCAGCCAATCTGAAACATGGCTGGCTTGTAAGCATAATGATAATGCACATTAAGAATTTAATGATGCCGTGACATTGTGGTGCTACGTCTCACAAATTATTTTTCTAGTACACGTACAGTAAGTCAAATCCACTAGTAAAAAATACATGCGTATACACTAATGCATCCCAGCTGTGACACCCCTCACCAAGTGTTTACAGCCTGTCAGTGCTGTGCGACCCAAGTAAATGTATTCCATTCACAGAAGTCTCGATTACAAATGTAAAACAGCATTTTATTTATCTTTCCCTCCTTTATTATTTCAAGGTGTTTCATGGAACTTGCCTTACACTATATGGGCTGGAGCATCAAGTGGATGAATGTCCTTTATTTGTTTTATTACCCCCATAAAAAGCATAAACAAATGCTCCTCCTAAACAATTATAAGCATTCTTTGATTTAAAAGTTTGTCAGAATTTGTGGGGACAGACAGACCCTGTAGCATCCAGAAAAGGAGTAGTTTTACAGTTTGATAAACCTTTTATATGTTTTTTTGACATTGTAACTGAAAGTAGGAAGGTACTACCCTTTTTTCTTTTTTTTTTCTTTTTTTTTTTTTTTTTACCATAGTGAGCCTTCTGGTTTGTGAAATCCAAAATTTCTGATTAATAAATTTCAGTAACTTGTTTTCTGATTTAAAAAAAATGGCTAGCTTATTAGTGTTATGCAAAATCTCACAATTAAAGCTCACAACTCATTTGTAGTTCATGATGCTTTAAAAATGTAATAGTGTATTTAACAGTAATAGTATACAATAAGAGATTCACTCTGATTTTTCTGCTGAGGAAGTCAGTGGTGATACACTGAAAAAAAGTGTACCATGGAATCAAAGAATTAGTGATACATGTATCATGGTTTGTTCTTTTTGTATTTAACACAGTTCAAACAGCGGAATATGTTTGACATTCTGCTTTCAGACAGCTATCAAATGTCTGTTTGAATTCTCAGAGAGATTAAGCAGAAACATATTTACCGATAATTTCTCCTGAGAGTGCCAGTGCCATCTTTAACCTAACTGAATTTACTGGTCTTTGTAAAATATATTGTTAGACCGTAAATTTTGTCTTCTACTTTTATTCAGTTTAAATAGTATCAGCTGTCATTTTATGCCTGACTTTTCCTAATATGTGGACTTATATGATGTATGTTGTCCTTAGCTGGAAGGATGGTGTAGAAGTTTATACACTGAGGTCTAAGCCACCCTTTCATTACGAAGGAAGTAAAAAGACTGTTTAAAAGCTACTTAGCTAATATTCAAAGGTCTACACAACTTTTCTATCTATGTGAAGCTGCTAGTTAAAGTTGAATGATTTAGCTGCTCTTACACATAGGTTTTCCTTATGTCGCAGTGTTCAGTAATTACCCCGGCACTGACTAGTGCAATTCATGGGTTCACTCACACTATATTTGAAGATCGGTGGGGGCACGCCTGCTGCTGGCATTACTTGACAGAGACAGTTGCCTAGAGAGAGAGAAAGGTTTAGGACTATCGCAGTTTCTACTTTGTTTAGATTCTGAGCTCACCTCCCCTGTAAAGTCAGGAGTGTCTGGTTGGCTAGAATTTTTTACATCAGCATTGTAAGGAGGTTGGGCTTTGTTTGCACTGAAACTGCTCTGGCTTCTGTTGCTGTTCTTTGGAAGAGTATTTGTTGAAGCTCCTGCACTCTCAACCATTGCTGAGCAGTTCCAAGGCGAACCGATTGCGTGTTGTCTTCTGATACCAGTAATGGGAAAAGTTGTATCGGGTTGCAGTGAAGTTTGAGATGGCATTTCAGCAAAGCCTCTCGAGCACGTACTTGAAGCTATATCTTCATTCTGAGTACCAACAAGGAAATGTTTCCTTTCATCTCCTTTTTGAGCATCGTGCACTTCAGTCCCAAGCTCACCAAGCAAGCCTTCATTGTTATTTGTGCTAGTATTTTGAGTCTGATCATCTAAAGCATTTGTAGCTGGCCTCTTCTTTGGTGATTTATTTTCCTGATTGCGATGGGTGTAATTGTTGCTGCTTTCTGTACGGTTATTTTCTACAGACTGAAACATGGGAGAAGCATTTGGAACCGGGTAGATGGCAGTGTCGGTTTGCTTTTCCGTTAAAAAGGTATAACCGCTAAGCGCAGAAGGAAGAGTTTTTTGAGGAGTGGTGGATATTCCCAGAGAAGGGTGCGGTATCACAGAGTATTTCTTAGATTTGTTTAGATAGAAATTGTCAGGGTTGTCCTTGTTTTTATTCTGCCCGCAGAGTCCCATTTTAATTTTTCGGAACCCTAGGTGGATAATTTCTAGGATATTTAAAAGCAATGATACAGTTGCTATTGATTGCATGAATAATATGAACACTGTCTTTTCTGTTGGTCTAGATACAAAGCAGTCAACTGTGTTTGGACATGGATCTCTCTGACATTTATAAAGGGGGTCTAGATGAAAGCCATAAAGAAGATACTGCCCAATCATAAAACCGACTTCCACTGCAGATCTTGTGAAAATATGTATCACGTAAGTGCAGAGCAAAGAGCCTCTCAGGGGTGCTTTGTTTAACTTTCTTTGATCCAATTGCCGGAGTTCTCTCTCCAGCCTTTTCCGATTTTCAGTCATTTCTAATTCAGTGCTTTCGAGTTCCACTCTTACTTGAGCTTTCTTTTTTTGCCTCTCTTTTTCCAAGGCTCTTAGTCTGTATAAGGCATGACCCATATACACCAAGGAAGGGGAAGACACAAATATAACTTGCAAAACCCAGTATCTTATGAGAGAGATGGGAAAGGCCTCATCATAGCACACATTTCTGCAACCAGGTTGCTCAGTATTGCATATAAATTCTGATTGTTCATCATTCCAAACATCCTCAGTTGCCACTCCGAGGACAAGCATTCGAAATATGAAGAGGATTGTTAGCCAAATCTTGCCAATAATAGTCGAATGAATGTGGACCTCCTCTAAAATGCCTCCGAGGAAATTCCAGTCTCCCATGGTTATTCTGCCTTCTTAACACTAAAATGTATGAGAGAAAGAAGTATCAAACATTGTAAAAGCTGCAGTCCTTCCTTAACGGATTACAAAAAAAATGACAAAGGGAAAAACCATCTTATCTCACATTGTAACAATGGCAACATGACCCACTGCTCATTGATAATCTAGGTATTATTCTCTCTCATCTACAACATGGAGAAGTGCATCATCCGCCTGTGTCTAATTTATCAGTAAAAGACATCCTGATAAGCACATCACTATGAGGTATTAAGCACCCTCAGTTTGCATCAAATCAGTGGAAACTAAGGTGCCTGACTTGTAGCAGGATTTTAAGAGCATTATGTGGTCCATTTGAACCATCATCCGATAGCAGTGTGGGAGCAGTACATTTACATTTAGGATACTTATGAAGGTAGAGGAATATTTCCCAGTCTTCCTTTTCAGGTGTTCTGACCCCCACGTCGCAGCTGAAGTTACAGTAATGTCCAATTACTGTTTTGCAGCAAAAATTGGTTATACAAAGGAACTCGAGAGGGAATAAAACATCTCACTAATATTGCATTGTTAAATGAAAAAATATGTTTAAGCATATAACTTGGCGCAGACAATTGCTTTTTGTTTGCGGATGTCAACGATAAACAAATAAATAGAATCACCGTAATCGGTCCAGTTTCCTCTGGTCAACGATACCTGCATTTGAAATACAGAACAGAGTGCCTAGGTGTCGTGTTGCTATCTTTGGTCCCGATTCCATGAAAAATAAATGATTTGTGCAAAAATTCTCTACCAGCATTTCTTAAATGTTTATTACCTGAGTACAGATAAACTGGTAATACATGTATGTAATCACATATCTCGCCTTTCTCTCCTATGTTTGTTTCTTTCTCTGTTACAGGATACTACACTGTGGACAAGATTTTAAATTCCTTTTCAGTGTTTATGTTATTGTATACACTAACAAAAATATTTTTCTTTTTATGTGCGGGATAACCCGTACGTCTGTAGATTTACCTTTTCATTGTACGTACAGTACAATTCATAGAATTCAGTTATACTGAAAACAGAATAATCTGATTTTTTTTTATAAAGGTGGTTTAACACAGTGTTTTCTGTTCAGATGGGATTTGTTTTCACCCTGTAAAACAGAAGTGTTAAGAAATCAAAAGGAAGTTGCAGTTTTGCGGCTGCAATACCAATGACTATAGAGGAAACTTTATGTTAAGGCAGCCTGCTAAACATGAAAATACTCTTGCAAATCAGTATACAAATAGGCAAGTTAGACATTTTTAAAGATAAACAAATGAAAAATAAACAGCAAATTGAAAATAAAACATACCTTTCTTTACAAAAATGTGTAAAACTAAAGATCTGCATCATCCGATAAAAAGTTACAACCCCTGCCATCTTCCGTCCATGTGAGTAAATTTCACATTATGTGCAGTTTATTTCGCTACAGGAGCAAGTGATGGAGTGCAAGCTTTGGACATTGAATTTATATTTGCTAGGGATGAAGGGAGGAGAAAATCAATCTGTTGTTCAGTCTGCTACTGCTCCAAGCATAATTTAACTATGACTGGTGAAAGAATCTCATTTAAAAAAATCTGGAAATGAAAAATCTGCAGCTCTAACTTCCTTCAGATTATCTTCCCTTTCACTTCTCCAGCACCTTCCACGTTTTAAGAATGATCTTGGCCTCAGACAAACAGAATAAAAGAAAACTTTTGGACTAAGTTTTAGTTTACATAAAGCTAAGAAGGTAAATCCTCCCAGATTAGTATCATTGTAAATTTCTGCAGTCAGTCTGTTTTCCTGGAACGCCTTAGCACCACACACCTGATGTAAAAACCCAACAGTAGTACTTTTACCCCTCCAAACTCACTCCCTCTTCATAGACAGCGTCTGTCCTTATATTCTACGATTCTACACCCCTCGTTTATTCTCCTTATGCCATCTTGTTTGTCATACTGACTTCTTTAAAACACCCCTGAACATGGCAACTGTTTTACACCATTTCCCCCATCCATATAATTTGGTATTTCTTTTTAGGAGCAAGTCATTATCATTCTAGTCTCAGTGTCGGGTGTACTAAAGATGCCAGTCATTCTTCTTGATAGTGATGCTTATGTATAGCTTGTAAAAACAGACGGGGTGACACCAGTCCCCTTTTCATCTCGGTCCTTCAGCTACGCCTCCACATTACCTCAGTAGGAAGAATACAGAGAACAGGCTGAAATATTTTCCAGTATAAACGAGCACACAAACTGCTTAGTCTCAAAGGACAGGTATTTTCTAGGTGCTTAGGAATGTAAGGGCCATATATATTAATTGATATAATTATTCACAGGTTATAACCTACAGTTGTTAACTTTTTCTTTTAAATTCTTCCTTTCCTATTCCTTCCTTTACATCAGATGGATTGCCACAGATGAGTTACCCTGTGACTCAGGTGAATAAATGGGTTTGTTCTACTGAAGAACCTGCTTACTTACGGTAAAAGATTCAGTAAAGATATACGCTGTACATCCTCCTCATGTCAGTGTGTGGCAGAATTAGAAACGGAACCCACGGTTGCACCTGTACTCCACAAACGTACCATTCTCTGTGTCTCCCTAGAGGAGGATAAAGATGGAGCTACTGGAACAGAATGAATACCCTGTATCCTAAATTACCCTTCGCTGAGTTTAAAAAAGAAAAGGTTAATGTGGAGGAGGAGAAAGTGGAAGAGAATAGCAGCAGAAGTTCCACAGGCTAAAGGTACAGAGAATCATAGAATGGGTTGGGTCAGAAGGGACCTTAAAATACCGCCTAGTCCCAACCCCCTGCGATGGGCAGGGACATCTTTTGCTAGATCAGATTGCTCAAAGCCCTGTCCAGCCTGAGTTTGAACGCTTCCAGTGATGGGGCATTCACAACTTCTCTGGCAACCTGTTCCTGTGTCTCACACCCTCATCGTAAATAATTTCTTCCTTTGCTTACATAAAGATTCTAAGAGTAAATGCTATCTTTAAAAAGTCCACCTGCCACTCTGGGATAGATAGCAGCTTGTAAACTGAGCTGATGCAAAAGAATTGAGAGCTTAAAATCTACTCAAATTTTTTTTTGAGCTGATCATGCTGCTACAGTGCATTTTAGGGACTGATGGTAGGCTGGGGAACACCATTTCAATCACTCTAAACTTTAGGAAATGCCTGCAAAAAATGTTGGGCAGAGGGAAGGGAAGACCTCGTTTTACAAAAGGAAAGACAGGGAAAGAAATATGCTTGTTTTATGTACAAAGATTGTCCTGGAGCCAGCATTAGCAGCACAATGGCCAAGGATACGACCTTGTTAGGCATGCCTAGTATTAATGTGTAACTCCACTGCTAGGATCAATATGAGTTAAGAAGTATATCTAGCACTATAATGCTCTTTTAGATGATTCTCCTCGGTGCCCTGCAGAAGTGTATTGCTGACCCGAGTGTCCTGTATAGGATAAATAAACTTCCTCTGCTGAGAACTCTGAAAAGCTAATCATTATCTTTTAATTTTGATGCTGAGGACCAGTCAATAGGTCACGTCCGATTTCATAGTTAAATGACAGCTTGCCTGGAAGTATTCGATCATTTTGGCAAGCTATGAGTCTACAGCCAGCTATTTCTATTAGCTACTTTAAGCAGGTTTCTAAACATAGGTCTCGTCTATCGAGTACTTAAAGTAGGTTTCTAAACGTTTTTCTGCTACTGGTGAAAATAATTCCAAGTCTGTTGAAGTGGTCCATGGACCTTCACCCTGCCCCACCTCCCGCAAAGATGCTGAAGCTTTATTTGATCTACTTGTTGGGGATCTACTTGTTTTCTACAAGATAAATGTTAAGATGAGCATTTAACCGTCTGCACATAATGTTCTGGGATGCATTATCTCCTTTAAAATGGTATTTCGGTCAAATGACAACTTGACAAGTTGGGAGGGAAAATTAATTCAAGCACCAATGACTTTTATAGCGCTGATGCTGCTCTTTACCTTAGTCCAGATATTTTGTAGATGTGATTATTT
Source organism: Nyctibius grandis (assembly GCF_013368605.1). NCBI lineage: Eukaryota > Metazoa > Chordata > Aves > Nyctibiiformes > Nyctibiidae > Nyctibius > Nyctibius grandis. The sequence goes on along the minus strand of NC_090681.1, from coordinate 18,448 downwards.
TCACAAACTGTCATAACAACATTCAGTGTTTAGTAACAAAATGCTTAGTGATTAGTTTTTTTTTCCCCAGGTCTAGAAGCTGCCTTGATGACTTTTCATCAGTGGTGGGTTTGCTGCAAAACATCCCCCAAAGTTTAACGAGTATATTATGATTTCTTAGCTGAGGGTCAAACGCCACAGAAATCATTCAATTCGTGGAAATATTCTCCGAAGATCAAGACCTTTTCATTCCTACTCATCAATAATGTGTACTTTATGTGTACAATTGATTTTTATTTTCTACTGTATTTGTCTGACTAGATAACTAGAGGCACACACATCAGTGATGTGTCCTACAGGCTTTCGGGGTAATGTGGACTCACTCCCATAGTTTACTTTCAGTAGTGAAGTTAGGATCACAAATGATAAACTGCAATAATGAGAAATTTGAACTATCATACTGCTCAATATTGTCTTTAGGACTGCCAAATCCAGTGGTACTGTGTTTGAAAGCAGAGCAGAGAATACTGTATAAAGACGGAGGCACATGCTCTTCACGTTTGTCTGTTTTCTGTGCTGGCTTATAGATTCACTTTTGATTGCTAAGATATACACGCAAATCAGTAGGTGCAGATTTGTGTTTTCACTTTCACAAGCAAAATTTCTGAGATGCCCTGGCAGTTATCCAAAAGCTTTAAAATTTTTTTTGGTCACTAATTAGCTATTTTTAAACTTAGCATGCTGTATTTCCACTTGGGGCTTCCCTTTTCCCTGCAAAAGTTCTTCACTATGTTGAAAAGAGCCTCTTGTAAAGCTTGTACTCCCCAAATGCTCCATCACAAGACATTTACAGAACACTCAAAAACCAGTTGCCTGCTATTTAGAAAATGATTGTGTAGAAATTTTGTAGATCTGAGGCAAAAACATTTAAATCGCATCCTTACAACCGAGAAACATCCAATTGGGCCTCATCATCTTTAAAGAAAAGGTAATCGCTTTTCCTTGCAGGGAATTTGAGCGATATGTCAGTTGGTTAGGTAGCTTGGACTGCACAGGTAAATCATGTGGGTAATAGGCTAAAAATCATAAAAACTATTTCCTCAGCTGTAATGTTTTACCGTTGTTCTGGACACTCTGTGAGGAATTTTCCAGTTAGTCTTTAGGGTGAGATTTACTGACCTGAGGAAACAGGTTTTGAGGCACTGTCAGTGACCGCAGCAGGACCGTTCTCAGGAACAGGTGGGTGGGGGACAGGCGTGTCCCCCAAAAAAAGGGTGTCACAGCCTAAAAAATGCCTGAAGATTCATGGGAGGGGGTGTTTGAAAAATATTACAAACTGTAAATATGGGTGTGAGGTGTTGAAATAGAGAAAAATATGTTTGGATATTAATTTTCAATATGTAGAATTTATATATAAAAGGATATAAAAATAAAAACCTCTATCTGCTATATTATATAAAGGATTTTAGAACAGAAGAGGATTCTAAATAGAGATATATAGGGTTTTAAAACACAAAAAAAACTTGTGTGGATATAAATTAAAAAATAAAGGACTTTAAAATGCAAAAAAAAAAGATATATATGAAGGAATTTAATATAGAAAAAAGTGAATACATAGAGCTATGTACACTTACTGTGTTACATAGTAAGTCTAAGTAATCTGAAGAGATTATAAGTGTAAGTAGATGACAAAGTTTAAATAGATATAATTGTGAGTAGATATTTAAGTCTAAATAGAGAAGGCTAAAAAGATGTTTACGTGTCAAAATACATAAGTCTGAACAGGTAGCTGGTCCAAATACATGTCCTATATAGTAAGTGTAAATAGGTATGTAAGTGTAAAGAGGTAATACATATAAAAAACATTATATATATATATATACACACACACACATTGTAAATATATGTATGTGTAAATAGATATGTAAGTGTAAATGCCTATATAATGGTTTTAAAATGCAGAGAACCACTATTTATAGAAAGGATTTAAAACTCAACACCCCCCTCCCCGTGCTAATCTCTTGGATGCTTTTTTGGTCCAGAGGCAATGGCTATTACTGCCGGGGCTGCGAGTGGGAAAAGGGCAGAGAACTCCCAGCCTTCTCCCCGGTAGGTAGTTACCGTGTGGGGATAGTATGAAGTGGGCTGAGCGATGGGTCGTTTCTCACCTTCCCGAGCCCGGGGAAGAGGCCTGGGGCGGTGCTGCCGCCCGGCGGGCGGAGTGCAGTACTGCAGCTGGGAGCCGTGTGCGCTCTGCTGCTGCCGCCTCGTGGCCAAAACCTGGTACTGCAGCGCCGGCACCGCACGGGTGCGCAGAGGGGCTGCTGCTGCTGCAGCACGGCGGGGTGCTGGGGCCAATTCCTGGCGGCGGGTGAGCGCCAGGAGCACCCGTGAGGCGACCGAGCCCCTTTGGCGGGTGCAGGGGTGTCTCCTGCCCGCTGGGCTCCCCGGTGGTGGGAGGACGGGGAGGTTCCCCTTAGGGGGCGGGCCCGGGTCCCAGAGAGGGCGGGGCGGGGCCGGGAGCGCGCAGGGCCGGGGCCCTGAAAGGCCGGGGCGGAGCTGAGTCTCTGAGGAGGTGGGGCCGTGTCCCTGAGGGGGCGGGGCCGAAGCCGGGAGGGGGCGCGGAGTGGCCCGGAGAGGGCGGGGCTGAGCCCGAAAAGAGGCGGGGTGGGGGCCGGGTTCCAGTGGGGCGCGGTGAGGACGGGTGTGGGCGGAGCCGGGTCCCTGATTGGGCTTTTAAAAGTCTCCCTCCGCGGCTGCGTTTTAGTTCGCCGCTGTTTTTGCTGAGGGTGCGGTGCTTAAACGGGACGCAGCACGTGCCTTTTTGTGTGTGTTTTTGCAGGTGCTGCCCACAGGCTCCCGGGAGCGATGCCACCTGTCGAGGAGTGGTCCGAGAAGGTGAGGCAGTCGTGGGCTGCGTCAGTGTATAATAGCAAAGTATTAAGTGGTCACTCAGTGGAGCGTTTCTCCTTGGTTTTGCAGGTTCTGTGCAGCGCAGCCTTTGGAATGGGATGAGCATTTGAGGTGAGCTGGGTAGTAGAGAGTAGGAGCAGGGAGCTGGTGATTTCTTGCCAGTGGCACAGTAATTTTGTGTCATTTGGTATCTTAGGCCCCACGAGCGACGACAGCCGCAGCGTCCGAATTTGGAATCGGCACGGAATGGCACGGTGCGTCCGAGATGGGGGACGTTGTGGGAACGGTCTGTGCCAGATGTGATGCTGACTGACGGCCTTGTTGTGTGTGCATTGTAATTATTTTTTTTTTTTTCTTGCAGGTGATGAAGAGGAACCTGGTGTGACTGCAGGATTCATGCAGTGGGCTGATTGTATTTTTTCTTTTTGAAGATGGAATTGGAGTCCTGGCCATCTGAAAGCTAAGTTGAGGCACTGGTGGTGGAGAGCGGTGGTGGGAAGGAGCAGACAAGGTTGGCACTTTCAGGAAGCAGTTTTCAAGTTATAAAGTTAGTGTAGGGGAGAGGGCTGTGCAGGAACAGTCCACTTTAGGCAGGCTCAGGGAGCGGGTTCCTTTTCAGCACAATGATAGCGTGTCGCAGGCCAGGGCAGTTCCAGCCTACGTGTGTTTGTGTAGTTCGTGCGGCGTGTTTCGTGCATCTTAGCACTTCCTCAGGTCTCGATGTCTTCTTTTGTGCTCAAGGAGCACGCCACGCACCTTAGCTGCCATACCTGGAGTCTTGAACACCTGTACTCATCAGTGTAGTGCCAATCAAGCACTTATTTTCTTGCGTAATGAGCTTAAATCGTGGTTCAGTCTTCCATCGTGCCAGTTTCCGGACGGTCCTCTTTTGTGGCGGCATTCCATGCTGCACGAGCGGCTTCTCTTTCCAGGCGTCCATTTGGACGGACTGGGTTTTCTTCTGTGCATCGTTAGGTGGTGAGGTCTTGAAGACAGGCTTCTTGTGCATACATCCTCTCGGTTTTGAGAGTCACTTGTTTTCACTGGCCATGAGGTTCTACTCTCTTTCTGGGGTCGCCATAGATTCTCCTCACGTCCTCGTTACGGTCCTGCAGGGGGTCTTGCCTGACAGCGTCTTCTCTCGGGCTGTCATGCTTCTTGTTGAGAGTTTTCTCTCATCTTTGAGGCATATGATTTGTCATGTTCTGTGTAGCATTGTACTTTGTGTGTGTGTGTGGCTCGGAGCTGCCCTGCCTGGGTTTTAGAGTCTGGTAGGCAAACCCACATTTGCCTGCTGAGGGAAGGGCAAGTCCGGGATGTGTCTATTGGGATGGGGGAAAGAAAAGGGAGGGATGTAAGCTAATAAAGCATCTTTTTATATTTCTTGTACTCACCAATGTCGCTGACCAAGCACGGCAGATTGGCACGCAAAGCACATATCAACAAAGCGATTGAGCAAAGTTGTCATAACAGGGACCGTTAACTGTTTGTTAGGGTATTTTTCAGTAGCTGGGTTACTTTGGTTCTATTTTGTTGCTGTAGATGCACAGGAGGGAGCCGGATACCAAAGGAGAGGCCGAGCGGAGCGCCATAAGAAGGTCAGTCAGCACGCGACAAAGGAGGGAACCGTTTCATCGTAGGTGCCTTTATGACATGTTAACGCCAAGTATTTCCTTTGTCCTGTGGACAGTAGCCGGTTTATTCCTGTTACGGGGAGTCATTTTCTCAAGGGGCCGGGACAAGAGGCTGCAACACTCTCCAGTCAGACTATGCTGTTCTCTGGCCTCACGGTACAGGGAAAGCTGACATACATCATGCAGCGATAGCGGCTCTTCACGAAGGAGCCATTCTCCGGCTTCAGCAGAAAAAGGCGTCGGTCAGAGGCAGCCACGTATCACCGCGCACAGCAGTTCGAGGCACGTTTCTCTCCTTGCAGCCTCGATGCCAAAACATTTTGGGGTTCAAGTTACAAAAGTCTTTTGCCATCTAAGCAGCTCAACAGCTGGATTTCTAACAGCACTGTATTTCAGCTGTGTTGCTAGCTGAAATTGACTTGCACCCAGGAGATTGTTAGATGGGTCTGAAATAAAGAAAGGGAGCAATGAAGCAATGGTTTTAACGAGGCAAATTAGGCAGCCGAAGGAACCGAGCCACTCGCCCAGCATATCGGCCCGCCAGTTCGGCCTATCGCGTATCGCGCGCTACAGACCCGACAGGCAACCGCGCCGCTCGGCGACGGGAGCGGCGACGAGCGCAGAGCTACGCTCCCGCGCAGAGCAAATATGGAACTTCCAGGGTTCTATGGTCACCCACGAAAGGCATGTAATATACCAACGGGCCCATTTGATTTTCCCAGTTCACATCCAGTCAGTTAGCATGCTGGCAGACAAGCCTGGCACAGGTAGCCTTGGGGGTATGCAGAAGCAGGAGAGCAGAGTACCAATAGCACAGAGGAGAGGAAAGGCACAAAGCAGCCAACAACGCCCAAGGATCACCAGCGTACGACTCCTTCGGACATCAGCCGCTCGCATTTGGTCCGCTTGGCTGTCCCGTTTCCTACTAAACAGAGCTACCCGTCTCACGCACAGTATCTTTCTCTCTGTTCTCTCCTGCCTTCATGATCTCATCTATCTCTTCTTTTTTTTTTTTTTTTTTTTTTTAAAATCTCTCACCAGCAGTTGATGACCAGCTGCCGTCGCTCTCACCCCCGACGCCACGTGCAGACCCATACGCCGATCCCCGGGGCTTAGTCTGCGTGAAAGAAAACATGTTCCTGCTTCTCCTCCGTAGGTCACAGGTGGGGAACACAGACAAAAACCACTAACAGATTTTTAAAGCAGTTAACTACAAGGACTGAAACGCTTAAGACACTCAGATGATTTTTGGTACTGAGGCAATGAATATTACTGCCTGGGTTGCATGTGGGAGAAGGGCATAGTCATTTCTCAGCCTACTAAATGCTCAGGGAAGGCCGGCGGCCTAAAGCAGGTACCGCAGCTCAGTCGCCGCACTTCCCGCACCCAGCGGTATTCGCCGCGGTCCCCGTCTGTCCATCTCCCTGTCCCCGGTTTTAATGCCTACACATGTCCCTTGTAGACCCTCTGGATTTTTCCCTGGGTCTCCGTGTCTGTCCAGCTCCCTCTTTCTATTCTCTGTCCTGTAGCCCCACGGTATTTGTTTGTCTTTGTCCACCTCTCTCTGTCTGGCTCCATGCCACTATTTTTTATTTCCTCCCTGTTTGTCTTGTCGGGCTGCCAGTCCTGGTTCTTTAATTTCTCTTTCTTTCCTGTAGCTCAGGGCTATTTTTTTTTTCTGTTCTTCATTGCACTCCATCTTGGTACATGTTCTTATTTATCAGTTTTTCACTCTCTGCCCTGTGGCACATTGCTTTTTCCCATTTCATTTCTGCTTCTCTCTCTGTCTGGTTCCCAGTCCCTGGTTTTTGAATCTCTCTGTTGCTCGTGGGATCCTTTGCCTTTCTTTGTCTCAGGCCAGCTGTGTCCTTATTCATTAATTCCTTCCCATCTGCCCTGCAGCCCGTTACTTTTGTCCTTTCTCCATGTTACCATCTCTGGCTCCCTGTTGATCCTATTTTAGAATTCTCTTTCTGTTTTTTCTATATGCATTGTTATTTTTTTTGTTCTCTAGCTCTCCTTTTTCTGTGTCCATTTCCCTGTTTCTTAATTCTTCCCTCTCTCCCCCTAGTGTGTAGCTTTGTGGTTTGTTTTGTGTCATTTTACCCCCCTTGCCATCCATCATTCTGGGTCCTGGCTCCCTGTCCCTGCAGTTTCATTTCTGTCTTTCTTCCCTGGTCTTTGTAGCTTTTTTGGTCTTCCTCCATCTCTTGGTCTGGCTTCCTGCCACTGTTCTTTTTTCTTCTCTCTATGTTGTGCCACCCCTCCTAGGTTTTTTCTGCATCTCCATCCTGCTCCCCGTCCTTCTCGGTCGGTCTACGTCCAGCTCTCTCTCCCTCTTTCTGCCGCCTCTATTCCTCTCCCCGCCGCTTTTTTCGCACCTCTGTGCGGCTCCCTGTGTCTTTTGCAGTACTCTTCCCCGCTTCATGCTTTCTCACTATCAGCGTTCTGTTCAGCCAGCTGCCATTTTTTTCTTCTCTTCTAGCATCCTGAACCGTGCTCATCGTTTTTGGCGGGCTCTATCTCTGCCCCTCAAGCCGTCGCTCCAGGAGCCGACGACCGCGCGTTCCACGTCCAACCGACAAGCACGACTCTGTGACCGACTGCCAAGGCATCCCGTAGGAGGGTCAGGGGCTCGAGCCGCGGAGCAGACTCGCTGCCTGGACTCGTTATGTGCATGACTGAATAAACACAGCTGTCACCTTAACCCTCCTGGCTGCACTTGTTCTTGCTTTGTAGTCCATGAGGGGCCATGACAGAGCCCAGGGGCAGAGTTGATGAACCTTGGAGGTCAGGCCACGGCATTAATGCTGGGCTCTGGCTGTGGGCCAGGCCTGGAGGAGCTCCAGGTGCAGGCAGTGAGGCTGATGGCCCACACACGAGGCACCTGAGGCTGCTGGCCTCTATAAAGAGGTGGGTGCCTGTGAAGGGGCCTGTACTGCCTGCATCAGGTGGCCTTGGAGGGACCAGTAGAAGCTAGGAGAGAAGCGGAGCCGTCACGAAGCGTCACAGGGCTGCGGCCGCACCAAGGGAGAAGGCGAGCGAGGCCGCGCCATCGACCGGCCATCGGTACTGGGGAAAGCCCTCAGGAGGGGGGCTCGTGGGGGCACAGCGGGGCAGGTGGGGCTCACGTCAGAGGCAGGTAGCAGCAGGGGCTCCGTGCCGTGTCAGAGCCAGGAGCGAGGGCTGCCAGGAGGCGGGTGGCAAGGGCCGTGTCACATCAGAGCCAGCGGCGCGGTTTCCTAAGCCCCCTTGCTTTGTCAGTTTTCTTTCTATATCTTAGTTTGCTGTCCCTATTTCATAATTATTTCCTTTAATTTCCTAATACACATTGCTTTGAAGAAGTCTTCACTCGCTTCACTTGCCCTGCAGCGAGAGCGGCAACGTAACCGTCGTCAGGGTAGTCTGATCTTGGTTTTGCATATATTTGTATATATGTAATGATTTCCATTATTATTGTTATACTCTTTTTCATTGTTATAGTTCATTAAAACTTTTTCAGCTTTCCAACCTTGAAGTGTCTCTGCTTTTTATCTTTTTCTTCCCCTCCTGGTGGGGCAGGAAAGGGCTTACTAGCGTCCGCCCTCGGTTTAATAGCGTGACTAGCCTTGAACCGTTACAACATACCTTTGTAGATTTTCTTTCTGCATCTACATTTTATTTCACAGTGCTATTTTTTATTTTTTTTCCTTATTTCCTTAATCACTATTGCTTTAAAAATTTTCTTTCTCATTTTATCCCATTTGCTGTCTTTATTTCCATACCCTTATTTTAATTATTTCTTGTCTTTCCTTAGTGGTGTCACTTTAAAAATTTTCTTTCATCTTCTGTTTTAGCTCGCAGTCCTTATTTTCTAATTTTTTTCTTTATTTCCCTGTTCCCCCTCGATTTTAAAACGTTCCTTTTACGCCCCCTTTTGGGCCGTGAGGGTCTTTTTTTTTTTTGTTCTTTTTTTTTTCTTAGCACCATTGATTTTAAAATTTTCTTTCTATGTCTATATTTAGGGTTTTTGTTATTTTCAAATTTTTCTTGTCAATGTTTAAACTTTTTAATATTTTTTTCTTTGTTCACTATTATGTATGGATCTGTCTCTGTCATTTACTTTTTTCCTATCTGTCCTCTACATTATCACTTTTAAAGTCTTCTTTGTATGTTTACTTATATCAAGATATTTAACCCTATTTTTTATTATTTCTCGTCTTTCCCACGTGACACGCTTTTAGATGTTTTCCTATATCTACTTTTATCCAGGTCACAGTGTTCATTTTTTTTTATTTCATTCTCATCTGTGCCGTGCCCTGTCGCTTTTAAAATTTCATTTCTACGTCTTTGTTCGTTTAGTTTGCCATTCCCGATTTTTAATTTTTTCCTCGATCTTGACGGGTGTCCCGGTTCGGCCTAAACCAGATTAATTTTCCTTTCAGCGATTTTTACTTTCAGCTGTTTATTCTAAGCAACCGCACTTTCAGAAAAGTAACCGCACATTTTGCGGGCAGCGTCCGCTTCTAGGAGCGATAACGCTCTAAGTACGTAGTTATCGCTGAGGCACCGGTGAGGATGTTACACAGAAAGGCTCTCGCTGTACTTAGTCTTAGAGAAACCAAGGCCACCGCTAAATTCGTCACCGATTACAAGCGAAGAGCCAGCAAAGGGTCATTTGTCCAGGGAGGAGCGGACAGGAGAGGCTATCCTAAATCGACCAACGACCTATTCCATCCCATACACGTCATTCTCGATATCAAGCCAGCGGGATCTCGAGGGTCTCGCCCCTTCTTTTACAGCCAGTGTCCAAAGAGGACCGTCCGTTTCCTCGCCACCCCCGATCCCGATCCACGCATCCCCGAATCCAGTTCCCGTCCATCGCCCAGTGCAGTCCGGGCCTTCCCGGAACCCGCCCCGAAGCGCTGGCGGTGACGTAACAGGCATTGGGGGAGGTCAATCTTGGTTTTGTATATATTTGTAGCTATTTAATTATTTCCATTATTTTTATTATACTCTCTTTTATTATTATAGTTCATGAGAACCGTTTTTAATTTCTAAGCCATAAGTCTCTCTCCCTTTTCCCTTCACCTTCCGGGGGACGAGGAGGGTTAACAGAGAGCTTTCGCCACAGGTTTAATAGCCGGCCCAGCCTTAAACTGTAACAATGGGTTTTAATTTTTTTTTCTGCGTCTGCTTTTGTCCTGTCCCTATTTTTTAGTTCTTGCTTGTCTATTGGGTCCTCTCTCAATTTTTCAATTTTCTATGTCTCCATTTATTTAGTTTAATGTTTTCATTTTTTTCTATGTCTGTTTTTATCTAGTTTTCTGTCGGTATTTTTTAATATTTTTCTTCTCTGTGTCGTACCCTTTTGCTATTTAAATTTCCTGTTTGCTTTTATCAAGTTTTCTAACTCTGTTTTTTTAATTCTTTCTTGTCTGTCACTCACCCTGTCACTTTGTAAGTGTTCTTTATGCCTTTTTTTTTTCCTCTTCTCTTAGTCCATCCCTAGGCTTTAGAAGGTCTCGGCACACTCATATCTCCGGAGCGTAATCGGTACCCCTCTCGGTTCGTCAGAACGTCTCCCGGGGTCATCCCTCTTCGTCAAAGCGGTCTGCGCATCCTCTCCTCTGCCTCGCTCACCTCCCGTCCATCCGTATCTCCCCAGGACACCTGTACTCTATTTAGATCCCCTCCCGAGTACTTCACGTCAGCAATCCTTCCTTTGTCTCTACGTCAGCCTTCCCTCTGCCCCCCCAGAGCCCTCTCTTTCTCGCAGAGACATCCTCGTGCCCCACGGCACCCTTTGAACGCTGCAGCCCTCTTTGTATCCCTCTTATTCGTCCGCAACCCTTCCTCAGGCTTCCTCCGTGCCCCAGAGCTGTCTGACCTTATTCACCGTCATCTCAGACGTCTCCATTCAGTCGCTCATCCCCCGAGGACATCCGTATGTCGCCGGGACGTCTCGTCGAGTTTCGCGTCGCGTCCCAGAGCCTTCTTCGGTCCGTCGTTCTCGGCACCCTTCTCCCGTCATCGCGCTTCCCGAGGCCGTCCTCGCGTCCCACGACCCTCTTTCGGCTCCGTGTCGCGCTTCACGCTAGAACGCCCAGAATGTTTTCTGATGCCATCTTTCATCTCCGGAACGCTTATGTCGTCCTCTATGCTAGCCAGGATACCTCTGTTCTGTCCCCGGTCCCCTGAGGACCTTTGTAGTATGTCCACATCCCGTCCGGACTTTTTCATCACGTCCTCGAGCCTGCTCTCGTCCATCCCTCTCAGAAACCCTCTGCTACCGTCAGGACGCCTCCCGAGGTGTTAGATCTTCACCGCAGCACGCTTTTAGCTTCGAAAGCCCCCTTTGGAGTAATTTTGTTGCAATCACACCTCTCCCAAGATCCCCGTTCCCAAAAAGGAGCGTTCTTTGTCCTCTCTATGCCATCTAGGATGTCTGCTGAGACTTTCCGTGTGCTCCACAGCATTTTGGTAGTCCTTGACCTCCCTTTTGGTGTCTTTTATCCCTCCGAGCCTTTCACGACCCCTCCGATCCCAGCGACCGTGCCTCCCGAGACCTTCTTTGCGTACCACCGCCCTGTTCTAGCTCCATAGCGGACTCGGACCTCTCTCCTTCCCTCAGAAACCCATCCTCGGGTTCGTTTGTGCCTCAGAGCGCTCTCATCGTCCTCTCTGCCATCTAGAGTGCCGCCGTCGGGTCCCCGGCCTCCCGAGGACACCTGTGGTCGGTTCAAATCCCCTCCAGACTTCCTCCTCGTGCCCCCGAGCCTTCTGCCGTCTCTGCGGCCCAATCCGGAACCCTCTAACGGCGCACAACGCCTCCCGATGCCGTCACAGCATCATCGTCGTCCTTGGCACGGTTTTCATTTTGTAGCAGACCTCGCACCCCTCTTATTCCCTCAGAAGATTTCCCGAGTCCCCATCTGTAACACGGCCCAGTCATTCCGTCATCTCTTTCCTCTAGCCGTGTCTCTATTTGTTCCCTCACCCTCTGATGCCGTGTTTACTCGGTTCAGATCCTTTCTGGATTTAATAGTCACGTCCCTAGTACTTTTTCTGACTCTCTGGCTTTCTCGGGACACATCCTCTCCCAATCACGACGCCTCCCGAGACCTTCCTTGAGCTCCACATCCATCTTGTAGCATTTTGAGTTGCAGAGCAATCGTTTGTTCCTCTACGCTATCTCGGATTTCTGCGTTCAATCCCCTCCTGCCCCAGACCCTCTGTACTCTGCTCGGGTCATCACGCCTCTTTTTGTCTAACAGCCCGCCCGCTTTGCCGAGCTCTCACAAGAAATCCCCCGTGCCCCAAAGCCCCAGTTTTGCTCGGGAGGGCACTTTGCACTCTTTTTTTCCCCCTCAGAACCCTTTCTGAGCTCGCATCTGTTACTCGGGTCGGTCTTTCTGTCCTCTCACCCGGTCGATGCACTTCCATTCGGTCCCCGGTCCCCTGAGGATATCTGTTCTTTGTTCAATTCCCTTTTGAACTCATTGCACCCCCGAGACCTCTTTGGTCTCTCCGGCCCCTTCGGAACCTCTCTTATCCCTGTGACAATGCCTCTCATTCTGTCTGAGCCTTTTCCATCCTTGTGCTCCACAGCAGTCTGTCTGTTGTTTCTATTACAGTATATTTCTATTTGGCATCCGGTAGCCTGAAGATGTCTATCATCGGCTCGGATCGCCTCTTGAGTTTTCCAGAGAAGGCAGCAGCCTTTACCTATTTTTAGCGATACATCTCCTGCGGTGGTTTTTGTCGTGTTTTTGTAATGTATTTTTGTTCTAGCTACTTCAGTGTTAATTAGACTCCTTCATACAGCCTCGGGTACATTTCTTATATTTCTGTGTTTTTTTTGGTGCTTTCTGTCCCTTGGAACTCATCGACTTTTGTCAAGGCAATCGGTCGGAGAGGACACTGAACGGTGGGTGATTTAGAATAAATAATCTACTTGACAACAAGAGATACTTTTGAGAAGAGGTTCTTATGGGATCTAATTCTGCTTTATCACTCAATCCTACGCAGAACGTAGTTCCGGTAGAAGTCGGGTAGCACGCTAGAAATGCAGTCTAAACCCACAGCATTTTAGGTTTTTCAGAGCGTCCCGGTTTTGTGCGGATAAAATTTATAGAATTACTTTTCTGTTCCATTTTGTTTCAGTTTATGGCCAGCTGTGGGACAGGGATCAAGGCCATTAACAGTTAAATTCAGGACAGCTGCCCCAGGCTGGCGCACTGGTGTATTCTATAACATTAACCTCAGGTTCACTATAAATGGGGAACCTTGGGGAGGGGTGGGGCTCTTTTTGCTCTGCTCCCCTCCCTTTTTCTCCTTCTTCTTAACAATGGCTATCTCCAGAGGAACTTGCCCTCATTCTGTGGGCTAAGTATAGTTTTGTGTGTTTTGTCTTAGCATCGATATTGTTTTTAAATTGTAACCTACGAGTCTCCCTCCTTTTCCCAAATCCCTTTGTCGGTCCGGGAAGGGCCATCGGGTGATAGAAGAACCGCTTATTTTTTAGTCCCAGGTGTGGTCTAAATGATGACACAGAGAAAGATAAACTATGTAATTTTTTATGCTCATATTGTTATTGCATCTAACGAGCTACTTTCTTACATAGCTTAGTACATCATCAATCTTTTTCTACCTACGCTCCAGAAAATCTGAGCTTAACTACCTACCCGGTCGCATCGCCGATACGATAGACGTAGTTGTGGTGAAAGAACAGGTATCATGATTTCCAGCAAGGCTCGCTTCATCCATTCCAAGCTCGCGCACCATAAACTTAAGGCAGAGGCAAACACTGGCCATCACTCCTCCGGCCGCTTTCATACCTTCTCTGGGTTCGCCCCCTCCCCTTTGCAGGGGATTGTGGGAAGGGTGGTGGGCGGTGCCCCGGGTATATGAGCCACAGCCTCTCATCAGGGAGCTCATTCTGCTCTTGGCTTTTACTAGTGTTAGTGCTCAGCTGCTTCTTCGCTCAGTTGTAGCCTTTGAGATAGTTAAGCTATTTGGGCAGGTGTATTTTGACACTGAAAGAAGCAGCAGTGTCTGTTTGAGGTAAGAGGTTCAGGACCAGGTAAGGTTAAACAGCATATATAGTAGAAAGGGTGCTTGATTGTAGTTTGGGGTTTTTTTGTGTTTTTGTTTTTTTTCAGGTCAATAATTTAGTAGATTATAACCATTGACAATCTACTTATTCTGCAGGCCTGTAGGAGAGCATCGAGTCTGTAAGGAAACAGAAGATAGGAGGAGCTCACAGAACACCGGTCGGAAAATCAGCTCCCGAGGAGCGGCCGACTCGGGGGCGTTCAGGGGCTTGAATATAGGGCTGGAGCTATCAGGAGGAGTTAAGGTTTCCTTCCTAACAGTTTAGGAGAAGAAAACAGGCTTCTAAAGTTTTGGTGCTGGGAGATGGTTGGGAAAGTGAGACAGGTTTATCAGCAATTCTCAGATTGGTTTTGCCCTTGGATTCGGTGTCAATGAACTCTGTTTCGTTCTAGTCTCTCTGCAGATGATGGGAGGTATGACAAAGTCACAAGCGATGGTAATGAGGAGGATCAGGGGGGTGGTGATGTATCACAAGGATAATAGTAATTTTGTGTCTCTTGGTATCTCAGGTATTTCAAGCAACAACGGCCGCAGCGTCCGACTCTGGGACGAGCAGATGAGCGGAAGACCACGGCGCTTCTGAGGAGGGGATCGCAGCAAAAGTGTTTAGTATTAGCCAGTGTGAAGCTTCCAGCTGGCACTGTTGGTTTTGTTTTGTGGTTTTTTTTTTTTTGCAGATAGCGTTGAGGAATGTGGTGACTGCTGAAACGACCCGGATAGCCAATGAGGGTTTGCTGAGGATGGATTGAGACCCCCAGCCCTCTGAAAGCGAAGTTGAGGGACCAGGGCTAAGGAGGGGCTGGGAGGAGGGGAACAAGTTGGGAATTCCCAGGAGGGGTTGTAAAGTTAGAGTAGGAGAGCAGGCTGCCCAGGAACAGTACCCTTTGGACTATCTGAGGGAGTGGGTTACTTTTCAGCACAATGATAGCGTGTGCCAGGCAGGGCAGTTCCAGCCTGTGTCTATTTGGTGTGTAGTTTGTGTGGCGTGTCTTGTGTGTCTTAGACGTTTGTGTCTAGAGGTCTTGTTTGTACTCAAGGAGGACACCATCGAGGAGGCAGCCTCCGCTGCCATCCCTAGAGTCTTGAACACCTGTACTCATGAGTACAGTGGCCATCAGGCGCTTCTTTTGTTGTGTAACAAGCTTAAAGCGCGGTTCGGTCTTCCATCTTGCAAGTTTCCGGACGGTCCTCTTCCGTGGCGTCATTCCGTGCCGCACGAGCGGCTCCTCTTTCCGGGCGTCCGTTTGGACGGACCGGGCTTTCTTCCCGGCATCCTTATGTGGTGAGGTCTTGAAGCCAGGCTTCTTGCGCATACATCCTCTCTGTTCTGAGAGTCACTTCTTGTCACAGGCCATGACTTTCTGGTCTCTTTTTGGGGTTGCCATAGAGCTTCCTCACATCCTCATCACAGTGCCTCAGGTGCTCTTACCCCTCAGCATCTTCTCTCAGGGCATCATGTTTCTCACCGAGAGTTTTCTCTCATCTTTCAGGTGTGTCTTTTGTAGTGTTCCACGTAGCGTCAGTCTGCGTGTGTGTGTGTGTGGCTCGGAGCTGCCCTGCCTGGGGGTGTAGTGTCAGGAGTAGGTGGAATAGCAATAAAAGTCTCAGGTTAATATGTTGGTCTGCCTAGAACTTTGGGATAAAGATTGTACAGTCATCTCGGGTCGAGCAGCCATCGGCAGGGTATGTGGATGGCCATTTCCATAGTGTCTTATGGAGATGATAGGAGCCGTGTGGGAGGGGCTGTTCAGCAGTAGCGAACCAGCTTGAGTCTCAAAGGTGTTAAGGCTTGTATGTGTGGGGCCTAAATTTGCTGTGTTTGTAATGCTTTCACGGCAGGAGATAGTTGTTCTGCAGATAGTAATCCTAAACGGAAAGAAGAGGTGTGGAGTTTCTCAGCTATCGCTTGATCACCGAGCGACTTGTTCGATATGGCTTTTGCAGATGCAGAGGGACGAGCCGCGCACCAAAAGGCGACGGAGGAGAGGCGAACGGAGCCACGGAAGAAGGTGGGTCGGCACGATGTGTCGGTGGGATGATGTGTCCGGTGGCTATTTGACTAGCTTATAAGGCTTGGTTTATTTTTTTTATGTTGAAGGTGGGAAGCAACGAGGGAAGCAGGATATCTGCACCAGAGGCTGTGACTCGAGTCAGGTGAGCAGCAGCCGCCGGGCCGAAGCGGCGGTTGTTTTGCGCAGGTGCGGTATTGTCGCTGAACTTACCCGCCTCCCTTGTCTGTTATGCTTTGCAGGTGGCACGTAAGGATGGGCGTCGCACCCCGTAAGCTCCAGCGGCAGGATAGGCGAGCGGTCAAGGTAAAGGAGCAGGAGATAGGGATGGGTGCGGGCAGGCCGTGGTTTTGGCCGGTATCTCAGCTCGTGCCTTTTTGTTTGGGTTTTTGCAGGTGCTGCCCACAGGCTCCAGGGAGCCGATGCCACATGCCAAGGAGCAGTCTGAGAAGGTGAGGCGGTTGTGGGCCATGTTGGTGCCTAATACCAAGGTATTAAATGGCCCCATGGTTAAGCATTTGCCTTCTGTTTTTGCAGGTGCTGCCCACAGGCTCCACGGGGCCGATGCCACATGCCAAGGAGCAATCTGAGAAGGTGAGGTGCTTGTGGGCCATGTTGGTGTCTAATAGCAAGGTAATAAATGGCACGATGGTTAAGTGTTTGCCTTCTGTTTTTGCAGGTGCTGCCCACAGGCTCCAGGGGGCCGATGCCACATGCCAAGGAGCAATCTGAGAAGGTGAGTCGCTTGTGGGCCATGTTGGTGTCTAATAGCAAGGTAATAAATGGCACGATGGTTAAGTGTTTGCCTTCTGTTTTTGCAGGTGCTGCCCACAGGCTCCAGGGGGCCGATGCCACATGCCAAGGAGCAGTCTGAGAAGGTGAGGTGGTTTTGGGCCATGTTGGTGTCTAATAGCAAAGTATTAAATGGCACCATGGTTAAGCATTTGCCTTCTGTTTTTGCAGGCGCTGTGCGGGCCGCCTTAGGAAGCGGATGAGCATTTGAGGTGAGCTGGGGTGGTAGCGAGGAAGATCACAGGGGTGGTGACTTCGCTCAAGCATAATGGTAATTTTGTGTCTCTAGGTACCTCGGTTCCTGGAAACCAAGGCGGCCGCTGCGTCCGAGCCTGGGATGAACGGGTCAGTGGAACACCGCTGTGCTTCTGCAGAGGGAAGTGCTGTAGAACAGGACGGTATTGGCCTATGTGATGCTTCCAGCTGACACTGTTGTGTGTTTATTTTTTGCAGATGATGTTGAGGAACCTGGTGATGGCAGAAACGACCCGGATAGCCCATGTGGGTTTTGCAGAGGATGGATTGAGGCCCCCGGCCCTCTGAAAGCTAAGTTGGGGGACCAGGCCTGGGGAGGGACTGGGAGGAGGTGATGAAGTTGGCTGTTACAGGGGTTGGGGTTTAAAACTAGTGTAGGGGAGAGGGTTGTGCAGGACCCATCCCCTTTGGGCAGGTGAAGAGAGCGGGTGCCTTTTCAGCACAATGGTAGTGTGTGCCAGGCAGGGCAGTTCCAGCCTGTGTCAGTTTGTTGTGTAGTTTGTGTGGTGTCTTGTGTGTCTTAGACCTTTGTTGGGTGTCGATGTCTTGTCTGTGCTCAAGGAGGACACCATCGAGGAGGCAGCCTCGGCTGCTATCCCTAGAGTCTTGAACACCTGTACTCATGAGTACAGTGGCCATCAGGCGCTTCTTTTGTTGTGTAACAAGCTTAAAGCGCGGTTCGGTCTTCCATCTTGCAAGTTTCCGGACGGTCCTCTTCTGCGGCGTCATTCCGTGCCGCACGAGCGGCTCCTCTTTCCGGGCGTCCGTTTGGACGGACCGGGCTTTCTTCCCGGCATCCTTATGCGGTGAGGTCTTGAAGCCAGGCTTCTTGCGCATACATCCTCTCTGTTCTGAGAGTCACTTCTTGTCACGGGCCGTGATGTTTTGCAGTCTTTTTGGTGTGGCCATAGAGCCTCCTCTCATCCCTGTCACAGTGCCTCAGGTTATCTTTCCCCGCAGCGTCTTCTCTTGGGGCGTCACGCTTCTCGCCGAGAGTTTTCTCTCATCTTTCAGGTGTGTCTTTTGCAGCGTTCCGTGTAGCGTCAGTCTGCGTGTGTGTGTGTGTGGCTCGGAGCTGCCCTGCCTGGGGGTGTAGTGTCAGGAGTAGGTGGAATAGCAATAAAAGTCTCAGGTTAATATGTTGGTCTGCCTAGAACTTTGGGATAAAGATTGTACAGTCATCTGGGGTCGAGCAGCCATCGGCAGGGTATGTGGATGGCCATTTCCATAGTGTCTTATGGAGATGATAGGAGCCGTGTGGGAGGGGCTGTTCAGCAGTAGCGAACCAGCTTGAGTGTCAAAGGTGTTAAGGCTTGTATGTGTGGGGCCTAAATTTGCTGTGTTCGTAATGCTTTCACGGCAGGAGATAGTTGTTCTGCAGATAGTAATCCTAAACGGAAAGAAGAGGTGTGGAGTTTCTCAGCTATCGCTTGATCACCGAGCGACTTGTTCGGTATGGCTTTTGCAGATGCAGAGGGACGAGCCGCACACCAAAAGGCGACGGGAGAGGCGAACGGAGCCCCAGAAGAAGGTGGGTCGGCACGATGTGTCGGTGGGATGATGTGTCCGGTGGCTATTTGACTAGCTTATAAGGCTTGTTTTATTTTTTTTATGTTGAAGGTGGGAAGCAACGAGGGAAGCAGGATATCTTCACCAGAGGCTGTGACTCGAGTCAGGTGAGCAGCAGCCGCCGGGCCGAAGCCGCAGTTTTGTTGCGCAGGTGTGGTATTGTCGGTGAACTTACCCGCCTCCCTTGTCTGTTATGCTTTG